>NC_137791.1:121362504-122562504 GCF_963383645.1 Muscardinus avellanarius
CCAGCATCAGTATACTCATAACTAATTAATTCATTTTATATGCCATTTTGTTTTTTACAAGGGACTTTTATATACATTGCTTAATTCAGTACACACAGAATTACTCTTATAAGTAGGCAAATCAAAATCATAATTTCTATCTGACAATAAAATTGAGTTTCAGAAAGGCAAATGACTCACAGAGTGATATTATTATTTAAAACATATACCATCGCCTTGGAGCCCATTTTAGCTTCATTTTCACCACAGCTATTCTCTACAATTGTGTCCTGGGGAATATTTATTCTATACCTGTTTCAGATCTCTCTGTTCACATGCCATCTTCTTAGATAGGTTTTCTCCCTCTACCAGTTACCCTAAATAAAACCTTCATCCTATTCCTTCACCTTGCTTTATTCTCCTTTCCAGAACCTATGATTTCAAGTTCAACTGATCATTTTTGTGGTTATCAACATATTTGTCCCTTGCTCCCATTAAAACGTGCACTCCCTAAAAACAGAAATTTTGTCAGAGTATGTTCATTCATGTACATATTCATGTGTTCTTAATACCTAGAAAGGTACATAATCAATTGTAAGTACCCAATAAACAACTGCTAATGAATAAAAAGTAAATGTGGTTCAAAGAGGGAAGTCTCTAAAAGCTTCGGTTTATGTCTTTTGAAAAATAAGAGACATCTTTATTCTTTAGCACTTTGAGTTTTGGTTCATTTTCTAGAATATCTTGATTGGATTTTATCTGATATATGCTTTTTATCTCCCTTTCTCAAGAAAAACTTGTCACTTATTTGACACTATTTTAACCTTTTTTCCTACATCATGGGAAAATTTGATTAAATTGTCCTAGTTCAGAATCCATAGCAGTCGTCCTTCAATTCAAAAACTGAAAACAAAGATTGGTAGCTTCCAAATATGGCTGTATATCAAAATCACCAAAGGACAGTTTTAAAATTCTAAATTACTGGGCCCTATCCTTGGAAAATTCTAATTCGTTAGATTTTTAAAAGAACCAGAATTTTCACATTTCCAGTATTCTTCCCTTGATTAGAATGCCCAGCTATGCTGGAGAATCAGTGAGTACAGATGATTTCTGCTCTGTATTCATATTTGGGACTTAAGCAAGAACTGTGAAGGTTGAGTTAGAACCACAAGACCTACTTGGGGAAAATAATAGTAATACTAGCATCAGGCACAATTCCAGAAGAAGTTGTCCACAGGGATTTCTGATTAAGTGGATAGACCATGGAGATCAAGCAGGCATATTTTCCTTATCCTAAAGATCTACCCTTAAGGGACAGGGGCCCAATTACTCTTCTTGGAATAGAATCAAGTTTTAGTTTCCTAAAGACTACTAAATACAAAGCATAACCGCCCAAACCCCGGAGCAAGATAAAGGCAATGGATCAACGTGATGGATAGCATGTAGGTAAACTGAGGACAATTACTCATCCTTCAACAAATACTTACTGAGCATCTACTATGACTTGGGAATGGACTACTGAACAAAATGCAGTCCCTGACCTCTAGAAACTTAAATAGAAATATAGCAGAGAAGAATGCCAAATGTTATTCTATGAAGGAGAAGGGTTGCTATACATAACTAGTGAGGAAATACCTAGCCCTGTGCCGGGTTTAGGAAAGTCGATTCTAACCTAAAATTTGAAGGATGGGTAGAAGTTGACAAACAAAAGATGGAAAGCAAAAGAAGAGAAAAGTTATTAGTGCAGAAGTAAGATACCATGCCAGAATTTAAAGTGAATGAAAGTCTAAAAAGGATAGAATGGCAGAAGTCTGAGTGGTAGTTTTGCTCTGTGCAATGGAGATACGATGGAAATCAAAGACAGAACAGGGCCTGACAATCTCAAAGCTTACCTTCAAATAATTGCTCAGACAGTAAAAAAAAAAATAATGTGGCCAAAGTTTACCTGAGGGATGGTGATGAGGGTAAGTCTGGCAGTGAGACACTGATATAGAGAAAAGGAGGTGTTGATCACCAATTATTGCAAAAGAAGTTGTATGCAGAATGGAAAGGAGAGGGCAGCTCTGTAGGCCTACCTGAACCTGGGTCTACCTAGGTGAGCAGCTGAAATCTAAGTACATTATAAGAAGGATCTTGAAATGCTTTAATTCTGCCTGCTTTGGTCCATGGATTCCAGTGAAATATATAAGGGAAAGGAATTAAACCCGGGGTTATTCCCATTTATCTTTGGAGAATAAATAAAGCCTATCCAGTTAGCAAATTATATAACTAAAGTCAGACACAGATGTAAATATATGACATCTGAGTGCTCTCTCTAAATTCAAATGACCATTGAATTAAGCTTAAACAAAATTTTAAGGTATCAAAAGAGAGAGTTTAAAATTGTATTAGAATTTATGTTTACCTTGTTTTGTTTTAAAATGAGGTGCACTTGTTTGTTCTTACCCTGAAAATAAAATATCTGATAGTAATGTACTTTTTGAAATATTGCATTTAGATCTTATAAATCTCTTCTCAACCTTGCAGGTGAATGATTTATGCATGTAAAATGGAAGGGCTGGCTTATAGAAAAGGGAAGAAAGTATCCATGATCCTGGTGGACAAAGAGGAGAAAGAACTAAATCATAATCACGTTGAGAAGAGACAAGATCTGAATGGGTTAAGAGAGGTTAATCAAAGTATGTTCTCACTCCAGAAAAGAAAGGGGAATGTAGAATAATTAATAGCCTCAGGAGAAATAGAAAACCTATGAGTGAAAACAACAACCACAACAACAACAACAACACCCATCATAGAAAGAATATGTTAAGAAAAATAAGGAAATATAGGTACGATAGCTTTAAGGAAAGACCTTTGTAACAAAGGCAAAGTCATGTAACACAAGATTGTACTTTACTTTGGGCGTTTTAATTTTCTCCTCAATCACTCCAAGAGCTTTCTTGTCTTGCTTCCTCAAGCCGCTCTTTATCTGTTTCCTATACTCAGACTATGTAGGAAGAACCTTGATCTTGAGAGTTGATTTCTAAATGTGTTTTCAAAGTAGGTTCATCTTCACCACTTAGAGAGAGGTTTATCTGCTGTTTGCCAGACAAGCTGTTTGATCAAGTCATTTAATATCACATATTTGGGATACAGGCAATATGAATTGTTGAGATCAGGCAGAGCTTTGCACTAGAAATGAGTATTTAGTTGTTGACTGACCTCTACCGAAATGCAGTGTCCTATTTTATTCGGGAGTTCGATGGAAATGTGGTTTTACACCTATTTTTGTGTTCTATTTCTCAGGTTGTTTCAGCAAACTCCATAAAACCCACAAAAATAAATGTATATACACAGCAAAATAGCATATGCAAAAATTACATGTCCAAGGAATCATGCTAGCTATGCTCAGATGCGGGACAATTTACTTTTTAATAAACAGCAGGTTCATTTTAGATTTTTTTTTCCAGAGATAGTAGCTGGAGAAACATTATATTAGCAGGTAATATGTTTTGAACATGATATTATAGCTCAGGTTTCTTTGAGCAATGGCTCTGGCGAAGCTCATCTAAACACGAGAGGGTACTATGCTATCAAATGGGATATAAATGGCAAAATCAACTCCATCTATGATTTGTAATTTTGAAGAACCATACCTAATTAGTACCAGAAAGAGAAGCAGCTGAAGAAAAGTACTAGTATAATTAATGCATGTGTAGTTACCTAATCTGACTTCTGAATAAGATATCAAAATTAATGATGCTGTGTGTATACTAGTAGATGAAATCATAATTTAAAGTACACTGATCTAAAAGAGGCCCTTAAAAGAGTTATTCAACAGAGACATAAGGAAAAGTAAAAATTTTTTAAAAATGAGGCTAGGAACTTAGACTCCAGCCTGGCTTCTCTGATTCCCAATATGACTTCATCTAAGCTCTCTCTTTACCCTCTATTTCTGTTGTGCTTTCTATAGTTTTCTGAAAGGCCCAAATGTAAGGGGTTGGTGGTCAGCCTGTTGTGCTACTGGGAGGTGGTAGAACCTTTAAGAGGTAGGGCCTCGTGGAGGAAGTTAGGTGGCCGGGGGTATGGCCTTGAGGTGAATATTAACACTCTGAAGCCTTCCTGTCTTTTCTCTTTTGCTTTCTGGCTACCAGGAGATACACAGTCTCTTCTGTCAGATGCTTTCTGCCATGAAGTACTGCCTTGCCTCAGACCCAAAGGCAATGGGACCAAGTGATCATGGACTACAACCTCTGAGACCATGAGTCAAAATAAACCTTTCCTCCTAAGTTTATTGCCTCAAATATTTTGCCACAGTAATGGAAAGCTAGCTAACATGAATCCCCTCAGCTATGTTGTCTAGAATTGAGACTTCCACTTTCTGGGTAGGGTGGATTTCATAGCTCTCTGTACACTGACTGAGCCATCTTGCTTTGTTTCTATAAGAGATTCAAACTTTTTTAACCACACATTCTCACTTTTATTTGTAGTCTAAAACAATTGAATTTATTGAAACAGAATGGTGGGATTCAATCTTGACTGGAAATCTGATCCTGGTGATTTAACTGCCGAAGAAATTATCCCCGGTCACATAAGACTTCAAGAACCCAGTTCGGCAAGTCATTATCAGAAACAGAATTAAGTGGAAATTTTCATATCTAAAATGCTGGACTGAAGATTTTAAATCCATATTTCTTTGTGGCAAAATTTTGAAATACTCTATCAACATATCTATCTTAGAGAAAAAAATATGATCTCGTAGAAACAGAATAACATGATTGCTATAGTTTAGCTTCTTTCAAAATATTGAGCCTTCTTTTTCTTGATAGTTTTTCCTTTGGTTAAAAAAAAGTAGTTATACCCCTCAGAGACAGTCAGTATACAAATTTGAAAATTATCATCTTTATGTCTCCTTTCAGGACATGGATGAAAATTAAGTTTTAATGTAAGACTACCACTATAACCAGATTACATTACATGGTAACAATATATTGTTAGACTAATATTTTGTTAGACAAACATTAAATAAGAATAATTTATATTCCAAGTTCTAGCAAAAGAGTGATCAACTGAACCTTTTACTTCCACAAGGATGAAAGCCCAGAGCTGGAAGGAAATTTGAAAACTTGAAATCTAAACCCATTATTTTATATATGAAGAATCAGCAGAGAGTTGATTAGCTACAGAAGAATGAATAGTAATCAAGACAAGAAGTTTTCAGTCTAATGCTTTCCGTAATCTATCCTCCTGCCTCTCTCTCTCTGTGCATTTTACCTTGTAAAATGACTTGGACACACAGTTTAGAATGTCAGAGAGATTTTTAAAAGATAACCTGATGGCCCCTAAGCATGGGTGAAGATATTCCTGAGAAAAAGTAAGATATATCTTTATTATCTTAAGAAAGAAAACCCAGTAATTATGAATATGATTCATACAAAAACAATTAGAACAGTGCCTAGTGGATAGTGAGTCTTCCTAGCAATCTGTTAATGCCCCTGTTATTATCATCATCATCCTTACCAACACCCACGTCTCCTTCATTCAGCAGCAACCTAAGGAAGAGGTGCGTGGGAAGGTGGGAGAGTCACTAGCACTCATATAGTGTGGTCTCCATTCATCCTTTGGATGCACTTATTAACAGCAATCTTCCTTGATTTTTTCAGCCAGTATGAACATACATTCCCAAATCAAAGGCACATGATAAGCTTCATCATAGAATTATCTCCTAGCATCACAGTTGAAATAAATGTCTTAAAGGTCAGTTTTATATTTCAACAGAAAATTAAATGATCAGTTTTCCTAAGTAAGCCTGTCACCTGGAGCACGGATGTGGAAGAGTGAAGCCAACTCCTCGTAAGAGATGGGCCTCCACTCAAACGCTCTTTGTATTTGTGGCTGCTCTGTGTGAAAAAGAAACTTAATTATGACATTTCAATATTGAAATAAAATTAGCTTACATTTTATTCCTCATTCTTGAGAGGAAACTATGGTCCATTTTTAACTGTGCAAGACAACTGCCAATTCATCTGTGGAGTGATAAGGAGGGTTATTTTTATGAACATGCAACTGACTGTATGCAGGGCTTCTCTTCCTGTGAGTGCATCTTGGCATCCACACTCCTGCTTGCAGGAGCTTTTGTGGACCCCTCATATGCCGCAATACCAACCCTGCCAACCTCTCGCATGGCTTAAAACTCTTTAGCAGCAAGAAATGTAGCCAATTATAATTTCACATTTTACTCATATTCCATGACTGTGCCTCATTCTAATGGACCAAATAAAAGGATTAAGGACTCATCTTGTCTAGTTTAGCCTAAATATTCTTAATCCTAAATATATTATGTCTAATTTCATATCATTGCTAGGATACGTATAGTATATTAATTTATTGTTTAATATATTGGCAAAGTTCTAAAATCATGTAATGAATTAAATATTAGAGACCACGTAGCTAATGTACTTTTGCTGCTCTTTAAATGCCTCTGGCAAGGATTTAATTTAGATTTAATAAAAGAGTTATTATATTATTTATTTGATTATAAATATGCAAATGTGAATGCCATGCTATAAATACTTTTGCTAATTAAATACTAGCTGACTTATGGAGGTTTATTTAGGGGCAAGTAGGAGTTTATTAAGATGTATGAGTAGAAACTCAATAACCATATTCTCAATAATCTATTGATACTTAATAGGTAATAACCACATTATATTCAAGGTAGTGCATTTATATGTATTCTTTCTATTGACTGTTAGTTTAAAACTAATTATTAGCATCATATTTACTAAGCCTAACTGCTTAAGAGATATTCATCTTAATAAAAATGGTTGTTATGCCCCAATTGATATTCATAATAATCGGTTGATATTTAATTAACATATAATAACTCCCTCATTAAACCTAAATTAAATCTCTATTTGAAATACCCAATTTAAAGTGCAACTGAAAATATTGCTATAGAAAATTACTATAGCTGCCCTGCATTACTTTTCAAGCCAAGTGAGATGTTCTCACTATCTAAGATGGAATTTCATATAACATTGAAGGATGCTCAGGGTACTCATAAGTCCACGTGCATGGATCATAAACTAAGGCAAGTTTTAACCTAGGCAACATCTCTTACTGAGCCTATATTGAAATGTGTTTTAGCCATTACTAAACTCTAGGTGTAAACGAAATGAAACATTGAAGCCATTGGTGTTCTTAAATAGGATACAATCAAGTAAGATTAAAGGGATATTGCGCTGGTCTTTCTTGATTTCTCCCAGGAAATCCTCTTTCCAACCTTTCCTACTAGGCTCTATGATCTAGATTGTAGCTACAAAAAGAAGGAATGCAGCCCCAGCAGGGTCCCCTGCCTTCTGAATGTCAGTGGGTTTGGCCAATGAAAGCATCATCAAGAAACTCAAATTCAAGAGCTCAGGGGATTTGGGTCTCTGTCCCTTCATTCTTCTGCTGCTGAGTTGTGGGGTTTTTTTTCCCAGTGGCTATTTGTCTCTCCAGACAGCCACAGATTCTGTTTGTTAGCCCTTCCTACAACTTTCATTCTTACTTCATTTTGCAGCTCTTTCTTCCCATGGCCCCTTCAGGCATGAGGGAGGCAGTGGTTTTTTATGGTTGCCAGTCTCAGGGCATTTTTTCTTTTGAGTATGCTATCTATTTTCTGTCAGGTTCTTGACTTATTTGCAAATTATATAAAGAAAAATAAACAATAAGGAGAACAGCAGCAACTGACCTTTATAAAACAGTTTCATTGGATTCTATTACGTTTTAATTTTAGATCCTTTGACAGAAAAAGAAACTGGTGCTCAAATTTCTGTACTCAGGTACATAGTTAATAAATGGAATTATAAGAATCAAAGCTTGACTTTCAATTTCATGTCATAAATGTGTTCAATTCTATGAAATAAGCAGAAGGCTTAATTTTTTCCTCTTTCAATCAACATTTTACTAAAGCAGGACTTTATAATTTTTGACACTATAAAACTTTTTCTTCAGACAAAGTCTAAAATCTAACAAGTGAAAGAGCTAAAATCAGAGCAGCTATGGTTGTGGCAACAGGCATTTTATTTGGACCATGTGAAGATACCCATGGTGTCCTTCTCCTGGATCATCAGGTGCCCAAATCTGCTGAAGTGGAGGATGCTTTCCTGCTGAGCATAGTGATTGGTTCATAAAAACTCACATGATCCAAGCTGGGCTTCAGAGTCCTCCAAAAGAGTGCTACTTTCTTCTGAGATGGCAAGCTAGGGAGATACAGAAGGCCTTATATCTGCAAATGGTTACCTTCATCATGATACAGTGTCAACCAGTCTGAGAATAAATCCAAATATAGAAAATACCTAAACCGAAAGGGGATTAGTGAGTTGTAAAGGCTCCGTTTCAATGCATAGACCCAACCAAGACCTAAGACAACCCAATCAAGATGTCCATCAACAGATGAATGGATTACAGAACTGTGGGATATGTACATAATGGAATTTTACTCAGCCATAAAGAAGAACAAAATTACATCATTTGCAAGGAAATGGATGGAACTGGAGAACATTATGCTAATTAAGATTAGTCAGTCACAAAAAGTAAAAAATCTGATGTTCCCGAATATGCAGAAGCTAGGGAGAATAAGGTTCACAGAAAGAATTCTAGATGAGAAAGGAGAAATCATAGATGAGCAAATAAGGCTACCTAACTGAAGGGGATTGAAGGGGGGAGGAGGGAAATTCCCTAGTGTTCATCATGTATATTCATAAACATTTCAATCAGTAAGACAAACATGAGAAGGAGAGAGGAGGAGGGAATGGGGTGGGAATTGGGGAAGGGCTAAACGAGTGATATGTACAAGTATGCCACTACTATCTTTTACTCTATTAAGATGTATGACTATAGTACACCAATAATTTTGTTTTTAAATTCCATCCTTTGGAATGATGAGGTACGACAAATCAATTCTACTTCAAAGTCAGTTTGAATTCGATTTCTGTGACATACAACCGATAAAACAGAAGATCATCAAAGTTATATAAATGTTTCTATTGACTTATCTGATATTCCAAAAATATGATTCTCCCTAACTTGATTCATTAGCTGGAGAATCATACATTTCAAGATTATCGTTGATAGTAGCTAAATAGATACTTGAAAGGAATTGATCCAAAGATAATATATGTGACTTTTTTAGGAGGATGGGAGGAAAGTTGAAAGAGCACCAAACCCTCCAACTTCTTAGCTTCATCTGTTACAAAACTCATTCTCCTATTCTGCATTTTAGTGTTTCATTGACAGATTAATATTACTAATCTGCATTTTCACCAGTTATTGTGAATTTCAAATCAGTGTTAAAGTTTTCTAGAATGTGTAAAGCTCTACTTTGTACACTATGTTAGGAAAGCTATCAGCAGTTTACCAAATGTCAATTTTAATTATATTTTCAGTATTTTAAATATAAGAACATATTATATTATATACTTGGAATGATATTGAAAAGGAGAAAAATGTAATTAAAAATAGATGTCATTATTTTTTTTTTCTTTTTGGTCTGTAGTTAATGTTTATAAAGTACTTTGCAAACATTATATGATCAGACTTCTTAACAGCCTCCAACACAGTGGTGTTATAAAGGGGAAACCTTCGCTGCTATAATGTGGACCTGTATTTATTTTCTAGATTTTAAAGATTCACTTAGGGACACTCTGGGCATTAAAAATCAATTTAAAATACAATTAAACTATTAGTGTACCCAAAAGAGACCAATAGAAACATTAGGCTATGTCTATTCTTGGGCCAAATGAGTGGGGAGTTTAGGCAAACATCCAGACACTTAGGACGTAATGGCTTCAAACGTCAACTGTGGGAACAGCAAAACCTGGGAGAATTCGAATTTTCCAAATTGACTTTTTCCAGTGAAATCTGTGTATTTATTATGCCATCTCCATGTGCCTGTTAAGGTCAATTTCTGCCTTTATGCTTTGTTTTTCTTTGCACTAAAAACTCAATTAATATAGAGTAGGTAATAATCACATTATGCTTTTAGTATTGTGTTCAGATATCTTGTTTTTATTAAATTTTTAAAACCATTGGTAACTTAATTTTTTTTCATAACCAATGTGAATTTTCATCTTGTTGCCTAACCCACCCACATGATACAAACATAATCACTACCATATTGGGGCTTCTGTCTGTTCAATCAAGATCAGATATCTGCCCTGAGCTTGGTTGAATCCCAACTAAACTCTAATATCCTATTCTAACATTTTGATTCCCAGGGTAAACAAAGTTAAATGAAGAATTGTCAGTGTTTTCTGGTGTTTGATAACCTAGTGAAAAGTCCTAATTTCCTAATTTCAAAAAAAATTGGTATCTAGTTTTTATTACATATTCTATATATGCAGGAATAAAATATATAATTCTACCTCTATCAATTTTGCAGGAAGGTCAAATAGAGGACAGCACTTTAGACTTGGAATTTATGGTTCAAGATCAACATTCTGCAAAGCCTTCTCATGAGAGCTCCTCACATTCTTCCCTGGTCCCGTGATTTCCTTACTAGGTACATTGTCTAGGGGCATAAAGAAACTCAACCCATTTTATGACATCTAGGGAATAGCAAATACTAGAAGATATTATGTTTTGTTGGGCTCAGAAAATCATAATGCCACTTGGCTCAAAAAGTCTATTTTTTTCTGCTCACCACTTAAGAGAGCATTGATCAGGTATGTGTGCTCTGGTTTGGGGCTGCCTAATTCCAACCCTGGCTTCACCTCTCTCACCTCCAGTGCAACATCTTTCCATTCCATTTCTTTGTATGTGGAAGTAATAATGGAACCTGGCTGATGGTAAGGGACTTGGATGTGTGCCTCCAATAGTCTAATTGAACAACCATAGTTAGCTATTGCTAAGCGCCACTGAAATGTAAACTCTGCTAAAGACTTTCTTCAACCTCATCCAGTTAGCTTCTACTCAAATTTTGGGTTTCTTGAGACCAGGTACAACCAGACTAGATTCTCCTTTTTGTTAAATGTGTTTCTATCACCTTGTACTTTTCTTTCAGAGGTATTATTACTCCTTGTGTGTTAATCAGCTTTCTGCCACTGTGACAAAATACCTGAGATAATCAACATAAAATAAGGTTTTGTGGCTCATAATTTTAAAGGTTTCAGGCTACAGTCATATGGGTTCATTGCCTTTGGGCTGTGACAGCACAGTACACCCTGGTGGGATTGTGTAACAGAGAAGACCTGTTTCCCTCATGGTGTCCTGGAAGCAAAAGAAAGAAAAGAGAGGCTAGAATCCCAATGTTCTCCTCATTTGAATGCTATCAATGACTTAGGCCTCATCTCTCAAAAGTCCTACTACCTAGCAGTAATGCCTCAGGCTGGGGATCAAGCCATTAACACATGTGCTTTGGAGGGACATTTCAAATCCAAACTAAAGCTGCTTACAATTAGATATTTCTGTCTTTGTTATTTTAATGTTTCTGTCCTCCATTAGATTCTATCTTTTGTTAGAAATTATGTTTTTCTCATGATTTTATTTGTAGTACTTAGCAGTATTTGTCATATAGTAGGTCCTCAATTAATATTTGTTAGAGAAATAGTGGAATGAATAAGAGAATGATTATGTATAGGACTTTATATATTTCTTCTTCATACATTTTTTTCATTTTTTTACAACCAATGCTTTAACAATATCCCTCCCTCTACTCCAACTTTTTTTTTGCCTCACTTAAACCACTGAATTATTTTTTTATTATGGGGATTTGGCCAAAGCATCTCTAAAGTGAGCATTTTTATAAGACTATACGACTCAAACAAAATCTAATTAATAAATTTTCTAATAGTGCTCTCAACCTGATTCCTAATGAGTCTTTTCCCTCTTGCAACAATAAAATAAACTTAAAAGTTTCCTTTATATTGACTCAAATCAATCAATAAGCATGTGTTATGCCGACTGTGGCTTTAGCACTGTAGCAAGGTGTCCTGCTTCTAACAGACTTTGTACCTTGTTTAATTGTTTTCTGTGGCATATAACCATGAAAGGAACTCAATGATAAATAAATACATCTGGATGTCAATTAAATAAATTGCTGGGCACAAACCAGGGCCAATTATAGAATACTAGAGCCCAATTCCAAAGAGTTTATTGCCACAAGGAAACAAAATTACTTAGTAGATCCACATGGAATGGATGCTAGAAATTAGAAATTCAGTGGGAAAACTGGAGATGTCCACATCTGAGCAGAGTCATCACCATCTCCATGGAAACAGCCCCCACCCCCTTCTTGGGCAAAAACAGCAGCTGTTCAGCAGCACATAACCAAGAAAAATGCAAATCAATCGGAAGTGGAAAACTCAGGATCCATTTAAAAAATTTAAAGGGATGAAATTTGAGGTAAAGTAATGAGATTAAGTCCTAAGATAGCAAATAAGGCAATATTAGCCTCCAGTGCATCCTGATAACAGAGAAGGTAGAGAGATACAAGATGATCAGGAATTTATATCAAACATATCTTTACCTCTCCATGTTGGGGTAATACACAGCAGGAATTTTGCAAAGTGAAATTGCAAGAAGATTACTTTTAAATAAAAGGGCCAAGGGAAATATATTTTAGGGTTAGTTTTGAAAACTAAGAAAAAAAGGAAACTAAACCATGCCATTGCTGCCAGATGAAACAAATTTGGAAACTGAAGGGAAAGAGAACACTGTTTTAAGTACAGAGTCTATGATCTTGGTTACATTATATTTTTTCTACCATGTGACCTTGTGTTTTCCCATTCATGGGTGTGTGTTCTTTTACAAAGGCTTATTTATGTGTAATAGGGGTCTTGATTTGAAAGTTTTAGAAATATGCATGTAGCCGAATAAAGCAATCTTAGCCATGTAAATAAGGATGAAAAGCTTATGGGTGGTGGTTGCTGGTCTCTTTGAATGAAGAACTCAGGATTATAATGAGAAGAGACTCATGAGAACTCATGAGTGCTAGAATCTGAGAATGACCTGTACCATCAAATTATTTCCCTATAGATTTCAGAGTTGAGAATCTCTTAGGTATACCACTTACAAAGAGCACATGTAAGGTATGATTCTGCAATAGAGATGGAAAAGCAGAATGAGCCTGATAATAAAAGGGAAGAGAGAGGGGAGAGGAGAGGAGAGGAGAGGAGAGGAGAGGAGAGGAGGAGAATGGAGATGAAGGGAGAGGAGAGGATGGAAGAAAAAAGGAGAGGAAAAAGAGAGACATGTTAAAGAAACAGAGACAGTTTCTACATAGTTCTACATAGTTTCTACATAGTTCATAGAACTACATATGCCTACATAGTTCCTGTTGCAATTCTCACTCCAGTTCCAGCTACATTCATGACCTCTATTGTAGAGCCCCCTTTTACTATTTAAAGAAATTTCTAAATACCTCTAGTAATGGCAACCTAAAGTTTAAATTTTTATATTTTTTAACAGTCTATTAATGTATACTTTTCTGTTTGCAGAATTTTTTTAATTAATTTATTTTTTAAATTGGTGCATTGTAGTCATATATCAATCACATTGGAGTACAAGACTTGAGAGGATATACAAGCACACATCATCCAATTAGCCCTCCTCCAGCCCCCATCCCATTCCCT
Source organism: Muscardinus avellanarius (assembly GCF_963383645.1). Classification (NCBI taxonomy): domain Eukaryota; kingdom Metazoa; phylum Chordata; class Mammalia; order Rodentia; family Gliridae; genus Muscardinus; species Muscardinus avellanarius. The sequence goes on from NC_137791.1 coordinate 121,376,079, forward strand.
CCCCCTCCCTCCATCCCACACTTCTTTGGTGATTTACTTTGATACATTTGTTTATGTACCTCCTGCGTTTTAAAGAGGCTCCGTCCTCCAGTATTACATACCCTCTGATTGGTCACATTAGTTGCTTCACTATAGGGCCCTTTCTATAGCTCAACCTCTTCCTGTTGCCCTTTTCCTCCTAGTTATTGCTGATTAAGAGAAGCGTCTGATTTATATTTTCTGCGATATTTCTCTGTGCATGCTGCGTTGCAAGTACCAATCCCACTCTTGATGGTCCCAGTAGTGGTCTGGCTACTCAGTGGACTGATCCAGACCTCGCTGGCTCAAGCAGCAGCCTTGCCTCATGGGAGGCCCCAATTCTGGTCTCGCTGGCCCCTGAACCGGTCTAACCCCTAAGCTGGCTTTGGACCCGGCCTTGGAGGCCGCAGGAGTGAACTTGCCTCACACCAGGCTCCGATGCTGGCCATTGGCCCCTGCACCGGTCTAACCCCTTGACAGGATTCCAATCCTGGCCTCGGAGGCCCCAGCACTGGCCTAGCCTCATGACAGGCTCCAATGCCGGCCTCGTTGGCCCCAGCACCAGCCTAACCCCTCGGCAGGCTCCGATCCCAGCCTCGGAGGCCCCAGCACTGGTCATGCCTCAAGGCAGGCTCCGATGCCAGCCTCGCTGGCCGCAGCACCGGCCTAACCCCTCGGCAGGCTCTTATCCTGGCCTCGAGGCCCCAGTACCGGCTTTGCCTCATGGCAGGCTCCTATGCCGGCCTCACTGGCCCCAGCAGCAGTCTAATCTCTTGGCAGGCTCCGATCCCGGCCTCGGAGGCCCCAGCACTGGTCATGCCTCACGGCAGGCTCCGATGCCGGCCTCACTGGCCCCAGCACCGGCCTAACCTCTCGGCAGGCTCTTATCCTGGCCTCAGAGGCCCCAGCACCGGCCTAACCCCTTGGCAGGCTCCGATCCCGGATTTGGAGGCCCCAGCACTGGTCATGCATCAAGGCAGGCTCCGATGCCAGCCTCGCTGGCCCCAGCACCGGCCTAACCCCTCGGCAGGCTCTTATCCTGGCCTCGGAGGCCCCAGTACCGGCCTTGCCTCACGGCAGGCTCCGATGCCGGCCTCACTGGCCCCAGCACCGGCCTAACACCTCGGCAGGCTCCGATCCCGGCCTCGGAGACCCCAGCACTGGTCATGCATCAAGGCAGGCTCCGATAAAGGCCTTGCTGGCCCCAGCACTGGCATAACCCCTCGGCAGGCTCTTATCCTGGCCTCGGAGACCCCAGCACTGGTCATGCCTCACGGCAGGCTCCGATGCCAGCCTCGCTGGCCGCAGCACCGGCCTAACCCCTCGGCAGGCTCTTATCCTGGCCTCGGAGGCCCCAGTACCGGCCTTGCCTCAAGGCAGGCTCAGATGCCGGCCTCACTGGCCCAGCACCGGCCTAACCCCTCGGCAGGCTCCGATCCCGGCCTCGGAGGCCCCAGCACTGGTCATGCCTCAAGGCAGGCTCCGATGCCGGCCTCACCGGCCCCAGCACCGGCCTAACCCCTTGGCAGGCTCTTATCCTGGCCTCGGAGGCCCCAGTACCGGCCTTGCCTCATGGCAGGCTCTGATGCCGGCCTCGCTGATCCCAGCACCGGCCTAACACCTCAGCAAGTTCCGGACCCGACCTCGTAGGCCCTAGCACAAGCCTTGCCTCATGGCAGGCTCCAATGCCGGCCTCGCTGGCCCCAGCATCGGTCTAACCCCTCTGCAGGTTCCAATCCCGGCCACGGAGGCCTCAGTAGTGGCCTTGCCTCACAGCAAGCTCCGATGTCGGCCACTGGCCCCGGTGCCCGCCTAACCCCTCAGCAGGTTCCGATCACTGTCTCTCTGGTTATTATTTCAAAGGTTCCAGTTGTAATGTATCAGATCTCTGCCTCCCCCGAATATTGGCCACTGGCATTGCCACTGCCTCCACCGTTTCAAATCCTTCCCAGGCTCTTTTTCCACTCTGAATGTTGTCCAGTGTTCCTAAGCATTGTTTGCAGAATTTTTGACAGCTTTATTTGTTTCTTTATGAGTCATATAAAAAAATTCACACATAATTAATCTGTACAATTTGATGGTCTTGGACCTATGTATACACTGGTGTGACCATCACTGCAATTAAGATAATAAACATCCATATCTATAACCACCTCCAAAAGATTCCTTTGTGCCTTTGGAATTTGGGGCTGGTTTGAAATGAACACTTAATGTGAACTCTTTCCTCTAAACAAAATTAAAAGTGTGCAAAACCTTATTGCTAACTCTAGATACTACATTGTACAGCATCTTGTGTAACTGTCATTTTATAAGAGATCAGATTATTATAGCTCTGGGACAGTATAATTCAATACATAGGGAGAGAGACATTTTTTAATTTTTCTTCATATAAACACATATGCAAATATTATGATGAATGGAGAAATAGCATACTTTTTAGAAGATTCAAACCTTCAGACTTGTGAGAGGAAAAAAAAAACACAGGTGAGGAAGAATTTACAATATTTACTACAATTCCCAGAACTGCATGTAAATTTCATATATTCTTGGAGTTTCTGCCGTGGTGCACTGAGATTCCAGCGTCTGCGTAGGGGCAAGTGCTGTGTAGGTGATTGCAGTCTTCATTCAGTCTTGGGCCAAAGCTCACCATATGGAAGAATTTACTACATATTGGTCTTGCTCATGTGATATTTAATCTAGTCACTAGATGTTCCCCTGATTTTATTTTTATTTTATTTATTTTATTTTTGAGGCATTTTTAAAGTCTGGGAGCCCTAGACCTCTGATATTAACTTCCAAATACCTCCACCCTCTGACTCCTGCTGATTCTCAGAATAGGGCCAAGGTGTGGCCATGGGACCCTCTTCCTCTGCTGTCCTCATGGCCCCAGGCAGTCATTTCTAGACTGAGGTCAGCACTCTCTTAGATGTTGTTGTTCTGTTTGTTTTAATGCATTTAATCTTTTAGAAGTAAATGCCAGGAAGCCTTTCTGGCTTCTATATTTCCTGACATCCTTTCTCCTGAGCTCTAAACCAGAGAGCCTGGTAGCTTTCTGATTCTGTGTGAGAGAAAGTGATGGGAGAACAATAATTAATACATACAGTTATTTCAGTCTGCCCCTTACAGGTTTCTTCTAATTTTTTCTGTGTAATTTGTGTGTGCATGTATGTGGTACTTGAGTTTGAATGAAAGCACATTCTACCTCTGAGCTATACTGCCAACTCTAGGATTTTTTTGTTTTGTTTTTTGTTTTGTTTTTTGAAACAGGGTCTCATTAAGTTGCTTAGGGCCTCAATATTGCTACTGAAGCTGGATTCAAAGCCATCATCTCAATTTATGGTCTTCTTGACTCAGCCTCCCAAGTACTGGGATTAAAGGTGTGTGCCACCTTACCCAGCAAAACCCAAATTCTTATAAGGCGACCACTAAAATTTCTACATAAAATCTCAAGGGCTCAAGGCAAGAGTTCTTTGTGACCTAACACAGAATAATATGGAAGGTTTGTTTCATGATAACAGGTTGCTTTCAGACAGCCGTATCAGAGGATTCACTTTTGAATTCTCTAAACAGCACCAATGACACCAAATAGCTCTAAAAGAAAGTTTCGGATATTGAATTCCATCGGCCAATTGACTTTTGTGAAAGAATGGGACCTGCATGCTAAAAGAAAATATCTGTGCCTCCAGATATCATAAATAACACCTTAGGGTAACATAAACCTTTTAAAGTACATGTTTAAAAGAAAAATCCTGATTTACTGATAAAATATTAATACTGTTACTCAAATTAAGTCACTAGGTAGGCATGCAAAGTAGCCAAGGTTATTGTTCTGTTTAAATTGATAGCTTCAAGCTCTCACAGAAGGGTATGAAGGATGCTGAATGACCCCACATCTGACTGCCACATCCCTCAGCTATTTCCCAGTCCACTCTGCAGTTTCTCAGCAGCTGGTGTTGGTCAGAGTCCTTGGGGAAAAAGCATTGGGGAAGCAAGCGTAGAAGTGAAAATCATTGGGCCCCGAAACCCCACACGAGGGAACAGGAAGGAGATTCCCGGAAACATCCTGAAACATAGCTCAGTCTTTCTTGTCTTTGAAAATGCCAACTCCCAGCACATGTCCTGAAACCTTCCTGATTAGTTTTATGTCATTTTTCTCATTTTCTGTGTCTATAATAAGTGATTTAATATAAAAAGGAGGCTGGGCTTTGTGGTACACACTTGCATTCCCAGCATTTGGGAAGCTGAGACAGGAGGATTGAGGTTCGCGAACAGCCTTAGCTACTTAGTGAGGACCTTTGCAACTCAGAGAGACCCTGTTTCAAAGTAAAGAATAAAAAATAGGGCTGGGGATGTAGCTCGGAGGTAGAATGGCCCTGAGATCCATTCCCAGTGCCACAAAAAAAAAGAGATAAAAATGATTTGAGATTCATATACTTTTAAGTAACATATTGCAAAAGATGCTAATGTGATCATTAATAATATTCATGCTGTAGAAAGACAAATTTTTACTTTTCCCATTTAACAACTGATGCATACTGCTTCATTTATTTTAAGTTAATTATGTAATAAAAATCACAAATTGTCAACAAATAAATTCAAAAATGACATGTCCTTTTTTAAAAAAAACTAGTGGGTATTAAAATGTAGATTAAAATTTAACCATTCCTCATACCATAGAAAACATAACATAAAACACTTTTTGGTGACATAATTTGGCGTTCCTAAATCTACATTTTAAAGAAACAACTGATTTATTTTTAATGTATTATAATGTTATATCTAATGCATTTATGCTTTTTTTACATAATAGAATATAAATATTCTATGTTGTCTTTTGCCAGCAGTTCAGGTTAATGATGTGGTCACTGTTTACCCCAATACATCAAAAGCCAAATTAGATTCAATTGTGATTCTTCTTTTAAGTACCAGGTGGCCAGGAAAGAGTGTCTGAGTGAATGCAAAAACATGCTGTCTTCCTGGAAGAAAAGGTACAATATTGTAAATATGGTTATTCTCCCACACTGAGGAAGAATTTAAGTTAAATATCTATTAAAATCTCAACAAGGTTTTTTCACTGAACATGATAGGAAGATGCAATTTTTAGAAAAAATATTAGAAAATTGCTAATGTGTGCATGTATGCCTCTACTATCTTATACCCCATTAAGATGTATAACTACAAAATGAACCAAAATATTATATGTTATATATGTAAGAGAGGAAATATAAACTAAATTTTAAAAAATTCTGAATTTTTAAAAAATATTTTATTTTAAATTAAAAGCATTAAATGGTGGATTTATGAGGGAGTCTTTTTCAAATAAGATATAGAGGATTGTGGCATAATATATATTAATTTAATTTTTATAATATATACTTATATGTATTATAAAAATGAAAGCAGCATGGGAAAATAGAGAAACAAAAAAATTATGGGTGGCCTAGAAACAAATTCATATCACAATATGAATGTGTTACGTGTTCGACCTGATATATTTCAAATTCAGTAGGCAAAGTAAAATGGTAAAAAATAATATGTAAGTAATTAACCAATTCTGGAAAAATTATAATCTACTTAATACCAGTTACAAAAATAAATACCATGAGGAATAAATATCTAAATATAAAATGTTAAATCAAAGAAATAGGCAAAAATATAGAAGTCATTTGTACCTTTGAAAAATCTTAATATGACAAAAAGCAGTACAAGAAAGGGGTTAAGAAAAGGAAGAGATAAATTTTAATTTGTTAGGATATGTATATGACTAAACGTAACTATAAAAATAGTCAAAATATAGAAGGCACAAAAATACTAGCACCAGGAGTAGCAAAGTGTGTGTTTGTTCTATTGAGTAAATTTTAAAAAATAAACCTATATTTCTTATTTTTTGTGACTGACTAATCTCACTTACCATAATGTTCTCCACTTTCATCCATTTTTCTGTAAATAAGAAACTGGATGCTCTCCCTAATATGCAAAAGCCAGGGAGAAAATGGGTCATAGGAGGAACTCTAGATGAAAAATGATGAGAAAATAAGGCAACCTAAGGGGATGAGAGGGGAAGGGGGAAATTCTCTAATGTTCCTGGTGTACATTATCAAATATATTAAAGTCAATTACTAAGCCAAACATGAAAAGGAGAGAGGGGGAGGGGATGGGGTGGGAAATGGGTAAAGGCTAATTGGGTGATATGTGCATGTATGCCGCCACCATCTTAAACCCCATTAAGAGGTATGACTACAATGCACCAATAAAATGTAAAAAAATGTAAAATGTAAAAAAATAAAAATAAACCTAGGTAAACCAATAGAAAAGCAAGCAAAGCATTTGGAAAAAATGATAGATCAGGAAATACATGATCAAAACACTAAGAACACTAAGAACATTACTTCTAGAATAATTAGAAAATAAGTTAGAACAAAAAATAAAAATTAATTGTTAATTTCTAACGTTGATGTTGAGAAAGCTCTTAATATTGAGCAGAGGAGTGTTTGTTTGCTTATTTGTTTGTTTTGTTACTGGGTATTAAAAACAGCAGCATTCTACTAGAGAATTACACTCAGCACTTTTTATTTTGATGAAAGGTCTTACTTAGTTGCTGAAGTCTTGCTAAAGTGCTAAGGTTGGCCTCAAACTGTGATCATCCTGTCTCAGCCTCTCAAGTACTGGGATTATAGATGTACATTATCATACCCAACTGTGATGAGAAAGTTTTGGAGAGAAATTTGACAATATCTTACTTTGAAATTATAGTTCAATTAGAAATTTATTTCCTATGAGGTAATTTTACAGAAATATTACTGTACTTAAAATTCTAAGAAAATAATTAAAAATAATTAAATTTCTGTTTACAATTATGAAAATTTATTCCACACATTCCAATGCATGCACATGTGCGTATGTATTGCACATAAAATTTTTGTGTACTGCCCTATACTTTCTGAATTAACTTTTCTGAGCATGGAAACCAAAAGTTTTGTCTTAAATATATTTCTCAGATGTATATTTTTCTTGTACAGCCTTATTTGCAAATCACTGAAGCTAAAAGAGACAAAGAAAATACATCTATACATTTCATTCATTTGGAAACACTTATAGAATGCTTGTCATGTGCCAGTTCCTCTTTCTTCTTCCATAAATGCGTTAGTGAATAAAATAATATCTTACTTGAGTCTCCATTTTACTGTAAAGAAAATAATCAAATAAATAAGCTCATTACAAATATTCTGAAAACTAGATAAACTAGATGTAAATTTTTATTTTATTATATGATAGATACAAAATGTAAAAAGAATCCAATATCAAAACATAGATACTCTATTCTGAACATACTGGACTTTTTTTACATATAAATGTAAAATAAAATGAAAATCACTAAGACATATCTATGTCTTCTAGCTAATATGTTGTATACTTCCTATGTCTCTGTAAATTATCTCAGAAGATTCATACCCTTTAAGATGATAATTGTGTGTTTATTTTGATGGTGCCTAAAACAGAACCTGAAATTCAAGTGGAAGTAATTTCCTGAGTAGCAACTCCATAAAAATAGTAGGAGAGAGCATATCTTCTGTGCCTCAGAGTTAAAAGAGGGAGCTTGAGTAATTTGGCCATAAAGAGGCATTCTTTGAGGGGTTAGTTATGCAGAATTTTAACCACCTGCACAGTGGCCACAGAGGCCAGAGGAAGACCTTAGAAAAGACTTGTCCAGACAATGGAGAGAAAACCTCAGCAAAGCCAGGAATGAAGGAGAAAGAAGACTGAGGGTCATTAATGGAAAAGCTACATGCAACTATGTGATGTGAATATGACATTGTTAACCTGGACCCTCAATATCAGGAGGGAGGAAAATAGGGATGGGGGAGGGGAGAGGGAACCGAGTACTATGTGAATATATGCCATTGTCTACATAATCCACATTATGATGTGAGACTCTAGTGCACCAATAGAAAAAAGACTTGTGCATATTCACAATTGGACTTTGGGTACTGAAATGAGGTAGCAGTTAGTCTAAAGTGTCTGCTTGTGTAGTCTATTATATCAGTTATTTCAGATTAATCTAGTTATTCTTGTGAAGGCAAATAGTAATGCTGGTTAACATCTCCAACCAGTTGACTTTAACTAAAGGAAATTATTCTTACAAACCTGCTGGGACTCATCCCATCAAGTAAGTGCCTTAAAACAGAAATCGAGGTGTCTCAGAGAAAGAAATCTTATTAAAGACTGAAACATCAAAGCCTACCCACACCTCCAGTCTGTTCTATGGACTTCGAGGGGCAGACAACAGCACTGAATTATGGGAGCCATTTCTTCCAATGTACATCTTTTTCTCTCTCTTTACACTAAAAGTTACATCTATCTATTGCTTGATTTATAGATAAACTGATAACAGAGAAATGATAGATAGATTCTCTGATCCTCTGGAAACCCCTTAACACAACGGTAAGAGCTAGAAGGATGCAGGTTGAACACTGGAAGCACGTACACAAATGATATTTATATCCATTTTTAAAATTTAATTAAAGCAAACAAAAATCAGCATAAATCTCAATTCACCTCTGTGATAAAAACTAAGAACTGAGAAAATTTTCAGTGTGTGCCACTGGGCAGTTGAAAACTTATATGGAAACACATTAGAGGAATACAACACTCAGCTAAACCTTATTTACCAGCATGATATTATGAATATTGAGAACATTTAATTATTATTGATTTATTTTGCATTTATTCCCAAACTTATAATTGTTTGAACACAGGGGTCACAAAGAACACTGCTATTAAATACAAATTAATAATCACAAAAACAAAGATAAGCAAATCCCCCATTATATACCCAGTCATTTAGCTGATCACAGTCATTCTATGAAATATAAATATGCTGTCAATACATATTTTAACATTACACTTGCCATATGCAAATGCATCTTTTATTTTTGGTATAAAGATTGGACCCAGGGCATTCTACCTCTGAGCTATACCCTAGCCCTATTTTATTTAGAAACAAGTTTTCAGTAAGTTGTTGAGGGTCTTGAAAATTTTCTGAGGCTGACCTTGAGCATGTGATTATACAGGTATGTGCTACCATGCCCCACTGCATTCTTATTTTTTAAATCCAGTAATACAGAAATGGGTCTGGATTAAATAGCGAATGGAATACTTGATGCGTCTTGTTACACTCCCAGACTTTTTATACACACGTGCGCGCGCACACTCACACACACACACACACATACACACACACATACACACACACACACTTCAAAATGCAGACTATCTATGGAACAGCCTTTGGAAACGTGGAAGGCCTAGAGAATCTAAAGGATTTATTACTCATCTCTGTTTTTTGTATTTATTCTATCAGTCTCCAATTTATAGTTCCCATTCTGAATGCTTTAATGCAACAGCAACTGTTTAAAACCTACATTGCGACGAACTCAATAAGCTCTACTTATTGACTTTAAAAATAGTATTCTATTTATGAAGATATATACATTTTTTTTCAAAGCCCCTACTTCGCTATAGAAAACTCAATTTCAGCTCAAAAATGTGCTGCCGGGGATTCAAAGGGGGAAAAAAATAAAATGAGGCTAAGCATGTCTGAACAGAAGACACAGGCATGATTAACATCATGGCCCCTAGAATACTCTGTCCAAGAGCACATGAATGACTCTCCATTAAATAAGCATTGGAGAAAAAAGTTATCAGAGACTAAGTCTAACAATAGAGTTATTTCCCCAGAAGAAGGGGCCAGTGGCCCAAACAATCAAAGCTGAAAGAATATTGATCTCTAAAGTGTTTGATTAAGAGATTGAGATAGAGGGGCTGAAGGTGTAGTGTGGTGGTAAAGCGCTTGCCTAGCATGGGTGAGGGCCTGGGTTCCTTCCCCAGTTTATCTCCCACACTCAAAAAGACACTGACATAGAGTAATGGTTTAAGTTAATAAGCACAAACATGAAAAGTCAGTGACCTTGCTGACAAGAACAATGAACATTTTATCATTGGAAACCTGTGTCTAAATTTCTGTTAATAATGAAAAATTTAGTTTCACAATTTTCAACTGATCCAGTGTGTCAGAGAATTCTGACTTAAAAGCATTTTCTTTCTCAGTTTACAGGTAAACTGTTGAGTTTTACTCATGGCTGGTAGTTTTAGGAAAATATAATTTCCAGAAAATGTAGTGGCTCGCAAAGAGACCTTTATAGTACAGGCTGAATTTGGTCCTAATAAGGAAGCTTAAACATATGTAATCCCAGTCTTTCAAAATAAAATCCAAATGTGTGTGAGCTGTATTCAAATGCAGGTCTAATAGCAAAACTATGCATTTTAATTTACCCATGAAAAGGAATTTATTCTCACTAACATAAAATGACAAGTCACTCTTACAACTTCTCTTTTGATCTTTCATTTACATAGTAACAATGCTAAGTAGTAATTTCCTACACATTTTTATTTCAAAAAATTACACATTACTTTTATTGAACCATAACAGTGAATAGAGTATTTGGTTATATTTTGGAATCTCATTAAATATGTAATATTTTTACAAGTCAGCATTTATTATTTTTCAGAATGATGGGCAATGTTAAGTAACAAAATTCCAATGCTAACATAGCTGAGTCCTAACATTTTTCAGCTGGGCATGGTGGCACATGCCTGTAATCCTAGTACTTGGGAGACTGAGAATATAATTAGATCTTTTCTATCAAAGGGATAGCTTAACTTGGGCTGCCTTTTGTGAAATTATCATTGTGTAACCTTATGTGTGCTTGTTTTATTGTAAAAATAGCATTTCCTGGAAATTGAGTGGCATCTCCTTCAGCCAATGACTTAAAGACTGTGGGGCTATGTTTCCACCAATAAGATCTTAGCACAGAAGCCCTGCGCTGAAATAAAATGGCCAGCAGTTTTCTGCCATATTCTTCCTGCACACTGACTCATTGGTGGCAAGATCCCTTTTTGCAAAAAGTAAAATTTGCTTTGTTGAGCTGCTTTTATATATGACCTTCTTTTTTACAATACCATGTAAATTTACTTCTGATAAGGTTGAGACAGAAGTAGGTTTGAGGCTAGTCTCAACAATTTAGCAAGGCCCTCAGAAAATTAGTGAAACTGTGTCTCAAAATAAAAAATTAAATAAGGATGGGATATAGGTCAAAAGTAAAATTCTCCTGTTTTCAATTTTTAGTACAAAAAAAGAAAAAAGTGAGTGATAACATCTTCATATATACAATAAATTTTCATTATTCTACATTTTAAAAATTTGCATATATGAATACATGCACATATATATACTTCATATATATATGTAAAGATGTACATATTCACTGTAACGTATTTCATATATATTTTTTAAAAAACAGCATTATATATATACACACACACACACACACACACACACACACACACACATATATATCCATGTGTAATATGCACATGGATAATAAACAAAATTTAAATATATATTTATATATATTTAATATATAACATTTATATATGCATTATCTATATACATTATTCATATATTTATATATGTAATTTATATATATATATATATATATACATTATTTATATTATATATTCAGAGCTAGAGGAGCCTTAGATATCACTAAAAAAGAAACTGAGGCCAAAGAAAATAAATGATTTAATCAAGGTGACAGGAAAAAATAAGAGAGAGAAAGTGAAAGAGCCAGAGTTTTATGAATCAGCCCAATATTTTCCCCACTTAATATTTTAATTTTATATTCTCACTTTGAAGCGTGAAGCAGGACCTGTAAATGGCTCCTTTTGATCCCAACTTTCAGATGACTAGTCTGTTGAGATTTACCTTCTCTGGGATTTGGATTCTTATCATAAGGCTCTGTTTTGGAAGCACCAATTGCCATTTTAATGCAACTTACTGATCATGCAGACAGCCAGCCTCTCATAAATCATGTAAAGTACCTGAAAATATGATTTATGAGCTAAGTTATGGGAAATGGGGTCCTTTAACATTCTTAACCCTTCTGGATGTTGTTACCTATCACTCCCTTCTCTCCTGACACAGCAGCAGATTGGATCTGGATGCTCTCGTACTAAACCACCCCCACCTCTATCCTGCTGTGGCTGACCCTTCACCTCCGTCCGTGAAGAACGTGCAGGCTCTTTAAGTTCATCAACTGACTATGAATTCTTAATTCCCATGCTTATTCCACTTGTGGCTATGGCAGAGCACATTCTCAAGGCACTGCCTCACATGGTAATTAAACAACCACACTTCATAGCATCTTACTGCAGAATTAAAAGAGCCAGAGTATTACAGTTGGCCGCAGAAGGCAGTCCGTGAAAGATCCTAGAAAACCAAGATGAAACTAATTTAACCATGTGCCTTGTTGAAAAGAAATATGGAAAAAATGCCTGTAATATGTGGTAAATGAGGCCCATAACTCATTGGAGCCTCCACTGCATTATGTGTTAAATTCATATTTCACAACATGGCCATGCATTTTTTTTAATTTTTCTGTCTATTAACCCTTTTCTTTGTGTGGGAGTTGATATGAAAGACACAGCTCTGTGTGCTTTAGTATATTTACATATGCAAATAGAAATCATATACCACTGGTTTATTTTTTTTACCCCCTCCCTTATGGCTCAATATATTATCGCTTCACCAAACCAACAAATTAAAAACAATTTCCAATTTCTTCCACAAATACCTAGTGGCTAAATGTTATTAATGCATTTGTCTGAAAGGCACAAATTCAAACATTGCTCAGTTAGGGAAAGAAGAATATACGTTGCTGATTGCTTGCAATCAGTTTTAGTAATCTATATTTTCTTCACGGAGGTGAAAGTTTATCTCACCATGGAACAACAGTTATAATTTTGCTTCCACCATTCATCAACTCTGATATTTCAGAGCTCCCAATCATCACTTTCTGGAGCTACCGAGTAAGCACGCTGTTGACTATTTTCTCTTTAGCCTGCTCCTTTAAAAAATGTGTGTCTGCACATTATGGGTTTATCTTGTGTCTGTAAGGGACCCTAATAAATCACATTTACTTTCAGCTATCATAGATTATTAGGCTTTTATAATCATGAAATAAACCCAATAGACTATTGCTATTTTCAGAAGATTGAAAATCACGAGGTATTTTCATGTTTTCTATGAATACGTGGTTCCCTCATTTTTCAGGACGGTGGTGTTACATTCAGACCCTGTCAGCATTTTGCCTGCATAACAACAATGCCCTTAACCAAGTGTAGTTGGAGGGGTAGGAATCAGAGTCCTGCAGGAAACAGAGTTCCTGAATCACGGGGCCTAGGTCAGCTTCTGCCTTGCTCCAAAAAAAAAAAGCCAGAAGTTTGTTACACAATGGGAAACCTCTCTCATTGTTCTCTTTCTCCTCTTCTCTTTTTATATACATTAATTGCTGATAACCTTTTGGAGAACAATGCTTTGAAATCATTTCAGTTTTTAGAGAGGACATGAAGTCCATCAAACGGCATGAAGCCCCTAAAGAAGATTTATGTGAATTCTTTTTCAACACAATGACGGCAATTAGATACACGTACACCTTTGTGTTTCTAATATTGTCATTTTCATGGGGCAACGATTTGAAGGAGGTCCTGGCTAGAAATAGATCTAAAATGCAAGGTTTTGATGACATTCGCAGCTAAATTCATTGTGTGAGCTGGGAACAAGATAATGAGGACAAGGTCAATATAATCGCTCTTTTCTGAATCGGGGTTAATACTTCCAAGGGCCTCACCTATAAGTTACAACTGCCACGGATAGGAAATACAGCGTCGTTTTTCTCTGGTGTGTATGTAACATTTGTGTGTTTGTTTTCCCGATGGTATCCCAAAGTGAACTTTATTTGTCAAAGAACAAAACCAAATCTACTTTCTTGTTGACTCTTCATCCTATCGAAAGATGCAGATGTGAACAACAAAAGAAACGCTTGGCATGATCGCTGGAAATGTGTGCATTCCAAAACGCAGCTCATAAAAATCATATCCATCCCTCTGAGAGGAGACAGGCACAAAAGGGGACAAACACAAGGAGTAATTGTGGTGCTGTGCTATTTCCATTTCTAATAGTCCTGGACTTATTAGATAGCTATTCTCTTGAATCTTTTTTTCCCTATCAGTCACAGACTGTCTGTACATCTTGTGTCATAATTGCTATGAAAGGATCTCATTTCAAATGACATTCATTTCCAGGTTTTTTAACGCCTCAAGTCCTGGATGATCACCATGTTTCAATGTTATATGAGAATATTCTGTAAACAGTGTTTTCGAACACTATTCCCTTATTTTTGCTGGGGTAAATCAACAAAGGTAGAGTGGTGCTGATGAAAAGGCATGCTTCAATGGAAAATTACTTCCAAGGCAAAATTAATAGCAATGGCTCAACTAAACAGATCTGGGGGCTAGGGAGAGGGGGCAATCATGTAAAAATATAAGAAAATGACAACAGAATTGATCTCCATTTTTACTCTCATGAACATACATACTGTTCAATAATAATGCATATTTACCTATATATTTCTAATACCTTCTTGTTTATTGTAATTTATTTTTAAATTGTACTTGTTATTCAGGCATGGTGGTGCATGCTTGCAATCTCAGTACATGGGAGATTGAGGCGGAAGGATCTCAGGTTCTTTGCCAGGCTCGGCAATTTAGAGAGCCCCCTGCCACAACATAGTGAGACCTTGTTTCAAAATTAGAAAATAAAATAGGGCCGGGGATGTAGCTCAGAGGTAGAATTCCCCTGGATTCAATCCCCAGTACAACAACAAAAAATTGTGCTTATTAAAAGATAATCCTATTTAACAAAATACTCCAGTATCCCATAGAGAGCATGGATGGCCAGCTCTGTGGGTTGTAATTGTCCGGCAGGCTTCTGGAACTAATTGACTGATTTGGGAAGTCACCTCCTACCTTGGGCTTGACTAACTGGCCCCTCTCTAGACTACCGTATTCCACTGCCAATCTGCCTCTGTCTGTCCTGACTTGCTCCACCTTGACATTGAGTTTTGCCTCATGCCAGTTGCTGCAATCCTTCCCTTCTGGAACCAAACATTTAAAAATCCTTTTTAAAAACATTTCTCAACTTCAATCAAAAACAGGGAAAAGGAAATCTTCTCATCCCTTCTCCCCTTTTACTGACAGATTGTCTCTCTCTATTTTTCATCCAAATAAGCAGAGCTCTGTAAATCTTGTCCAGAAGACACGGACTGAAAGAATTAATCAAAGTGTTGTTTATGAGCTGCTCAGAGCAGATTAAATGTTGTGTTGACAACACAATTTGCAAATTATCTATCAACATCAACAGACACATAGAAGCTAGTCGAGCCAATTGGATACCTTTGGATGCAAGAGAACCCTGTATTTTCCAGTCTTGCTTCCAAAACCC
This sequence comes from Muscardinus avellanarius, assembly GCF_963383645.1. Classification (NCBI taxonomy): domain Eukaryota; kingdom Metazoa; phylum Chordata; class Mammalia; order Rodentia; family Gliridae; genus Muscardinus; species Muscardinus avellanarius. The sequence continues at coordinate 121,391,497 of NC_137791.1, forward strand.
AGTCTTTTTTTAAAGTGTTTTTTTACCCGACATTATTTGCAGTCTTATTACTGCAGATGGATTTCTTGACCATTTATTTTGGATAATGCCAGTATTTTTTCTGCCAAATACAAGTCTAATTTTTCAACATAATCTACCATAACCTTATTTCCCAGATCTACGTATCTGCCCCACTCCAGACAACCTATAATTATTCACCACTAGGTACCCACTGGAAACGTGCCTCTTAAAAATACCTGTAGGAGCCAACCTCAAAAATAATCCTAGCCTTGGGGTACTCACAACATTCAGCCCTGTGTGTGACATGTTACAAGGTCATTTTGTGTGGCTAATAGAATAGGACAAAGGTGATAATATATTGCTTCTCAGATCTGCTGAATCTGGAACCTGTTCCTGTGTTCTTCCTGGTGGTATTTCATTGTATTGATAAACTACAACTGCATTATATATACAATATGTTGATGAATATTAGTGAATTTTTTTAATTTTGGCAAGTATGTGTAGAACTACTTGAATATTGATAGACAAATATTTTGGGGGCATGTGCTTTAAGAAATTGCTGCCAAAGGATGTGATTGCTACATCACAGGTAACTTTATGCTTTGTGTTATAAAATTTGGAAAACTCTTTTCCAACAATATTTTATAATCTCATCAACAAACTGTGAGGAAATTTATTTGCTTTACATTCTTCTTAACACGTGTTATTCTTGTGTTTCTGTATCATTTTAGCCATTATATTGGGTGTAAAATGTTCTCTCCTTATGGTTTAATTTGTGTTCTGATACCTATAATGATGTGAAACTTTTTATCCGTGATTTGTATACCTTCCTTTTGGGAAGTTTTTATTCAAATTCTCTTATATACTTTTAATTGATCTGATAATATCTTGTGAAGGAGTTGACAAATATTTTTGTAATGTCTTCTAGATATAAGTCTATTGTCAGATTTTTTTTTTTTCTCTTTTGTAGTGCTGGGAATCAAACCTAGGGTTTGAGCACTCTATCACTGAACTCCATCCCTACCCGCTGTCACTTGGATTTATTCTTAAGTCTACCTTTCAAAGAACAGGTTTTATTTTAAGCTTACTTTATTATGTTTTATGACTAGTATTATACATGTCTATTTATTTTATTTATTTGTTTATTTTTTGGTGGTACTGGGGTTCCAGGAAGCCCTTCTACCTCCGGGCTACACTCCCAGACCTATTTTAACATTTTTATTTTGAAACAGGGTCTCCTAAGCCAGCGCGCGCGGCTGGCTTCGAACCTGCGCGATCCTCCTGTCTCTGCCTCCCAAGCGCGGGGATTACAAGCGTGCGCCACCACGCCCGGCTATACATGTCTATTTAAAAGTTGAAAAGAAGCCTAGCGTGGTGGCGCACCTAGGAGGTGGAGATAGGAGGATTATGCAGGTTCAAAGACACCCTTGCTGGCTTAAGAGAACCTGTTTCCAAACAAAAATATAAAATAGGTCTGGGAGTGTAGCCCGGCGGTAGAATGGTTTCCAGGAACCCCAGTAACACCAAAAAAATAAATAAAAGTTGAAAAGATTTTCTTCTCTGTTTTTTCTATAAAGATTATACTTTGGTTTCTTGATATAATTGTAAAATCAGCCAAATAAAATCTACCAAATCAATGATTTCTGAGATTTTGAATGGAGGTTGCATTAAATCTAAAGATCAAGTTGGGAAGAATTCACATCTTAAAAATAGAGATTCTTTTAATACATGAATAATGCATTATTCCTCTTTGTTTTATAATTTGTTAATCTCAGACTTGCAAGGTTTTGTTACATTCATTTCTATGTAATTATGCTATTATTGCATTACATTGTCTGTAATTAATTATCTTATAATTATCATTATATCATCTTTATAGGCATTACACATTCTGTAAATAAAGATAACTTTACATTTTTCTTACAATGTTACATGTAAGTTTCTTGACTTTTTGTTTTTTGGGTATTTTTATTTTTCTGCTTTTTATTGGTGCATTGTAATCATACATCTTATTGGGGTACAAGATGGTAGAACCATACATGCACACATCACTCATTTAGCCCTTCCCCAGTTCCCAGCTCATTCCCTCCCTCATTCACTCCCTCATTCCTTCCCTTCTTGTCATGTTTGGATTAGTGATTGACTTTGATAAATTGGTGAAGGTGCATTGTGTGCATTAGGGATGTTTCCTTTGTCCCCTTCCATCACCCTCAGTTATTCACCTTATTTGTTTATCTAAAATTTCTCCTTCTGTGACTAGAGTTTCTCCTATGACCTATTTTCTCCATAGCTTCTGCATATATGAAGGAGTACATTGATTTTCTACATTTTGTGACTGACTAATCTCATTTAACATATGTTCTCAAGTTCCATCTATTTCCCTTCAAATGACATAATTTTGTTCTTTTATATGGCTGTGTAAATTTTCATTGTTTAATCCTACAGCTTTGTAATCCATTCATCTATTGATGGGCATCTTGGCTTATTCTATAATTTGGCAATTGTGAGTTGTATATAACTATAAATATAGATACTCATACATTAGTTTGGTAGTTTGGTTTCCATTCTTTTGGATAGATACCCAGAAATGGTATTGCTGAATCATATGATAGGTTAATTGCCACTCTTCTGAGGATCCTCCACACTGTTTACCAAAGTGGTTGCACTAATTTGCAATCCTACCAACAATGTATTGAAGTTCCCACTTCTCCACACCCTCACCAGCATTTTTGTATTTTTAATGCTTGCCATTCTAATTGGGGTTGGATGGAATCTCAGAGTGGTTTTGGTTTGCATCTCTCTAATTGCTAATGATGTGGAACGTTTTTTTCAAATATTTATTGGCCATTTGAATTTCTTCTTTTGTGAAGCATCTCTTTAGTTTACTTGTTTATTTCTGGATTGCTTGCTAAATGGTGAGTTTTTTGAGTTCTTTGTGGATTCTAGATATTAGTCCTCTATCAGAGTAATAATTTGCAAAAAATTTCTCCCTTCTGTCAGTTCTCTGTTGAGATTTATGATAGTTTCCTTTGCTATACAGAAGCTCTTCAGTTTAATGCAATCCCATGTATTAATCCTACTTTTAAATTCTTGTGCCTTAGGAGTCTTGTTGAGAACACTTTTACCTATGCCTGTGTGTTGAAGTGATGAACTTATTCCCTCTTCAAGAAACTGCATACAAGGATGGTTCAACTTAAGTAAATCAAAGGTCTACAACTAGAAAGAAAAAAGGCTAAAATTATTTGAAGATGACATGATACTCTTCTTAGAAGACCCAACAAACTCAATGCAAAAGCTTATAGAATTAATCGACAAATTTATCAAAGTGTATGGATACAAAATCAGTCTTATAAAATCAGAGCCTTTTTGTATGCCTACCACAAATACACTGAAAAAAAAATCAAGAAAATATTTTCACTCAGGATATCCCTCAAAAAAATACTTAGGAAATTCCTAACCAAGAAGGAAAGTGACTGCCATAGGAAAATTATACAACATTAAAAAAAGAAATCAAAGACCCTAGGATTTGGAAAGATCTTCCATGCTCTTAGAGAGGTAGAATAGATATCATCAAAATGGCCATTCTTCCAAAAAGTGACCTACAGATTCAATACAATACCCATTAAATTACCAACGTCAGTTCTCACAGACATAGAAAAATCAGTTCTTAAATTCATCTGAAAAAACAAAAAAATAGAAATAATACAGAACAGTCAAAGTAGTTCTCAGCAACAAGAATCATGATAGACGTCACAATACCTGACCTCAAACTATACTATGAAGACATAGTAATAAAAACAGCATGGTATTAGCACAAAAACAGACACATAGAGACCACTGGAGCAGAATAGAAGACTCCGAAACTAATCCACACACTTAAAACCAATTGATTTTTGACAAAGGGACCAAACACATGCACTGGAAAAAAGATAGCCTTTTCAACAAATGGAGCAGGCAAAACTGATTAACCATATATGCAGAAAAAGGGAAATTAACCCTACTTTCTCTCCCTGTACTAGAGTCAATTCAAGATGAATCAAATATTGCAGCCCCTTGGGTTTTTTTTTTTAATACTAGCAAGGTCTTTGAGTATTATATATTGAATATAAGAGTTATTCTTACTTTGTCTTCATGGTTGGAAAATTTTTTTTAACATTATTAATGATGGTAGTTTTAGAATTTAAAATTTAAAATTTAAAATTTAGGAATTTTTTTTCTATTCCTAATTGATACATTCAAACATTAATAAAGTTAGATTGTATTAATTATTATTTATCTGTTCATATAATCATACAATTTCTCTTTCTTTTTTGCTATTTTGAGAAGTTACATTGGTAAGCTCCTTTTAATGTTTAAATAAAGCTTGTATCCAGGGATTAGTACCGTTTGATCAAATTTCTTTTGAGTAGGTTGCTGTCTTCAATTTGATATTTTTCTGAGAATGTTTATGTCTATGTGCATGAGTTGTGTAACCTTACAAAATTTGCTTGAGAGCATTCTTCCTATCTATAATTTTCTGAGAGAGTGGTTTTTATTGTTGTCATTATTAGGGGAGGGAGGATTTTTAAAACTGATAGCATATATTCCATACATGATTCATACAATTTACCAGTGAGGTCAATTGGCCTGTACCTTTTCCTTCAGGGTAGAGTTCTTATTTTGTAATCACAATTTTGAATAGATATAATACTATTCATATTTTTCTAATTAATTGTATATCTGTTTAGATAAAATATATTTTCAAGACATGTGGCCATTTTACCTATTATCAGAATTCATTGTCATAAAGTTACTTATAGCATTCACTGTATCCCTTTTATTATCTGTAGGATGTTTACTGACATTTCGTTTTTATTTATGGTTTTGAAAATTTGCATTTTATTTTCTCTTGGCTTGATCATTCTAATCAGGTATGTCTGAACTTTTAGTAACCTTTTCAAAGAATAAATTCTTGGCTTTGTTCATTCTCTATTGTTTGCTTATTCTAATTCATTAATTTCTGTTATTTTTCACCCACTTATTTTGTATTGAATTCATTGTTTTTTTCAAACTTTTCAAAGTAGAAAATTACATCACTCACTTATAAAATTTTCCCATTGAAAATGGACGTTTAACATTTAAAATTTTCTTATAAGTTGTTTTTTTTTTTTTGTGTGTGTGTGTGTGTGTGTGGTACTGGGGTTCCTGGAAGCCCTTCTACCTCTGGGCTACACTCCCAGACCTATTTTATATCTTTGAAACAGGGTCTCTTAAACCAGCGCGGCTGGCTAAGAACCTGCGCGATCCTCCTGTCTCTGCCTTCCAAGCGCGGGGATTACAAGTGTGCCACCACGCCCGGCGTATAAATTGTTTTGAGTCTTCCCTCAAATTTTGGTGTTTTCTATTACTATTCAGTTTAAACTATTTTCTAATATACATTCTGGTTTCTTCTATCATCCACGGGATATTTAGAAGTTTATGATATCATGTTTGGAGAATGAAAGATGTTTTAATTTTAATTTTATTGGTCTTAAATTTAAATTTAATTTTATTATAGCCTAATAACAAATGTCATAGAGTTTCAATATTTTCAAATATATAATGAGTATCAGTTTCTGAACAATATGTAATATATTTTCATGAGTGTATGTTAATTTGAAAAGACTGATTATTCTGCAGTTTTGTGTATAGTGTTTTGTAAATGTCAATTAACTTGGTTGATAGTCCTGCTTGGAATATCTATGTTCTTACTAATATATTTCCTACTTCTTTCATCTTAACAAGAGAGGGTTGTTAAAATTTCCAATAATTATTATGAATTTATCTCTCCCTTTACTTCTGCCAATTTTTTCTTAATGAATTTTGAAGTTTTATTATTACACGCATACATCTTTAGGATTGTTATGTTTTCCTTAAACATTTTTTTCTGTTATTAGAGTAAAATGTCCCTCTTTATCTCTAATGATATTTCTTTCTCTTAAGTTTATATTTTATGACAGAATATAAACAACATAGTTTATTTGGAGGGTTTCTACCGCATATTTTATGTCCTTTTTATTTTAATAGATGTGTTTTCTTTATATCAAGTGCATTGCTCATTACCATAGATTCCTAAAATCAGGGAAACCACCAACGAGGGATGCTTCTTGGATAATCCCGAGGGGCCAAAAATAACCTTGGAGGCAACTGAGGGATAGTGATTAAAAATAAGAGCATGGTGGAAGCATTGAAATGTTTTTATACAAAGGAAGCTTTAAGCCACCAAGTTTGGGAATCTATGTGACAAAGTTTAGCTGTGACTTGTTTATAATCCCCTCTGTAATTATTTGTTTTTAATTAAAATACTAAACTATTTATATTTGATGCAGTTGTAGCTGTAATGTGTCAGTCTATATACATGCCATTGCTTTTGTATTTGTTTCCTCTGTCATGTTTATGGATTTTCTCCTTGTGTTATTTCTTTTGGATTAATTGGAACTATTGTATCATTGCATTTTATATCTCATTTAGCCTACTAGATAGACTTTTTATTTTTAGTTAATGCTCTAGCAAATACAATATCCTTCCTTAAGGTTTCAGAGTCTATTCAAAGTCAATATTCTATCACTTCATATTCCATACCTCACACTTCACATATTCTGTGTCTTATGTCACCACTGGGAAACTCATTTTACACTTCAGGGTTTCCACTTAAGAGATGGCCAATCTTTTGCCTCTCTTGCACCATTCTTGTCATTTATTTACCTAGACACACATTTTAACCCTACCCTACCTCCAACATTATTATTTACAGTAAACAATCACTAATTTTTAGTCACTTATGACAAGAAAAATAAGATTTCCTTTTATATTTTCACATTTCTAGTTCTCTCTTTGCTACCTCTAGATCTAACGTCTGCTGTCATTTCCTTCATTCTGAAGAATACCCTTTAGCATTTAAAAGTCTTATAGTGACAGCTGATGATGCATGCTATGCACTGTCTTTCATATGAAAAATGTCTTTATTGCATTCCATTTTGAAGTTTTGATTTTATCCCATTTTGAACTTGATTCTGAGATTTTTTTATTTGTTTAACACTTTAAACATGCCATTTATAGTCTTCTGGAGTCTATTGTTTTTTATGGAAAGTTAATAATGATTTGTGTCATTTTCCCCTGCACACACTATGCCATTGTTTTCTAACTCATTTCAATTTTTTCTTTACCTTTATATTTTGGCAGATATTATTGTCTGTATTAGGTGATTTTTTTAAATTAAAATATCTTGGGAGTCTGAGTATCTTTGGTTCATAAACTGAAGGTTCTTTTATGTTTTTGTTAATCATATTTAGGTAATGAAAATTAAACTAATTATTTTTTGGTGATACTGGGGTTCCTGGAAGCCCTTCTGCTTCCGGGAACAGGGTCTCTTGGAAACAGGTCTCCGGAAACAGGTCTGCCTCTTGAAAACAGGGTCTCTTAACCCAGTGCAGGTGGCTTTGAACCTGGGCAATCCTCCTGTCTCTGCCTCCCAAGCACGGGGATTACAAGTGTATGCCACCACACCTGACTAAACTAATATTTTTTTAAAATTTATTTATTGGTGCACTGTATTCATACATCATATTGGGATTTAAAAAAAAAAAAACTTTTGTAGACATACATGCACACATTGCCCAGTTAGCCCCTACATGATCCCCACCCCATTCCCTCCCCATCCCTCCTTCCCTTGCTTGGCTTAGTGGTTGACATCTAGTATTATAGCAATTTATCCAAAATTAGCAATGATAATCTCACATAACAGTTTCATTTGTCTGATACCAAGCTTTTGATGACTTAAAGATAACATTTCAATATTTCTTTTTGCTTTCTTTCTTACCAGATAATATTTTTTCTTTTTTTTTAGGTGAAACTATCATACATTTATTTATTTATTTTTCAGAAAAAAATCTATCTTATTATGGAATATGGACTCTAGATACCCAAAATGATCTCAAAAAAGAACAAAGCTAGAAGATGTATATTTTCTGATTTCAAACCATATAAAGCTACAATAATTGAAACAATGTAGTACTGTTATAAAGACAGATACATAAACCATTAGAGTTAAATAAAAGCCTAGAGATAAATTCTTCCATATATTGTCAAGTTATTTTTGACAAGTTTTCCACGAACATTTGGTGGAGGAAATAATAATCTATTAACTAAATATTGTTGAAAAATAATACTTACATGGAAAAGAATAAAATTGGACCCTTACCTAATCCCATATACAAATATTAACTCAAAATAGATAAAAGACCTAAATATAAATCTTAAGGCTATAAACTTTTAGAAGAAAATCTGGGTCATAAAACCTCACAACATTGAAATTGGCAGTGATTTCTTGGATATGATTTCAATGGCACAGGCAACAGAAGAGTATACAAACTCCCTAAAAAATAAAAAAAAAATATTGTATATCCAAAGACAATGTAAACAGAGTTAAAAGTTACTGATAGAATGGGATAAAATATTTCCAAATGCTATATCTGAAGGTATATTAATATTCCAAATAGAAATCCTAAAAATTAACAACAATAAAGGCCAATAATACCATTTAGAGATAGGTAAAAGACTAACATAAATAATGAATCTCCACAGATAACCAATCTTAGTTGTTTGTTGGATGGAAAATCTTGTTTCTCTGGTTCTGGTGTGTGTTACCTATTTCTTCTTTGTAGTTAATCTCTTTGAGTATTTTCTCTAGCACTGGTTTTGAAGACATAAATTCCTTCAGTTTCTGTTTGTTGTGGAAGCTTCTTATTTCCCCATCTAATTTGATAGAAAGTTTTGCTGGGTAGGAAATTTTGGGCTGAAAGTTGTTTTCTTTCAGAGTTTGGAATATGTTACTCCAAGCTCTTCTGGCTCTCATGACTTGGTTTGGGAAGTCTGGAGTGATTCTAATTGGTTTGCCTCTGAATGTCACTTGGCCCTTTGTTTTTGTTACCTTTAAGATTCTCTGCTTGGCTTCCACATTGGTCATTTTGACAATTATGTGGCGTGGGGATCCTCTTCTCTGATCCTGTCTAAAGGGAGTTCTATAAGTTTCCTGGACCTGTGGATCGACCTCTTGCTCTATGTTTGGAAAATTTTCTGCTATTACTTCCTTGAAGAGATTGTTGATCCCTTTGGTTTCACCTTCTTTTCCCTCCTCTATTCCAATTATTCTTAGTTTAGCTCTCTTAAAATGGGCCCATATTTCTTCAGTGTGAGATCCCTGCTGTCAGATTTGTTTTTCTAAATTAGAAACTATGCATTCATTTTTGGAATGATCATCTTCTAGGAGTGAGATTCTATTCTCCATGTGGTCTAATCGGTTGTTAATACTTTGAATTGAGGACTTTACTTCATTGATTGCATCCTTTATCTCTTTTTGGCTCTCTCTGAGTTCTTTTCAAAACACCTCTATTATTTCTACAGTTATTTTCCTGATTTGATCTTCTAGAAATCTCTGAATTTCTGTTTTATCAGGTTCTGATGTTGTGGGGTTGTGGGCATTCATTACTCCATTGTTATTCCTTTTTCCCATTATTTCGGAAGTTTTTGCCTTCTCTGAGTTCTTCCATGGGTCACTATGACTTCACTTAAGGTGCTCTGGATCTCGAGTCTGTGGTATCTCAGTCCCCACTACTCCTTTACTGGGTTGTATCACAGAGTATCAGACCCAGGGAGTCAGTCGAAGCTGCTTTAGACCATGGGGGTGGGGGATGCCAGGTTGGGCACTCTCCTGCGGGGAGTTGTGACTATGGTGTGATATCTCTGCCACCTCCACTCCCCCACTGGGTCAAGTCCCTGGGAGTGCCGTACTGGGATTTCTTCTCTAGGGGCCACAATTTGACACACTGTTGTTGAGTGCGCTGATGAAGCTGTAGTGGACTCGATGAATTTGCTGCTGCTGCTGCCGGTGGCAATATGGCACCGCTGCCATGCCCTCGGCTGTGAGGCTGGCGTATTTCTTCTCTGTTTTTGAGCCCCGCTCTGAGTCCCTGCAGGGTGTGCTGAGCCCGGCCCCCGGGAGCTTTAGATGCTACCTGTGCCAAAAAATCTGCCGAATTCCGCCCGGCTGATCCACAGCGGCTTACCTCGTCTCACCGTCCGCTGTTTCTCTCTGGAGCCTGGTAGGCTGTTGAGTACGTTGGTCTGGGGCCATTCGGTGAACTCCCCGTTGCCACCAGCAGTAAGGCGCTGCTGCCGCATCCTCAGGCATGAGGCCGGCGTATCCCCTCTATGGCTCTGAGCTCCGTTCTGAGTCCCCCTCCTCTCTGGGGCCTGGTGCTGCAAGGGAAGATGGCGCCCGCCGCCCCACACTGCAGCTCTGGCCGCAGCACTACAGTCTGGTTTCTTTCTGGTGTCTCGTTTTTCCAGCCCTCTTTTTCTCTGTCCCTTGTAATTACATCTTTTGTTTATCTGCTGATGGTGTTTTCTGGCTATGAAAGGCACTGATTTTGTGGTAATAGAGATTGGTTGTTAGCAGGGCTCATTAGCCCCACTTTTCTCCGTCACCATCTTCCTGGAAGTCTCCTAATATTTTTTGAACATTTTTTTCTTTCTATTTTTTCAGTACTACAGATTGACACATTGTTTCACAAATTCTAGACAAAGGTTCTAGCTATATCTTCAGCTTTTCAGTATATTGTCTATATCATCCTCATTGTCTTCTTTTGAGACTTTAATTAATATTGTAATCAGGTCCCTGTACATCTTTCAATTTCTTTTATCTTTTCCAAATTGAACAATTTATATTTTTTGTCTTTAAATGTGTTGACACTACATTCTCCCATATCCGATTTTCTATTAAGCAATTGCCTTTAATTTTTTCCTTCAGTCATCATATTTTCCAATGCTAGAACTTTTAGGGCTTTTTTTTATATAAAGTTTTCACTCTTTGCTAAATCTATCTACCACATACTTAGGCATATTTTATATTATTAGAACATGTTTAATTTTTATTTGAGTATCTTTTATATTAGTTGCTTTATAGTATTTGTTTGCCAACATAAATATGAGCACATTAAATGTGGTTTCTAATGTTTGTCTGTTTTTCTTTACTTATAGCTCTACTGTATTTTACTTTCTTTGTGTGTCTAATTATTTTTTTACCACACATTAGACATTGTGAAAATTTGGTAGACACTCTGGCTTCTCTATTTTTTTCTGAAGGTTATACATTTTTGTTTTAATAAGCATATCAACTATGGACCAATCATCTTTTAAATAATTTAGGCTTGATATTATGTGTCATTAGATAAAGTTTGTATAAAGCCAAAGACATTTCCTCTGAAACTCTAATATTACAGATTAAAAAGTATTAATGAGATCTTTCTAATGTAGGTGATCCAGAATCCTAATGTTCTTCAGCACTATTTAAACTCGTGTATCTCTGTTCTGTTATCAACACCATAGCAGCTTCTCTCTGATAAATGAGAACAGTCTTATTGTGTATATGTCCAAAAGAACTTAGAAACTTATTGGGAAGCTCTGTTCCACTGAATTATTGTTTATCTTGAAGAGCCCCTTTGTCTCCAATGTCCTATCTTTCAGATTTCAGTTCAAGAGTTTCTATTTTAAACAGCATTTTATTACTGTAACAAAATGCCAGAGAAAACCTACTTACAGAGCGAAAGGTTTCAGTCCATGGTCAGTCATCCTAATTGTTTTGAGGTCTTTGGTGAAGTAGAACACCATGAGGAGAGCGCATCGTAGAGGAAGCCACTTCCTCATGGGAAGCAAAAGAGTAAAAAGACATTATGGGCTGGGACCAAGCTTTTAAAACATAGGACTCCTGGAGACATTTAAAATCCAAACAAGGTCAGTATCTATATTTAGATTTTAACTTTTTATCTCAGGAGAAAACATCTTTTTTCTTGGCTTTCTATCCCTTGTACCACTGTTAGGAGTTTGTCTTAGGCAAAGACCAAAAAAATTATGGTATTGCACTCATAAATCCAATCTATTTTAAAGGATTATTATTTTATACAATAGATATATTATATAAGGATCTTACTAACATACTATATTGTCTAAAGATCCAAAGCCAATGATTATTATATTTTGTCTAGGCATATGGTTATTTGTGATAGATTGTGATATAATGATCAGGTTTGTACTTTATCATATTTTAGTATGATTTTTAAACAAGTTTTAATGCATGACTCATGTGTATGAATAAGATGATTAGCCTCCTTGACAACCCAAACCAAGCTGGCCTTTGGCATCAATGTAACAACTCTGCCTACTCAATATGATTCAGATTGAATCAAAAGCTCATCTTACCCACCTGTCATGAATAATGATTCCTGATATTTTCTTCCTTTTGTCCAAAATTCCCATTAATTTATTTAAAAGTTGCAATAAATGTCGATTTGGTTAAAATTCAGTGTAGTACATACATTTGGGAGTCTCCAAATGAGTGTCATAGAAGTATATTTGCATAAATCAAAGAATAATACTTAGGAGAAATAGCCTTTCAAAGGCTAACATATGCTAGAAGTCTTTATGAATTGTTATACTTTATGTGAAAAATATTTGTGACACTATAAGGCACTCAATTTTTGTTTTTTGGAAGAAATTAATGAAGGAAGCAATAAATGAGAGGAAATTTTTTTCTGGCTTCTGCCCATTATAAAAAACTATGTTATCAATACAGTTATTGTCACAAAAAAAAATTTAATTCTTAGGAGAAAAAAATCAAGCCTGGCCCACTGATGTTCCCAAAGTGTGGGAAGTGTAAAAAAGCAAGAGTTGTACTAATAATTTAAAAGCCTACCGTATACACAATGAGAACAAATTATATTTGAGTATTCCTTATTTTAATAGCTTTCTCTAGCTAATTATTCATATTTACCTCCACCAAATAAGCAACTAATAGATGGTATTATTACATAAGCTGTCACCAAGTGTCAAGCAGAATTTTAAGCACTTTATAAGAATTATCACACATGGTTGGCACTCCTTGTACTCATGATATAGAAAAAGAAATATAAGCTTAGGGAATGTAGCAGAGCAACTGTAAGATGGCCCTCATGTTCTTTGCTTCTTGGTGTCCGTGACCTGTGCAATGCCCTCCCCTCCAGGGTGGTTGTGACCTATGACTTCCTTTTAACCCACAGTATATATCAAGGTGATAAATCACTGACATGATTGTGATACATTAGATAAGGGTCTGTGTTACTAAGAAATGCACTCTATTAGGAAATTCCTATGAATACTGCAGCCACAAGATTCTAATTCTGCCCACAACCTGAGGAAGTATGGAAATGGATCTTCTCCATTTGAGCCTCTCCTGAGACCACAGGCCTGATTTAAACTTTAGTTGCAACATTGGGAGGGAGGATGGAAGACCAATTAAAACCTAACCCTGACTTCTTAACCTACAGAAACTTTGAGATCATTGATACATGCCTGTCATTGTCACTTTAAAGCCACTGAACTTGTGGTGATTTGTTATGCAGAAATAGATAACTAACATAAGAGTTAAATTATGTTGGTCAAAGTCACACAGATTGAAAATATCAATGACAAATCCAAATCTGCTTGGAATCAAAGTGCTGGCCCTTTTCTAGTATGACACCCCTCCCTCTTCTGTGTAGTACCAAATCTCCCCCAGTAAAAATTAGCAATCCCAAGGCTTCCCGGTGTAATTTTAAGTTTCGAGTTACCTTTCAGTTGTCGGTGAAACTTTCTTGTCATTTTCTAAAAGGATGACAAAATCATCATGTGTGAACATTAGTACATTACATTTAATTGAGCTTTCCATGTGTGAGGAACTGTCTTGGGGGACTTGTATACATTATATCACTTAACCCTTTTATGTTCCTATAAGTTATACATTAAAAATATTCTCCGTTATAGAGAAAACTGCAAGTTATAGAGATTACCAAATTTGCTAAAGATCATACAGCAACAAAGACAAGGTTGGAAGCTACATTTATTTTGTCCTAATGGATAGAATTTGGAGTTAGAGAAATATGCAAACTGTGGGCAGAGATTCATTTCTGACCTAAAACATAAAAAAGATGATGCAGGTTTTCATTGCAAATGCTACTATTTAATGTCAAGTGTATGGAGTTCTCAAAGGCGGATGGATACCATTTATTGATCACCACAAGCACAATGTACTAGACTAGGTGCCATAGCATTTTTGTAAAAGCAATCAATCTCACCCATCTGTTCTATAATTACTTACTGATTTTCTTCTATGTCCCAGGCAGGTCATAAGTAAATACTGGGAACAGAAAAATAGAAGGCATAGTGCAGAACTTCAAGGAGTTTACATTCTGTGTGAAGAGAAAGATAAGTGAGCTACTTAACTATATTTGTGGTCCAAATGTTGAATTTATTTATTTATTGTCAAGTGACCTGAGTCAGCCCTACCCAAATAGGTAAACCCCAAATAAGTAAAAATCTATTTAAGAGATTGACTTAATTTTAAAGTAAGGAACTAATTGCCTTGAAAATATAAAGTCATCCTTCAATTTTTTTTATTGGTACATTGTAGTCATAAACTTTAATGGAGTACAAGATGGTAGAGGCATACATGCACACATCATTCATTTAGCCCTTCTCCAAGTTTCTCTTCCTATTTCTTCTACTCTCCCTTCTTCTTCAATGTGCCCTTTGGTAAGTATTTAGGAGATGCATACAGATTTTAAAAACTTGCTTTATGTTTTTAGAAAAAAAGATAGCATAAAATATTTCCATTTTATTAAAGTAAATGTATCTAGTTAGCTTGTCAGAGCTACTGATTATAATAAATATGGACATGTGCCCTTCAGGACACACTGGGGTTTCTCCCAATGTTTTTCCATCCCATGTTTATGGTATAACAGTCCTACTCTTTGTGGGAGTTCTTAAATGACCTCCACATTTCAGACAACCCCATGCCTTTTGCCACAGTGAGTGTCCAATCAGAAAGCCAATGACCAATTAATGGACATGGATACAAATGAGACCCCCTAAAGTATTTGATAGTCGTATCCCTACTGCAAAAGGAGTCCATTATAGGATAAAAAGCATAAAAGGGAAACAAAAGTGCAGTTGGTTTTTCATGACATTGCTGAGGACCTTAATTAAGTCTCCTCCATTCCTAGTTTCTCCATTATGTAAATTAACCATCTCCTCTTTGTTAAGCCAATATAAATTGAATTTTCTCTCAGAGATAACAAATATAGCTGAGTGTCTTGCAGTCCTAAATCACCTCTTACAAAATAATCATTTTTTCTGATGTCTTCGTCTGAATTAATTTATGGCTATGGATGTTCATTGAGAATGGTACAGATGCTGACATCTGAATCTTAGGGACAATTCAGTGACTCTGTAGTCACCTCAAGGAGGTCCCCATGATACTCTCTGCCTGATGCCTGTATCCTTTTCTTACACAGATTCTTCCACCATCAAATCAGGGCTGATTATGGCTAACCACACAAGTGTCATGTCCAAGGCAGGGTCATAAAAATAACTGATGCTTTCACCTGAGTCTCTAGGGAGAGATAACCAGCATGTCATGAAGATGTTTAAACGTTATTGTGACTCTATCAGACAAAGAAGAGCCAGCCCCCCCACACACATACACACACCAGCTTGTTAGTCAGTTGAGTGAAGGCACTACCTTGGAAAAAAATTCTCTGGTCTGGATCATGCCTCAGATGACAAAACCCAACCTACCTCTGATTGCAACCACCGGACAAGCCAGTTCTGAGTTCCTGACCCACAGATAGGAAAAGATGTGAGAGATTTTTTGAAATACTAAGTTTTTGTTATAAATCCATATGTGACTAATTCAATCATCAGGTATTTCATAAGATGTCATTTTATAAAGAATGATATAAATACAATGAAATGGCATCCTCCTGGTTGCAAAGACCCTATAACTTATCAGGAAGATATTAATAACATAAATGAAGCAAACACATTCCCTTCCATATACTTCTTACTTAAGAATGCAGCACTGATACACTAAGAGACTGGTCTATTCTATCACAAAGTCTAAAAAAATAACAATGATTTTAGCTGCCTACTACTTCCTGTAGCTAAAAATTGTATAGAATATATATATATATATATATATATATATATATATATATATTCAGATGAACATAAATATTAGTTAAATCATTTTATATTACATCTTAAGATCTCTATTTCTTATAGTAGAATATAAAATTTTCATCTCGTTTGACTAATAGAAGATTTTTGGCTCTTTAACAAGCAGCTTATATTTTAGATTCCTAGAAATTATTCCAGGAGTGGTTTGAGAGATGGCACACAAAAAACATAATGCATTGATTAATTAACAACCAATAATTTTTGTTACTAATATTTGGAATGGATAATGGTTGCTCGACAATCCTCAGGAATATCTAAATATTAATAAACAAAACTAGATACTGTCTACTAAAGATAGAAACAGTATGACTAAAATAATTTTGCCAAATACTCACACAATCAAGAGGTTAAAACATGCCAGGCATGGTGGCGCACGCACACTTGTAATCCCCGCACTTGGGAGGCTGAGGCAGGAGGATCGCGCTGGTTTGAAGCCACCCTCGCTGGCTAAGAGACCCTGTTTCCCAATTTTAAAAATATATTTAAAAAATAGGTCTGGAGTGTAGCCCGGAGGTAGAAGGTATTCCAGGAACCCCAGTACCACAAAAAAAAAAAAGGTTAAAACACTGAAAACACTTTTCTTATCTCCAAAGTAAGCTGCTTAGAACATAATGAGATAAAGACTGAGGCTGTGCATCATACAAAACAAAAGCCTGGTAAGTATGTTTTCTGGGTTCTCCAGGATAATTACTCTAATATGTGAAAAATAAAATTCTATAATATAGTCAGAAGTGTGTTGTAGGACCAGGAACATCTAATGCCTCTGATTTCATTAAGCCATTAGATTCTCTTTGATTAAACTTTACAGTTGGCATTACACCACCCGACAATGGAAGCTTTTCACCAGAACAGCTAGTTAAAATACCAGAGTGTTGTCTTTCTTATCACAGCTTCCATACGAAACTCGTAAGAATAGAGCTTCTTCAGCCTAACAGCTGGAGAACTTCCCTTCTGAGATAAGAGGGGTTGTGTTCATCATGACATAAAGTGCAATATTATGAAGGAATTTGTAGAATAATAGGATCTACAAGGAAATTCTGAGGACAATTTAGCAAATGTGTCCAGACACTGACTTATGTTTTAAGCTCCTCTTCAAAACTGGGCACTGCATTCATGCAATCTGCTATCTACCTGTGCTTGGCTTTCAGCTTTGGATAATCACATGTAGCTATTCTTTCTCTCTTTTGCCTGCAACAAAAATGACATTTAACAATCACAACTCTGAGAAAAGAATTGACTACAGTCAGATTTTCTAAATCTAATAATGATTCTCTTTCTTTATTTCAAATTTAAGCTTTCTTATTAGCAGAAGTAGAAATAGCAACCTGCTAGGCACTGGACATAATTTTAAGCAGTTTATTTATATCAACTCACTCTAGTTTCACAACAAACTTGAGAAATAGTTTATTATGATTATCCCCATGTTACATATTAGGACACTAAACCATAAAGAAATTTGCATAAGGTCATATAGCTAAATAAACATTCTCATCTGTCCAGATTTTCTGCACACAACACATTGCTTACTATAATGTCCATTCCTGCTTTATATTTTCACTTCTGATGTGTATTAATCCAGAAATCAAAGCTCTAGCTAAATCTACATCACTTTTCTTGAGGTTAGAGGAAATGGTTTGGGGTCTGTTGTTCTATCTAGAAACAATTGCCAGTTGTTCCTTCTAAAAGTGTCTCCAATATACACACCCTGTCGCATAGTAAATGCTCAATGCATATTTGGTGAACAAATGGATACTATAAAATTCTGTGAACGAAGACTCAAAATATATCTCTGTTTCTGCCAGCAAGATTCTCCTGTTAAAGTTTACCTAAAAGCCCTTTAAATTCTGTGAAAACCACCCTCAGGGTATTTACTTAAAGCCTCAAGCTAATAGGCTGGCTCACTCACTAGACCAAGCCTTTGGAGAATCTGGACCTGTGCTGATCAGGACACTATAGCCTCAACCAAGCCAATTTTCAGGAGTGATGTCTTTCAGCCTTCTCCAGAAACTAGCTTCCCTGTTGGAGCTATTAACTAACCGGAGTCTCAAAAGATGGGGTTCTATTTAAATGCTTATGATTTTAGCTGGATTCTGAGAGCAAGGACTACATGAATATTGTTCCCTAGACATTCACTCATGTTCCGGCTCCTGGAAAATGTTCAGGAAGTGTTTGTCCAATCAATAAATAGTACACAGAAACCTAGGTACCCGCGGAGAAGCTTCAAGTTTTCTAAAATATTTTATTTTATATTTTGTACTGGAGATTGAACCCAGGGGTATTCTACCTCTGGCTAAACCCCTATCTCCTTTATTTTTTGTTTGGAAACAGAGTATTTTCTAAGTTTCTGAGGATCGTCCTAAGTTACTAAGGCTGACCTTAAACCTGAGATCCTTTTGTCTCAGCCTCTAAGGTACCGGGAAAAGAGGCATGTGCCACCACACCCAGTTCTCTAAAATATTTTATTTATAAAATTTAAATTATTTTATTTTATTTATTTAGTTATTTATTTATTGGTGGTACTGTGGTTCCTGGAAACCCTGCTACCTCCGGGCTACACTCCCAGACCTACTTTATCTTATTTTTATAAGGAAACAGGGTCTCTTAAGCCAGAGAGGCTGACTTCGAACCTGCGCAATCCTCCCGTCTCCGCCTCCCAAGCGCGGTGATTACAAGCGTGTGCCACCATGCCCGGCAATTTAAATTATTTTAAAGGCTGTAATAAAATATCAAATTTGGTCAAATGCACTGTATTTTAAAATATCCACCTGCCTGATACCACCAATATGATTAAATGTACAGTTGAATGAATGAATGCAGGTATTGACTTGAATAAAGTGGGTTATGACATTATCTGAGACTGTAGCTACTTGAAGAGGCATAGGTCTAACACTTAAACACATAGGCACAGGTAAAAACTTTCTCAACAAGACTCCAAAGGCACAAGAAATTAAAAGGAGGATCAATACATGGGGCTGCATTAAACTGAAGCGCTTCTGTGCAGCAAGAGAAATTATCAAGAACCTCAACAGAGAGTTCACATGATGAGAGAAAATTTTGCCAACTACTACTCCAGTAGAGGACTAATATCTGGAATTTACAAAGAACTCAAGAAACTTACTGCTAAGAAAACAATAAAATAAAAAAGGGCAAGTGAACCAAATAGACTCTTCAAAAAGAAGAAATTCAAATGGCCAATAAATGTATGAAAAATATTCAGCATTTTTAGCAATCAGAGCGATGCAAATCAAAACTATCCTGGGAGTTCATCTAACCCCAATTAGAATGGCAATTATTAGAAACACAAACAACAGTAAATGCTAGTCGGGGTGTGAAGAGGTGGGAACTCTAATACATTGTTGGTGGGATTTTAAATTAGTGCAACCACGTTGTAAAACAGTGTGGAGGATCCTTAGAAGAATGGAAATGAACCTTCTATATGACCCAGCATTACCACATCTGGGTAGCTACTAAAAAAAAAAATGGAATCACAACTACCAGACTGATTTATGCATAAGTAAACAAATATTGATTAAATATCTTCTGTTTTTCAGGAACCATTCAAGTACTTGAGAGATATATGGGTGACCAAAATGCACAAATATGTATACCTTCATGGGGTTTACATTCTGGAGAAACAGACAAACAATAGGTTATATGTTTTTGTTTTTTGCAGTATAGGGGATGAAACCCAGGGGCACTCTATCTCTGAGCTAGACCCCCAGTCTTATTTTTTATTCTTTATTTTGAAACAGGGTCTCGCTAAGTTACAGATGGCCTCACTAAGTAGCTGAGGCTGTCCTTGAACCATGATCCTTCTCTCAGCCTCCCAAATGCTGGGTTTACAAGTGTGCACCACCATGCCTGGCTGCATATATGTGTATATGTGTGAATATGTGTGTGTGTGTGTGTGTGTGTGTGTGTGTGTGTGTGTGTGTGTGTGTAATATATTGCAAGGTAATAAAGTTCCATGGACTGTAGTACTGTTTACAGATTGGATAGAGGTTGCAAATTTGATTAGGATAGTTAGGGTAGAATTCACTAAAAAGAGGGTTTGGAACGGAGACTTGGAACAAGTGCCGGAGTTAGCCAAGTAGATGTCTGGAAAAAGATGATTGGAAGGCCAAATAGGAAGGAATTCAAATTAACTCATGCCATAAATAACAACAAATAACAACAATAACAATATTCAGATGAAGGAAATACCTAAATATGTAATACAAAATGAATACTTTAAGAAAATAGTAAGGACATGGGGTCAGGAGATTTTTGACAGGTTATAAGTGAAAGGTTTGAGCCACTGCCCCGCAGGGGGCGGGGCCGGAAACTAGGAGGCAGAGCTTCGTGGTTCCCAGAGGAGGCCACTCCCCTCGATTTAAGGGAGCCTTGGCGACCTGAGAGGCAGAGACACACAGAGAGACATAGCGCTGCCCCCTTACTCGCCCTTTTCAGCCTGCTGGCGCGGAAGCGGGCAGGGAAGGAACTGCCCCCGATGGCGGGTGGCCGACTCCCCACGAATAAAGGCTTTTGGCATACTTATATCGGACTCTCGCGTGCATCTGTGCGTCGATGGAACCCGTGCGTGTATCTGTGCGCCGATCTTACAATAAGTTCTAATTATAAAAGAAATGTTAGACTATATTCTATTCAACAAATTATCACTAAGATTTGGGCATGGCGTTGCATGCTTGTAATTCCAGTACTTGAGAGGTTGAGACAGGGGGATTACAGTTTTGAGGCCAGCATCAGCAACTTAATGAGGCCCTCTGTAATTTAGTGAGATCCGGTTTCAAAATAAACAATAACAAATTGGGCTGGGGATATAGTTCAGAGGTAGAATTTCCCTCGGTTTCATTCCTAGTGTGGCAAGAATAAATAAATAAATAAATAAATAAATAAATAAATAAATAAATAACACTAAGAAAGTAAAAGAACTAGAAATAAATTGGAAACATTTTATCATATATAATTACATAGAGCTAATAACCAGAATATATAAAGAATTTTCACAAATCAATAAGAAATGAAAACAACAAAAATTAGCAGCTCTTTGGGGAAGTAAGCTCAAGAGAAAGACCCATGGGAGAAACTAATACAGTAGAAAGAAAATATAAGTGATATAAAGAACCACTGAAGGCTTATATTTGGATAGGCAAAAGAGATAGAATCCAGGGTATATGTAGATAAGTTGGCATTAAATGGGAGCATGACTGTATAAATCAATATTATCACCACTATAATCCAAAATGACTGACCACACCAGTTAGAGAAAGGGAGATTATTTGCTTACAGTGTTTGGAGATTTTTTTAGAGTTCCAGTCCATGACAGGCTGGGTTTGCAGAGCTCAGGTTATTGTGGTGAAAAACAGAAAAATGAAGAAAGCAAAGCTCTGCTTTCACATCATGAAAGCAGAATACAAGAGAAAGAGCAAGGAAGGAAGAACCATATATAATCTCTGAGGTCACACCCCAAAGAGTCTCTCTTTGGCTACCTCCAACATCCCTACCTGGTTTTCATAAGGACTGGGCAGCATTCTAAGTACAAACCATTACAATGGCTATTTCATCTATGAAAACAGGTAAGTGGTTCTGAAATCAGATAGTGATATGTTGGATATTTATATCCTCTTCAATAGTTCTGTTTTCATAAAGAAGTAGGAAGCATAGTAATTGACTCAAAATGAGGATGGGAAATGTATTAGGAACAGGGAAAAAATTAAAAGTGCAAAAGAGTAGACCTGCAGTATAGTATAATTGCCAGGTAGCAAATAGATTACTCTTCAAGTTATTGGAAATGAGCATAAAGTAAAAGAAACCTGCAAATTATTTATTTTTCTCTAGTCCTATTCATACAATATAGACAAAGGGTTTAATTTTAGTATACATGCACACTAAACTACATTCATTCCTATATGCATGTACACATATATGTGTATGTCATATGGCTGTATTTTTTGTCTCACTTTATTAGAGGGTAGGTTCCAAGAGCCATTAAATATATTTCTCTTATACATCACTACATTCCCAGGACCTAAAATATTAATGGTCATATAAAATATTTTAAACAATAATTATAGAATGAATGAATTAATGAGATCACCTGATAAATTATTAGTTCACTAGACATGGTGGTATACGCTGAGACAGGAGGATTGCAGGCTCGAGATCAGCCTCAGCAATGAAGTGAGACTCTCAAAAACCTAGAAAAACCTTTTTTCAAACAAAAAATAAAATCAAGGCTAGTGGTGTACGTCAAAAGTAGAATGTACCTGAGTTCAATCCCTAGTATCATAAAAAAAATCTTTGGTCTTAAAGTAAAAAATAAATATTATATAATTCTTCTTTAAAATATATGATTCATTTTACTCAAAAGGTATGGAGATGGCAAGGGTAATGGAGTTAATAACTAACCAACCAACCAATCAAATGAAATCTTGCTGCGACTTCTGTTCAGTTCACAACATTTTCAATTCTGTACAAGGAAAACAAAATAGTCAAGTAATTAGATGATGAGATTGATCTGATTTCAGCTGTCATCCATAAACACTGATTTGAAATTTTGTGTATAACAGTAATCGCCTCATTTACCAAAATGAAGGACTTCATAATGAATAAATATTAAAAACTGAACTTGCAAAATAAAATTATACTGACAAATCTCAAATTTAAATTTTAGGGTACCATGTAACTGTTTTCTTCCAAAAGTTTTCTGTTCGTGTTAAATTTAAATCCACTTCCTTGTATAAGGACAGACTCATCCGTATGACTGTGATGTGAAACTGGGGTATTAAATAGCAAGTATATTAGGTGATAGAACCAAAATTGAATATATTTTGCCAGTCTGAAGCACAGAATTAAATCTATTTAGTTAAAATTTAGAGGAAAAAACTGAGAAGTTACTGTAGAGGTCCTTAATAAACAACTACACAAGTAGAACATAGGGATGACTTGGCTTAGCAGAGCGCAGGTGAAAATACCAATTGTTTTAGCTGGTAATAGGCTAAATGATGAGGTGAACTGCACCCATCAGAGCTAACACAATCTTAAGCTGCATTAATACAAATATATCTCTATCAAATGAGAGGGCAATATTATTTTCTCTGTACTACTCAGAACAACCTAGCTACTCATTCAACTTTAAGTGACACAATTTAAGGCAAATTAGAACATTTTCAGAGGCCATTGTATAAAATGATAAAGAAATTCAAATGATTTAAAAGAAATCAGTATTTTTTTAAAAATGCAGTTACTTACCCAATCAAAGAGAAAACTGGGTAAAGATAACAGACTGCTTTAAATATTTTGTCATCAACACATACAAAAGGATTTCATTTATTTTGGCTGCTCCAAGCAGTAGGATTAGGACAATGGTTACAATATAGGGAGACAGATGTTGGTTTGACGTAATAGGGTACGAGGTGGTGTCTCAACTACAATTGTTTTTTGAAAGAAAAAAACTGTAATTTGTGAGTTTGTCAGGAATTTCTGCACTCTTAGTTAGAAAATGGAATTTTTTTTTTTTTTGGAACAAATCCACCCTTTGTTCAGGGAGAGATCCCTCTGGTAAATTCTTTTAGTCATGCAGTGCTAGACTCAAATCTGGTGATTGCTCCTGAGGGAAGCCAGATCAGTTGAAATATTCCAGAACCATTGAACCATTAAATGCTCCGCTTAGAACTAAAGAATATCTGATCATTGGGTTTATGTGTTCCTTCTCAATTTGCTCACAAAAGAGTTAGAAACTGAACAAAGATCAAATATGGACACTTCATGTCGATCTGTGGACAAGGGAGAGTCTCATCACATGATGACTGGCCTCCATTCAGTCAGAGACTTTCCCTGGAGCAGCTGTGTGGCAGGTACAGTTCTGGGTGGTGGACATATGATGAGAAACACAATGTTCTTTCCACAGAAGTCACTTTGCCTTACTATGACATCTTCCTCGAATCTCACCTCAGTGCGTTGGTCAGTATTTTATCATTGTGGCCAAATTACTTGACAGGAACAACTTAGGGGGGAAAGGTTTTCTGTTTCACTCGTGATTTCAGAAGTCCTCGTCCATGTTGACCAACTCCGTGCTCTGTGCTTGAAGTGAGGCAGAAAATCATGGTGGAGGGGTGCGCAGAAGAAATCTACTCAGCTCACAGCAGCTAGGAACCAGAGAGAGAGAAGGAGCCAGGCGGGCGGTAAACTCTTCCAGGGAGCAACTCCAGCGACGCACTTGCTCCAACTAGGTCCAAACCTCCCAGTAGTGTGTGTAGCTATCAATGAATTGACCTATTTGATGGATCCACTAATGAAGTCAGAGCCCTCTTGACCTAATCATTGCCTAAAAGCCCCACCTCTAAACCCTGTACTCAGACTGTGCTTTCAACGCATAAGCTTCGGAGGGACGTTTCAATTCCAAGCCATCACACTCAATTTTCACATTCTTCCTAAGGACAGCTTAGACGTCCAAGTTGAACACTGCTTACTCCTTTCCCCACATGGCAGCCTGGATCCCCACCATCACAATGAGCTCTGGTGTCTGCTTTTTTCTCTTTCCCTTCCCCTTTCCCTTTCCCTTCCCCTCCCCCTCCCCTTTTCCTTCCTTCCTCTCTCTCTCTCTCTCTCTCTCTCTCTCTCTCTCTCTCTCTCTCTCTCCTCATACTTTCATCTTTACTCCCTCTTAATTTTTTTCTTCTTCATATCATTTCTTGTTTTACAATGTATACTGTAATTTGGTTACTTGCAGTTTATAAGCTCCAAATAAATTTTTTTCTGTTTTGTTTACTTCCATATTTCCATCTCATTGAATATTTCCTAGCATCATAGGCCTATAATTAGTATTTGTGAATTAGTAAGCTCTAAATTCTTTAAAAAGTGCCTTACTTGGTGCTGACTCTCTTCTAAGGCTTAAGAGGATTTCTCAACTAATCTAGTAGGCAGAGGCTCCAGATAACCCTACTGTAAAAAACAGTGTACGAATTTCTCTTCTTGAGCAGAACTTGGAAGGAAGATTCAGCCTCCTTTCAGAAAATAGTTTGCAAAGACATGTGCTTTATACTGAGGGCTAGAGGAAGGAGTTCTTGACCATCTTAAGAAGAATGTAGGTATACTATGAGGCCTTTGGCTGCTTGACTTAAGGAATAAAAGGGTGAGGTATACAATTATTGATAGGAAAGATAGGAACAGATTGGGAATATGATTGTTCATGCCCTCGTGTGATTTATCTTCTTGCTGTCTAAGATCCATTAGAGATGATTCTAAAATGTCTCAGGGTTTTTTTTGCAATGGATACTGGCTACTAAGTAAGAATTTTTGTCTTCTCTATAATATTTCCAAAAGATAGACAAAATCTTTGAGAAACTATAAGGAATCTTGGGTTAATATTAAGCTTCTAAATGGTCAGATGAGTTCATAATGCTAAAAGTCACTGTAAATTGGGAAACTGACCCAAAGAGACAGAATTAACTTTTTGCAGTAAAAAAAAAAATCCTCTTCCCTAGAATATTCCTTTATCCCTGATGTTAGAACTACAAGAATATACACTATTTTGTCTTGATAATGGAGTAGCAAGTGCCTCCAAATTAAGGCTGAGCCCTTAAGAAGCTTTAGCACTGTGTAAATTATACTAGAGTCAGCCACAAAGCAAGAACCCCAGACCCCTAGTCTGAAAGCAATGGGACTGTGACTATTGAGGAAAGTGCTCACCAAAACTAAGTAGATGATGTCAGTAAGATGGGCTCCTCAAAGTATTCTCATAAAGAATGCTTTGTGGACTGTAAACACTGAAATGTGTGTGGCTGAACCATAACCCATTATCATGCCACTCAAGATTGAAAGTAAGTTCAAAGCCTTTCCCCCTGGTGCGGAGCCATGTCCTTTTTGTGGACCATTTTCCCTTCATGACCTCTACCCTGATCTTGGTTTCTTTAAAGATAAAGACTAGCATGGGTAGATCAAGATCTTCCTATTTTTATAGGGGACTAATGACCATATTCATAGACTATACAGTGGAACTTTGGGGCGGGGGAGGTGTTGCAAATTTTTGTCTGTTGTGAAGAAAGGAGACAAATTTGCCAGCTGAAACAGCCCCATAATAGGAGTGGGGGAGAAGGGAATTGGTTCAACTGATTGACTTCGGTTTGGCTTAAGAATAAAGTAAGAAAGTGAATATGATCTTGTGGAATGAACCTTTGGGATAACTCAATGTGCTATTTTTGTTCCTCCTCTTTCTGGATGTATAAGAGAAAATGATATACTACATACCTGTGCTTCCTCATCTCATAAGTGTCAGAAGATATTCCCATGATCGAGATAAACTGCATATAGAAAGGGCTCATAACTCTGGGGATCCACAATACTAATGATCCTTTAAACCTAATAGTCTTTCTGACTGATAAATTTACCAACTGGAATTTCAGGGGAAAAGTAATAGTCCCAAACCTAGAAGAATTCCTTGGGGTTTGGACTCATTGCCTCTGAGGACTACCAAGTAGACCCCTCTATAAAAGGATATCTTATATTATTCCTGGGCTTTTGACATAAATGAACTCCAGACCCCTGGAATCCTAGTGACTTCCTAGGCTTAAAATTTCATTTAGAATAGGTCAATTTGGACTATAAGCCTTACCTAGTAGAAGAGGTGCAGAAAACCTTGCTTGTCAAGTTGAAATGGTACCTTCAAAAATGGAACCAATATGACCCCAAGCAACCTCTCCACTTTGTATGGAAAAGTAGCAATTATCCCTTTAGGATAAATGTCTTACCCCACAAACCTTCTTGTTCAATAGCATCCTCAATAAATCGATGATTCCCCAGATGCCTGAGCCTTGTTTACTGATAATTTAGCTAAACCCAAACTCAGTGGTGTCCACTGGGTACTATATATGTTCAACCTCAGCCCCACTTTAGAGAGCAAAAAGAATACAAGGTCCATTGGTTCACCAGAAAAAAAAAACACCTCAAGAGTATTTCAAACTCTTACTAACTCTTGATCTAAGGACTTTTATTGTCAGTGGCCTAGCTATTTGGTTTGTCACATGAAAAGCAATAGATTGGCAGAATTAAGGCTTCCATCCTTGGGGCTACAAACTTTGGAGACAAATCTCAAGTACTAACAATAGCCTCAGAATTACTCGTGAGGATAGATATGGTAAGACCAGTTCTCTGATGAGACCAACAGGAATTGAACTGCTGGCCGTGCCCAGGTTGCCACTAGTGCTACCTGGATCCATATAGCACTGGCATGAGAATGTGTCCACCATCACTGATAGCACAAAGAAAAAGATTGCTTATTTCTTAGGTAGAGGCCTCAACTGCATGCCAGATTTATGAATCCTGACAGAATTTGACCAGCTTGTCTTGAAATGAGGACATCAGACTGCACAGGGTGGTGTGGTTTCCCTGTTCTCTGAAGAGTAAGTTAGACCTTTACCCCCTTTCAGGACATGAATGTTGGTTTTGAGTAGCTATGCCAGCCCAATTATCCATCTCTAGCCACTCCACTTTGACCTCTAAAAATAATCTATGTCATGTTTCAAGTTTTCTGGAGCATTTCTGATCTGACAATAGGGCACCTTTTTACTAAAAAAAAATCCACTTAATAGTGGGCTGATAGTCTAGGCATCCAATATTTCATGCTCCCTACCAACCAAATGAATCTAGTATTCTTAGGACTGGAACAGTTTCATTCAAAATTGGATCAAAATGTTTTCTGATTCTACTTCTCTCAACCCCTCCATGTACTTTTCACACAGAGAGTTATCTTGTTCTAGCTTCTTCTTAGATGGAAGTGATGGGAGTCACATAGATTTCTTCCAAAGTCTTGCATTCTACCCTGACTGTTTCTAAGTGTAATGCTTCATTATTCCCCTTACCAGCAGTTTCAGTGTGACCTAGCTGATATATCTTCAAGGTGGCTGGCATAAAGGAGCCTTAAAGTATTCAGAGTTAATTTTGTTTCACCTACTGGATTCTCTTGTTGGATTCACATGGCACTGGATCATAAGACTAATGAGTATATGACTCATCGAGTCCCTCTACAGTGGCCCAGGTAAGCCAAAGAGGAGCAGAGACTAGGTATGTGTACTTGAAAAAAAGACATCCTTGACTCTTTTTGTAAAGAAAACTCCAAACAAAAAGTCTGAGCATGCCTAGAGGACAACTGAATTTAAAAGCAAAATAATAGCTATTGGAATAAATATAACTGATGTGCCTGAAGAGAGAGCAACAACTCCAGCACCCAGCAACTTAGACCCTGCAAGGAATACGAAAGAGAAGGGGAGTTAGGATAAATGACCTTAGTCTTTCAGAGCCACCCCTAGAACCTTGATTATTAAGGAAAACACCCTGACGCAGCTTTCCCAAAGGATTGCAAGTGGTCTGACTAAATGGCTACAGCTTTGACCATAATTTGTTCATTGTGCCTCATAATTGTACTGAGAAATCAATCAGAAGCTATAAGAGATGTCCTCAGTTTCGGTGTGTTCTTTTCAAAACTTCTGCCAGCACCTCAAGGTGCCTCCCTATCCTCATCAGCAGAGGTTTTGCATCAATCCAACACTCATTTCATGGGTTGAATGAATTCCTTCCAATTAACAGTGTAGACAAGCAGGACAGGTTAGATTGCTCTTAAGCAATCCCTCCATCGGAAGGTACTGGACTCGGTTATTCAAATTGAACTGAAAAAATAATGTCCATTTGTCATCCAGAGGGACATGTGAGAGACACTGTCAATCCACATGACCCCAGCTGACATGGGTCCCCCTGGTCGGGACAGGGGGAAGTAAAATTGTCAACAACATTTGTATTTCAGGGACACCAAGTATGTCTCCTGTACCATATCCTCATAGAAAAATCAGACAGTAAGCTGGGTGTGGTGTTGCACGCTTGTAATCCCCACGCTTGGGAGGCGGAGACAGGAAGATCGCACTGGTTTGAAGCCAGTCTCTCTCTGGCTTAGAGACCCTGTTTCCAAATTAAAAAAAAAAAAAGAGTATAAAATAGATCTGGGAGTGTATCCCGGAGTAGAAGGGTTTCCAGGAACTCCAGTACCACCAAAAAAATTAAAATAAAAAAAAATCAGACATTAATATGCCTCCCTCCATAAAACACAGTAACTTGCACCACAGCAGAATAAGTGCATTGCCACAGAAGATTTCAGGTGCCCCCACCTATATTTCTGCAATATGAATGAGGTAGTACCAGGAGAAAGGAGAGAAAGCACAGAGAAGGGGTGATTTCCAATAATTGCACTGTCTTTGGATATATCATTTTGGTATAAAAAGAATGTAACCTCATTTTGTAGTTTTATTGTGGCGCTGCAAAAATAACATTTTACCTAGAACAGAACAGTTAGTACGCTTCAAAGATGAAAAGAGGAAATTTGCTGATTTTGGGTGTTCTGTAACTAGAGGCATTCAAGTATGGAGCACAGGGTTATTTAGTAAAAAGTATTTTAGAAAAAAATTCAGCTATTGGTTACAAGGCTGCAATAGATTCTGTGACACTTCCTTTCTCTCACTTTTGATCTAAGAGAGAAAAATACTCCCACATAAACATGTGGAAATATTTCAAACAGTGAAAGTTCAAAAGTCACAACCACGTGACTTTTATATCAATATAAATAATTCTTTAATTTTGTAACCTATTCATCTGTTGATGGAATTCTACTCAGCAACAGATAAAAATAAAACTACATCATTTGCAAGAAAATGAAAGGACCTGGAGAATATTATGTTAAGGGAAATTAACCAATCACAGAATGTGAAGGGTCATAGGTTTTCTTTAATATATGCAGGGTAGGGAGTAATTGGGATACAAGAGAGACTCCAGATGATGAGAAACCTCAGAGGAGCCAGCGAGGAGATATAAGGATAGGGATGGAGGAAGACTTAGGTTCATTACTATAAACACTACCATAGACTATGTGTATACATGTGATTATATACCAAAGTCAATCTGGGTACTTTGCATTGGGAGGAAGGAAAATGAGGACCAGCATGTATGTCATTGTCAACATGATTTCCATTATGAGTGAGACTATAATGCACCAATAAAAGCACACAAAAAATAATCCCTCAGAAGCTGGGAATGGTGGTGCATGTTTGTAATCCTAGCATTCGGGAGGCTGAGACCGGAGGACTGCAGTTTGCGGACAGCCTCAGCTACTTAGTGAGGCCCTCTGCAACTTAGTGAGACCCTGTTTCAAAATAAAGAATAAAAAACAGAGCAGGGGGTATATCTCGGAGGTCAAATGGCCCTGGGTTCCATCCCCAGACCCGCAAAAAAAAATAATAATAATAATAACAATAATAATAATAATAATAATAATAATTATTATTATTATTATTATTATTATTATTCTGAGAGTGAGAAGGAAGCACCCTGGCTTCCTTCTCACTCTCAGATTCTTTACGCAATAAGGCACCTCAGAAACCAAACAGCTCCTCCTGTGGGTTTTACAGATAAAGGGAATGGTACTAAACGTAATCTAATAGCTTTCTCAAAATTTATGGAACTGTGACATAACAGATTTAGAAACTGAGCATCATGCCTCTCAACCAGCCCTTCTTATCTGGGTTTCATCGTGTAAACTATAGATCACAGAACAATGACTGAAATGAGTATTTTCTCAATTCTCCTGCATATAGTGCACAGTACTCTTCTAGATACAGAGGAAAGAGAGTGGGTTTGGAAATACCTGGACACTTAGACTCACTCTTGCTCAAGACTAGAGTTGAGATGGACCCTTATGGCAGCACACTTAATGTTCCATTCCACTAAAGTCACAGTTTATCAGTGCAAGGCTTGGTTTCCCCTCGGAATCCTCAGATGGTCCAGAGCACAGTGAGCCAGGGACAGAAATCCACAGTCCCACTTATCCTTGCAGATGCTTCGGTAGATAGGGAATGAAAGGTGCCTGGAGAATATGCTGAGAATTGATGCTCTGGCATTTCAACATAAACAAGTGGCCTTACATCACCAGGCCTCAGTCCATCTCAGAAAAACACCAACCGATTTCTCCCCATGCTTTTTGCAGAGTGAAATGCCCAGTTGACCCACTGTGGAGTTCAGTGCTGACGAAGTCCTTACTTTTTAAAAGGAAGCATATTTATTGAGTACTTTGTGGGGGGGAAAAAGGGATGCTGAGGCCGAAGCACAATCTGTTCTCTGTGCTCTTTGTTTCTGAACTAAAATAGGCTGCTAAGGTGTGCAAGTGTGTGAATTATTATTTTCCCAACATTAAACACTTGATTTAAAGCATATTCCCTTTGAAGGAAGGTATAATTTGGGAATTATTTGAAGTCTCTAAGTGGTTAGAAACTGGGTTTAGCCAGATTTCTAGCTGTAAGCAAAAGTCAGCCGCTGATAAGAAGCCGTTGTACTTTATTGATGCAAAGGAGGTAAGTACCCTCTTGGGGGTTTCTCAGTTCAAGAGCATCCTAGTTGTTATTTGCAGACTGCAGTGTGCAATTCTGAATATTTTCGGATACATTTACCCCAGGTAACCGAGTTCTCTTCAACAAAGGAAGCTTCCAAGCAACTGGGCGAAGTTTTAACAACCTATTGGTTGTAACATGGGTTTTGTGAGGCAGGAAAGCTCCCCTCCATTACCTATTCATATGCAATATTGAATTATAAAATAAAGCACAGAAGCGAACTAGATAGACTTTCCAACAGAGAGACATGCAGCCGCATTACAAAGTCAATTTCATATATGGGATCCTGCGCTGAATCATTTAGCTATTTAGGAATGCATTTCGCAGCTAACTCATCCTGGCAGGCCCAACGGGATGCAGTTCCTCTTAAAATAAATATGGAGTCATCAAACAGGCATCACTGTGACAATTAATTGCTGGGCTTGAAGGAACTTTTGCTTGGCTTTTCAGAGCAGCCAGAACAAAAAGAGAGACTGGGTGAGTCACAGGCACAATCTACATAGGGGAACAATCTTTTGCAGAAATCAGTCTCGAATAAATGTACTATATTAGTCTTCTTTTTTGCTCAGTGCTACTAAAAAACAAAGAGTTCCATGTAACTGGATTTTCCAGGTAATTTTTAACTTACTGCTTTAATAATAGGAGCATGGTGATGCTGTAAAGAGAAGAAGGGGCAAGTGATAGGGGGAAGTATTAAGCATTAAACAATATTTATAATCTAGAATGTAATAGAACACAGAAATAAAGGGAAGAGACTCCTGAGCCATGGAAACAACATCCACAAAACTCAGAGACACACTAACTTTGGCCAGTCCCATCATTTTAGTAGCCTTTTCTCATCTGTGTTCCTAAGATACTCAACAAAAACAACTTAGAGAAAGAAAGGTGTGGGGGTCATAGTTTTGGGAGTTAAGTCCATAGTCAGCTGACTCCAGGTCAGAAAATGCAACAGAAAGGCATGGTGGAGGGACACCAATTTTACCTCTTAGCAAAAGGAAGCAGAGAAAAGGTGCAGAGGGGTCTGAAACATACACGGTCCCCAAGGCCCCACCTCCCCATCCACACCTCACCTCTGAACCTTGCTGTATTGGTTATATGTTTTCAATACATGAGCTTTGGGGTGGGCATTCCAGACACAGAGCACTACTCATTAAGAGCATACTGGCTTTTGAGAGACCTTCAAATAAGAGGCATGAGATTTTCTGGCCTTTTAGTTTAAGCAGGTTAGAAATAGTGCATGGGAGAGAGAAACAGTTCATGGATCAAAGATACTTGCAGCAAGGTGATGGTTTAGAGTCTGAATGGAAAGCTAAAGCCATGGGTAATGATCATCATAAAGTATCCTGTATTGGGTAAGGATTGAGTAGAATATTATCCATCAGGCTCATGCTTATTTCTTTTGTACTCAGAATCAACCTATGTGGGCCAAGCATGGGGGCACATGTTTGTAATCCCAGTACTTGGGAGGCTGAGACAGAAGGATCACAGGTTCAAGGCCAGTATCAGCTGCTTAGTGACACCCTCCACAACTTAGTGAAACCCTGTTTTAAAATAAAGAATAAAAAATTAGGCTGGGAGCGTATCTCAGCGGTAGAATGCCCCTGGGTTCAATCCCCAGTACCACTAAATAAATTAATAAACAAACCTATGTGTTCAATATGATTACCAGTGTTTTACAGATAATCCAGTGATTGACTTTGTACCACTTGCCCAAAATCATGTGAAGAAGATAAGTTACCACTTTGATCCATGTATACCTCTCTTTGAAGGCTGCCTCTTTTTCTCTATGCTCTACTCTGAGGCCAATGCATGGAATTTAAGGATGACATGGCTATCGGCCCTGTTGAAGAAACAAAACTTCTCAGCAGTTAGACCTATACATTTAAGAAACTTAGCATCCTGAGATTGTGACCTTCCTGTCACTTGATTGTTCAAGGACGAATAAGTGTTCCTTCCCATTACACTTTCAAGTGCCATTCCTGCATTGGATGGGAAGAGAAGGCACGTAAGTTCTTTTCACTGGCAACATTCCATGAGTTTAGAATCCAGGTTTTAAAAAAATGACAGAGAAGATCTCCTTATACCGTGAAGTGATACGCAAATCTCAGTGTTTGTATTGCATGTGCCAATACACACACATCAACAGACACTGTTCTACAATGGGACCAGTGACCCAGGCTGTAAGCATCACAATTGGGTAATGCCTACCTCCATCTGCGCATCCTTTCCTTTCGATTCTACCTAGATTGAAATGTGCATCACTGGAGGCATGTCTTTGATGACTAACAAAATTAGGCCTTGTCTCCAGAAGACCACTATTGAAAGGGACACGTGCCAGGGATGAGGATTCAAAAGAGAGTTTTATTTTCCTCTTGTGAATGATCATATTCTCTTAGACAGAACTGTTTAACAGACCAGATAGTTGTTCCTTTGGGAGGCAGAGACACATGGACAAATCATCTTTGATTGGGAGTGATGGGGAAATGTGGCAGAAAGACTTTTGCATTATTAATTTACATTTTTCTCTATTTTCTCTTAATCAAGCAGTCAACAGGCTCAAACTGAGGAAGGTTTGTGACAAGATTTTTTGCTTTATGTGTTTTTTCTCTCTCTTTTCTTTTTTTCCATCAAAAACCTAAATTCATTAAGATGGAGGAAACTGAAGTAAGAGGAAAATCTAACAACTAAAAGATATTTGCCTGGCTCAGAAAAAGTTGGTGGGGGAAAAATAAGTTTCATGTTTCTGCATGTTGAGAATGCTTACATCC
The DNA here is from genome assembly GCF_963383645.1 of Muscardinus avellanarius. Lineage (NCBI taxonomy): Eukaryota > Metazoa > Chordata > Mammalia > Rodentia > Gliridae > Muscardinus > Muscardinus avellanarius. The sequence goes on from NC_137791.1 coordinate 121,425,791, forward strand.
TACTTTCTTGTAACATCCAGCAATGGATGAGACATTCAGTACGTGTCCACGTGGTGTTCGAGGGAGGCTAGAGCCAGGAACCAAGGCTCCCTACCCTATCAAAGTTTCTTTAAATTTAACATGACCCATGGAATTGGATATCAGGCACTTCTTTTTTATTTTTTTTTAATTTTTACTTCAACACTGGGAATGGAACCTGAGACATTCTACCACTGAGCTACATACCCAGCCCTATTTCTTATTCTTTCGTTTTAAACAGGGTCTCGCTAAATTGCAGGGTCTCAGAAATTGCAGAGGAACTCACTAAGTAGCTAAGGCTGGCCACAAATCTGCAATACTCCTGTCTCAGCCTCCCAAGTGTTGGGATTACAAACGTGAGCCACCACACTCAGCCCATGCACTATCCAGTGCCAGCCTATCTGTACTTTGTAACGACTTCGGGACTTTGACACCATCTCAGAGATGTGGAGACAGGAAGCTCAAAGCATGTGTAGTTCAATTTCTGCAGGCGCCAGATTTTCAAAGTTGGAAATGTGGATGATCAACGCCAAAAGAAATGAGCAAATTCTTGGTTCCCAGTAAAAGGAATGAATATAAAGATCTACATCTATACCAGTTCAAGGCCCTAAGGGACAGACAGAGAAAATATACTGGGGAGGAGAGTGGAAGAGCCAATTCTGGTAAGAAATCCCAAGGACAGGAGTCCCTGGCAGGATAGGAGGTCATGGACAACAAACACTAAATAATTAATAATCTTGGGTTGAAAAGGGAGTTGGGTGCTATCATCAAGAAATGGACCCCCATAAAAGAGGATAACTTTCATTACTACACCAAGCTCAATATTTCCTGAATGGCAGACTTACCCATACAATTCAAATTCTTACATATTTTCATGAAAAATCCTAATTTTACCTTTTCCCAGAAGGCCATGCCGAGCCTAATTTAGTGTGACACTTTCATATCCAAACTACTTTTATTCTTGGAGTGAGTTAAGTCTGAACATCAAAATGAAATTTCAAATAATATAGGCTACATGAGTTATTTTTTTCTTCTTCCGTAAGCCTTCAAACTTTTGATAGAAAATCTATGGTGCTATGAAAGATATTTTAGCAGAAATACTACAGTTCCCTCTAGAGGTAAAAGAACTCTCCCATAAAATAAACACTAACTATTAACCTCCTCTGATGACAAACAAAGCCAAAGGCTTTCTCATTGTCTACCTGATTGCATTTCTCTCCCCCAATTGTACTATGGTAGATACTATCTAAAATGCCACCAATGGAACCTCCTTCCTGTAGATGCCGATCTTTTCCTTAGGCTCTGGAGACTATTTCAACCACTCTCTTTGAATCTAGGCTGGCCTCATCATGTCGCTCATAGAATTTGAAGAAGTGTCACTGCCCATTCTACCTGTTGCTCTATAGAGACCTGGCAGCTTCCCCTCTGTATTCTTGAGAGAAATCAATCTCCATGCTACAAAGAAGTTAGAGCTAAACCATTAAATAATGACACACAATGTGCAGAGAAAAAAAATGGAGAAGTAAAGAGAGAAAAAGAGACAGAGACAGAGGCTACCTCTGGAGTGCCAGACAAGTACATAAATTCTTCTTAGACCTTCTAGCCCAGTTTCAATACACTTGAATGCTGCCAGTAAGTAACTCCATGATAATACTTGGAGTAGCAGCACTATTTATCTGAGCCTGGTCTGAATTCCTGGTCATGAGCAACCATAAGCCATTGTTGCTTTTAGGCACTGTGTTTAGGAGTTGTTATATAGTAATAAAAAGCTAAAATACAAGTCTAAAGCTTGTTATGCATTATTTTAATATTAAGTGTGTGTGTGTGTGTGTGTGTGTGTGTGTGTGTGTGTGTGTGTGTGTGTTTTACTGGGGATTGAACTCAGGGGCTTTATAACTCTAAGCTAAACTACCTGGCCTAATTTTTTTTTTTATTTTGAAACATAATTTCACTACTTGCTGAAGCTGTCCATGAACCTGCAATCTTCCTGTCTCAGCCTCCCAACTATAGAGATTAAAAGTGAGTGCCACCAAGCCCAGCTTATTTCTATACTTTTTCTATAGCTTATTTCATCTTCAACTATCAATAAAGTCCCTAGTTAGTGTAAATTATAACATTTATAAATACTTGTTAGGTACTTCTGGAGAAAATCGGACCAATGAGAATATTTGCTCACTATCCTCAACTAAATTTTGTTTCATTTTAATAATTCTTCTAAGTATTTCTGGATCCTTCCTTCTTTCTCACAGTAACCACTGAAGAAATTCACTGTGCTTCCCCAGCTCTTCCCAAACATAAGCAGAACCTCACTTCTCACTTCAAATATTAAAAAGAAATGGCAATCCCCTCAGTCTTATCAATTTTCCTGTTGGGAAAGGAACTCCCTGTATTCCTAGCCTCCTGTTTCTAGAAGCGAAATATTTGGTTGTTTAGTGTGGAAGAAAGGATTACGTATGCACATTTCAAACTCCTTCACTCTTTGAGACCTGTGTGCAGAGAGTCCACCTTGGCAAATCTGTAGATGCTCTTGGCCCTGCTATAAGGGGATCATTCAACCTGAGGATGCTGGAAGCTGTCCAGCTATATGACTGTCTAACTCATGGCTAAAGTATTAACAAATGTATTTGCTTTAATCTCATAGCGAGATTCTCCAGTCAACCTACCAATAATACATCTATCATTTTGAGTTTCATCTTTCTGCTCCAGTGTGTTATTTTTCTTTTTGTTCTAAATACAGAGAATGAGGTGAGGTAGAATTGCTTATTGATACCTTAAAACTCTAATATTCCCTGTGTATTTATTACCAAACACTACCATCCTCTTCTCCCAACTCCGAAGAACAAGTATTTATTTTCTTCTTAAGACTAATGTCTTTGGCTATAATTTTCATCTCAAGCCCTCTAATCCTCTCATTCTTTTATCTCTTTTGGATTTTAAAATTCTTCCTTGTGGCTGAATCTATCCACTTAATAAGTGTCTCTTCTCTGATAGAGAACTTTTCATCTTATGTCCAGTTTTAATTATTGCCTTTCTTCTATGCTTCTTTTTCATCTGGTTTCTTGAAAGCTCACCTACAACTATGGTCTTCTATCTTCTGATTGCTTAGACTTCTCAGTATACTGTAGCTTGGTTTCCATACCCAATCTTCCTCTACAACTTTTCTTACTAAGTTGGGGAAAGACATGGACTCTTCATTTCTTATTTCTCATGGCCTCTACACCATCTCTTCATGGCAGCGATTCTTTCATTCTCAGACTTCTATATACCACTCCCTTATTCTTCTCCATCTAAATATTTGATGATATATTCAACATCCCACTTTCCAAGCATATTTTCCCTGCCTAATGAACAGTAACATCCCCCAAGACACTGACATTGTCTCTCTTATATCCCTGCAAATTCCAGCTGGACCATAACATTAATACAGTAGTCATTACTTAACTCTTATTTGACTATCACTTCCTAAATATTTATCGCTGATCTCATAAACCTCTATCATAAATTTCACCCTCTTAATTAATTTATTTTTCATCATCCCTTTAATGGTTTAAAAAGAGAATGTCCCCTCCTAGCTTTCACAGAATGGGATGGCAATATTGAAAGTAGAGTAGGGCTTGGCTGTAATCTCAGAAATGGTTAAATTAATTCCATTGCAATGGATCCATGGGGGTCTGGGCTGGTAGTGTAGCTGGAGAAGGTGAATTCCTATGGTATGGCCTCGGAGATTAAAAATAGCTTCTCTCTCTCTTCTCTCTTCTCTCTTCTCTCTTCTCTCTTCTCTCTTCTCTCTTCTCTTCTCTTCTCTTCTCTTCTCTTCTCTCTCTCTCTCTCTCTCTCTCTCTCTCTCTCTCTCTCTCCCTTCCTCTCTCCCTCCATCTCTTCCTCTCCCTCTCTGTATCTCTCTCTCTTCTCTCTTCTCTCTTCTCTCTTCTCTCTTCTCTCTCTCTCTCTCTCTCTCTCTCTCTCTCTCTCTCTCTCCCTTCCTCTCTCCCTCCATCTCTTCCTCTCCCTCTCTGTATCTCTCTCTCTTCTCTCTTCTCTCTTCTCTCTTCTCTTCTTTCTCTCTCTCTCTCTCTCTCTCTCTCTCTCTCTCTCTCTCCCTTCCTCTCCCTCTCTGTATCTCTCTCTCTTCTCTCTTCTCTCTCTCTCTCTCTCTCTCTCTCTCTCTCTCTCTTCCTTCCTCTCTCCCTCCATCTCTTCCTCTCCCTCTCTGTATCTCTCTCTCTTCTCTCTTCTCTCTTCTCTCTTCTCTTCTTTCTCTCTCTCTCTCTCTCTCTCTCTCTCTCTCTCTCTCTCTCTCTCTCTCCCTTCCTCTCCCTCTCTGTATCTCTCTCTCTTCTCTCTTCTCTCTCTCTCTCTCTCTCTCTCTCTCTCTCTCTCTCTCTCTCTCTCTCTTCCTTCCTCTCTCCCTCCATCTCTTCCTCTCCCTCTCTGTATCTCTCTCTCTTCTCTCTTCTCTCTTCTCTCTTCTCTCTTCTCTCTCTCTCTCTCTCTCTTCCTCTCTCCCTCCATCTCTTCCTCTCCCTCTCTGTATCTCTCTCTCTTCTCTCTTCTCTCTCTCTCTTCTCTCTTCTCTCTTCTCTCTCTCTCTCTCTCTCTCTCTCTCTCTCTCCCTTCCTCTCTCCCTCCATCTCTTCCTCTCCCTCTCTGTATCTCTCTCTCTTTCTCTCTTGCTTCCAGCCTCCAATATGTGCAAGCAAAGCCTTATACTCTCCCTCTTTTTTCTTCTTCCTGTTGCCATGTCCTGAGATCCACTGTCCCCAACTACAGCTGGACTGAACCTAGAACTTCTAAGGAAACAATGAGCAAATAAATCTTCTTTCTGCACAGTTATGTGGTCAGGTTCTTAGATTATAGCTGTGAGAATGCTGACTAATACAGTCCTATAACTTCTTTGGGGAATTCTCTAACACCACAAACTCAACATTTCTTTATACAACTTTATTTCCTCAAGCCAACTCTTCTCTTAAGTTTCATTTACAGTGAAAAATGCTACAATCCAATTGGTCCTTCAGTCTTAAAATGTCAGAAGTATCTAAGAAGAATGCTTCTTACTCTCACCTCATATGCTATCACTCACTGATTCCTGTGAGGTCCTCCTTTTAAATCTTTCTCAGATATAATCTCTCTCCTTTCTAATGCCATTGTCTTAAGTGATGCTTCTGCCACTGTCCTGAAAATGCCTTCTTAGCCTCAAGAGTCACTCTTCTCTTACAACAATCCCAGGCCATAGCTATTCTTAAAATCCCAAATCTGATTATTCCTTCTGTGTAAAATTTCTCTCAATGAATTTCCATTATCTATCAGATGAGTCTAATCTCTTTACCTGTGCAAGTGACATCCCTCATTGCCAGGTTCTCTCTACTGCTATATCCAGCCATTTTCCTGTGGGTTCTCTGAAATACAGCGAGGCAATTGTTTGCACCCTCTTTTTCAATTCAGGCGTGAAGTGACTCATTCTCTCATGCGTCAGTTCTTTCTATCTAAAATGTTCTTCCTACACCTTTTTATTCTAGTCTGTTTACCTGATAAGCTTCTAATCATACTTTGAAACTACACTGATGGGACATTTTTCTCAACAGTCTTTCAAGTTTGCCTTGACTTCCATGTCAAAGGAGTGGGGAACTTTCTACTTCTGCATTTACTGCAACATTCTACAAATTTCCAACACTTCAACACTTCATTCATCATATGTATTATGTTTTATTTTCTTTTCTGTCACCCTATTAAAAGATAGGTTTCAAGCCAGGCGTGGTGGTGCACACTGTAATTCCGGCGCTTGGGAGGCTGAGACAGGAGAATTGCACAGGTTCGAAGTCAGACTCAGATACTTAGTGAGGCTCTGGCAACTTAGTGAGACCCTGTTTCTAAATAAAGTATAAAATAAGTCTGGGAGTATAGCCCAGAGGTAGAAAAGCCCCTGGGTCCCACCCCCAGTACCACCAAAAAAAAAAAAAAAAAAGATAGGTTCCTTCCATTTATTCAACAAATGTACCTTGTCTAGTTCATGTCTTAAGTATCTTTGTAGGTTTATGTAACAAATCACTGAACATGCAAAGATCCCATTCTGATGGAACTAACATTCTGGGACATGACAAACAATAAACAATAGAATAAATTGATAAATTGTATAATATATTAGAAATAACAGGGTAAAATAAATAAAAAAATTTCAATTCCAGGGAAGGTTGAGTTAGATTTTAAACAAAGTAGTCAGTGGATATTAAGAAAGAGTAATTTAAGCAAAGTCTTGAAGGGCATCAGGGTCAACCATTCACAAACTGGAAAGTGAGCCTGACTTACCCAGGAAAGAACAAACACTTAAGCTCAGTAACTGTCTGGAAGCCTAGATAATGCAGGATGTTCTAGACCTTGGCACAGGCTTTAGCTTTTACTTGGATGAAAGAACAAACCAGGACAGGATGTTGAACAGAGAAGTCTGACCTGACCTACGTCATAAAAAGATTGCTCTGGCCACAATGTGGAGAACAGACTGTAGGAGCAAGTGGGCTGAACTTAAAAACAGGATAAAGAAAGAAGAAAGGAAGAGAGAGAGAGAGAAAGGAAGCACAGTATGAGAGGAGGCATGAAGGAAAAATTTTAAAAAATAGGATACAGAATGGAGACATGAGGGAACAAAAAAACAAAGAAAAAGAGAATGCCCCTCTTAGACTCTAAATCATTTGTTAACCCATCAGTAGGGCGCTTCCCAGCTTCCAGCTCAGAAGTGTATTCATTATTTCTTTTCTGGGATTAGTGCCCACTAACATGGCCTCTTTTGATTAATCTGAGGGCATTTTCTGCTGGCTTCTCTATCCACCTGAAGGTCTATCTGTTTTTTGAACAACTAAATCAGCACATGGGACAAGAGCTGAAAAGAAATTAGGATAAGGCTAATGGAAATCAGGCAGCTAGGCTAAATATAGTGCGATGCCCTACTTCTCTCTTCAATTTCTCTTTGCCTTGTTTTCTTGTGAATCTGTGTTTGGGGAGAAATTCTATCTGTATTTGTTTCAATATAGTGTTTGTGTTCTCTTAGCTTAGTCAGCTGCTGAGAAATAGAGTGATTCAATGGTGACTCAAGGTGGGAAGGAAGGAGTTGGAAAGCCAGGCTATGGAAATATCACTGGGGAAACTGATGGAGTTTGTGACTTGAGAAAATTGTCTTCATTGAAGCCATACTTAAAAATTATTTTAAAAATAGTTAGGTTTAAAGTGGCCAGTTATACTACATGAACAGTAGTAGGTCTTTGCAGCTACACTTTCTTAAAACACAACCCCTCAATCTCTAGTTGTGGAAGAGGAAACCCGCATATTTTCTGTAGGCCTTTTCCTGTTGCCCATTTTCCTCCCCAGCAAGCATTTCCTTGCAATATTGTTTTGTGTCAATGAGCCATGCCAAGATGTTTAATAATTGTCCTTCCTGTGTTGGAAGTAGCTGTATTGATCACATTGAGAGATAATATTTACTTTTTGGTCTGCATTCATTTGTCCAATGAATTCCTAATGCAGTCACGGCAATTATCAGAGCTAATTCTTGAAAGTGGAACAATCCCAGTCTCTAGCTCCTATTTATAGGTTTTCCTTCACTTTTACAAATAATGATTTATGCAAAGTCACCACGACAGCTATTGCTTCGATGCGAGGTTTATTATCTCCAAAATGAACAGACAAGTCATTAAGTACTCATGGGAGGATTAGTGTAGAGAAAGATCACCACATTGTGATTTTCTGGTTACATGGTTCAATACAATGATGGTTTAAGGAAGTAAGAGCCAATTTTAGCACTGCCATTATAGAGCTGTATATATCATCAATAGGCAGTTATAAAAGCTGTGACTGATAGGAATTTCCCCACCATAAAAGTTCTTTCTATCACATACCTACTAAGTGAGGCACATAGAATAACTTCAAAGGGATGTGACTGATGCCTCTGATATATTTCTCATATATAAGCTGAGGCTATTAAGTAATAAGGTAGATTTCACATAAGCCTTGTGCAATTAGCCCCATTATCTGACAGCCACATTTTATGTTTGTGTATATTTCTTGCTGCACTGTGTTTATGGACACATTATTGTACCTGTTGTCCCGAGGACAGAAGCAAACCTTTTCATCTGGACTCTTAATGTGTATTAGAGTATGTGGGGCACATGGGTAAGTAACCAACGGGTGGATGAATAAATGAATGAATCAATTACTGCACCAGTGTCCATAGATACATCTAATTGCACTCCTTGCCTCTTCCTTATACTTTATTCTAAAGAGTAAGCTCATTGTTCCCTTACCAAGAAAGGTCCAAAACACCCCCATTTTTCTATTATGAAGCCCTGTTTTTTTAAAAAAATGTTTATTGGTACATTGTAATTATATATTATAGTGAGTTTCAGAGTGATAAAAGCATACATCACACAATACTCGGTGTATGTTTTCCTCAGAGTTCTACTATGCCTTCTCATCATAAAATATTAACATTGATAACAATAACTTCATCTATGAACAAAGGATTATTTGAACTGTTTCTACCATAAGCTCTTACCTTTCACCCCCTCATCTTTCTTCCCAAATCCACTTCCTCTATCTAATAGTATCTCCCCTTATTTATCTGAGGTCCTCTATTTCCCAGTTTCTCTCTAGCTTCTACACATGAGTTATTTTCAGTGACTGGCTTATCTCATTTAGCCTAATATTCTCAAGCTCCACCCATTTTTCTGCAAATGACGTGACTGTGTTCTTTTCTATGGCTGAGTAGAATTCTACTGTGTGTATATTTCATAATTTTATAATCCATTCATCTGTTGATGGACACCGGGGCTCATTTCATAATCTGGCTACTGTGAATTGTGCTGCTATATTAGTATAATATTAAAGACCTCTGACAGTCTATCTCGGTCTTTACTCACATTAGAATGCACTCCTCTTACTTCCATCTGCTTTCTTAAAATTTTAATGGCAAGTAATAGTAACAACAAAAATACAACAACAACAAGAAATAGCATTAGTATCAATAGCATTTGTACATTGCAACTGGCATTTGTGCAGTTGATAGTTTAATAAAGAACATAGATTAGAAGCCAGATGCCCAGTGTTTAATCAAACTTTTATTTCTAAATTCAGAGAAGTAGGACAAGTTTTTTAATCTCTCTAGGCCTCATCTTTAAAATGGGAATAATAAGGCACTATCCCAAAGATTACTGTGAAGATGAAATGACTTGACACATATAAATAATGCTTAGAAAATAGTAAGTACTGAATAAAATAGTCTTTGTTTCAAAACAATTACTATGTACAAGGCAATAGACTGCTTTGTATGTCTTATTTAATTTTCTCAACTGCCTCTTAGGTAGAACCACTTATTTTCCCCCCAGCTTACTGGTGAGAAAACTAAGGCTCAGTTACTTACTGAGCTCAATAAGGCTTGGAGGAAACATAGTCAATTACTTAACTCCAATCCACACAGCATGGAAGTGACCAGGCTGTAATTCAGGTCCCTGCAGCCAGATTCCTGAGTTTGTCTCTCCACTGTGATTTTACTTTTCTCCGAAGGCCACTAAAATTCCTGCTCATCTGTCAAGCTTTTCTCAGTCACTAGAATCCTCAATGTTCTATAGCATTTATTAAGATAGTTGCCTGATGGTAACATTCTCTGAGTGTTTATAAGGTATTAAGCCTCTAGCAAAACCACATTAACTCATTTAATTGGATATTTGTAATCTGATATTTCAATCTCCTATCTTCTGTTGTTATTAAAGTGATTTTAATGTTATTTGTGGGGCAGGTCTTGATCCCTGTATTCCTCTGTGTACCCAGGGTACATTCACACTATTCCTCAAACATAATAAGTGCTTGTCAGAGACACTGTTGTTGCTTGCCACGAGTGATCCTGGCCACTAATGGTGTTGACAATAGTTAGCGTATTATAAGCATATATGATAATTTAGGTTGAATGTAAATTAGGGGAAGCCAGGCAATGACTCTAGGGTTTTAGAAAAGGGTAAAGTGAAAACTACTTGTGTCAGATGGATCCTCCACCAGAATGAGAAGTGGGCTTCTTGGCCGAGAACCCTGTTTAGTTTCAATGTTCTGTGTACGATTATGGGTGGGGAAGAGAAAAGGGATCAAGTCCACTCACTGCAGTGTTCTCACTTTCATTTTCTGTAAGTGTGTGTTATTGCAAATGTGGGGCTGCACATCTGTAAACCCAGTACTTGGGAGGCTGGTACAGGAGAATCGCAAGTTGAGGTCAGCTTCGGCAACTTAGTAAGACCCTCAGTAACCTAGGGAGACTGTTTAACAGTGAAAAATAAAAAAGGGTCGGGGTATAACTCAGAAGTAGAATGCCCCTGCATTCAATCCACAGTAACACACACACACACACACACATAAACATACACTCACACAAACACTAGCAATGTTGGACTTGCAGAACTCATACAAGCCTTAAGATGCAAATAAGAAAATGTCTGTGAAGGAAGCGCCTGTGAGCCCTTGACATCCAAGAAGGCTATGCCTCAACTGAGATCTCCTAATCCCACACTGAGCACCACTGTAGCATCTATTTTCTTCATAAAATGCATTCAATTACAACTATAAATTTTAAGTTGCTTCTTTAAAACCTTAATTAAAATTACTGGGCGTGCAACAATAAAAGGAAAACAGCAAAGCTGCCTTGAGCAGTGATTAATGGCCAGTCCATCAGGCTGGCTCACAAATGCTCCCCACCAGTGTGCTCTCGGGACTGGCAGCAGCAGCATCCCCAAAGAAAGACACAGGTCCTCAGGCCCCTCTGCAGACCTGCCGGGTCAGAATGTGGATTTTAGCAGGGTCCTTGGTGATGCCACTACACAGACAATGGGATACATTCCATGCACTTCAGTCATGATATGTATGACAGATGATTTGAATTCATACCTGGAGAAAAGAGCTATTACTACATGTCAGAGATGTCCAAGAACTCATCCAAAAATGCCAACGCCTCATGTCTTAAATCCCACGGAGCCCACAGGTTGCAACTAACAGGATATACAGCTAAAATGCACTGTCACTCCTAATAACTGGGCCTATTCAAGTATCCTGTCTACCAAAGGATGCTGTGTGATCACAGTGGGGGTATTCTAGTTACAAAGATAAAAAATCATGCCCTACTTGAAATAATTCATCTACCAGCACCTCAAAGCATGAGAAAAAGAAGAAGCAATGAGCTAATGAACTCAGGATATGATACAGAGGGGGCCAATTTTCTCTTTGAGGAAAAAAAATCTATTTCCCATGTGGAGAAAGTCATGGAGCATCTTGTCAATTCTTAAACCAGCGTATCCACAGTGGCTTAGCCTTTGCACATGGATGACCTCTGGGGGTGTTGTTCACACCTGTGCAGTTTGGCTGAGTTAATGGACCAACACACCTCTCCAGTCCACTAAATGATTCACAAACTTTCAAGGTATGAGTATTGTCAACAACCTCCTAGCTCCCATACAGTCCTGGACCTTGAAGGCTCATGCTATTTTGCCAAAGCAGAAATTCTATTTCTTCACTAGAGTCCACAGAGCAACAGAACAGGGACCAAAACCAATTTTGAATATCTTGCTCTGTATTCAATTCTCCAAATTTAATTCTTTTTAAAAAGGAATGTTTATGTGGGGTCCCAATGGATATTTAAGACTGATAGAGTCCACAGGAGCAATGAAATGAAATACAGAGGCAATTATCCACATAATTTGAGATTTGCTTTCACATCCTAATTGAGACAATAACAGAAGTGAGAATTTCGTGAGGGCATGGATTTGGGTCTATGTTGCTCACCAGTATATCCTGTAATATAAAGATGCAAGGATATTGTCTTGCCCTGTTATACCCCAAGCTCCAAAAACCTGGCTAACAGCTGATGCTCAATGAATATTCTCCGAGAAAATAAATTTCTTGAATCCTTAATATTCTTATGGGAAAATCTACTTGCTGGAGATACATCATAGATTACAAGATTTTCTTAAGCCAAAGATACAGGCAAATAATTTGATTTTCCTACATATAGACCATTGACAATTGTCTCTTTACTTTATGAGATTTTCTGCTGTTCCCACTTTATTTATTCTGTGCACAACCTAATTTCATTAAAGGCATGAAAGATGTGAAAAAATACAGATATTAAAGTTAATCAGATCTTGGAATATTTTCTAACCCTAACACTCATTTACCAAGTACAAAAGTTTGAACAAATTAATTATCATCTAATTTTCTACTCTTTTTTTTTTTTTGGTGGTATTAGGAATTGAACCTAGGGGCTCTGTACCTCTGAGTTACACACATAGCCCTATTTTATTTTTATTTTGAAGCAAGGTCTCACTAATTTCCAGAGGGCCTCACCATGTTGCTGAGGCTAGCCATGAGCCTATGATCCTCCTGTCTCAACAACCTAAGTAAAGGGATTACAAACATGTACCACCACACCCAGCTTGTCTACTCATTACGTAACAAAGATAAGGTTGATATGGTATCCCATGCCTGTAATTCCAGTACTTTGGAAACTTAGACATGAGGATCAAAGGTTTGAGGACAGTCTCACCAAGCATCAACCTAGTGAGACTCCATTTCCAAATAAAAATAGGGCTAAGGGTTTGGCTCAGAGGTAGAATTCCCCTGGGTTCAATCGCCAGTACCACAAAAAATAAATAAACAAACAAAATAAGCAGAGATAACAGTGTCTTCTTTGAATGAAAGTAGAGCTTCAATACGGTAAATGAAAGCACATATCTTAACACTTAAATATGAGGGATTATTATCACCAGTGCTAACGTTATTGATGTAAACACAAAGAAATACCGGCTAAGTGAATTTCGCTGCAGGTCAATGATAATTGCCTATAGCCTTAGAATATGGTGTAAGTTTGAAAGGATTCTAAGTGCATAGAAAGCATTGAAAGTTATTCAAGATGGGCAAGGAGAAAGGATCTTACTGAAGGCAACAAGACTTGCCTCTCCACTGAAGAATTAATCGATCCAGCCTTACAAGGAATTTATGAGGTTCTGTGAACCCAGATATCCTAACCATCCTCAAGGCTTGCTTTGATCCTTTCTCCTTGCCTACACAGTTTTCTCTGACTTTTCGACTGAACTTCATATGTAGCATTTTGACACAAATATAGATTCAGAGAATGAATCAATTTCAGAGAAGGGCCTTATGGTACTAAACTTTTCCGTAAAATTCTACAAAATGAATGTTATTTTGCATTGGAAATAAAAATCACTGGTGTGTCTAGATTGTAACAGTTCTGGCATGCTTAATATTATCATATTAATAATATGATAATGGGTGAAACTGGAGACTATAACCACCAGTCTTTTAGTAAGGTGTAAATTCATTCACACATTGATTCATCCACCCATTCATTCATCCAGCAAACATTTAATAGGCATTTACTATGTGCCTGGTTCTGTGCTGAGGATGCACAAACTAATGCTTTATCTTCTCTTCAAAGCTGGTTAGACAACTAACTCAACATAATATATAGTTGTATATGATATTTACTTATATATTCCATTCTTTAACTATTTTATATCACAACTTTATGGCTAGCTAACTGTATTTTCCAAGAGCAAAAGCTTGGCAGTATGGCTGTTTGGTGCTAGAGGTGAGTATAGTTAATTATGAAAATATTGTGAGAGTTCCCCCAAACCAGAGTGAATTTATCACAACTGAGAATATTAATTTTTGAATGATATTCCTAACTCAGATTTAAGAAGAATGATCTTAGCACCTAAAGCCATCTCTAAGGAAGAATGTTTTCAGCAGCAATTGGCTTGAAAGTATCACAGTTCTAGATAGTTACATAGGGATGTAACCAAAGAGGATGAAGGTGACTTTATGGTTAAGTTACAACAGTCCCCTGGTCCCTGTCTTTTTATCTTGTTATTGTTAGATGTAGAATGGCCCCTTGAAGAGCACATAAATTGGTGGTTGGATTTTATATATTTAAAATATGAGGCTTGCAATCTCAGTAGTGGATACATCCATTGGTGAGACTAAAGGTGGGTCCCTGGGGTGAAGCTTTGGAGATTTTATAAATGGTTCCTCCTCCCCAGGCTCTCTCTTTCTTGCTTCTAGCCTCCATGATGTGAGAGCAGCCCATGTGCTCTCCCTTCCTATGCCTCTCTCCACCATGCCCTTATATCCATAGTCCCCAGCCTTTCACATGTGAGTGAAAGTCTCACATGGATTGAACCTGAAATGGTAAGAAAATAAACCTTCCTTCATCTAAGGTACATGGTCAATGTTTTAGATTATAGCTGCAGGAATGCTGACTGGAACAATCATTATCTCTCTTTGCCATATGTTTATGCCTCTCTTATGAAGGAAGCGTAAAGTACTTAACATCCCATCCATGTGGGGTTTTGACAGTTAAAGAAACTAAGGCTTTATTTGTGTGTGTGTGTGTGTGTGTGTGTGTGTGTGTGTGTGTGTGTATGTGTGTGTTGTACTGGGAATGGAATTCAGGGGCATCCTACCTCTAAGCTACACCCCCAGCACTACTTTTTATTCTTTATTTTGAAACTAGGTCTCACTGAGTTGCAAAGGGCCTCACTAAGTAGCCGAGGCTGGTCATGAACTGCAATCCTCCTGTCTCAGCCTCCCAAATGCTGGGATTACAAGCGTGCACCACCTCGCCCAGCAGGCTTTAAATATTTAAAGGACAAGTTCAAGTTACAGAGCCATTCAGTGTCAGAAAATAAATGGTTATAAGTCTCCCTGATATCTTTGAGAACTTTGAGAAATATCCTACTCCCAATGCTCTACTTTTCTGGCTCATGTTATACCATTCTCACTGCTATAGTTTAAAACACCTGGCCATAGTACAACCTATAGGAAGAAAAACTTATTTGCTTAAAATTCTGGAAATTTCATTTCAGTCCATGTCAGGCCGGGTCTGCAGAGCTCAAGGAAGACATCATTAAGAGAAAGGGCTTTGCTTTCACATCATAGAGACTATAAGCCAAAGAAAGCAAATAAAGAGATTCAAAGACATAAGCACAATTCCTAAAGCCACACCCCCAGGGAACCACATGCTATGTTAGCACTCAGTAAATGCATTATATTTGATTTATCCACTAATGAGATCACAACCCCCATGGCTTAATTATATCAGCCATGAACATTAATATATGAGTTCATCAGGGGACAGTCCATATACAAACGATGACAGCTTGCCAGGAACCCTATGGAGAGAAAGTTGACTTCTCATTAATCTAGGACTTATATCGAACACATGGTCTTCCCCACCGATCTAATGGAATAGTGATTCTCATATTTTGTCTATATCACATGGCTACACCAAGAACAGGTCATTACAGTTAATGCATTTGAATAGATCCTCCCAACCAAACTCTTTGATATAGTACAAATTCTCTTTAATCCTATTTTTGCCTCCCCAGTTCCTATGTCTACTCAGTATTCATAGAAAGAATGGATAAATACTTGTTATATTTAGTTATTGATTTCCTGAGTTCTCTGAATTCGACCCATGATATTCTAGAACATGAAATTCTAGGACATTCTCAAAAATTCCAGAACAACTGGCTCCTCCAAATTTTACACAACTTGATTTGAACTCCCTCTGCTGGTCAATGCAATAAAATCTTATGCCTTACACCATTCACTGAGGGAAAAAAAAAAAAAAAAAAAGAATGTTATCAAGCAGAAAAAATAAAGGCTAAAATGGACAGCATTTCCTGAGGGAGCCTTAAACTTCATCTTTAAGAGATCATTGCTTTGTGAAAAGAAACACTATAAAAAAGAGTGAACCTTATCATCAGTTTCACTGTGGTTGCTCCTAAGAGTAAAAAGCAGAGATTGAGAAATCTCCAGGGCCAAGATAGGAGGATGACTAATGACCGAGAAGATATCTGGGGTGTGTGATCCTTAATTGTGCATTCATTGCTTTTACTATTTTCTATCACTACTTTATAGGAGGCTAACTGTGTTTTCCAAGAGCCAATGCTTGACAGGAAGATTTTAAGAAAATAAAAAGAACCTTTCAGCTTCTTAAGAAACTTTTTCCTCTTTAACATAGTTTCTCTTTTCTCCCCTAAAGCAGAAATCCTTTCAAAAACAAGTGGACTAAATTTATTTCAGAAATAAATAGGAAACTTTAAATACCATATACTTATTTTCCCTTACTTTCTTAAGCATTTTCTTCCTCATATTTCAATATAAGGTAATATCATGGCTCATAAGATAGATATCTAATAATTACAAGTATTTGAAATAATTGCAGGTAATAGAGAGATATTTCACTCTCAGGGTGTGTAGAAAATTCAAGTTTTTTTTTTTTTTTTTGGTACTGAGTGTGGAACCCAGAAGCTTTTCTACCTCCAGGCTATACTCCCATACTTACTTTTATATTTTATATGGAAAGGGTCTCACTTAAGTTGCTGAGAGCCTCACTAAGTAGCTGAGGCTGGCTTTGAACCTGTGCGATCCTTCTGTCTCAGCCTCCCAAGCGCTGAGATTACAAGTATGCGCCACCACACTCGGCTAAATTCAAGCAATTTATATGTAATGAACGGTTATTGGCTTTTAACAGAGCAGAATTTGGTGATTCTCCATTCCTCTTAAATTCTCAGATGAGGCCAGCTAAAGCATAAAAGCTCACATAAACCAAGTATACTTACACAAATTAAGTGAAATAGAAAATAAAAATGAAGTATATTAACATTTATTTAGAACTTAAAATGTACGAGAGGTTCTTATAAATATATCTTATATGAATGGCCATTTATCTTTAATAAAACCCTGTGAGGTAAATATATCATCATATTACAAAATATAAAATAGGCTCAGAAAGTCTGGGTAATTTGTCTATTGCAGCTTAGCCAATAAATAACGAAGCCAGAATGGGAATTCAGGTTTTTTGTACTCTGATAACTTGCAATGATGATTAAAGACATTTTTAGAATGGAATATTAAAGCTTAAATGAATTGTAGATCACTCTTCTCCAGTGATTGGGACACTGAGGTCTGGAAGATTACAAAACCCTTTTGATGTCAGAATTGGAAGAACCCCATTCTGTTCAATGCTTTCTTTAAAATAGGTGTGACCCTTTGCTTCACTTAGGTGATATTTTAGATGGAGTTCTTTGAGCATCTGAACATCTCAGTCAGTGATGCAACTTTGCTTTGGCAAGTACCAGCTGTGGTGACTGCCCTTCTCACCCTTAACTTCACCATAATTAATGAATGCAATGCGAAAATGATGATGATGATGATAATAATAATAATAATAATAAATAATAATAATAATAATAATAATAATAATAATAATAATGAGTTCCTTTTCTTTCCTTATCCTTAGGACCAAAGATCCTGGTAGGAAAATCTCATTTCTCAAAATATGATGTGTGCCTGTGAGGGAGAATAAACCAAAGATAGGCAAAGCTTTTGTCTGGAGAGGGTGAAATTTTCTCTGACAAGAGTGTCCAGTTGCGCTATTAAACATTTTATTCTGCCCAACATAGATGGCTGCTCATGAGGTGACCTACATTATGGAAACACTCAACTTCAACATCTTCTCTTGGCCAATAAACAGCTTCTGCTCTGGACTCCATAACAGCTGCTTCTGAAAAGTCCTTCCTGGCCCTTCACATTAGGTCAAACCTCACCCTTGCACCATGCTCCTCTCCTTCCTAGAACATTTCATAATTAGAATTTTGCATTTTTATATATTTTACAAATCAATGTCAGCCTTCAATGGACTATAGTATCCCTAAAGAAAGAGATTGTGATTTATCCACCATTATTTCCCCATAATATATGGTATGTAGACAATGACTATAAGCACAGGTCAAATGGTTAAATAAATACACAAATTGAGCCAAGAAATTTGGAAAAAGAAAAAGAGGCATATCCTGAGATGGGATATTGAGATAATTGGGACATTTTCAATCCTCTGATTGGTTGCAGCTTGCCTGAATGGATGCAATGAGCTATTTTATTTGTTGCTGTTATTACTGATGCTGTTACTGGTTGTTTGGGCCTGTGTTTTGTTGGGCACCAGAGAGGAGATTAAGGAATAACTTTAGATAAGAAGAAAAGAAAAGGAAATAGAAAAATTATTTGATGTAATGTTTCTGCTTTCTGCCCTAATAAATCAATAGTCGTATTGTCAATACAACACAGAATGCATTTCTTACCATTTCCCAGGAATGAAAAATCTAAACAGTATACTTCCAATTTACTCTTCGAATCTTTTAAATAGTATAAGACTTTGAACTCTGAAAGAATTTCTACAATGCAATTCACTTTCATCATTATGCCCTATACTCAGTTTTTAAACATTTCATTCTCAAAGCTATTGTATTACAGTTCACAGCAGAAATGTTTAATTCCCCCAAACACCTGTTTCTGCTCGAACAAAACAAAAACCATCAATACAGTTCAAGTTCAGTAAATCCTATCTACAATCCCCATTACTTTCATTGGGAAATAATAACAATTCCTGAACCTGAGAATTGAATACTCCATTCCACTTCTGTAAAGATTTTCATCAGCAAAACCCAGAGCGCTCAACTATACAATGATGAGATTAGAGTCTGCTAAAACTATTGCATGGTTTGAGCCATCAGATAGTACTCATTTGACAATCTCTCTGTTCCAAAATCTAATGAAGTTATGGCCAGGATAAATGCAAATTAAGCTCCGTGGAGAAAAATCTGCATTGTCTGCATCATCGGAAACCCTCATGTGAAAACGGATCTTTCTATGGCTTGGGGTAGCTAATTATTGCTAGAAAGGGGAGAGGTGAGAATGACAGGGGAAGTGCAGGTGGAGAGAAAGGGCACCTGGAGAAAGCAAAGAGTCAACAGAGATGAAAGGGGCACTTTCCTGCTGAGATGGAGAGACAGGAAAGTCAAAGTTGCCCTAGCTTATCTCCCAGCTGTAAAATCTGCCCAGGATCAGATGAAAAACATCATTAATTTCAATGTAATTAAATACCATTAATAAGATGCTATGGAGTGTGTGCTACTTAGAGATAATGGTGGCCCCTGGGCACGACCTGTGGGAAGCTGCATCCCCAGAACATGCTGGCTCTGGGCTCCCATGAGGGGGGTGGGACAGAGGAATGTGTGTGCTTATTTAACTTTGTTTATTGACTCCAGGGCCCCTTCCACAGCAACACCACCTCCAGTTTAAAAAAAAAAAGATGGTGTGTGGAAGCCATACATAAATTTTTCTCTCATGGAATTGATTGAAAGAATTGCATTTCCTAATGAAAAACCCTCTAAAATTCCTGTAGATAATTATGTGGTAGAAATGTCTTTCTAATTGCAAGGAGTTCTACACTCAGCACATAATATCACATATGATCTTAGCAGCTCTGGATCAGATGCTCATACATGCTGGCGAGAGCACTGAATCATGTGAGTCAGCCCCTCTTAATCCATGTGGGTGAGACTCAACAATGAGTCCCTTGAGCTAAAGAGGAGACAGCAACATAGAAGTAGAGGGCAGAAGAGCATGTATGTTCTCCTTAGTTCTCTGTATATATGTCTCCCCATGAATAGTCTATTCAGGAAAAGAAATGTGTATCTAGGGCTCTGACAGTGTCCTCTTCCTTTTCTCTGGAAATTTTCTTTCTGCATACACCCTTCACTCCCTTCCCAGAACACGTAAAGCTAACAGATCCCTTGAGATCCCACGTCAGTCACTTTCACCTCACCTTCTCAGTCTAATTCAGTCTCCTCTCTTCTTAGTTTTCTTGGAATCCTGGGCATAACCCTGTAAAATTGCTCTCCATGTCTAGAGTAATAATTGGGTTATATCAACTGCTGCTGCTGGAGTTCAGGAGTACAGCAGTCTATGTCCTATACCTCTTTGTACAATTAGTAATAAAAAACAGTGCATGATAACTTGGAGTTAGTTACAAAATAGGGAAGCTGAAAAAGAAAAGTAAGTAGAAAGAACAAGGTATGTATGGCTTGAGGAATTTTTCACCCCAATATATCTCAACGTATTAGTCTGGAAAATGATGGGGTAGCTACTTCCAGTTCTGGAGAGTAGCATTCTGTGATTCTAGACTTAGAATGACCTCACTGAGACCTAGCATCAGGCCCTAAAGAAGCAATTAAAGAAAATACTTTAGATAAGAAATAGGCTTTAAAAATAATCCAATCAGCAGAAAGCATCTCGAAAAATATGTGCACAGCTCTGAGCCACTCTCTTGAACAGTTGGGAAGTAGCATGTTCAGCAGTGAAAAAAGTCTCCAGGGACTTGGCCAATATGAACTCACAGATGTTCCTGTTGAAGTCAGCTGATGAATTTCCTCCACAGCCATGTTTAACCAGAGTCCTCAGTTCACCCCCAGGGCACAGCCCACTGGGTCCCTGCACTCTTGGCTTATAAGAAAAAGAGAAGAGAAGGAGGAGAAGGAGAGAGAGGAGAGAGAGAGAGAGAGAGAGAGAGAGAGAGAGAGAGAGAGAGAGAGAGAGAGAGAGAGATCTTCAACACTGAGATTACAGCTCATATCTAAGTGTTCCAAGAGTTTATGGCCTTTCTCCTGTTAAAAAAAAAAAGTCATCATTTCAAGTAACAGTGTCAGAGAACTGGATTTACTTATTATTTTATGGGTCCTTCTCACTTATCATTCTTCTCTCCATGCCATGAAAGCCCTACCGTCATCCTCAGGCAGCGGATGGAGAGATTGCAAGGGGTATGGGTTTTCTTATCAATGGACATTTTAAAAATTGCAGTCAGGATGCCGGCTGTGGTGGTACACCCTTGTAATTCCAGCATTTGGGAGGCTGAGACTTGAGAGTCATGGTTCGCGGACAGCCTCAGCTTCATAGTGAGACCCTCTGCAATTTAGCGAGATCCTGTTTCAGAATAAAGAATAAAAAATAGAGCAGGGGTTGCAGCTCGGAGATCGAATGCCCCTGGGTTCCATCCCCAGACTTGAAAAAAAAATGCAGTAAGAGAGATTTGGAGAATGTAAAGACAAAATAATTTGTTGATTATTGACTCTGCAGCAAAAGCTTTAAGTAAGCCAGGCGTAGTGGCACATGCTTGTAATCCCCGCTTGGGAGGCAGAGACAGGAGGATCTCACAGGTTCGAAGCCAGGCGTGCTGGTTTAAGAGACCCTGTTTCCAAATAAGAAAGTATAAAAAATAGGTCTGGGAGTGCTGCCCAGAGGTAAAAGGGTTTCTAGGAATCTCAGTACCACCAAAAAAAAAAAAGCTTTAAGTATTGGATCTCATTAATATTAAGCCTTGCAAGAGTCTTTCCAGTGATCATAAGCATTTTCCAAAGAGGAAATAAAAGCAAAATAATTTAGAAATAACTTGCTCAAGCCATTCAATATGTAGGTAATACAATCAGGACTCCGGTCAAAGCCCTGGAGGGCATGAGGTCATCCACTGGGCTTTTTTCTCAATCCTACTTGTTCAAATGGTGCCTTCCTTCTTGCTCTAGAACTTCCCAACTGGACTCCCAAGGGATGCTGATGAGCAGCAGCTCACTCAGGTAGGGAAGCAGGAGTCTCTGGGCCCATTGTTTCCAGCCACGAGTGGTTTCATCTCTATCACCTTGTGCTTCAAATAAATAGGGTATTTTCATTTTGTGTGTGTGCCATGATGTGAAAAAGGTTGGGAAACACTGCTGTAGCTTGTCTTTTCTCATGCTACACATGTGATATTACAGCCACACAAAGTTGTGTGACATGACGGACTTCACATATAAGTACAGGATAACCTTCCATGCTGTATGGATTTACTCATGATGAATCTTGCTAGGGTTTGATATAGAATGTCCTCTGTAGAGCTCATGTATTGATGTCCAGAGTTTAAATCAAACCAGTTGCCGGGTGTGGTAGCGCATGCTTGTAATCCCAGCATTCAGACCGCGGACAGCCTCAGCTGCTTAGTGAGGCCCTCCACAACTTAGTGAGACCCTGTCTCAAAATAAAGAATAAAAAATAGGGCAAGGGGTATAATTTGGAGGTCAAATGCCTCTGGGTTCTATCTCCAAACCCGCAAAAAAAAAAAAAAAAAAAAATCAAACCAGTCCAGTTTTCAATCAATGGGTGAGTAAATTGTATTGGACTTACTGGGGGTAACCTAGGCAAGTGAGGAGTGGCTTCTAGAGGTGGATCACTAGGGGTATAGCCTTGGGGACTCTGTTATGGTATTTGAATCCTCTCTCTTTATCTTTCTCTCTTGCTTCTGGCCTCTGTCATGTACAAGCAGAGCGCTCTCTATCTCTCTCCTCTCTCTCTCTCTCTCTCTCTCTCTCTCTCTCTCTCTCTCTCTCTCTGTAAAAATGTTTGGGAAACACTGCTGTAGCTTGTCTTCTCTTATACTACACATGTGATGTTACAGTCACAAAAAGCTGTGTACTATAATAGACTTCACATACAAGTTCAGGATAAACTACACCAAATACTGAGCTCCATAGACTTTGTCTGGCCAAAAATGGATTAAACCCCTGAAATTTCCAGAACTGTTAGCAAATGAATGTTTCTTCTGCTAAGTTCTGTGGCCAGGTGCTTTAGATCATAGCAATGACAATGCTGAGGGCTACAAGTCCCCCAGGCTGGATGCCCACTCCCTTCCCTAATAGATAACTTCCTACTTACTTGGAAACAACTGGAATTTCATATAAAAAAGAAAAAAATCCCCCATTCTTTTCTCTCTCAAAAACAAACAGGAATTCTTCAGTTAGGATACCCATCACATAGCACTATAACTTACAGGTTTACAAGGCCATCTCATGATGAAGCTCAGAAAGTGCTCAGTGAAGATGTATTTTGTAGATGAGTATTTGAAACAGGGAGAGAGAAAACACAATATATTAACCATTTTAGCATCACTGACCTCATATGGAGGGGTAAACAAATGCCTACCTCTGAGCCAAATCTGGCCAGAGGCCTGTTTTTATAGCCAGGAAGTTTAGAATGGGTTTTACATTTTTAAATAGTTGCTTAAAAATTAACATGAACATGTGACAGAGATGGATATATTTATATGTGCAAGGCAGGAATATTCACCAATTCTGGCCCTTTCCAGAAATGTTTTCCAATCCTCAGTAGCTGATGTAATAAACCTAGACTAATTAATTTGATAATACAGCACAAACACATATTTTCTTCTGGACTCTATCCCTCTTGTTTTTTTTTTACCGTATTTCCATTCCTGTCCTCAGTTATATTGTATATAAACAATATAACTTTAGACAATAGTTCTTTACTTTGCTATTAAAGCATAGCATGTATACAAAAGAAACAAAAGCCATAACTGTAGAGCTCAGAGAACTGTCACTAAGTGAGGACCCCCAAGTGATTCCCATCCAGAAGAAGAAAGCGGCAATTGCAAACACATCAGAAGCCCAAACAGGCCTCAACACCTTTACTTTCTTTCTCTTTCTTGAGAGAAACCAAAGTCATGACTTCTAACCTCATAGATCAATTTGGTAGTTATATGGTTTTCTAGTTCCAAACAAATGGATATAGTTCCAAACAAATAATATAGCATTCCATATTTAATATTGAGCAGAACTTTTTTGTGTGTGGTACTGGGGTTCCTGGAAGCCCTTCTCCCTCTGGGCTACACTCCCAGACCTATTTTATACTTTTTTTTATTTGGAAACAGAGTCTCTTAAGCCGGTGAGGCTGGCTCCAAACGAGCGCGATCCTCCTGTCTCCACCTCCCAAGAGCAGGGATTACAAGTGTGCGCCACCACACCGGGCAGAGCAGAACTTTTATATCAGGCTTTTTGCATAATGTTGTGTTTATGATGTATGTCTTCTTTTCAGTTGGTTGTGGATAGTAGTAGCCTATTTATTTTCATAGTTGTATAGTACTCCATTTCCATTTAAAAAAAACCCTCATGTACCATTGTTAGAAATCAGCATTTTAAAAATTTTTGGCTATTTTAAGTTTTCCTCCTTTGGTCATTCTTTTACATGCATGTTTAGGACTTTTTGACCACTTCTCCACTCGTTTGATATGCCATATTATTACTTTCACCTCCTTGCTTACTCTTCTCAGTTTCTTCTTTATATTTCTAGATCCTGTCCTACATTCAGGGAGGCAGCACACTGTGATATCAAGAACAGAAACTCTGAAACTAGACTTTAAATTTAAATGTTAGATTGCCCCATTAGTGGGTCATCTTGAATAAATTATCTTTTCTAGGTCTTGGGTTCTGTGTCTATAAAATCAGGGCTATATAAGTTGAATTAAGTTTTTAAACCCACATAAAGAAGTGTTTGGCACATCATAAGTGGTATGTATCTGCTTTCTCAATATTAAATAACTTCACTGAAACATTTGCTGTGTTTTTAGAAAGATGCATGTGGTATGCACTGTTCATGCTACCCAGGTTGGCTATTTTCTTCTTAATAATGAAATGAATAAAATATAACTCCTCTCGAATTGAAAATCATAATTAATCATTTAAAACAATTAGTATAGCTTCATGTTTTGATCACAGATATATTCTTGTTTATACTACCAATTATATGTAATTGAAAAATCAGGCCCCTTGTGGATGGTAAATATTAACTTATTCAATAAATTAAAAACACTATGTTTAGAATTGAATAAAAGTTTTATTTATTGTTGTAACAAAATTGAAATAAATTAACCAAATTCTGACTCTTTCATTCAGTTAAAATTTGTTAAATTTTCTGGGAAATAGCCTCTAATTCAAACTGAAACCCAAGTATATATTCACTAAGTTATATTTTCCATACGCTCCTAAACTCTGTGGAAGAACATAAGAGAAGCATACTGTATCATATTTTCTCTCAAATGCTTGTGATTCTACTATTCACTAATTCATTCATCCTGAACTTATTGTCTGTTGAGTTGCTGGTATCCCCAAGGCAAGACTTCTGCTTATAAAGTAGTGGAAGAATTATATGAGCAGAGTGTCTCATTCAACATTCTCAGTGCTGTAATCCGAAACACTAACCACACAAATTAGAGGAGAATCAATTTATTTGCTCACAGGTTTTGGAGATTTCAAGGAATAGTCCATTCTATGCTGGGTCTGCAGCACTCAGGGAATAGCAGTAGAAGGCAGAGAGAAGGAGAGCTCTGCTCTCTCACATTATAGAGTCTGGAAGCAAGAGGGCTATCGAGGTGGGTTCAAAGACACAAACATAGTCCCTAAAGCCACACTCCCAGGGAGCCACCTCTTTCAGGCACACCGCACCCGCCATGATACCACCTAGTAAATTCATTAAAACCTCTGTGCCTTAGTTAAATCAACTCTGAACATTAATAAATGATCTCTTCAGGGGACATTCTGTCTAACCATAACATAAAGCTACTCAGATATTCAAGCAGGTCTGTTTTAATTTCTAAACCAAAACAGAATGACTTTTTGGAACCTCTTTCTCAGAACTGTACAAGCTAAAAAAAAAAAAGCACCCCAGAACCCTATACTAATTAGAGATATGTTTTACCTGGATAAAATGTAATGGTCAAAACAAGTAACATAGTATGCTGATGTGGAAACATGTTTAGAAAATAAAATTTTTATTTTCATATTTTTTTTCTAAATAAATTGACTCTTTCCATGACCATTTAGTCTGATGCAAGGGCAGCCTATTTCATAAGGAATGTCCCATAAAATACAAGATTAAAAGAAGGAAAGAAGGTGCAAGCAGTGGTGTGCTAGTATTTAACAACTAGCTTCATGGAGGAAAAGGGCTGGATTTGTATCATTTACCCTCTGCAGTAATATAATTACTTCCAGCATGGCCACTTCCAGATGCCCAGGGAGATGTCGCCGGACAAAGAGTTGGAAAGAATTTTCAACATTGCCTTGAGCCAATCCATGCTGACTCTAGTGCATCATGGAAAGCAGAGAAATTGAGCCTCAAATTTCCTTTAAAGATCTGCCCAGCTTCTATTGCCTGACCGTGAAGTTGCCCTACACTTACCTAGAGAAAGAGTTGTCACAAGAGTTCAGACTTTGTCTTTTCTAAGAATTCACATCTTGAGCAGGTTACAAATAAACAAAAAATGCCAACAGTTCTGCTCCCCAGAACGCACTCCACTCCATTACCTGAATCTAATCACCTACATTATGAACCTGGAATCTTTCATTTTCCCTCATGCCTGACTGAACTTTCTTAAATCATTCTAATATATATATTTTTTTAATTTTCCAAAGTCAGCTTCTGACTTAAGCAATAAAGCAACATATTTGGTATTTATTACTTTGCAATAGGCATATTTATGAATAGCTATTTCACTTTTCCATAAACTCATTTTGAGCCTTGCGGGGGACAAGAGGACTGAAGTAGGAGTCAAATATAATTTACTTACAAAAGCACAAGGTGACACACCTTTCCCACCTTTTCTCATTATGCCAACTAATTATCTCTAATATTAATGAAGAGTGGTTTGGGTGGTAGAGGAGCAACTTAGCAAAGTCAAGCTGCTGTAACAGAGGCATAAAGCAATATGGGGGCTTAAAGAAAAAGACACTTGATTTCTCTGTCACCTAACAGTTCCTCTAGGGGCAGTCTGAGTCCAGGAGCCGCTGTGCCACTTGGCCATTCAAGCACGCCCGCTCCCATCACCCTGCTGTTTCTCCTTTCTTCAGTCCTGTCATCCTCTGTATAGTTGATGTTGGGTTTTTACCACATCTTGTTTTCAGTCGGTGGGCAGCAGATAGAGATCACAGAGGAGGCATGCTCACATTCCAAGGGCAAGGACTTTTGCCACATTCAAAAACAAAACAAAACAAGCAACACGAATCATGGGGCTATCTGCATATCCAGCTGAAACTCAGCTATAGTGAGAAAGAGAAAGAAAGCACTGTACAGAAACGCAGTCATCTTTCCAAAGGCCTTTTGGATTCACTTACTGTTTTTAGTAAAGAGCTCAGGCACAGATCATAAGTGTGAAACAGGTCTCAGAAGATTAAAATAATAATAATCCTAATCCAGTATTCTATATATTTCCTATACAATGAGTTTGCATATGTCTATAATTGTAAACCAGCAAGGAATAATATATTGGAACACCTTAAACATTTATGAAATAAAAGGATTTTATTAATAATGATCAATATATTGAAAGTTGACATTTTTGTGTGTGTCAGGGATTGAACCTGGAGCCTTCACACATGCGAGGCAAGCCCTCTACCACTGAGCTACATTACCAGTCCCAAGATAGCTCCTTTTTTAAAAAAATTAGATCAATTTAAGATTACTTTTACAGCGTTATTTCCTAAACTTCCATCAGTCAGGTAGTACTATGAGAATTTTCTCCCCTCCTGTATTATTATTGTCATGTATCTAAATTGTTATTCACTATGGGACATAGCTTTCTATTATGTACTTAAACTTTTTTTAAGTCAACTGGTTTCTTGATTTAAATAAATTTACTTATGAAGGGAACTCTATATCACTACTACAAATGGAAATCCATATCATTTGCTAAAATAAAAGATAAACTTAAAAATAAACAAGATTTCCAGACAATATTGTGAAGTTGTAGCTAGACACTATTGCTGGCTAAGAATTCTGAGTCAGAGCCCATCTTTGCTCTGTTCAAAAGGGAGATAGTGAAAGTTGGGATGTTTTTGAGACATACTGGCAGCAAATTGAGTCTTTCTCCTTGATGTAATCTAAGGAATTGAAAAAGAATTTAAATAGGATTAAGTGATTATGCGCATCGATGTGATTTGACTTCTATGAACCCCCTAAAACCACTTTGTAGAATCCTGCCATATAGGAAAGGCCGCTCTTCCTCATTGCACATAGATATGCTTTATTAGGGAAAGAGAAACGGATAGAGTTGCAATTAGCCCATCGAGAAGTTCTAATAGTCTTGCCAATGTCATGGGCTTTGAACATCATCATTCATGTGTGTCCAGGTGGTGAAGGAACAACAAGATGCTGTCCTAAATCCAGCTATTGTCTCAAAGCCATGAACTGGAAAAAACATGTCACAAAAGATTAGTCATCCACACACACGGGCGTATAGTCTGAACCCTCTCTCCCCCTCGGGTGCTGTTTATTTGTGTGGAGCTGCCTTTCCGGCTTCGGGAAGTTGTTTTCCAGGACCAGACCTCTTCATCGTGTTCTCTGGGTTGTTTGTGTCAGACGCTGCCTCAAATGTTTTACCAGACCTCTTCATCGTGTTCTCTGGGTTGTTTGTGTCAGACGCTGCCTCAAATGTTTTAATCAACCGAACACTCCTCTAATGAAAGGAAGATGATTTGAATATCTGGTCTGCAAACTTCACCTGTAATTATGCTGAGTATCTGACTGCCTTTGATAATCCTAAACTCAGATTGCACTCTAGGAAAACATTTTCCTTTCAAATGAAGACAGTCACAGAGAGTGAAGATAGCTGTGCCAGCCAGGCAGTACCTTTGAGTGGTGTCCAGCTATTGCTAAACTCATCAGGGAGAGAAAATACTTCAGCACTACAGAACTCCAGAGCAATGCATCTGTGATTGTGGACTCTAAATGCATGAAATAGATGGTTAAATATATATATTTACATATAAAACATATATTTATATACATATGTATATGGTATATGTATATATCTTTAGTACTGGAGATCTCCAGGTTCAATTTTTATATCCAGCTATCACAATGAAGCTCAGATTTGAATGTAAAATACATTTGACGGTAAGATGAATTTAGAGCTGCCTGTTGGTGGTGGGATAAAGAAATGATCCCATTCACTAGGCACCTACTCTGGCCTGGTGTCTGTATTTTGTACATAATAAGGGTTAACTCACTTAGGTCTTCTAAATCTAAAAGCTTATAGAAAATGAAGAAGATGTCTTCTTTAAATTTTACACTTTAGTGGTAAGCTAATCAGACACAGAGTGTCATCATATCCTGTAGTTTTTAAGACCAGTTCAATTCCAAACATCTATCATTTGTTCCCTAAATCATTAACTCTCAACATAGATATACCACAAGATGAGCTCATATGGGGACTATAACACTCTCCTAAAGTCTCCCAAGGTTCTCATATCCCCAAGGGTCCCCTCTTTCTCACCTCTGAAAATCATCCCCTTGGTAAGTTATGGTCCTTTAGCATAGGTTGAAACATCCTTTGGGTAAGGTCTGCAAGTACACTAAGAACCATTTCAGGATATGGTTCTCTTAATTGCCCCTAAAGTCCAAGATTTTGGAGCCCCAGCTACATGTGTAAGACACACATGTAAGACTTACATATGTAAGACTGCTACTCCCATGTGAAAATGCTACATAGAGAGACCTTTGTCAGACCACTTCCCTAGTTCTGTTCTTTACTTTTCTGTGTGTAGAGCCCGACTCTCCAAATTTTATGTCTCTCCAGTCCATTTAGAGTAATTTTCTGGTGTCTCAGGGCCATATGATTGAGGACACCTCATCATGTCTTCCACCTTCAGAATTCTATCATCCCATAATATAACCAGGATAGAAATCATCATTAACATGCCAGGTGTGATGGTACATTCCTGCAATCCCAGTACTTGGGAGGCTAAGATGGAGAAATACAGGTTTAAGGCCAGCCTCAGTGATTTATCAAGACCCTCAGCAACTTAGCAAAATTCTGTTTCAAAATGAAAAATGAAAAGAGTTGGGGTAATAGCATGGAGGTAGAACACCCCTGGGTTCAATCCCCAGTATCCAAAAATGATATCATCATTAGAATCCATCCAGTGACAGAACCCAACTATGTCAAAACAACAAATGCTGGTGAGGATGTGGGGAAAGAGGAACTCTTTTATATACTCTTGGTGGGAGTGCAAATTAGTTGAGCTACTAGGTGTGGAGATTCCTTAGAAAATTGGGAATGAATCCACCATATGATCCAGATATACCAGTCCTGGGTATCTTTCCAAAGGTGTTGAAATCAGAAAACCACAGTAACATATGCATACCCATGTTCATAGCAGCACAATTCATAATAGCCAAAATACAGAACTAACCTAGGTCTCCATCAACAGATTAATGGATTGCAAAATTAAGGGAAATACACACAATGGGATTCTACTTGGCAATAAAAAAGAACAAAATTATGTCATTCACAAAAAGATGGAAAGACCTGGAGAACAATATGTTAATTGAGATCAGCCAGGCACCGAAAGAGAAGGGACATATGTTTTCTCTAATATGCCCAAACTAGGGAGTATTAGGAATAGCAGAGGGATTCCAGATAATGGAGGTGAAACCTCAGAAAAGCTAGAATGGAAGGGTAGAAGAGGAAGAAGGCTGAGGTTAATTAACAGAGGAGTTACATTCAAATATGGGTATAAAGGTAGCATGGTCAAACTGGACACTCATTGTTGAGAGGAGGGAAGGGGAAGTGGGGGAGAGGGCATCAAACACTGTCTGAATGTATGTCATTTTCAATATGATCCACATTAAAAAAAATAAAATAAAACTTTAGAGTTAAAAAAAAAAAACCTTAAGGGAATGTACTTCTCGAAAGAGAAGAAATGACCTTATCTGGGAAATTATCTTCAGCTGCAATTTTAAACTGGATTAAAAAACCAGAGCAGTAGTATAAAGAGCCTTAATTTGCATTTAGAAAAATATATTTAAACTTCCTCACACATGTGTATGTATTTATTATATATATCCAAATTGCCCGATAACAGAAGGCTTGCAGGATGCTAGCAGTGGGGAGAATCGTAAGTGGGAAAGTGTTGCATGAGTTTGGTTCTTTAATTACAAGCTGTTTGCACTGTGGGTTGCATATCGATGTATTTTTTTGTGTGTATATATACAGGTTGATTCTGGATATTCAACTTGTGAATAGGAATAAGATGATTTCATTATTCCTCCTCAAGGGAGTCTCTTGATTTGAATTTTTTTTTTCTCCAAAATATTAAAGATGTAAAATTTTAGGGTTAGAGAAAAGGTTATGTATCTGATTACTTACTCCATTATTGAATCTTTTCTATGATGTACATGGCAAATAGTCACTTGACCCTGACAGGAGCGCCTGAAATCAAAGGAAATTTCTTGAATTGTCTATGAATTTGCAGCCGATGACTACTACTTTAGCTCTGCATCTTGCATGGCCTCTTTGAAAGAAGATGCATTGTTTTTCCTTTAGGGACGTGTACTCCCCCATCCTCTACTGTCTTAATGGGACAATCAGTCCAGGTGTCCCTTCTCTGTTAGCCACAGAGCCGCCAACGTGTTCCAAGCTATGATAATTCAAATCTGTCTCCCAGGGATTTAAATTCTGAGTGTTAGAAGTTAAGAGAGAAAACCAGAGGGAACCCATTTATCCCAGTGACAGTTCCTCGAAGATCCTGCTCTTCTGAAAGACCAGAGTTTGCAACTTTTATCTCAGATCTTTGAGCACCCAACACTTTCTTAAGTTTGTTTTTTTGCCTAAAATTAAGCAATGTCTATTTAATTGCAACCAAAAATTCTATCTGATAGCCTAATTGGTCTCAAATTTATATATTTGAGGAAATAGGCACAAGCCTCCTCTCATGTTATAGTCTTTCATTTGTTGGAAATGTTTACCACACTGTTCTTCAATCATTCTTCATCACCTATATGACATTTTTTCCCTCTCATGCTACTAGGGTCTGAATTCAGGGGCATTCTACCTCTGAGCTACATCTTGCCTGCTTTTTTTTTTTTTAATTTAAAACATGTCTCTCTAATTTGCTGAGGGTTTCACTGATTTGCTGGAGCTGTCCTCTGCCCCGTGGTACTACTGTCTCAGTCTCCCAAATACTGGAATTACAGGTATGCTCCACCACACCTGGGTATCTTATATGACATTTTAAGGAGCTAGCAGCTCACCTCCCCAAAATTTTTTCTGTGTGTCATATATTTCCTTTTCTTCCCTTAATTCCCCTTTGTTCCTCCACTGTCAAATATTCCTATGACTATCTCAAATACAGGATAATAAATATTTGTCCAGTTTTTATTTCAGCACATTTGTATGGCAATTTGTAAAAACTGTGTTGGAGTAACTGGAAAGATTAGACATACACACATATGCTCACATATATAATATCTAATTATTATTATATATAACATATATTATCTACATATTTTTTCATATTTATATTTTAATAACCAATCATTTGGCATATGGTATGTGGAAACTGGAATAGCCAGGCCACAAAATTTCATTCTTCTGCATTTCTTTTCTTTCCCTTTTGATAGCTGAGGTACTTCAAGCCTCTTTGGTTAGACTTATACTTTAAATTCTGTTGCATATGATATGATGTTTCTGGCTCTCACCTACCTAGGGACCTCAGCTATTGACATTACTAAGTTCCACAGAGAGTGCTTCCAAGCCAGGCATGGTGGCACCCTTTGTAATCACAGTACTTGGGAAGCTGAGAAGGAGGATTACAGATCTGTTGATAGCCTCAACAACATAGCAAAACTCTGAGCAACCTAGGTTATAAAAATGGTTTGGGGTGTAGCTTGAAGATACTCTTGGTTACCAAAAGAAGAAGGAAGGAAGGAAGGAAGGAAGGAAGGAAGGAAGGAAGGAAGGAAGGAAGGAAGGAAGGGCTAGTTTCCATTTTTGACATGTGTTTAGCCAGGCATTTGGCTGCCTAACTTCCTTTGAAAATACAGAGACATATTTGTATAATGACAGGGAAAAGGAAGAAATCTCAGGAACCTTTTCTTGGCATGATACTATCATTTTTTCTCCTTTGCGAAGCTCTATCTTACCTTTTGGGAGGAGGTGGATAATCACTGTCCCCTTCCCTGGGAGTCTCTTCCCAGTCACTCTGCGGCCCTTCCCCACTGACCAGGAAGATACTCACCATGAGTTAACTTGCTGACTGAGGGTGACCTGGTTCCAGATGGGTTTCAGTACGATTTGGGATCCTTTCACTTTTCTACTGGTCCTTCTCTAACCAAGCTTCTGCCGTTCTTCTCCACTTGGTTCCATAAATAGGACCTGACCACCCACTAAGTGTCAGGCTCTGTGGGTATGACACCCAATTGGGAATGGAGCCTGCCCTCCAGGACAGATGAACACAGGAGCAGTATGACAATGGAAAATGACGAATGTCACTGGTGGCGTTGCACCAGCAGAAGGCGACAGTGATTGCATCTGCCTGGCATGCAGGAGGTACCCAGGTGTTGACAGGTGACCTTGAGCTGGCTTTGGAAAGATGAATAGGAAGACACTGGACAGGCAGGGGGCATCCCGGGTGCTCATAAGTGAACGTGTCACTCCAGGTGTGCAGAGAAAGGGAAAGATGGTTCTCCTCTCTCCTCTATAATTGCAGCTCTGATCATATTAGTCTTTTTGGCAGCTGCAACACACAGCTGGCTCGCAGAGAGCTAAGACCACTATCTTTCTTGCATTGTTTTGCCACATCTACCCTCATCATTCATGCCCGTGGATCATTATTCTTTATCAGGGAAAGAAAAACAGGCCCACAGCTCCTTCTCCTATCTCTCCTTGATCACTGTGTTTTGGGTCTGGAGGACACAGAGCCCACTCTTGTCTCTTCCAAACCCAGCAAGAGAATCCCTGCAGCTCCACCAACGTCCCCTCCTCTCCCAGTCACACATCCCCTTCCAAGTGGCCTGCACTGAACTTTGCAGGAGGCAGCGGATCATCTCCCCACAAATGTCATGGAGGGTTAGACCTGCTTTTCACCCAGCTGTTGTCCGGTGTTCGCTGAAACCAATCAAAGGGGAAAGAAACCCAAAACATGTTTGCAAAAATCAAATTAGAGCCGAGCACTAGTGGAGTCACAGCTATCTACGCCCATGCGGGCTGCCTGCCAAGAATGTTTTTAATATAATAATCGCTCATCCATAGACCCATAATAATTGATATTTGCAATTCGATAATGCGCCTTAACAATTTTTTATTTGTTTCCAATCTCCCCGCTTCCCTCCTCACCTCATCCGCCCAGCAACCCCCTGCGTCAGCACATTCGTGGCTCTTAATGACCCTCTCAGCAGCTACTGATCAAAGTCAAATTTTAATTACAATTCTAATTTTGGAAGTTTGCTTCCTTTTAATCTGAACTTTTAGAAGGGAGTCAAATGTGTGCTTGCAACAGCTCACAGGAAGCACATCAAGCCCCAAAACTATTTAATTGGATGAGTTCTGCTAGTTTTCAGCTTCGTGCTCCCTACCAGCTTGTACCTACCAGGTGACTAAACCTGTGGAATGTTAAGTACATCACTACCAACTGTAGTCTGGACTGGGAGACAAGTGGAGTACAGATGAAACGCGATTGTGTGAGCATAGACGTTTGCTTTCAAGATATAAGAATGGCTCCTTTTTTCCCAGTCCAGTTCCCTATTCTTCCCACAATTAAGTCTGGGCTCACTTCAATGTGTGTGTGTGTGTGTGTGTGTGTGTGTGTGTGTGTGTGTGTGTGCGCGCGTTACTGGAAACTGAACCCAAGAATGTTCTACTTATACCCCCAACCCTATTTCATTTTTAATTATTTTCTTTGAAACAGGGTCGCACTAAGTTACAGAGGCCCTCACTAAATTGCTGAGACTGGCCTCAAACCTGTGATTCTCTAGCCTCAGCCCCCCAAGTGCTGGATTTATAGGCATATATCACCAGGCCTACCCCCACCTCATTTCTTTGTGTGTGTGTGTGTGGTACTGGGGATAGAACCCCCAGGGGCATTCTGCCTCTGAGCTATATCCCCAGCCCTATTTTTTATTCTTTATTTACAAACAGAGTCTCACTGAAATGCAATGGGCCTCACTAAGTAGCTGAGGCTTTCCTCGAATCACGATCTTCCTGTCTCAGCCTCCCAAATGCTGGGATTACAAGCGTGCGTCACCATGCCCAGTTGACCCCCAGCTCATTTCTTAACCGCACTTTTTTTTTCTTTTTTTTTTTTTCAGGTCTGGGGATGGAACCCAGGGGCATTTGACCTCCGAGCTACACCCTCTGCCCTATTTTTTACTCTTTATTTTGAAACCGGGTCTCACTGAGTTGCAGAGGGCCTCACTAAGTAGCTGAGGCTGTCCGCAAACCGCGATCCTCCAGGTCTCAGCCTCTCGAATGCTGGGATGACAAGCGTGCGCCACCACGCCCGGTTGACCCCCAGCTCATTTCTTAACCGCACTTTTGCAAGAACATTTTATTTCAGCCTTTGGTGAATCTACCTGTGAACCTCTATTAATGTTGTCACCAGCATTACTATCAACGAATCATAGCCATAGTTAGCATTCATTGATTCACAGTATGATGGTGTATAGGAAACATCATCTCACTGCATCCTATCCAAATCCAGTTGTGCACTATTATCTCCATTTATTGAAATGGGTATGGGAGGTTGAACCCGGAGGCATTCTATCTTTAAGCTTTTATTTATTTATTTTTATGTTGAAACAGGATCTCACTAAGTTGCTGAGGGATCTCATTAAGTTGGCTGAGGCTGGCCTTGAACCTGAGATATCACTGTCTCATCCTACCAAATACTGAGATTACAGATGTGGGCTACCATGCCCAGTGTATTCTTTCCATTTAATAGATGAGTAAACTGAGTCTCAGACACGTATAAATGTGGTCAAAGTCAAGTCAATATTTAGTGGTAGAATAAGAATCTGAAGGCCATGTCTATTACAGCAAATCACAAGATTTATATTCCTCCTACGTGCACAAAAATATTCTCAATTTGAATGTAAGTTTGTACAAGAAAGAAACTATATCTCATACTCCTCTGAATCTCCTAATGTTCACAAAGTTGTCATTTAATAAATATTTTGGGACTGAATAATTCCCTCTCAGAACACACAGAAATATTTTTAGAGACTTGCTCATGAGGAGGAATAAATGACTTTTTAAAAATTATTTGTTAACTTTTAAACTTCTTCAGAAAGTTGGCACTTCCCAAAGATGATATCTCTGTAGCAGCACAAGTCTTCAAGTAAAAGAGAAAAACACGGACGTATGTACTAAGAGCATCACAATTAGTGAACATGTATTTAGGGCATATTTATGGCTAGTATTATATTTGTTAGTACTGTAGAGGACACAAAGATAAGAATAATTGCTCTTGGCATCAAAGTAGCTATCAAGTTTATGGATTCAGTAAAAAGCCAGTATTTGCATTCACTAATCCCGATTGCTTTCTGATAAGGTTAAGTGATGGTAATGACAAAGACTGTCCTAGAGACACTGTGAATGACTTCATTGTGTGCACAGTTGGAGTAAGGACCAGAAGGAGAACTTGACTGGCACGTACAATAGAGAGGGAAGAATTGCCATTAGACTCTGGAATGAGAAGAGAAGGCAAGAGAGATGAATTTTCAAGGACAACATTTCAAAGGGGAAAAATAATTTTTATATTTTTTGTTCTATAAATTTTAAGTTATTTATCGTGGAGTGTAAAGCCCTCCTCTATGAAATCTTTTGTAAAGTCTACATAGCTGCTGGGTATGGTGGCACAAACCTGTAATCTCAGTGTTTAGGAAGCTGAAACTGGGGGATATCAGAAGAGAGGCCAGCCTCAGAAATATAGCAAAAGTCCAGTTCAAAACTTAAAAAAAAATGAAAAAGAGTGGAGTTGTAACTCAGAAATCAAATACCCCAGGTTAAATCCCCAGTCCAAAAAAAAAAAAAAAATTCTATCTCCCTAATTTTTTCACTCATAATTTTATGTAAGTGGACCTTTCTGGAGAATAAAAATATCCTTAAATACTCACCTGTGTCAATGAATTGCAGTGGAAGAAGAGCTTGGGATGATAGAGAGGCCTTGAGGGTAAAGAACAATCACACTCAAGATTCTCAAAGCGCACATACATGACCAGCTCTTCCCACCTTAAAATGTGGAGACACTTACACTTGCTTTCTTCTCTTTGACTTTGGCTTCCTGGTTCTTTATCCCAAGTCCAGGACCCTGACCCTGGACTCTGCTGTTTTGATTAAATTTATAGCTTCTTGGATCCTGTACCTGGTTGCATAGTTTCCTCCAAGAATTTGTTTATGCAGGACTTCAGAATGTGACCTCTTTTGAAGGCAGTTTTGGCAATTGTAATCAAATAAAGATGAGATCATATTGGATTCAGTGGGCCCTAAGCCAAAGGCTAAGGGGAATCTGGAGGAGCACACTCAGAACCGCCATGTGTGGCTCACACGATGCCTGAGTGATGTGTCACCAAGCCAAGGAATGAAAGATTGCAAGCACCTAGAAGGTAGAAGAGAGGCAGAGAAATGATTCCCTTCAGAGCCTCCAGAAGGAACCAAGCCTACCAA
This sequence comes from Muscardinus avellanarius, assembly GCF_963383645.1. NCBI lineage: Eukaryota > Metazoa > Chordata > Mammalia > Rodentia > Gliridae > Muscardinus > Muscardinus avellanarius. The sequence continues at coordinate 121,463,004 of NC_137791.1, forward strand.
CACCTTGATTTCTGCCCTCCAGAACTGTGATAAAATATATTCCTATTGTGAGAAGCCACCCAGTTTGCAGTAATTTGTGGCAGTGACCACAGGAAAATAATAGAGACCATGACTTTTCTAAGTAGAGTTCTGGTGTTTCACAACACTCAATAAGACCACTGTTCCCTTTCCCAGGTCTTAGGATCCAATTATGTACAACATGAAACAAGAATTGAGATGATTTCTTGGAGATCACTATAGAATAAACTGAGGTTTTCCTGAGACTCTGAGAAGGATGGCAATAAGGCTATTTTTCCCATCATAGGCCTTTCTGAACTCTTATATAATAATATCAGCATACTTCTTCAGAAATTTAGGGCTCCAGTATAATAGAGTCTTTACAAAAACCAAATAAATAGCTCATTTATGTTGACAGATAGTATGCACGATGCGGCAAACTTTATTTATACTTGAAAAGGCGATGCCAGGATTGTCCCTGTCCACAAACTCCTAGATATGCTCACTCCATACAGTGCAGGAAAAGACTAAGTACACACTTCCTTTCAGTCCAGATGTGCTTTTCCCCTTGAACATTTTCTTAAAAAATGGGCCAAGAATTCTTTCATGAGATGTGCTTAAAATTAATAATACAACAGTGTTCTGATAAAGGACTCAATTCATTCAATAAATATTTACTGAATGCATATTTTGGCCCACTGGTTTAGGAAATTATTTTTTTAAAGAAGACATAGGACTCAAGATATCATTTAAAAAAAAACATGAATACTCAATATTATACATGGAGATAAGTGCTATGGTATGGAGCTTCAGGAATGCAGTCTTAACTGAAGTCTCATTTACTCAGGGATGCGCCAGAGGCCCTTCTAACATGAGTTTGGATTGTTTAGTTCACTTCTCTGCTGCCCAACATCCACATCTCAACACGGGTTTGTTGCTCACTATTCATCTTGTGTACACAGTTACTCTAGCGAGTGATAAAACCTTTGTTTCTTGGAGAGAAATGATCCTCAAGTGAGAGATAAAACTTTAGTGAGAGATGAAAAAGGCAGATAAGTTGCCCTGAGCTTGGAAACACAAGGAAACATCTACAGGCTTGGAATTTAAGAGAAAACGTGTCACTTTTTCAAATATTGTTGTTGTAGGAACTATGGAGATTTTAGCAGATGCCATGATGGCCCACAGATAAATGGCAAAGGTCTATATTAGTAAAATCTGAGAGGGAGATGAGAGAGAGATAGAGAGGTTTTTTTTTTAGCACAATTAAGTATAAAGCAGTAATTCCTCCTTTGTTTTAGGGTATGAAATTCGTAAAAGAATTGGAAGAGAATCTCTATCTTCCTGTCCATGTACTTCCATGAAAAATGAGCATGGTGGTGCAGGCTTGTAATGCCAGCATTTGGGCAGCTGAGACAGGAAGATCGCGGTCAGCGGACAGCCTCAGCTACTTAGTGAGGCCCTTTGCAACTCAGTGAGACTCTATTTCCAAATAAAGAATAAAAACAGGGCTGGGGGTGTATCTCAGAGGTAGAATGCCCTTGGGCTCCATCCCCATAAACATACACAAAAAAGAACCTGAAATTACTTCAATTAGAATTTGGAAAGCTTCCATTGGCATAAATATTCTTGCATAATTAGAAGATTAGAGGGGCAAGAGGTGTATAAATCCAGGTAAAGAAAGTAGGCAAATGTGATTCAATCTTTCAGTCCTCAGGTTTTCAGATCCATATTTCTTCAAGAGGCTCCTCTCTCAGCCTAGTAAGAAGACTGATTCTGATGAAGCAGAACAGGCCACACCTGAGAAGACAATAGTGCAGCCACTGCGTTCAGCTTGGTGGCTAGTTTCCATCCAGTAAAAGCCACGTGAGCCCAGTCACCACATCACACCTCAGATCAGCTTCATCAGCAACTAATCTAATACTTTGCTTGATCATTTATCTGACTCTTGCATCTACTTCTCAGTTGTCTGCAAACTTAGAAAGAAACCCATCTCGTTATTTTTTAGCCTCCAGGGAGTCTTTCTCTGCAAATTCCCTTCTGCACTGTCCATGGAGATTGCTCCACACCATTTTATTTCCTTAATCCTGTAACCCTCTCCACCAGGTTTTCAGTAAGAAATCCCTTTACATTATCTCAAATACTTGGAAAATGTGTCCATCATATTGGCTAACTTTTCCACTGGGTTTCCATCGCATGCCACAGATGTGACTTTCTGTTCATTGTTATTCCACCTGCAGTTATAGTTATTTGTGTATTTGCTTTCTGTGTTCTGCTAAAACCAATCCTCACTTCACTGTATGATCTGCTCAACTTCATCCCTTCCCAAATAGAGCCATACCTGAACCTCTGCACTATCAGGGGCTTGGTCTTCTTTACACTTCCTACGATACCTGTTGGGATGTCAGGGACTCAACTAGACCAAAGGAAGTACATTCAGAACACATATGCTCCTTTTTGGTCAAAAGCAAGTACTTTGGGAATGCATATCAACATTTCTTTAGGAATCAATTCTGACACCATTTGTCCTATTTTACCAACATCTGAGTACAGATATCATCACAATTCCAAATAACTAATAAAGTGTCCCTACACCTCTATTAGCAGTAACTCTGAGGTATTTTTCACCACAATAACCAATATGGCTTTTAAATTGCAGCAAGACAGGGAAATGAAGGATCTGTTTAGCAATCACAGAGTGACATCTTGGATGTAGGTAATCTCTATCACCCATCCATCTTTGTCCTTTCTGAAAAATGTGGCCCTTTGGAGACTTTGTGATTCTATCCTACTGGCACTTGGGATCATCTCAAACTATCAAAGAGATTCTAGCTGCATCTATTCTTCTAGGAGGCCCTTGGGCTCCTGTGCCAGTTTCTCCATCTCTCACTTATCTGATCCACTCTGTATTCTAAGGGGCTTTTAAAGGGGCAGGGTCCCTCAGGACCTAAAATATTCATTTTCAAACCCATGTGCACACTCTTATCTCATAATCACCAAACTAAGTCTTCCCTGACAACAAAATGATGCTCTAAACTCACCAGCTGGGGCCACCTAACAAGGCGATCGACAGCTTCTACAGTTAATATATGAACTGAAATAAAATAGATTTCACCTCACCAGGTACCTAACTAAAATACATTATGCCCCCCAAACTATGTACGTATGGGTCTGTCTGACAATGTGGAGCTTAGACTTTTTACAGATATAAATGCCTTCAGAAAAAAATATACTCTAATTTTCCATAGGATTTATCAAAATATCAGAGCTTCACATATTATCTTTCTGTCTGGCCTCTGAAAGGGTTTGAGTTTGAGCACTCTATTATAGGTCCATGTGATCAGCAACATCCCTAGGTGTAGAGCTAAAATTCTCTCTCTCTGCCGGGCGTGGTGGAGGCAGAGACAGGAGGATCGCGCTGGTTCGAAGCCAGCCACACTGGCTTAAGAGACCCTGTTTCCAAATAAAAAAATATAAAATAGGTCTGGGAGTGTAGCCCGGAGGTAGAAGGGCTTCCAGGAACCCTAGTACCACCAAAAAAAAAATCTCTCTCTCTCTCTCCCTCTCCCTCTCCCTCTCCCTCTCCCTCTCCCTCTCCCTCTCCCTCCCTCTCCCTCTCCCTCTCCCTCTCCCTCTCCCTCTCCCTCTCCCTCTCCCTCTCCCTCTCCCTCTCCCTCCCTCTCCCTCTCCCTCTCCCTCTCCCTCTCCCTCTCCCTCTCCCTCTCCCCCCCCCTCTCTCTCTCTCTTTTTCTCTCTCTTCTCTTTCTCTTTCTTTCTCAAACAAACACACACATGCAAAGCAACATGAACTAAGAGAAATCACAGCCTGGATGATATTTGTGTCTTTCTGTTACTGATCCTGAAGCTTCTTTTAGCATCATGTCTTCTGAACACCTAAGATAAAGGAATAGAAATTTAAGGCTCATTTACAGAAGAAGTGAAGTAAAGACCAGAATCACCCATAAGACTGAGATTTTTTCCAGTCGTGCATGCTCCTTTGATGGCCAAAATGTCTAGAGAATTATTAAATCATCTATTCCATCCAAGGCATTGAAATAGATTGATCATTGTACATGCCACAGAGACCATGTACTGGGGATGGGGTGGCCTGAGGGGTGATATAAAAGGGCAGCCAGCCAGATACTCTGCTCACCTGCCATGTTCAACAAAGAAAGCTCTGCTTTTATTATACATACATATATATATATATATATATATATATATATATATATATATATATATATATATGGGGGGTTCTATAAGGAGAAAATACGGCAGATGAGAAAACCACTTGGATAGGTTAAACTAATTTTTAAGAAGTGCTCTCTTTATATATACCACACTTCATTTCCTTTGCTTAAGAGATTCTGAAAAGTAGTAGTGCTTAACTTGGATACACATTAGAATCATCTAGGGAATGTTTTTAAAATACCGAGGGCCTGGGTTCAGCCCCTCAAGATTAGAATTTATTATTAGTCTGGGGCTTGACCTGCTCATCAAAATCTTTTAAAGCTCCCAGCTGATTCTGCTGTCCAACCAGGGTTAAGAAACCCTGCTGGAGGGTGGAAGGACAAATTTTAGAGGCAGATCAATGGAGTGGACCATCGACTCAAACATAACATAACAATATATAACCTACTTCCACAAAGTGTCAGAGACTCCATTTAATGTGCTTATGTATATTATTTTTGTTGTTGATTTTTGGTGGTACTGGGGTTCCTGGAAACCCTTCTACCTCCAGGCTACACTCCCAGACCTATTTTATTTTATACTTTTTTATTTGGAAACCGGGTCTCTTAAGCCAGTGAGGCTGACTTCGAACCAGCGTGATCCTCCTGTCTGCCTCCCAAGCGCGGGGATTACAAGTGTGCGCCACCACGCCAGGCAAATCTGATTATGTGTTTGAGGGATGATGATGATGATGATGATGATGATGTGTGTGTGTGTGTGTGTGTGTTTGTGTTTGTTTATCTTCCTTTGTCCTCACAATAGTTTTAAGTTTCTTAAGAAAATGCATGTGGAATAATAACAAGAAAATTTGGAAAAGAAAGAATAAAAGCTACAGGAGACTACCTCCAAAAGTAGACATAGACTCCCCCATTTCCTGTGGCCTCCCAGCAATCAGTAGAAATAGAACAGGACACAGCTGTTTTCACAGTCTACAGCTTCCATAAGCTGCCGACTCCTCAGAGGAAGACAACCAAGAGAGTTTTGACCAAAGAGTCCTCTAAAGAGAATTCTGTGATAGGACAAAGTAAATCCTCAAAGCCATAGTGAAAGCAATAGAAAGGGCCTCAGTTTTCTACATCTGTAAAATGGGGTCATGACAGGCGCCACTGGAAGCTACACAGCAACTGGTCCCAGTTTCCTCTTTAATGACAGAACTGTGTTTTTGCTTCAGGTGAGGAAGAGAGAAAGGGAAAAAAAAGTGGTATGAGAAGGAAGAGAAGCCTTCTAGCTTCCTTATTTGCAGATAAACATAGCCAATGGGTGGGTGCATTAAAGCACACCTGTAATCCCAGTACTTGGGAGGCTGAGACAAAAAGGAGTTCAGTTTCAAGCGTAGTCTCGGCAATGTAGTGAGACTCTCAGGAACCTAGGAAACCCTGTTTCAAAGCAAACAAATAAATAAAAGGGCAGGGGTATGGCTTCCAGGTAGAATGCCCCTGCGTTCAATCAAGTCATTCCACCAAAAATATAAAAGAAAGATATAAAAAAATATAGAAAGAAAAATATAAAAAAGATAGCCTATGGGAAATGAGCAGAGTCCTTAAACACCAAGTTTTTCAAGAAATATTTTCAAAGGGGGCTTTCCCAGGTGGAAAAAGTATTCTTTTGTTCATTTTCCTTCCTATTTGTAAAAATAGTATGATAGTTGGAGATGTAGTAACAACTTTAGAATCACAAGAAGAAGCAGAAAGATTTGCAGAGACCTGAGAACTGAACAGTGAGCCACTAAACTCTGGCTAGTGAAGCTTGGATTTCTCATTCCATGAGGTGAAAGACATAGCCTTTATTTTTTATATCATATAGCCAGATCTCAACAGCTCACAGCCTAATTCAGTTCTTCACTAACACAGAGACAATTTATATCTTCTAGTCTTGTGAGACTGAAATTAATTAACATAGGCAGAGTTTCCGGTGTGTGCTGGTGCTAATTCTGTTAATCATCCGCTCCATCAATACATAAGAGATGCTACTCTGTGCCAGGTATCACGCTTAAGTGCTGTAGAACACAACCTCGCCCTCATGGCGATTACATCCGAGAAAAGTGTTACCGCTGTCTGCCCAAAGTTTTCCCATTTTTGGCTTCTTTGTGTGTTGATGAAAACATTTTAGCTTATTCAAAATCTAGATTTACACATTATACCTTTACATGACAGAGGAGGAATATAAGGCCCATATTTATCTATTGATTAAGCGTGTGTGTGTGTGTGTGTGTGTGTGTGTGTGTGTGTGTACACTCTTTGCAATGTAGGTACTGAATATCTCTGAAGTACAGTTTCTGCTTTCAAAAATCAAGAATCCCTAATAGGAGGGAGAAGACTCAGAGGGTACAAAGCAAAGCCTGGGAGGCCAGACAGTAATGATGCTCACAGCTAATATTTACTAGCCTGGCATATCATGTGTCATGCATTTCCCATGTACATCAAAGAAAGATCTGATTTATTCCTCACATCAGTCCCTTGAAAGCATGAATAATATCATCATTTGCACCCTGAACAAATCTCCTAAAATCATGTTCCTCCGAAGTGGAAGTGCCAGGATTCAAGCGCTCCTGTCCAACATCAGAGCCCACGTTGCTTCCTGACTCCTCTAAACCAGCGCAATGATAGGAGGAAAGGCAATGATGGCCAAACCTATGAGAAAACGCCTTTCAAAAACTGTTCACTGAGCTCCTCCTTCTATACGGCTGGTGTTGTTTAGGATGCAAAGACGTATGGAAACCGACGAGAAAGGAACATGAGAAAGGCAGCGAGGAACTTTGCCAACCAGAGTGATCGGGAAGTTTATTGTCAGGATAGAAGTCAGCAGGTTGGCTGAGAGAAAGATTTTGTGTTGCAGAAAAGAGAAAATGTTTTATGTATTTTAAGCACTTTCAGTCAAGGAAATTAGATGACATTCTTCTGTGAACCATGCCAGTCCCTACAACAGCACTCTCTCAGTGATTCTATCCCTCTGTCTCTTCCCAAATCACTTGTGGACCAATGAAGACTTTGTTCTTTTTTCTTCTTTCATGGTATGCCTAAGTGGTGGTGGATTTTTTTTAAGTCTCTTAACATTTCCCTTCTTCCCCCTTCAAATTAGGAGAGCAAGACTATGTAAGAACTTGCCCAGATTTGGTGAAATGTCAGCAAAAATGCCCAGCATTATAAAGAGCAGTGTTTTCAGGACAGCTCTGTTGGGTGGGAATCGGCGACAGGAAGTGTGGTCACTGGCAGAGGGACCCACAAGTCATCCCAATAGAAATTTCTAGAAACAGGCAGTGTGAATGTTTCTAATCCTGACCTGAGGGCTCTTTGCTCCACAAGGCTCCACAAGCCAAGTCGAAATATGGTCCATTTCTCCTTAAGCGAAAGAAATACTCTTAATTTCACACTTTCACTCTTTAGAAAAGAGAAAAGAAGATGAAACTGTATTTATGGGAAGAAAGTCACTATTTTGGGTAAGTGCTTTTTCTCCATTACAAATAATAACCATTATTGATAAAGCATTTTCTTCTGCTGTGTGCCTGCCAAGGTGCTCCTCGCTCTAAGAGTATTGTCTTATTATCCTTTAACACGACTCTCTGGAGTATGGCCTTTTGTATGTTCCATTTGATAAGTGAGAAAAAAATGAGAATCATGAGCTGTGGGGTATAGTTCAGTTATTTATGAAGGAGTTAATGCAACCACCACATGACTTAGGCATGTACTCCAAAGAAGCCATACTGGTTTCTCAAAACAAAGACATGTGCACACATGTTCACAGCAGCACTATTTAAAATAGCCAAAAGTGAAAAAGTGAAAATACACAAATGTCCAAAATGGATGAATGAATGAGAACAATCCAGAATATCCACAGAATGGAATGTTATACAGTGATAAAAAAAAGAACAAAGCGCCGACATATGTTACAATATGATAAAGTTCAGAACTATATTTACTAAATCAAAAAAGCCAGAGGCCATCAGGCACAGTGGTGCATGTCCGTTATTTTGGTACTTGGAAGGCTGAGACAAGAGGATCACAGGTTGGAGTACAGCCTCAGCAACTTAGTGAGACTCAGCAACCTGGCGAGACCCTGTTTAAGACAAAACAATAAAGAAATAAGTAAATAAATAAATCACAAAGGGTGGCTGGTATAGCTCAGAAGCAGAATGCCCCTAACCCCAGTATCACAAATAAAAGTTAAAAGAAGCCAGAGGTGAAACATCATATATCCAATGAATCTATTGATATGAATATCCATAATAGGTGAATCCACATAGACAGAAGGTAGATTAGTGGTTATCAGGAACAGGGAGGGGGAAGAGAAAGTAGCTGCTTAATAAGTGCAGGGTCTCCTGGGAGAAAAATAAGAATGTTTTTGAACTAGATAGAGGTGAGTGTTGCAAACCATTATCCATGTGCCAAAACCCAAGGAATTATACCTTTTTTAATGGCATAACAGGGGTAGCAGAGCTGGACCACTCCTGCCCAATGTGGGACCCACCTAGCTACCATCTTACTTAAAAATCCACTGTGATCCTGCCTTCTCCCCTTCTACACATCAGGCTTGTGTCTCATTGCCCCACCTTTGCCTGTCCCTCACCATCTTGCCTACCATGGGCAATTTTCCCCCGTGAATCTCTGGCACATTTAATCCCATCTTGGAATAGATTCCTAAAAAATCCAGACAGTTACACAGTCAAATAAATTCCCCCAAATAATACTGATAGTAGGTGGCAAAGCCAAGACTCAGTTTTTATATTGCTAATTTTAGTCAATAGAGCATAGGCACCAAATAATATTGATTTGATGATAAGAGTTATCTAAGCAGGGTTTTTATGTATTCTTAGGTGGAGTGATTCTGGTCCTCACATTCAATAGCTATGGTTTGAAGCAAACAACTTACTTTTGTGTATCTTTGTAAAATGGAAAAGTAAGATGTTGCCCGCATGCAACTTGTAAACTACTCCCCTTCATGAGCCCATGGGTGACCTCAGTCATCCACTTCACAAGCCCAGTGTGATGGCCACACTTTTAATTTTATTGGTGCATATAATATATCTTGGTTGTGTTTCCCTAAGAATCCCACCCCAAACACCCTCCTCCCTACTCATACTCTTGACGGTTTTAATCCGAGATCATTCTCAGTCTCCAATATCATTTCTGTCATGATGCTTGGTGACTTTCAATAGTCTCACAGTTTATTTAATATTATTATTACTTTTATTTCTGAGTCAGATTTCTTTAACATCCCTTTTTATGATGTAGTCCACTCAGTTTCATCTACTCATCCTCAGAAATGTTCCTACACTTTCTCATGGCCAAAATTTTTATTTCCAGTATCTTGTCTTCACCCCACGTCTCTCCTCCGTGCATCTTAGTCAGCTTCGAGTCATGACTCAAATCTCCTCTCTGTGCATCCTACTCAGTTTGTGTCATGACTCAGCCAGCCAATAGTCCCCACAGGGATTAGTCAGCAATTACTCACCGCTCCTCACTCTTCTCTGATCCCTGTTTTCCTCCATGCCTGACACAGACTCCGTGGTTTGTGGCAATCGGGTTCAAGTCACCTCCCCTCTCTTCCTCCATCATGATCCCTGTCAAAACCTCATCATCAAATAAACTTAATTCTCCACTTTCTCTATGCCTGCACCAGGGTGATTGAAAGTAGCTGGAGAAAAACATACACACATGCTCATTCATGTCACTTTACAATCATTACTGCAGCTCTCCAGAGAGTCCTTAAAGCTGCTTGACAAGCCTGCTACATTCCCCAATTCTTTTTTCTCTCCCATGAGTCCAGGTGACAACTTTATGCCTTCCCTTTAAAATTTCAACACCTCCTGTGTCTTCCTTACCTGCCCCCACGATATTACTTCCAAGTGTGCTGAGGACTTAGAAGTAATAAGAAGAGAATTTCCTCGTGCTCCACCACCACATTTAACCTCTGCTCACTCCTCCTTCCTACCCCCTTGCCTACTTATGAGCACTGCCCCACCCCACACCTCTTATGTATGTAGTTGCTCTCTTACTGGTTTGCTATCCATTTTCCTCTAGAAAATCTAATTCCAAAGATAGCAGAGATTTGTCTTTATTCACTGCTGTATCCTGAGCATCAGAATAGTGTCTGATGTAGTAAGTTAATATGTATCTGCTGATTATAGAGAAATTATGTTCTCAGTGGTCTCTTGCAATGCTTTCAAGTGTCATTTGGTGTCCTGCCCTCACTGAGGAGTGTATCGCAGATAGGATGAATGAGTCTGTACGTCAGTTGACTTTTGGACTCCTTTCTTTAGATTCTAGGAAGACAGTGGCACTTTCCACTTGTTTATAATAAGATTTGCTCACCTCTTTGGGTAAGACTTCAAAGAACTCCATGAACACTTCTCTTATGCATATTTGCAAGCATAAGCATTCATTCCTCCAAAGCATTTTTAAGTGCTTGCTTAAGGCAGTCAACTCACCTTGTTCTATCAGTTGAACATCCATCCAGCCAACACATTTATATTGGATGCTGAAAGAAAACTGGGGTCTCCAAGCCATCATATTATAATAATAACCAAAACTTAATCAGGCACTTGATATGTGTCAGCATCTGAAGAGCTTTACATATATTTATTTAATCTTCAGGCAGCCATTACAGGTATTATAATTATCTCTATCTGACAGACTGAAACTACGGTGCCTTCTTGATAGAAAGTTCCATGCAGGGAGGTTTATCTCTATAGTTTGGGACACACTTCCTATTATATTTAGCTTCATCCAAAACCATTGAATTCATAAACTAGTACTTTTAAAGTGATCATTTCTAAGATTCTTTCCCAGTACCTATGGTTTTACATTTTTAACTGATATCCTATCTCATCCATCCACAGTAGAGAACAGAAGGAAGCTCAATTAGTACTTGTGGTGATGATGGTGGTGATGGTGGTGATGGTGGTGATGGAGCTAGAAACCTGGAACGAGTTTTGCCTGGCCAAGATGCATAGGACCCACCTCCGTGTGATTCTAGCTATACTTTGTAGTTCACTAAGAAACTACCACAACATGGATGGTATAATTCCATGAGTCCCTGACATTATAAATCTTCCCTGGTACTGTTAACAGATGTTTAATTGACCACTCAAACTTCTACCAGACTGTGTATGGCAAATGAGGATATAGTGACAGAGATACTGGACATGAGGATCTGCTATTGAAAATGTTATGTTTGTACTTAAAAACCAAACTGCCAACTGATTTTTGTATCCCTGCGCCCATATAACTGAGACGTTCCTCCATTAAAATAACCTCAAAAAAAGTAGAAAGCAAAATTAATTGCAAGATAACTAGTTGGAGGTTTTCTGATACAAAATAAAGAGGCAATAAACATGAATATCATGACAATATTTTGATAGTCCCCGCTGGGGCATCTGCTCTCCATCAGGGAAAGAGCTGAGGGACTCATCCACAAATTCCCAAGGATATTTAAAGTGGCCTTCTGAACTGTGGTCTCTGATGCCACAGAGTTTGGGTACTGCTTGTTGATGTCCAGGAGAAGAGCATTACCATGGGAAAGGAATAAAGACAGAAACATTCCAAGTTAGAAGTCTCTTCTGCTTTACATCTTGCATTTTGAAGGCTCAGCAGTGAGTGCACCCGCAGAGCAAGAGTCGCCTGTCTGCCAGTCTGCAGCTGTGATTGGTGAGACATCTGTGAACCCAGAATTAAAAAAGCTAAGAAGACTCTGTAACAGCAAATACGAAATGACAAGGTAGATGCAGACAAAGTGAGATAGAGTCCTTACCTCCCTATCCCCACTGCCGCAGTCTGGGTTTGGCAGCCCCTCACTCCATCCCACTGCAGTTATCTTCAAACTCTCCTCTGCTCTTAGCGTTCCCTGTGCCTATTCTGAACTCAGCTTCACAGCCAGAGTCATATTTCTAAAATGCAAATCTGATCATGTCACTTCTCTGCGCAAAAACTGTTGCTCCCCACTGCCTACAGGCTAGAGTCCAAACTCATTAAAATGGAAGTCGATGCCCTTGGAAAGCTGGCACTGACCCACCTCCTGGCCTCATTTCTCAATGTAATATTTCCAAAGCCATCATGCTCCCTCCTATCTCTCCGTGAGCCTTTGCACATGTAGCCCTCCTATCTAGAATTCATTGCACTTAGGAAGGGATCAATGGCAAGTAACAAAAATATCATCCTGAACAGACTTCAGCAGTGAGGCTTCAGTATTGGCTCACAGACTGGGGAGTCCAGAGGTTGACAGGACTCATATGTAGGTGAACCAATCAATGGTCCATCGGCATCATCAAGGTGCCACTTTCTCGCTCTCCCTCCTCTTTGCCTTCTGTAGCATCTCTTTTGGTATCTAGGAGGCTCATCTTTATCAAGCAGGATAAATAGATGAAGCAACCTGGTCTGCATGGATGAAGTCTATACACCCTTAGGAAAGAGTGGGTATTTAAAATATGGATGCTTATAGAAAGGGGCTCTGGAGGAATGAAGGCTCACTACATCTTTCATTTTGCATAATTCTTAGACATCTTTCTTGCCCCAATTCAAGTGTTTTATTGTCAGCTGGGAACATCATCCATCCTTTTGCACACTCCCCTGACATTTTATACATACCTCTTTCATTAGCAAAACTATAGAGCATCAAAGCATTCATATTAGCTTACTATGTGCAAAGTATCTGAAGTACATCAACTATTTAACACTAAGTGGAAACTTTGAAATGGATATCAGTATCCATATTATCTTTAAGAGAAAACTGTGGTTCTGAAAGGCTAAATGACACTTGCAACATCAGAGTTGACAAAACTTTCTAACTTCTGAATTCATATTTCTTGATTTACACAAGTAAAAGCACATTACCAAATACCTATTAAATAGCAGTCACCAGGAAGGCATATTGAATGTATCACAACAGTTTCTACATTGTCTTATATTTATTCATCTCTTCCACATTAACTATAGAATCCTTGCAAAACAATTCCAGTTGAAAGCTCTAAATATTGCGATTAGGATCATGAGTTCTAGAGGCAAATGGGCTGGGTTAATACCTCAGCTCCTCTCCTCCCTGTGAGACCTCAGGCAAATTTATTAACTTCCTCAGAGCCTCAGTTTCATCATCTATAAAATGGAATAATAAGAGTGCCTACATCATAGCATTGCTATGAAGATTGAATAAAATATAGAATATCCAAAGAACCATGCTTAAAGTGTTTAAAGATCTCAATAAATATTATCTAAATGGTATTGCAATTAATCTTTTATCCTCTTAGGATAGTGCTTGGCACAAAGAAAATAGTCAATGAAATATGATCAGAGCCACCGGTAAAATCATTCATTTGCAGAAAACTGAATTTTTCCTTAAACCTTTCCCACTTTCTACTATCTCTAAAGACACAGAAATTGTTGATTGCAATGCAACCAGGACTAGCTTAGCACCAATGAAATTTTGATCTTGGGCAAGATAACATGGCAGAGAAGAAACAATCATGCTAGAGCATAGTAGAAATTAAATGTAGTCTAGAAACAAAGAAATCTGGATTGCAAGAGCTGATTTTTAAGCTCTGTGAGGCAGTAGGCAAAATCAACAGAATTTGTGTACTATATGAATAAAGTAGATGTGAAGAAATGTAGGGATCATTCTTGTTTATGTAATTTCTGACAAGTCTGTCAATGCTGCAGGCTTTGATTTTCCCACCTGAGAAATGGACAAAGAATCATCAGATTTCTCATTAGGAAAGCGTTTATCCAAGATCAAAGGAGCTTCCCACTGGAAGAAGGGGCCCTCGTAGGAAGGAGCTAACATGAAGTCAAGGAGTCTACAGCAGGTGTGGTAGGAACCGCGAGGTCAGGGCCTCTGCTCCACTTTAAAGGTCTTGGACTTTATCCTGTGTCAGAAGAAAGCAAAACACAGCCATATGCAAGACAATGGCCATTATATTTGTATGTTAGATATATTGCTCAGATTGCAATTTGGATAAAGATTGTGAAAAATGAGAAGGTTGTAAAATCAGTAACAGGTTCATTGCAGAAATCTAAGCAAGAAATAATGAGGGTTTGAACCAAACCATAGCAGTGGGGGAAGAATACAGTACATGAATATGAACCATGCATGGGGGTAAAATCAGTAGAAGCCGGTGACTGACTTGATGTAGGAATTGATGAAGAAAGAGAAATTGAGATAATTTTCAACTACCCTTATTTATCCAACTGGGTGAAAGCAGTGTAACTTTTAAGATGGGGAAACTAGAAGAAAATGGAGGTAAATAATATTCACTCTCTTCAGAAGTCAAGACAATTCAAGAGACAAGAAAAAGACACTTGGTTGGTTATATAGTGCCATGTGACTCATAGATTTCATTATAAGGCAGACGTATGATTTTATTGAAATCATGATGTAATCAAGCCTAGAGAATATATATATTCATATACATATATATATATATATGAAAAGTTAAAAGATATAAGACTTTATCAAGTTCATGTATTCATTTACTTAATATTATAGACATAGAATTGTTGGACATAGAATGTCCCCTGGAAAAGCTTGTGTATTAGCAAAGCAAAAATGTTTAATGGTGAAACAATTGAATCATGGGGGTTCTAATCTCTCCAGTGGATAAATTAATTGGTGAATAATAATTTGAAGGCATTTATTGGGTGGTGACAGGTATGTAGGTGGTGGCTGGAGGAGGTCACTGGGAGTGTGACCTTGGAGACTGTATATGTCGCTCATCCCCTCTCCTCACTGGGCTTTCAGCCTCCGTGACTCCAGACCGGTGTCCCTCCATGCAGCCACTACCACCACAGCCATTATGCTTCAAAGAAGGCCCTGTGGCTGAAGCCATGAGCCCCAATACATCTTTCTTCCTCTAATTTTTGTACGTCCAATATTTAGATCACATCAAAGGAGAATGCTGATTAAAACAGCTAACATGGCAGGTACCACACCTGCACTACAACAGTGACGGAGAAAGAAGGCCTTCAACTTAGGAAGCTGATATCCCAGTGGGGTCAAAGCTACTTAGTGAGGTCCTCCACAACTCAGTGAGACCCTGTTTCAGAATAAAGAATAAAAAATAGGGCTGGGATATAGCTCAGAGGTAGAATGCCTATGGGTTCCATTCCCAGTACTGCAAAAAAAAAAGGAAAGAGAAAGAAAGAAAGAAAGAAAGAAAGAAAGAAAGAAAGAAAGAAAGAAAGAAAGAAAGAGAAAAGGATCAGATAATTAGGATCAGATAATTATGGGGATTGTTCAGCATTAAGTTAATGCAATAGAAAGAAATTGGGTAAGTTCCATTGTGGCAACACAAAGAGACGGTTTCTCTGATAGAGGAGACATGTAAGTGGAGAATAAAATAAGAAGAAACAGCATCCCTTACAGGTCAAGACAGAAAGTTCTAGGTAGAAGGAACAGCCAGTTCAAGCCAGTTCTTCCTGTGGGAAGAAAAGGCTTATTCAGCCAACCACAGTGACTAATGGATGCATAGGGAAAGAAACAGTAGAAGATACAGGATTCATATGTGGATCGTAAACTAGCACACAGAGTTGGATTGTACTCTATGAACAGAAGCCACAAAGGGGATTAAAACTGGCTTGCAGGCTTAGAGGTCCCCTGGTTGTTATATGGAGAATGACTTTACAAGGCCTGGAGGGGAATGTGGCTCAGCGTGGTGGTCAAGTATGTTCTTCCTATGAGGAATCAGGCAGCATAGCTCTTGGTGTAGCAGTGGAAGGGTCCCTGAACACACACAAAAAGGAAGTATTCCCCAGGAGGCAGAGGGCAACCACAGAGAAGAAGCAATCCCAGACGAAAGGGACAGAAAATAGAGAATCAGAGGATCTACAAAGAACATGCCTTAACTCAAAAGTATATTTATGATTGTTGTCATTTGGAATACATATTAGTTTTACTAATAAGTCTTGTTAACATGGCTTTTTTGAATTGTGGGTAATGAGGGCTAGGTGTTGGGGTAGCATGCTCTTTGAAGGTAGAACTCTCTGATGGTCTTGATTTTTCTCTGAAGAGGGAGCATGGTGAGACAACTCGAAAGGTGAAGGAGGGAATAAAAGTAGATGCACTATAACCTTCCTTGGGTGGTCGAATGTGAAAGGAGAAGGCTAGGGAGAAAGAGGTAGAAGATGCTTCAGGTACATAAAAGAAGAGACTCCTTTATCACTGAAGGAAACAGGAGATAGGCTATGGAAAGCCAGTTTAGTACAAAATATCCAGAAAGAAAGAAAGGAAAAATGAAGAAAGACACTCTGAGAATAGCAAAATCCAAATAATCTTTAATAAAAACATAATAATATAAGATCACTGAAAATCCTATATGCAGAAAAAGTGTTAAACTGAGAGAAAAATACTTGAGAAAATGGCAAAAGAGAAATTGTAAGAAATTAAAGTTAGAGTAGAAATGTCATTGGATTCTGCTGCAGAGACTGTACTGAACTCAGGTTTGCTTCTTTCTCAATGTAAGAAGTTCTTTTACCTTTTCTAAATTTCAGGGTTTTTTTTAAATCTGTGGATAGGGATGATGAAAAAAGAAGATGAATTTGTCTATGAGATGTTTTCATAAACTTCTAGAAGGCACAAGCAAAGAAATGAGTGATTTAAAAGAAAACTTGAGTGGTTGGAATGTCTGCACACATAGATACCTGCATACACATATACACAGACATGCAGATGAAAGTCACTTCAGTTGCTGAGTGGAGAGTGGTTTGAACAGAATGAGGGAGATCCATTAAAATACTGTTAAAAAACAGTGGGTAATGAGGGCTAGGTGTTGGGGTAGCATGCTCTTTGAAGGTAGAACTCTCTGATGGTCTTGATTTTTCTCTGAAGAGGGAGCATCCTGTGCCATACGTGGAAATTTGATGAATGACCGAACAGGAGTTACAGATCCATGAGAAAGGATGTATAAGGATTAATAAAGGTGCTGAGACAATGAGAGGTTTCTATGAAAAAGTGAGTGTGTAACTCACGTCATATACAAAAATTAAAGTGAAAGGCAATAGTAAACCTGCAAGCTGGTCATGGTGGCACATGCCTGTAATACTGGTACTTGGGAAGCTGAGAAACTAGAATTACAGATTCAAGGCCAGCCTCTGCAATTTATCAAGGACCTCAACAACTTAGTAAGACCTTGCTTCAAAATAAAATAGGGCTGCTGGTATAGCTTCAAGGCAGAATGTCCTGGAGCTCAATCCCCAGTGCCAAAAAAAAAGCTGCAAAATTTATATGAGAAGAAATTTTCACCTTTCAGAAAAGCTTTTTAAATAATTCACAAGATAAGCAATCTATGAGGGAAAAATGATGAATTTGACTATTACAACTATAAACTTTATTTTATCCAAAGAAACTTCCAAGAAAGAAAAGGCTTAGTCACAGACTTGGGTAGGATATTCTACACATACACATGTTGGACTCCATCCCTATCCCACCCCCTAAAAAACCCACTATGCCAGAACTTAATCCCTGTCTTGTTCTTCTTTATAGTTCTATCACATATATATGTGTACTCACATAATGTATTATAGCATTGCTTCATTTTTAAATGTAAAAAATGAAATCATAACATATCATTTGAGACTATGAAAACTGTAGGATTATAGATTCCCACTTGATTGGTGTTGACTTTGGTAGCTACTTTATTTTCATGATTATATTGTATTTCATTGAGTAAATATACCACAATATGGTTGTTTCTTTTTCCTGTTGATCACTGTTTGAGTTGCTTTGGGCTTTCAGCTCTTATAAACAATGCTATTGTGAATATTTTTGTGCATCCCTCATGGTGCTAATGGATAAAACTTCTTTATGGAAAGGGGCCCTCATGGTGCTAATGGATAAAACTTCTTTATGGAAAGGGGCCACCAAATATTTCCTACAAAGTATTTCCTACTTTATGGATCTGAAAGCTCCAACAAAGTATAAAAATTCTAGACTTATACGTAAGATGGTACCTGTTGCAATTGCTCAATGTAGTCATTGTATCATAAACAGACATATAAGTAATATATGCCAATAAAAAATCTTTACATAAGCAGACAGTGGATCTGATTTGACTCATGGACTGTAGTTCACCAACCCCTACAATAGTCAGCTTTCCACTCCTGGAACAAAATACCTTAAATAAATTAACTTACTGGAGTAAAGGTTTTTTTGGCTCATTGTTTCAGAGTTAAGAAGTGTATGCTTCCAATAGCCTAACCTCCTTTCATTTGGCACCACCTCCAAAAAGCACGACAGGATGTCAATCAAGCCTTCAACACATGATCTTTGGAGACGTTGAGGAACCAAACCATAACATTATTTATCTAGTCCCCAAAGGCTCAGATCCATCACACAAATGCAAAATTCATTCTAAGAGTTCCCATAGTCTGATTTTTTCTAGCACTGCCCACAAAGTCCAAAGTCTCTTCTGAGACTCAAAATGAAGTACTATCCTTAACATCATATAAAACTCAAAAGAAAGATTCACATACAAAATTTAATGGCATAGGATAAATGTTCCCATTTCAAAAGGACGGAAAAGGAAAATATCAGAGAAGAATCAGACTAAAGCAAGATAAAAAAAAAAAACCTAGCAGTGCAAATATTAAATCCTGTAGATCCATGAGGCACATTGGCTATGGGCATCTAAGAGCTTGGGCAGCCTGACCTCCATGGCTTGCTAGCTGCAGCCACATGGCCTCTCTCTTGAGCTGCCTTGCTTGCTGCATAGGGCTTCCTTCAGCAGGCTTTACATGCTCCAAGCATCTCTAATTACTTGAAGTCTCCACTGTAGTGTCAGTTTCACCCCCTCAAAGACTTCCAACGAAGACTCCAATTCTGCCTCACGCTGCCTGGCATCCAGGATTTTCTTGGAAAATCTGATTAGACACCCCAATGACCAACTCCCCTTCCCAACATTTGCCTTCTTTATGTCTGAAAAACCACCGTCAAGTAAATGACATAAGGTCTGCTTGCTGGCTTCTCCCACAGCAGTTCAGCCCACTTGGACCAGGGCTGCAGCAGACTCTGAGTAATTAAATAGGTAAATGCATGAAAATAAATCCCAGGGAAACAATTATCTAGGTGGGGTTTTTTTTTGTTTTTTTGGGGTTTTTTTTTTGTTTTTTTTTTTGTTTGTTTGTTTTTTTGGTGGTACTGGGGTTCCTGGAAGCCCTTCTACCTTCGGGCTACACTCCCAGACCTATTTTTACATTTTTTTTATTTGGAAACAGGGTCTCCTAAGCCAGCGCGCGCGGCTGCCTTCAAACCTGCGCGATCCTCCTGTCTCTGCCTCCCAAGCGCGGGGATTACAAGCGTGCGCCACCACGCCCGGCTCTAGGTGTTTTTTGTCTGATGGGGAAGGGAAAGGGGTGGAGACACTCAAGAATTTTCCAAATATATTGGGGATATCCTAAACTTTAAACTGGTTGGTTGATAAAGGGATAACATTGTATTATATCATGACTCAAACAATACACTATACCCTATATTCTATATACACATTATATATATAGTTTGTGCTCATATTATTTTTTTAATTAAACAAAAAGAATTGAAAAGGACTCTTTTGTTGTGGTTTAGATGATGGTGTTGTGGTCAAAGCTTGTGAGGCTAAGACACAGGGTCATAGTTATGATACATGTTGGAGGCAGAAAAGAGAGGACTTCATTTTTATTTTCATAGAGGTGTTAGAAAGTGGTAGGCACCAAGGGTAAGGACTACCATAGATGGGGCCTTATTCTCAGAACCAGAGGATTTGGGTAAATTAAGTTAAGAAGAGATAGATTTCAGTCTTGGGTAAAGTTGAGAAGCTAGTTACCTGAGATGAAATGGTTTTGGGTAGCTGTGTATGGATCTTGATCAGAAGAAACCTTTTCACTGGGAAACCCAACAGGGCATTCTCAGCATGCAGATGATACTTCCCATTGTGGGATATCTGAGATAAGGTGACACTGAGCACCAAGGAAAGTGGTGTGTTTAGTGGTAAGGGCTTGAATTTCAGAGCCAAAGATATGCTCTGCCAGCAACCTACAAATCAGGCTTTAGAAAGTTACTAAATCCTCTCTGATTTACATATTTCAGTACTTGAATACAATGCTATAGTTTCAGCACATAGTAGGTGGTGGACCATATCAATCATCAAGGCCGTGGAAAATATTGTCCCAGTGAGTGAGCAGGGAGACAAAAGTTTGCTATTTCACATTCTCATTCAATCCTGTACTTTGCATTCTAGCTAGGGAGAAATATCCACCCTTCTGCCCAAAACTATACTTTTTTATTCCCACCCTGAGGCGAGAGCAGTAGGGAGAAATCAAGGAAGGAAGAAGGAGGGAGAGGGAGCTGCCGCACCAGATTATACTGCATTTTAACACAACATAAATCTCCCCAAGCTTGTTTCCTGCCCATTAACATCACATCCTGCTCTCTCTCTAAGTAGTCTGCCCAAGTCCCTAAATGTCTCTGGACCATGCATAAACTTCATTTTCCCTTCCTCTTTTCTTCACTTTTCATTGAACTCATCCACCCACATCATTTTCCCTCGATGAAAGCCACCATGCTCATCTGGAAAGATATTAAACTCTCACTTCTGTCTGTCACTGGGAAACATTTTCAGACATTTGGTATGAAGATTGCTGAAGAAAAACAAATTGTATTCTCTCCTACCTGCCAGGATGGTTGCTGCTACTGCACCAAATTTAATGAAAGATTGCCATCAGGTGTCTAAATGCTTAAGCTACGCAGAGGTCGGAGGCTGCCTGATCCTCTGCCACCAAAGCAATTCACACCAAGGCTCATCAAGCCAAAGGAAGGAGAGTAAACTACAGACATGATCACAATGCTTCTTTCCACTATTTTTTCCAGGTTTTTATTCATTTTTTAAAATGTATATTATGATTTAAAATATATGTAAAACTCAAAGCTCATCCTTTACAGAACTCACCAATATATGTTGTTAACACCTTCTGAAATGCAGTTTTTTGGATATTGCCATAAATAAAATAATGTCTTTATATGTAAATGTATTAGCCAAAAATATTATTCCCTTTTAGTGAAAGTAAAATAATATTATAGTGGTTTCATCTTTTAGCAAATTACAAAGATATATTTCAATTTCAAACCCAGTCGTTAATCCATTCCATCGTTACATAACAAGCATCTACCAAGTGCTGGAAATTGTCAGTCTCCAGGAAAAAACAATAGTGTGAGAAAAAAGGGTTCACACTTGGTGTTTGCATTACAGGTGGAACTCTGATTGCAAGATGAGAGGCTAGGAATAAACAAAGTAAAAAATAAAGTCAATAAAATAGTCTGAATTCAGAGTGTAAGTGCTTTGAAGAAAAACAATGGGATGGAGACTCAAAGGGCCAAGGTGGCAGAGTGTTGAGAAAATAAGGTATCCCTTCTAGGTAATGACATGGACACTAATGCCAGGATGATGGGTATGTGCCTTAGTTGATGATTTCAGGTGCCAGACAGCAAGATCTGCCAATGCTAACCCCTTGCTAGAATAAAATATATTTACTGATCACAAAGGAAACCAGGAACTATCTGGAAGACTTGACTGTACTCTTGTGCTCATTGTAGCATTATAGTAACCAGGATATGGAAATATTATCCTAAGTGTCTACTGATAGATAAATGGATAAAGATGTGATGCATGCTTGCATGTGTGCACACATGGGCATGTGCATGCAGACACACACACACACACATACATACAAACTAAAACAATGGAATATTATGTAGCTTTCAAAAGGAATCAAATTTTGCTATTTTTGAAAATTTAGATGAACCTTGAGCATATTGCTAAGAGAAATAATTTAAATAGAATTAAAAGCTGGGTGTGGTGTCCCATGACTGTAATCTTGGTACTTAAGAAACTGAGACAGGAGGATCCCAGGTTGACAACTAGTCTCAGAAATTTATTGAGGCTCTGAGCAACTTAGTGAGATCATGTTCCAAAATACAAAAATAACTGGAAGTATAGCTCAAAGGTAAACTGTCCGATGACTCAATCACAAACATGAAAGAAAAAAGAAAAAGAAATAAAGAAAGAAAGAAAGAAAGAGAAAATTAAAGAATGGATATCATATAATTTCAGTTACAGCAGAATCTAAACAATGGAAATTACAGAAACAGAGAGTAAAATGGTGACTTAGGAGCTGGAGTTTGAGAGAAATCGATAAATGTGGGCCAAAGGGTCACAAACTTGAATTTGGAAAATTAATTTTGGAAACCTAATATACAGCACGGTGACTCCAGTTAATAATAACATATTGTACACTTGAAATTTTTTAAGACTTGTACTCAAGACACACACAAAGGGACTCATATGAGGTGCTGGATACATTATTCAGCCTCATTGTTGCAATCACTGTGTAATGTGTATGCCTATCAAAACATCCTTAGTTGATGATCTGGGGAGCCAGGCAGTGAGATCTGCCAATGCCAAACCCCTGCTGGAATAAAACATGATATGTTTACTGATCACTGAGGAAGCCGGCTTAAACCTTAAATGCATAAAATTGTTTTATCCTCACTATGCAGTGTGTATATATTTTAAAAGACTCTGCTTATATTTTAAATGCATAAACTACATCTCAATAAAGCTGGAAATGGGAAGAACAAAGGAAGCCAATGGGTGTTGTACAGAAAGCAGAGAGGTAAGTATAAGAGAAGAGCAGGAATGATATATTCAAAGCATTTAGAACAACATGAAGAGTAGCATCTAAAACCAATTAATTGCCCTTGTACCTCGGAACTCTGACCCCCTTATGCTCAGTCTGAGGTGAACACTACTATAAGTAATCCAGTAGCTGTTCTGATTTTCCTTTCCTTACCTGTGTCCTGTAGGCATCAGGTTTACCTACAAGATGTTTTGCAAACCCCACCCAAAGTCCCTTACCTGATTCAGGCCGTAGCCATCTTCTTGTCCTGCTGAAGAGGCACTGGGCTCTGGCTCCAAGCTGCTCCCCTCTCCTACAGCATGGAATGGTTCCACCTCTGCTGCAAAGTTAGCTTGCTAAGGTAGATCAGTCCACTCCAGAAATTTCCAATGCTCAGATTGCTGAGTGCAGGATGGAAGGGTTCCCACAGTCCAGCTCAGATTTGCATTTCCTGCTTCATCTCCTGCAGGCATTTGCTCAAACTGTCATAGCAATATATATATGACAGAAGAAGTGACATAAACAACAGAAATTTACTGTCCCATATTCTCTGGAAGCTAAAAGTCCAAAATCAAGATGTTGGCAGAATTGGTTGCTTCTGAGAGCTGAGTGGGAAGGATCTGTTCCAGGCCTCTCTGCATGGCTGTCACAACTATCTTCTCTCTGTGTTCCTGCACATCAGCTTCATTATTCAATGTGGTTGGCCCTGGATTTCCTCTTCTTATAACAATACCAGTCATACTGGATGAGGGTCTACTCTAATGACCTCATTTTAAGTTGCTTACCTCTCTAAAGACCCTATATTCCAATAGGGTCACTTTCTGAGGCACTGAGGGTTATAACCACAACTGAGTCTGGAGGAAACAGAATTCAATCCCTAACACCTTCCACCTCTCTCCCAATATTCATCCTAGCTTCTGATTCCATTCAACACTCAGTCTCCCAAATCATTTCAGTGCTCTTTGACACTACTGGGTATTTCCTAAGCTTCTTCCCAATGCATATAAAATTCCATCATTTCCCATAATTCAGTGAACTCTGATCAAAAAAGTCAATCTCATCCATACAGGGTGGCCCACACCCATAACCCCAATACCTGGGAGCCTGAGATAGGGGGATCGTAGGTTTGAAGTCAGCCTCAGAAATTTAGCAAGGCCCTCAGCAACTTACTGAGACTCTGTTTCAAAAATAAAATAGGGCTGGGGGTGTAGCTCAGCAGTAAAATGCTTCTGGGTTTAATCCCCAGTACCATACACAGACACACACACACACACACACACACACACACACACACACACACACACAGTCAATCTCAAAGGCTAAGACATCTGTAAAGCTCCCATATATGCAATTCTGTAATTAAAGAAAATAAAACAAAATAGCTTCATCCAATTGTGTCTGGGTTCAGATTTGTCTACCGCTGGACTTGACCAGTAACACTCTGTTGCAACTAGTCTGAGGTGTGTTTGTGTCCCCTATAGAGGATCATGAGCTGCTACCGCTCTGCATGTAGCCGACACTGTACATACTTGGCAGACCATTGCCGAGTGGCATTGCTTTCTCACTTAGCCTGTTAGTTTTCTTTTTAGAAACATTTTTGCTGGAGACCATTGACAATGAAAAATGACATTATCAAAACAATGATGAAGACAATGTGATGGATCCTGTTGTCAGACACTGCAGTTTCTTTTATATATGAAGTATTGACCATCTGTGTGATTGAAGGGAAATAAAAATATTATCCATTGGATGAGTGGTTGGACTTGACAACCTTTAAGCTGTCTTCCACCCCTGGCATGTCCTGACACTACTTCAGTGGGACTTAAAAGCTGCTTAATTACTAACCTTTCACGTCCTCCTCCCCATAAACAATATTTTATTACAGGGATTTTAAAGGTACACTGGCACAAGCCTGTATTTCTAGTACTTGGGAGGGTGACGCAGAAGGATAATAGGTTTGCAGCCAGCCTCTGTAATTTAGCAAGGCCCTCTGCAACTTTGTGAGAGATTGTATAATAATAATAATAATAATAATAATAATAATAATAATAATAATGGGGCTGGGAGTATAGCTTAGAGGTAGAATGCCCCTGGGTAGGATCTCTAGTACCACACTTACAAAAAGGGGTGAACTGTAATAAATACTAATTTAAAGAATTAACGCATGCAAAATTCAAAATCTCCATTTTGAAGACAACAACAATTTCAAATTATGCAAGGCTTTAAAATATTGACCTTCAAATAAGCCTTTTTAAAATTTTCCAATATTTCTCTCATGTATTTGTTAGGGAAATTTTCTATATATACATATATGAACATATACACATATATAATATATATGCACACATATAATGTATCTACTTGTATATAATATATAGTAATATATTATATAATATATAAAATATAATCTTATATATGTATAAGACATTTACATACAAATGTAAATACAAATATTTATTTATTTTATAAAACACATATTTGTATACATACCAGACAGATAACTATATTAAAAATAGGCATCTTATCTCAAGAAACTAGTATTTCATGGACCCCACTTTAGAAAAATCTAAGCCAATGATATGCAATAAATAAAAAGTATCATTTAATAATACTAGTCATTCATATTCTTAATATCAATATTTCATACGTGAATTTTCTCTCTTTCCATATACAAGGAGTAATATAAAATTCATCTTACCCCCTAATTCTTCCATGAAGACACAATAGCAACAAGAGTACCAAACCTTTTAAGATATAAAAAAGTAGTGATTATATTTGGGGGGTAAAATTGTTAGCACTTTAAGTAACATTTTCTTATTAGACATCATCCACAAGTTTGAGAGGCCTACACATTCAATTTCTAATTTGCATCATCTTTGCAAATGATGGTTTCATCGGTTGGGTTTTTGAGTCAATTGGGGTAGGCTGTGTTATGGTTTGAACTGCTACTGTTTGGGGAACTGTCCCCGGGGACCTCTGTTACACTCCCGGAAACTATTATCATAACTGCGGGTCCTTGTTCTGGACTTAATATCGATATACACTAGTCTGAATTCTTGCTGAAGATTTAAATGAGTTTATTATTACAAAGATAGAATAACTGTTATGGCACCACTAGAAAGAGGGAAAGATAGAGCTTAGTAAAGCACTGCACCACAGAGAGACATAGTGGGATGACCCAAAACAAAGTCACCAGAGTTCAAAATATAAATCAGCTTTTTATAGATACAAAGCCCCCATCTCACTCTACCACATAATCCTATGACGTAGGTGTAAGTCCGCCCCTTAACTTCCCACCTCACTGCTGGTATACACCTAGGTTTCTTTGTTCAGAATGATTTACGTGAGGTATCTGCTCCCCTTTCACCAAGGTCAGTAACCTTCCCCCATACTCTTGGGGAACTCTTGGCTTCTTGCTAGATATCATTTATTATGCAAACTTGTTTTTAGAATGTGAAAGTCCTATGTCCCAGCTCCTCTACCCACTTATTAATTACTTTTAGTGAGGGTACTTTGCATTATAACAGATACCGGAGTCCTGGCAGTAACCATATATATCAGTTTTATTTTCTATAAACTGATATATATTTTAATAAAACTTCTTTTTCGAATCTTTATAGTCCATTTCCTAATACTGGTACATACTGGTACAGGCTGTACTGACAGTTACTCAATCAAACACTAAAGTAGGTGTTGCTATAAAAGAACTATGTAAATAGGATAAAATCCCATGAGAAGCTGACTTTAAGTAAGAGAAGTTACTTTAGTTAATCTAGGTGTGCCTGATTCAATCGACTGAAAGCCTTTAAGAGTATCTGAGAGCCGGGCATGAGGACTCACATCTGTAATCCCAGTTCTTGGGAGGCTGAGATAGGATCATCACAGGTTTCAGGCTAGCCTCATAAATTTAGCAAAACCTTGTTTCAAAGTAAAAAGTAAATCCAGACATGGAGGCACATGCCTATATCTTTGTACTTGGGAGGCTGAGACAGGAGGATCACATATTTGAGAACAGTCTCAGCAAGTAGTGAGACTTTCATTAAACTAGTGAGATCCTTGTAGCTTAGAGATAGAATGACTCTGGGTTCAATTTCTAGTATCAGAGAAAAATAAATTAATTAATTACATAAAAATAAAAAGTAAAATAGGGCTGGCAGTATAGCTCAGAGATAGAATGACTTTCTGTGTTCAATCTTTCCTACTAAAAACAAAGAGCAGCTGAGGCTTCCTGATGAAAAAGAAATTCTACCTATAGAGAAGAGCTGCCATTCAGGCCCATGAATTTCAGCAACTCTTCCTAAATACCCACTATATAGATTTTGGTCTTATCCACAGAACTGAGTAGGCCAGTTCCTTGTAACAAGTCTCTTAATACGTGTCTCTTATTGGTTCTGCTTCTCTGGCTGAGCAGTTACTGATGTGTTGGTGATATTTCTTCAATGGCCAACACCCTATGCTTTTTGCCCTGTTTTGATCAGAAGCCTGTTAAGGAGCAAAGTTCATTCATTTTGATGCCTCCAGTACCCATGGAGCTTGTAGAGTTGAGCTCAGTAAATACAAACTGAATTAAATAATTAATCAATGCATTCTGAGTGCATAGCAATTGCACATTTATATAGAGAATTTTTGCTTCTGTGTGGTTTTTATAATAACCCACTGAGGTCATATTTCTTGTGGTTTTGCTGATAAAGGAAAAGAATTCTATTTTTCTCTATCATTCTATACAATGCAAGGAAAATATGAAAGCACTATCAGTGCAGCCTTGGCTAATTATTAGGGAAATTACATGAAGCAAGGGCTGCAAACAAAATAGTTTCAAGGGTAATAACGCTGTCGCATTTTATATAACTATAGAATTTTCTAACGGGAAGGTTTTTTACCAGTGTTATGGTATAATTCTACAATTTTGCAAATGAGGAGAATAGAGACTGATATTTTTAGAATAATTCTTATCACACTCTAAACTGCAGGTATATCATAAGGAAAAACCCAGAGTTCTAATGGTCTTGTACTGGTGAGCCAAAAAAAGCACAATTTTTATTGAGTGTTTATATGATAGATGGTGCACTGGATCCTTTGCATTCCCAACAAAACATGTTCCTCCCTCAACAATAGATCAAGTGATTATGATGAAGTGAAATAAGTGCTATGAATGTGCAGAGAATATGTTTACATGGGAGTGGAAGGGGAAAGATAAATAAACGTTACTTGTTCAGGAGAAGAGAAATGAGGAAAATAACTCACAGTAGAGTTCTACTATATGCCAGCCTCATCAATATAGAAAGATAATGAAGTAACTTTTATATCTTATCTTATTTAATCTGTACAACACTTCAAGATAGGTTTTGTTATCCATATTTTACAGAGGAGACTCAAGTAGGTTGAGTAAGTAGGTCAATAACTAGCCAATCAAGGAAGCAGGACTTGAATCCATGGCTGAGTCCAAGGTTGATGTTGTGTTTCACTCCACAAATGCTTCATTTTTATCAAGTGTGTGTGTGTGTGTATGTGTGTGTGTGTGTGTATGTGTGTGTGTGTGTGTGTGTGTGTGTGTATGTGTGTGTGTGCGCGCGCACGTGCATATGTGGTAATGGGTAGTCTACCTCTGTGTTCCACCTCTGGCCATATTTTATTTATTTATTTTATTTTGAAACAGGATCTCATTAGGTTGATGGGAGTCTCACTACTTGCTGAGACTATTCTTGAACCTATGATCCTCCTGTCTCAGTAATCCTTCCAAGCACTACTGGGATTATAAAGGTATACCACTAACTCTGGCTTTATCAGGCTTTATACTGGATAAACTCTTCAATATATGATTGATTTGGAAATGGTAAACAGTCATACCTATTCCTATACATGTCTCTTAAGAAATGAGTAAAAACAGGGTAGACAAAAGACAAAGTCTCCTTTATTATAGATGAATGTGAAAAAGAAGAAATCAGCAAGGCCAGGATTGGAGCCTGCCATGAGGCAAGGCCAGTGCTGGAGCCAGCAAGGCCAGGATCAGAGTCTGCCAGGTAGCCAGGCTGGTGCCGGTGCCTTCAAGAGTGGGATTGGAGACTTCAATGCAGTATCCACAGAGAAATATCACAGAAAATAAAAAATCAGATGCTTTCCCTAATATGCAAAAACTAGGAAGAAATGGGTAATAGGAGGAAATCTAGTTGAAGAAAGGGCTTTATGGAGGAGCAATTAAGGTGACCCATCAGAGGAGATGGGATGGAGGAAGATGGAATCTCTTTAAAGCACATGATGTACTTAAATATATCAAAGTTAACCACTAAATCAAGAATGGGATCAAGGGAAGGGGAGAGAAAGAGAAGGGGGTTGGATGAAGGCTAATTGGATGATTTGTGCTTGTATATCCTCACAAGTCTTGTATTCCATTGAGATGTTTGACTACAATGCACCAATAAAAATATTTTAAATAAAAATAAAATAAAATAACTTCAGCAAATAATGTATGTGAAGAAGAACAGTTGAAAAGAAATATAAGGCTGTTTCTTGACTCAGATTTATCTTTCCAAAAGTTATTTTAAATGTGTTGTCATTAATATAGCTTTTGCATGTAATTTCCCTAGCCTTATGTCTGGAGCACAGGAATGTCTTAATAAAGAGATAACATTTGTTTATTTAAAAATAATAATAAAATGTCATATAAACAAAAAATATAATATAAATAAAAAATAAAAACTGAGCAACAAAAAAAGAAGAAATCAATATCAGCATACAGTCACATTAAGGCTTTCTAATTCTTCCCCCAAATGTAGACCACAATAAAGCTGATATGATGAGATTAACACCCACAATTACTTAAAACCTGTGGGCCACCTGCCATTTTCCTGGTTAGTAAATCCAGCCTATCCTATAGAAACCAAGTCACAGACCCAACTATGCTAACCATATTGAGAACCAATGTAGAAAGCACCCATAAAGAAGGTAGCAAGATCCAAAAGGAGACACCGGGATGCAATGAGTCATCTCTATTCTATTCGGTACTCTCTTCTCAACCTTCTTAGTTAAAAAATGCATGCTTCTCCAAAGGCATATTAGAGATGAGTGAACAAGAATGATCATAAATGTACCTTTCAAGCTTACCCACCAAAATGTGTAGAGGGCCCCCCCTTCCCACCATCTCTCCTTTCCCTGCTACCCCTGGAAATTTAAGGAATGGAAATTGAGGGCTTTCCAAATATTTGTCAGCCATGTCAGCCAGAATGCAGCTACTTCCATGGATGGAGATAAGGGAAGACTGTTAGGTTCACATTTTATTTGAGACAATCTTACTCCCACTTTCATGAGGTCCTTTTCCCAGGCCACTGTCTCCTTGAAAGAGCTGAAGAGAGCCTAGAGTTTCCCTATAGAAAGCCTCAAAGTGGAGCAAAACAGTCAATTAATTAAATGCCATGGTCCCATTCTACCCAAGATTACAAATTCATTGCCTAGCCTATTTCCCATCCAAAATTTTATCTAATAAATTATCCTATGTGGCTTACTAGAGTCTGTTAGTTTCCCCAGGGCTGCCATAACAAATTACTGTAATAAACTAGGGGGCTCAAAACCACAGAACTTATTGCTGATTGTTTTGGAGGTGAGAGTCCGAAGCTAAGATGTTGGCAAGGTTTCCTCTTTGAAAGTTGGAGATGAGAATTCTTTTCTGTCTATTCTAACTTCTGGAAGCTTCTGGCAACCCTGGGAGTTCTTGGTTTATACATCTATCATTGTAATCTGTGCCTTCATCATCTTATGGCTGTCTTCTGTCTTCATGTGTCTGTCTTAACATGGTGAAGGTTTTTTGCAGTCTTTTCTTTCTCTTATTATAAGGACACAAGTCAGATTAAGAGCCCACTCGCCTTTAGCATGATCTTGTCTTTGCTTAACTAATTATGTCTACAATGACCCTAATTTTAAATAAGGCTACATTTTGAGGAAGGGGGAGTTAGAACATCAATATATATTTGAAGGGGACACAATTCTACTCACACACATTGGGTTTTATCAATCCATAGTACAACCCATAATAGAAAAAAAGGTAGTAAACGCTACAACATCAGCATCTGAAAATTTAAAGTTCCAAATTTAAAGTTAAATAAGAAAATCTTGGCATTCCTAAAAAAATAAAGTTCAAAGACTAAAATCTCATGTTTTTTCAAGTTAATGTTCAATAACATTAGAGTCCAAAAAACTCTAACAATAAGGCACCAGATTAATCCTTTTCTAGTGTCTAATTCTGCTGCAGTTTAGCCAGACCCATTTATCCCTGATGTTTTTCTCTAAAAACTTAATATAATGAAATGGAGCTGATATATATATATATATATATATATATATATATATATATATGCATATTTTAGTGAAAAGTCTCCTTTGTGCCATTTTCTCTGTCATCCATACTGTTGATAGGACACAGAGGTGAACACAGAATACCTCCCATCCATACAACTTAAAGAACAGGCCCAGTCCCTAGGCTCCAGAGCAAGTTATATTCTCTAACCCAGTTCTGGTTGCCCTACAGACTCAATAAAAGTGGAGGAAGGGTGATAGTGCTGAGATGTTTCTCATTCAATGGATCATCAGTGGGTTCACCCCTAACAATTATAGGACTTGAGACAAGAGTTCAAAATAAAAACTCTCATATCTTTATCTAAACATTAAAAATTTATGAAGTGCACAAATTGGGAAATAAAATATGCCTTACATTCTTACCTGGATAAGCACACAATATAGAAGTCAAGATAGAATTTAAAATTCTTGAACTTATCTGCACTCTTTTTCTAATGACATTTTTAAGAGTAGACTCTGCAGCACCCCTTTATTGTGATCTCAGAGCTCTACCTTTCATTATTTTTCACTTTTTGATTCTACTTCAATTTTCTCTATGCTGCTTCCAGAGTTAAACTAGATTCCCTACAATTTGGTCCTATATCTAAATAAAATTGAGCTCTGTTGATCTGCTCTCCCAGGATCACCTGACTCCTGAGAAAAAGAATTCCAGGAACAAGTCACCTTAGGTGAATTTCTATCTTGCACAACTCTTTCTCCTCCATTTCTCAACAGGTTAAGAACACCCATTAATCTCTGTTTATTCATTAAAGCCATATTATTCCAAGAGTGAAACTAAAATCCAGGCATCTGAAATATAAATCCATTGCCAGGACTTTCATAATTGACAAGTTGAGAGACAGTGAAACAACTTGATGATGAAGGAGAAAATTAAGGACACTAGGGCACAGGGAATGAGCCATACAGAACCAAGAGGTGGGCTCCTCCAGAATCCTTTCATTGCTCTCCACAATCCTTTCATTCCTTTCCAGTTTTCTGGAAAATGGAGGTAAAAAGAATGGAAGGGGAGGTAGGAGGGGATAAAAAAGGGCAGTGGTGGAGAGAAGGGGCATCAAGGGTATTTAAGAGATTGTTCTTCACACCTAGCCGAAAACTTGAGCTTCAAATCTAAAACATTAGTATTTTTGTGTGTGCTTCACAAGGACTTAAATGCCCTTTGTATTTTCAAATCCTATTCTAGAGTCCAAGGTGAAATCATAATGAAAGCAAACAACAATAAAGATATTCTTACACACACATAAATAAAAAAGTCAGCATATCGTAGGTCTGCTTATTTTGAAATGGACTTTAATTGGAAATAAAAATGCTCCTTTTCTTATACTTTACTTGCTGTTTCAGCTAAGCCTGTAAGGTCAAGCTGAAGTCAACTTTAGAAACCTATTCATTCAGCCTCAAATTGACTAGGCTCTGCAGAGGCCAGGTGAGTTTACACAAAACAACAGTAACAACAAAGCTCCACAATAAAAGTAATTTGCTTATTGCTCTCCCTGTTTCTTTTTATCACTAAGATATGTCACTTCCTTCCAGATGGATGTGAGGTTGGTTGAAGGAAGAGTCAATGCTGTCCACTAACAAGATGGCATTATTGTCTCCACTTTACAAAGTGAAAAGGCTACATCTTGGTGATTTATGCTGGACACATACTGACTATGCCTAGGATGAGCAAAGCCCTGCACTGCTACTGGGTCTGGGTTAAAATGAATGAGGGATCTTATTGATGATCATATCATCTTGTGGGATGGAAAGCAGGCCTAAACAATGACCTATCTGGTCCTTTCTTATGCTGTGAATCCACGAGTTAGAAATTTCTATGAACCAAGAAAAGTAAAAGTAGGTTACACAGGAAAGGTACATCGGAGCAAGAGAAAACCTTCAACTAAAGCATGGCAGAGGTTTCAGGGAAGAAGTGACATTTGAAATAGGGCAAAGATGCCCTATTTGAAATAGGGCAAAAATAGGCAAACTCTGACTCATGCAGCAATTTTTCTATGAAAAAAAGTAGAATTGAGCAATTCAGATTACTCCTGAGCCCTAACCCACCAGATTTGATTATGCTATACCAAAATTGTTCCATTGTCTTTTATTTAAACTTCATCTCTTCTGTTTTAACCTTTCTCTTGATCTGATCATATTCCAGGGGAAAAGAGTTGTTTGCTGTTCATTGATTTATTTGCTTTCATTATCTCTGCCTGACATTTTAGTTTCCTTTTCCCCTTAAACCTGATCTAAAGCCCCAAGGGGTTTCCATCTGCCTCAGGTCTTTCAAGTTTAGGTCTATCTTCCCCTTAGACCTCACTGAGCCCACGATGGTCTAATTCATGGATTCCCAAACTTATTTAGCTTACTATCCCCTTTTCAGAAAAAAAAAAAAAAAAGTTGCTCAATACCCCCCTGGAAATCTACTTTCTTTAACTGAATAAACAGGAAGATGTAGATGCATTGATAAATTTACATTCTTTATGTATCCATATTTCCTTCTAGTACCCCCAGTGTAGGGAAGTATTGCCCAATTTAGAAACCTATAGAACTATTTCCCTAGGATAACCTGCACCAGAATCCATAAGGCTTTGGCTATTTAAGCCCAGACTTTTGGGGTATAGCACCAACACAGCAACCACTGTCACCCATGGCCCTGCTGTGGCTGACACAGGCACAGATCATCCACTATAGCTTCCTGGACCCTAGACAAAGCCATGCCCACTCAACCAGTCTCATCAGCATTTCCCAATGATTCTAAACTACTGTCTCTGGGCCTCATTAATATTTAAGGAACCCTCTAGGCTGCCTTAAGTTCTGCCCCTTAAACTTTTTCCTCTGCCATAACTGTCACGTCCTGGACATGGCTTGAAAAATAGTTTCCAAGATGAAGAGTAGACTCCAGGCAGATTGACTTAGTGTAGCAAGAAGTATACATTCACATGACATGTTGGCCATCTTCAAAGTGAGAAAGAGAGATCAGTAAGGACAGAAGAAGAGAGATGGTGAAAGAGTGAGTGAAAGAGAGACAGAGAGGCAGGCAGAGGCAACTCTGGGAGATTCAGGCTTTTCTTTTACAGAAAACCTTATAAATGGTGAGCACACAGAATAGGCAAAGAGTGAGAATGTGAGGAGGGATGAGCTTGACTCCTTTGATCATGGACGCAGAGCAGGGATGGTGGTCTGGTCCTCAGAAACTTTAATGTGATGTGATCTTGTTGATGGATGGCACTTGAGTTGTCCCCATCTCATTGTAGTTTGAATAATATCTTTCTCAAGACTTCTTTTGATTAGTATAAAATAAGTTCTATAAGCTAACATAACATATAAGCACCAACTAAATTGACTTAGAGTACTCTAAGGTATGCTGAAACTTCCAAGAATTCAGGCTTGGAAGAAGACAGGCCTTTAGAGTGAAGGGGAGGGTGATGATAATGTTGTTG
This sequence comes from Muscardinus avellanarius, assembly GCF_963383645.1. Lineage (NCBI taxonomy): Eukaryota > Metazoa > Chordata > Mammalia > Rodentia > Gliridae > Muscardinus > Muscardinus avellanarius. The sequence continues at coordinate 121,497,619 of NC_137791.1, forward strand.
TTTGTTTGTTTGTTTGTGGTACTGATGATTGAATATGGGGCATTCTAGCTCTAAGCTACACTCCCAGCCCTATTTTAACTTTTTTATTAGTGCATTGTGGTCATACATCTTAATGGAGTACAATATGGTAGAGGCATATATGCACACATCACTTATTCAGCCAGGATCTTACTAAGTTGTGAAGGGCCTCACTAGGTTGCTGAGGCTGGATATCAACCTGCAATCCTCCTGTCTCAGCATCTCCAGTACTGGGATCACTCATGGAGATTTTAGATTTAAAGCTCTAGTTCCTTTTATCTTCCCTGTGTGTCCCATTTCTATTTTATTTCTTCTATCCTACCTCATTTCCTCCCTTTTGATACATGGCACATAGCTTCCTTTTTTCACACCTCGGTAAGACACCAAAGTGACTAGGTTATTTGGCCTATAGAGGTAACCAAAAACAGATTCTGGGTCATGTTTTCTGTTCTTTTTTTTCATTTCTCTCCCTTCTTTTTTTCTTTCTCCTCTTCTGCTTCCTCCTTCCTCTGGCTCTCTCTCTTCCTCTCATTTTCTCTCTTGCCTTCCCCTGCTCCTTTCTTTGCTCCTTCCCACTTCTTTTCTTTCTCTCTTTGATTTAAACACCCCTAGAGGACTTTGCTTTCCTTCTTGGATCATATGTTATCGATTCCTTCCCTACAAACTAGAGCTTTCAAGATCCTTCCCAGGCAGGATTGCCTCTTCAGATGTAAAACCCGTCTTTGGAAACATGCAAACATCATTTTCTCTCAATACAGCTAGGACCCTGGAAACATTGGCCCTTATTCATGACAGCAAAGGACCAGGGATACAAATAAAGCATTAATAGTTGTATAGCTATTGGGGACTACACAGGGCTTAGGAAGCTTGCAATTGTATGGATTTCTGCAGATGATTTACTTAACAGGCTTTCCTGAGACAGGAATAAGCTAAAAGGAAAAGAAACATTGTCGTGCCTATTCAGGCTCACTTCAAAATTGGCAGAGTTGCAGTATGTTGACTTTTTGAACACTGGTAAAGAAATAAATAGTCACCTTCCTTATTATTCTTAGACATTACCTGAGGCCAGAACTTAAAAATATCAGAGGTAGAAAGTTTCATGAGACTACAGACCACTAGCATTAAGTCACACTATGAAAGGGTTTATTCTAGGCCAAAACAATAAGGGCAATAGCGATGTGTATACAATATGTAGGGTGGGGTGAAAGGGATAGCAAATACTACAGTTTGACTTGGGCTTCCATTGCAAATATGAGGACCCTTGAGTATAGTTTATTCAGTGGACAAAGGAACTACTGAAACATTTAGGTTTGTGAGTAATGTAACTAAACCAAGCCTAGAAAAAAACCTAGCCATCTGAAACCACCCTCTGCAGTTACAAATAAATGTGGCTTTGGGGAACAAAATTCTTAATTTGCAGATTCAATATGTGGACAAAGGGACTCTTTATCTTGGAAAAAATGTTTCTTTCTCCAAAGCAGAACCAATAACTTTTACCCCAAAGATTATGAAACTCTCTCCAATAATAATGGTTGTCTATTTCATTAGGCATTAGGCATAGTCTCAAGAAGTACAAAACACATCAAGGGAATTTTTGTAAAAGAACATCACTTATATGTTATTCTCAAATACCTCCCTAACTGATCACACCAAACGTGTTCAGATTATGCTCCAATGACTTACAGAATCCCAGCCTGCTTTGACTTCCAAGCAGTAGCAGCTAAAAGAGTGCTTTAAAAATAGGTTTTCTTTAATTGGATTCAAAATCAATTAAAATCCCATTAGAAACATAATTATTTACAGGCGTGGTGGCGCAGGCTTGTAATCCCCGCTCTTGGGAGGTGGAGACAGGAGTATCACGCTGGTTCGGATCCAGCCTCTCTGGCTTAAGAGACCCTGTTTCCAAATAAAAAATATAAAAAATAGGTCTGGGAGTGTATTCAGGAAGTAGAAGGGCTTCCAGGAACCCCAGTACCAAAAAAAGAAAGAAACATAATTATTGTGATGTAAGTCATAAAATGATATCTCTTAAATAAACTAAAAAAATGAAGGGGGCCCTTGCATAATTAATGGTCTGGACTACACAGACTGCATCCTGCTCCTTTATCCCTGCCTGCTCAGAAGCAGGTAGATGCTTCCATTACTTAAGAAGAAGAAAAATTGAAAAGGCATGTCAGGCGCAAGTGTGGACACCAATGAGGCACATTCATCCCCACTGATTGTCTTATAAGAGAAGCAAAAGTCCTGAAGACATCCCAGCATGGCTTAGGACACATGCTACGTCTTTTCTTTCAACTCCTTAACTGGTAAGAACATACTAAGCAATCCATCTAACACACACATTTTCCCACTCTCCAAGGCCCAACTGAAATGTCACTCTTTTGATAAAGCCATGCCTGTTTCCCAATGCTTCCATTATCAACTGGATCCCCAGAGTAATTATAATGTGGTCCTTTAACTTTTATCATTCAAAACTGAGTTACATGTAGAGTTGGCCCTTCCCTGTTTTCACCATTGGTCCTCAAACCAGCAACAAAGACATCACCTGGAACTTGTTAGGGATGCAGGGGCTCAGACTCCACCAGACCAGCACCCAACCAGAAGAACCATAATCTGCAGTATGACATGATCCGTTTACACGTTAGTCCAAGCAGTGCACTTTCTCTTGTTCTTAAAAGAGCGCCTTGCAGTATATCCCTAACATTCTGAACTATGTTGTGATGTCAGACTACAATGCACCAACAAAAGTACAGAAAAAAGGAAAAAGTGCCTTGAAAAAGAGCCAATTTCCTCTCTTGGTGTATATATTATATTAATATAAGTATATTAATGTATCATACATTATATATGTATTGATATGTATTATATATATGTATTAATATGTATGTATATGTATACAATATATTAAATAATATATGTTAATAGGTGCTTTGTAATCCTAAGGCATTCACAAAATAATATACAATTAGACTTTTCTGTATGGGGAGAACCCTTTGCTTCTGAGGATTAAGACTTAAATGAGACAATTACATATATAAAACACTTATCTAAGGCAATTACATTTAACCACTTAGAATGGCTATCATAGCTGGTTTATTAAATTTTAGTTAATATCATCATTATCTAGATTGCTATGCCAATTGGTTTCTTACTCTTATACACATGATCTCTGTGCTTTGGTCAATGTATTCCAGTATAACTTGATTGACTTTAGCTTCCATTGTCAAGAAAGGAAATGAAACAATATTATAAGGCCATTATTGAAGACAGCAGGAAAGGTAATGGAGAAAGGGTGCTTTTTCCTTTATACCAGAATGACTGTGAGCCTTCGTGTGGGGATTACAATTATTGTGGCCATCGGCTAGGCCATTTCTTAAGTAGCCACTGGGTACTTGGGGAAAGGCAGAGCCACTAAAGGCACATGTTCTATTTAGGATCGTTCTGTGAGAATGAGATTGTTTCTGAAGTTGTGTTTCCTTTTCATTTTAGATCACCCTTCAGCCAAAGTAAATTCTAATTTGAATCCTTTTCTTTGTCAAGCTTGCTTTAAAAAAAATCTCTGTAAGAGAAGATACTAAAAAAGTATCAAAACAAAACACTTTGTGTTGCAATAAAAACAGGCACTTTCAACTTTGAACTGATCCTTGAAGTCAGGGTCTATAAAAAGATGAAGTACATAGTTTAATTGTCCTTTTATCAGACCATGGGTGGGGTGCTTAATAAGATTCCCTTCAGCAGCCTATTGACTCTTTCAACCTTGCCTCTTGAAACCTTTCTGAACATAGGAGCTGATACTGCAGGTTTTATATTTATAATGATTAATTAATTCTGCACTAAGCAATGTTCTTGACTGCAAGAACAAAACCCACTTTAGAAAGCCTAAATGACAGCTTGCCTAAAATAATTAACACCCATACTGATAGAATTGAAATGTTCTTCCTCAACTTTACAGAGGCAGATTTCAGCAATTTAATTACTGATATTTCTAATTGTTCTAGAATTATAATAAAATAAGGACAGTTTGATAAAGCAACAGTGAAGATGAGAGAAATCAAGCAAGGTCTATAAAATGTGGAAGGAATATTTAAATATGAAGTTACCTAAAATTATTACGTACAGTCCAGGAACAAGCATGTGTTTTGGTTGGTTGAGATACAAACATAAAAATGAAGTTGGTTATGGCCCAGGTTTGGGAGAAAGCTCTTAGCACACGACTACTCTTTCAAGCAGCCCAGTAAAGTATTATATAACTGTGGCTTCTAAATGTCAGAGGTTTAGCATTTTCTAGAAACTTCTTGGCCCTTACTGTCAACTTTAACTATTATCTAGTACATCATGGGACTTAAAAATCTCCAAATTTAAGAGTTCTGACATATGGTTCATGTGACATAAGTAAATAAAAGAGGCAGAAGAATGTGATATAGTCTCTTGGCTTTTCCCATGAGTTTCTGAGTAGAGTTCATAAAATTACCTTACAAGTGGAAGCTCTCCACCAAAGCAAACTCAGCACAGTGTCTGTTGAATCGCTGCATCTCTATAAGGTGACAGCTTTGCTGATACTTTTATCAGCTTTGATAACATCCTTGCAATTCTTCTCTCATCTCCCTATTTTGTATTTTCTAAATATCTAGTAAGTAAATTCTAGGTATTTTCATCTGTTCTCACGAAATCCTACCTTTTTTTTTTTAAATTTGCTTATAAAAAGAAAAACTAACCAAGTTACGTTCTAAGTGAAAAAAATCAGATGTTCTTAAGGTGAAAATAAGTTAGACAGTTCTTTACTTTGTAGAGTTAGCAAGTGCAGCCCCAAATTTCATTGACAGGATTAATTGCACAAAATCTTTGATCACAATTTTTTTTCTATACGGTGACAATTCTGCTGTGGTTACCAACTTCAATGCCTTCCATAGATTGGAAAATTACCCAAGTAACAGCATAATTGTCTAAATCTACCTGGTCAATATGGTAGTCACTGGCCCCATGTGGTTCATAAATACCAAAAATATGGCGAGTCTAAACTGAGATGTGATATCAATGTAAAATACTACACACTATGGAGAAAGAAAATGAAATACCTCATAAATCATTTTCATATTCATTACATATTTGAGTGAATCTATTTTGTGTATATTGGGTTAAATATATTACTGAAAGTAATTTCACTATCTTTTTCTCTTTTTTACTTTTTAAAATGTGATTATTAGCTGGGTGTGATGGCTCATGCTTATAACCCCGGCATTTGGGAGTCTGAGACAGGAGGATCATGATTCACAGACAGCCTCTGCTATTTAGTGAGGCCTTCTGCAACTCAGTGAGACCCTATTTCAAAATAAAGAATAAAAAGTAGGGCTGGGGGTGTAGCTCGGAGGTAGAATGCCCCTGGATTCCATGTCCTGTACTGCAAAAAATAAAATAAAATAAAATGTGGTTAATAGAAAATTTTAAATCACATATGTGGCTTGTATTTTTTTACTCCTGTTTTATTTTTATTGAACAGTGCTGATCTACAAAGTATTATGCGGTAGTCTTCCCTTATCCATGATAACTACATACATCTTAAGACCCCTTTGTGGATGCCTGAAACCAATGGTAGTAACAAACCCTACAATTCAATGTATGTTCCATCTTAGCCAAACATTTGCCATACACTGGCCATGACTTTGAAAGTTTCCAGTGTGGCAGCAGAACTGGAATTAATTTATTTTTCCTTCTTCCCAATTTCATGGGTAGACTTGTTCTTACTATAAATCATAACAATTTCCAGGTACAAATGTTTTTCTTTCTCTATTGAGTTGAGAACTTTCGACTTTTCATTTAAGGAAAGCACTTTATGGATTCTCTTTGACATATTTAAATTGTCAGCATCACTGCTCTTATTGTTTAGGTCCTTTATGAAGTAAAGTAAGGGTTACTTCAACCCAAGCTCTGTGACACTGGGATAGTCAATCTAATAATGAAGCTGGCAGCTGACTAAATGTCAGGGAGCATATACCATGTAGAAACACTGTGCAAAGGAATGATTTACGTCCCAAATAGGATGGAACAGGATGGCCCAGACTGCATTACACTACTCAAATGGCTTATAACTGAAAACTTAGAAATGGTTTATTTAGGCCGGCCGTGGTGGCACACGCTTGTAATCCCAGCATTCAGGAGGCATAGACCGGAGGATCCTCGTTCATGGACAGCCTTAGCTACTTAGTGAGGCCCCTTGAAACTCAGTGAAACCCTGTTTCAAAAATAAAGAATAAAAAAATTAGGGCTGGGGGTGTCGCTCAGAGGTAGAATGCCTCTGGGTTCTCAGTACCGCCAAAAAAAAAAAGAAAGAAAGAAATGGTTTGTTTAAAGAATTTTACATTTAATAGTGTCAGATACAACTGAAACCACAGAAAGTGAGCCCCTGATTAAGAGTGAGCTCCTGTGTACTTGACAGTGGATAAAAGGTTCATTCCTATCTTCTTACTGCAGAAAGAGAGTGGTCATTGTGATCTGAGAATCATAAGCTTAGATTAACTTTCTGGGATTTTCTTTAAATGAAAAGGATACTTACCTTTCAGAGTTACTGTAAGCAATAAATGAATAAACTATTAAATATTAAAGGGCAAAATGCAGTGCTTGGGTAAGTTACAGGAGAAAGAACATGGATTTGTCTAGCTAGACAGAAAAAGATCTTTGAACATGTGCATTTCCCCAGCAGCATGGCTGTAGACCAATTAACCTTTATGGCTCGCAGTTTCTCACCCTTAAAGTGGAAATCATAATCCAACCCTGCCGGGTTGTGGTGGTAACAACAGAGTACTCAACAACTGAAGGCCATTATTAGTACATTTTAAATAAATGTTCATTATATTCCTTTATATTTCTACCATTTACTGCTTACCAGGTGCCAGGGATTGTTTGGGAGAATTTTAGATACACTTGGACTTTTAATTCCCATGATGACAACTGCAGCAATAACAAGGAAGCAACTAAAGCCGCTGGAGTTTCGACGGTGTCCTGAGCACTGTGCCCTGGCTGTGCTGTCTCACAACGCCACTACACAGCGTACACACTCTGCAAAGAAAGCAGGGCCTGAAGCACAGTTAGCCATGTGGTATGGATGAGGAAGCTGAGGCTCAGAGAGATAGTCTATCAGAGTCACCCTGGTAGTGCGCGACACTGCTGAGAGGCGTGTCCACTGCGGTACTCACTCCCAGAGCTGGCTGGCTAGTACCCATTTTCCCCTCATGGCTCCATTCTTTCCCGTCTATTTCTCTTCCTCATCCTTTCCTTCCGTCTTCTCATCCTACGTTCCTGTTTTTATGTTTCCTTTGCTTTTATTCTCTTTTTTGCCCAACCACTTGTAAGATACCATCTTTTTTATTTTTATTGTATTGTATTTGTGCACTAGAGTGAACCCTTGGGCATTCTACTTCCCAGCTACACTCCCAGCCCTTTTTACTTTTTATTTTGAAACAGGATCCCACCATGTTGGTAAGTCTGGTCTCAAACTTGTGATCTTCCTGTCTCATTTTCTCAAGTACCAAAATATCACACACACACACACACACACACACACACACACACACACACACAGTGTTATCATCTTTTATTTGTTTTGCAAGATTTGTTTTTCTCCCAGTAATGTCTAACTTGATATTAGCAATTAATTGTGGTTTTAATTGTTGTTTCTTTTGTTTTGTTTTGTTTTGTTTTGGTAGTGCTGGAGTTTGAACTCAGGGACATTCTACCACTCAACTACACCTCTAACCCTTTTTTATTTTTATTTTGAAATCAAATCTTGCTAAATTACTGTGTGCTGGACTAGAACTGGCAATCCTCCTGACCCAGCCTCCCAAGTACTGAGATTATAAGCTTGTGTCACTGTACCAGGTTTGAAATTTTTTAACTATTTTATTAGAAATTTTTTAGCATCTCAGCCATAGAGGTCTCTGCCTGTGACATTGCACATTGCTCTTTACCTACATGTTAAACACTGGTGTGGTCTCCATTTGATTTCTGCTTCTCTAATATATTAATCCATTTAATACATTGGTCATTGTGGGTGAGTGATAGAGGGGACTTTTGTGTACATCACAGTCAAAGAATTTCAGCAGTGTGGGCAAAACAGAATCACAACAATACTAGACTGCTATATTCCTACTGATTCACACTACAAGTCATAGGATTTCATAGCATACATCACCTTGGAGATTATCTAGTCCAGCTCCCTAGATATTAGAAAAAAGGAAATATTCTAGAGAGATTTTGACTTGATATATATTTAGCCATTTAAGGTCTAGATTCAACACAACTTATTTTGCATGACACGATTTTAAACTCCACACTTGTTTGTCCTAAGTAAAAACACAAACTCTACTATTAAATACAAAGTCCCATTTTAGAAAAGAAAATTAAGGGAAGGCAAAGCAAAATTAGAAATTCTAAATGGCATCCTATTATTGTTTTTTAAGAATCTATGTCTCCATATACTGTTTTAAATTGGACCAGCACTCTTGTACTCAAGTTTTACTTTGCTCAATATGTCCAAGAAGAAGAGAGTGACATGCCTTTCCCCCATACTTGATCTTTCAGCATCCGTGAAAGAAAAAATACTGTTTGAGAGCTACAACACATTCAGCCTGTCTAATATTGTACAGCTCAAAACAACAAAGACAGAGACTCTTAGTCTCTTTGGGCTGCAATAACAAAATTCCATACATGGAGTGGATTATCTACAACATAAATTTATTTCTCCTCATTCTGGATGGTGTGAAGACCAGGACCAATGTGTCAGCCGATTCGGTGTGTGGTGGGGGCTGTTTTCCTGGTTCATATGCAATAATCTTCTTGCTTTTTACCCACATGGAAAAATGGAGAAGTGAGCTCTCTGAGGTCCCTCTAGGAGGGCACTAATCTCATTGACTTCCCAAAGTTCCACCTCCCAACACCATCAGTTTGGGTGCTTGGAGTCAGCATATGAATTTGGGGAAAGGCACAAACATTCCATTCACTGCATGTACCAGATTGCTTGGCTGATTTCTCAGCTGCGCCGAACTACTTCCACAGATCCAAGCCCTCAGACCATGTTGGATATTATCATTATACTTAAGAGCTAGAATTTTATCACTTTAGAAAATCACTCTGCGAAAGCGCGCAGAGCTCATCGAAACTCTCTAAGCATGCATGGCCCAAGGTTACTCAGCATTCTCCATACACCTGTAATAAAGCTTTTCAAGCTTTGGACCACCAATTCTAGTTTATCAGTCCTCAATAGCAGTGGACCATTGTACAGTACCAAGAAAGGGTGATTATTTGAAAATGCCATTTTAAGTAAAGTTTTTTTTCTCAGCCTGAAGGAATCTTCACAAACTTTTCCTTGCAGCAGCCAGTCTCACCGTATTTCACACAATCCCCCCTCCGTCATTATTTGCCACATTCCAGAATCAATTATTGTTATTAAATCCATTAAAGAAGGTGGCAGAAAGGATCATTTATTGCTCTACATTTTTAGTACGCCAATGAAAAATTAACAATTTATTAACCTTGACCAGACTATAATAAATTTGATGAAAATAATGTTAATTTGCAGCAACCATGGTACATGCTTAGACATCCCTCTAAGCTCTGAGGCTGGTCAGAGCCCTTCCGATCCATATCTGTAGCAGAGGAAGCTCAGTCTTTTTCATCTCAGAGGGTCATTTGTTCTCAGGAGAGTTAGATATATTTCCCCAATGTGCTTTCTGGCGAGTGAACTGAAAGAAACCACCGGCATCATTATCTTCTAAGAACATCAGTGGAACATCCATCTATACCAGCAGGGCTCTGGGCATCATATAATACCAGATAGCCAGACATGCCCTACAAGAGGTTCAACAGATACTCATACTATGAATAGATACAGGATTCAGGGACACCTTTCTGCCTCTGACTGATTCTGCACTCATTTCAATAACAAAAATATTGTTTTAGTAACACATATTTCTGTTGTTTCTATTCATATGACAAATCCCATAGAATGCTATTAGGTCTTCTCCTAAAAAAATAAAGTGTTTTGAAAAGTTGCATGCACTACCATTTTGTGTCAAGCCTGAGCCATAAATTCCACTTGAATCATAACTTGGTGCCCGTCTGTAGCCTCTGCCTCTCTCATCAATCAAGCTATAGTGCAAGGATGCAGACTTCTAAAGAATATGAGCTGGAGGTCCCAGGGAATTAATACCAACAATAAACCTGGCATCTCCCTTCCGTAAAATAGAGAGAATGGCTTAATTAAAATAGATCCATATTTCTCCTATTACCCCAGGCTTAAGAGTTTGAATGTGTCCCTTTGAGAGGAATCATTCTTTGAGGCCCGCTGTTCTCATCTTCATATTAAAAACCTCCTGGTTTATCTCTTTTCAATTCCCCCTACTTATTTCTGGAGACTTCAAAGGTGTGCAACATGCCTCATATAGGGTTTTCTTGTTTTACTCCAGTCCACAAATAGAACTACAACTCCGTTCTTCTAGAAGCTTTCTCACGATTGCCTCCCAACCCTCACTGCCTCTAGTAATCTTGTGAGAACAAAGATGTCCCCATGGAAACCGGGAAACTGGAGGACATTCATTTTCCCAAAATTGTGAGCTCCAGGGTGAGGGTTGTAACCCTTTCAGGCTTTACCCAGGTAGAGCTGCCAGGCCAGGTTTCACCTGGAAGTGAGAAGCTACTACATTGGGATGTCCATGCAGACTCCAAGACAAAGCTTTTGTATTCCAGACTTCCCAGAATCCTCTCACAAACCCAGATGAGTAGTCATGAAGTGGACCCTGCCAAGCACTAAGATTCTCCCCAGCTGCTCTTCCCCCACCTCCTCTTACACAAAACCAAACTCAGATGAACAGAAGCCCACTTCCTGACGGCCAAACGCAGCTGGGAGAGGCTTCCCAGGAAACTGAAAAATGATTTCTCACATATTTTTGAAAGCCTAATTTAAGCTGGGCACTGTCCTGAGTCCCTGATGGGTTCCAATTCTGTCACTTCTAGCTGTGTGACTTTAGTAAAATTCTAAACTCTTTCAAGCTTCCCTTTTTCCAGCTACAAAATAAAGGTTATCATAATAACCATAACATCTATGTCTTATGGATGCTCTAAGAGCTAAAGAGTTTAGACATTCAATGCTTAGAATCATGCCTAACATATAGTAACCATGACAATTTTTTAGCCCTTATTAATGTTGAAAATGACCCTCCAAGGACTAATATTGTTTCCAATTTACAGACCAGGAAACCAAAGCACAGAGAAATAATGCAACTCGTCCTGGGTTTGCAAACTAATAGAAGAGAGGGCTGGGATTCAGGAACCAGAGCCCACACTTGCAATCCACTGTTGTCTCACCCCGTGGTGTTAAAAAATATTCAAATCCACAAATTACCCATTAGACTTCTGATATACTTTCCAGTTGAGTCATCTACGTGATTTCCACAGATTTTCTCTAGCAATGGCAACAAGAAATAATAAATAAGAGTCTCCACTTGCCAAAGCCTCTAGTAGTACCAAATGCATTCATTATTAATTTTTAAACAACCAGTGCTACATCCTCTCAACATCTGTAACAGCTGACAATCATTCCTCTCTGGTTTCTTGTCCTGTGTTGTTTTAATTTTTTTTATGCTCTGATGCTAACACTGCCTTCTTTCTCAAGTTTCTACTGCAGCTGGGCCCTTAACTGAAGTTAGCTATAACCAAAGCTCCAGAAGCATTAAACTTGGGCAGCCCTCCCCCTAGTGGTGATGCAGAGAATATTCAAAAACTGTCTGGATTATAAATCAATCACTCTATCAAAACCTATGGACTCTGGTAAAGTCTTTACAAAAAGAAAAAGCAGGTAAGTGTGGAATGATGAAGATGTAACAGATTTATGATGTCCCCTAAAAGCTTAGGCACTTCGGTCATGGTGGATAAGTAGAATGAGATTGGAGGAGAAAGTAGGAAGAAGATCCAGGTTTATAAGGGAGACATATGTGGGACCCTCAAAGTCCCTGAAACAAAAAGAAGCAGGTCATGTTAGGAAGCAGGTGGGAATTTTTTTTGGGGGGGTGGTACTGGGCTTCCTGGAAATCCTTCTACTTCCGGGCTACACTCCCAGACCTATTTCTTTTATATTTTTATTTGAAAACAAGGTCTCTTAAGCCAGTGTGATCCTCCTGTCTCCACCTCCCAAGCATGGGGATTACAAGTGCGCACCACCACGCCACCGGAATGTTGTTTGTTTATTTTTTTAAAGGCCTTTGGGGCTGGATTTCAGAGAGGCAAGAAAATTAGGCTAAACCAAGGACATGTGAAATTAAATGGACAAAGCACAGGGTTGGAGTCTTTAGGGATGAAAGCGGTGGGAACCAACTAAAGGTCTTTAATCATGAAAACAACCTAATCACACTAAAGTTTTTAGTAGACCCCTCAGACCTTATCAAATCATTCCAGGGTCTATGATAAAGTTATTCTCAGTCCAGTGACTCAGCTTTCCCCAGTATCTGTATATCATATTCTGGCCACTAGCAGTAGAAACTTGCCGTTTTAACAGAAGGAGAGATGCTTTTCCTGGGAAGAAAGGGATGCTTCTAAGTCTGTGTTCCCCACTGGTAGCTGCCAGTTCTGTCTAGAAATGGCTGAAGTTACTGATCAGTATACAAGTGTAATAACTTCTTGGTTGTCTTCCCCTCTGTGAAGGGGAAAATAAAAAATATGCTGCTCTGTGATTATAATACATTTTCTTATCCATTTGCTAACCCCAATAGCTTGGGAGTCCCCTCAAAGCTCAGAATTTGATGTTGCCAAAATCCCAACTATTCTTTAAGCTCTTTTTCAGGAAATCTGCCCAGTTACGATCTGCCTCCTTCTTCTCTACTCTCCACCAGCTGCTGACGTCACTTCTTGGAGTGACAGTCAAATCTCATTTAGCATGGTCAAAATAGAACTGTGCATTCCCCTCCCTGGCCCGCAGCCTGTCACACAGGGAGAAGGCATCATGCCGAGGAAGACAGAAATGAGGTGAGGCGGTTACAAGCCCAGGGATGCCAAAAATTGCCACCAACCACCGGAAGCTCAGTAGGAGGCATTATCCTGGGTTGTTTGTATTGCTGTAATGTAATACCTGGCTCTGGGTAGCTTATAAGGAGTAAAATTTATATCTCATGACTTTGGAGTTTTCGAAGTCCAGGATGAAGGTGCTGTAGGCCAAGGTGCCCAAAGGTTTCTTCCACGGAGGGAAAGTGCAGCTGCCACCTCACCTGGCAGCAGCTCACCTGCCTGAAAGCTGCTTGATGCTTGTTGACAAGAGCCTTCATCCCATCCCCAACGGAGGGACCCTCACGGTTTAGTCCCTTTTTTGTCTTTTTGATTTTTTATTGGTGCATTGCAGTCATACATCTTAATGACGTAGTACACGATGGTAGAGGCACACATGCACACATCATTCATTTAGCCCTTTCCCAATTCCTACCCCCACCCATTTCCTCCCTAAACATGAGCAAATGAGGCCACCTAACTGAGCATAATCTCTTCTTAAGGACCTAACCTCTTAATATTATTACACTGGCAACACCTACGGTTTTGAAGGCCATACTCAAACCATAGCAGACCTGAGGTTGATCTTAACTTCAGAGCCGTCATAAGGAACCCACCTGGCTGACAGACACCGCGATCTAGAACTTCTGCCCTCCCCAGACGTGAGAACAAGTTTCTATTGTTCAACCACCTAGTCTGTGGTACCTGGTTAAGGCAGTCCTAGAAAAACCAACACACACACACACACACACACACACACACACACACACACACATCACTTGATATTTTGACCACTGGTAAGTAGGTAAGAAGCCTATCACTGAGGGCCACAGTCCTGATTCCTCCATTTATATTCCTGTCTCTGAATTTAAGCTTTGGTCACTTCTTGCCTGGACTACTGGGAGAAAAAAAAAAAAAAAACAGCACTTTGTTTTTGTTTTCCTGATTTTCTGTTTAAAGTCTTCCAATGGTTTCCATCGTGTGGTCCTGCCCATCCCTCCTGCCTCATCCCTCAACCACCCCCCTCTGCCTGCCTTAGCACCTCTTTTCTGTTCATAAAAATGATTAGAATTATTCCTATCTAGGCCTTTGTACTAAATGCCAATTTTTACATAGAAGGTTCTTTTTCTTAAATATACACTTACTGGTGCATTGGGATTATGCATCATAGTGAGGTTCAAAGGGAAACGCATGTGGGAGTACACAGCACTCGGTGTGATTCCTTCCAGATTCCTCCCCATCCATGTCAGTGCGACTGGTCGAGATATCTCTGTGTACAGATAAAGCAGTAGTTAAACTCTTTCCTTCATCGAGCCTCTTTTTCAGCTTCCCAGTTTCCTCTCCCATCCCCTTCCAATTATTCTATTGACATTTCTCCTCATTTATCAAGAGTTGCTTTTGTTTCCTATTTTTTCTCTAGCTTCATACACACAAGACAATTTTACTCAGCCATAAAGAAGAAAAAAATTATATCTGGAAGAACATTCCAGATATTTGCATGGCTGGCTTCTTCTCACCCTTCCAATGGCAACTCCAGGTCACAGACGCCTTAGGGAGGCCCTCCCTGACTACCTAACCTGGACTGATCTCCTGACTTCTCTCCAGCCTGGAACCACTTCTCTCCACTTAGTACTATCAATTACTGTCTGAACTTTGGTCAATAAAAACTGTTGACTGTGCTCCTGCTCTGTGCAACAAACTCTTCTGGACACTTAGACTGCAGTGGTGAGAAGGCAAATAAAGTTACTGTTCCCAAGGAGTTTGCATTCCAATAGGTAAATCACATATCCCCACATTTTTCTGGTGTATTCACTTCTTTTTTTTTTTTTTTTGTCATGCGTTCATCTCTTTTCGCACTAGAATTTAAGCCATGCAACACGAACGTCTGTCTCTGTTTCCTTCATATGTGTATCTTTGAGGCCATTTGTTAGTCCTCGAGCATGGTAGGTTCCTTGTAAATATGTATTGCTTAATTTAAAAGGGAAAAATGAACGACCTACTTAAAACATGGCATTGAGGACTTAAATTTCAACTCTACTATTGAGTACCACAGTTTGCATATATGAATCTCAGCTAATTTAACTATAAATATAAGAGTAATTATAATCACCTTCAGAGTTATTGTTTAAACAAAAAAGATTCTACTTATAATATTTTGCAGCATTTCACACAAAGGGCAGCCAGGACCAAGGCTTCCTGCTGTCATGTGGATGAGCTTGAAAGTAGAGGGAATGGGTAGAGGGAAAAGGGAAATTCGCTAATGTGCATGACTTACATTCATAAAGTCAATCACTAAATCAAACATGAGAAGGCAGGAGGGAAAGGGAATGGAGTGGAAATTAGGGAAGGGCTAAATGAGTGATACGTGCATGTATGCCTTTACCATTTTGTGCCCCCATTAAGATGTATGACTACAATAAACCAGTAAAAGTTTTTAAAAAATAAAAAATAAAAATGTTAAATAATATTCTAAAGAAAGAAAGAGTGGATATTCTAAGATGCTCCAGCAACCAGGTAAATGACTTGGAAGTTTCATCCTGTGAACCGATCCCTGAGATTATTGCAGCCCTGAAGGATGATTTGGTGTGATCTTAGGAGGAACTTAGAGGTAAAAATCCGTAATGCCTTACTCCACTAACTTCTGTTGGCAACACTTGGTGTCAGAAAGTAAAAAGTGAAAATTGAGTTTCTGAGCTAGAAGCCACACATAAGTCCTTCCTTTCATGCATGTGTATTTCCATAAAATTAAATTAAACAAAATAGAACAATTATTTTTGGAGTATTGAGCCAGACAAACCAATATATAAGTTCTGCATCTCTACTGACTACCAAAGAGATCTGAAGAAGTAAATAAATCCTACCAAGTCCTTAATTTCTTCAATTTTAACATAAACATCATAATATTTAACTTGCTAAAGATTTATAAGGTCTAAACCCCAGTTTGAGAATTACTAACATATACAAACTAAAAAAAAAAAAAAACAATAGTCCCACTTATCCATTATTTTGCTATCCATGTTATCTATTATCTTCAGCCAACTGTGCTCTCATAATATTAAATAGAAGCAGAAATATTTCACACATTTTAAAGTGCATAACTTGAATGGCATGATGACATCTCATGTACTGTTCTGCTCTAACACACCTGAACATGAACCATTCCTTCATCCAGAGTTTCCATGCTGTATGCGCTATTCACCTATTGGTTGCTTAACGGCCTTCTCAGTTTTCAGATGGATTGTCATGATAACACAGAACTTGTGTCCAAGTGACCTTTATTTTCTTTATTACACTCATGTACAAGAATAGTGATGCCAGCAATTTTATTATGGTATGGTATTAGAATTATTTGATTTCATCATTAGTTTTTGTTAATCTCTTAACCGTACCTCATTTATAAACTAAACTTTATTGTAGGTATGTATCAGAAAATACATGGTATATACAGAGTTAAGTACTATCTATGATTTCAGGAATCCTGAGGGAGTTTTTGGATATATCTCCTACAGATAACAGGGGAATACTGTATTTATGGTCTCATTTGCCATGCATCCAAAAACAGAACCATCAATTTGGAAAAATGTAGTGAAAGCCAACTACAAAAACTTCACAAGAAAGCAAGTTATTAATGTTAGAAGAATGAAATTTTAGAGGCAGAGATTCCTGAATGAGCATAACTATTAAGCAAACCTAAAAATCAGCTGGGAGATACATAAATCAGGCTTTTATGTCATATTCTCCAAATACATATATAAGCAGGAATCACTTAGAGTTTGAGAAAGATAAAATATAAAACACTGCCTTGTAAAATATATAATAAACATAAGAAACTTGTACAGCCCTGAAAAATGGTAGGGGATAAAATTGGAACATAGCAAAATACAGCTTCAAGCCAGGTGTGGCGGTGCACACCTCTCTGGTACCTGGGAGGCTGACATAGAAAGATCACAGGTTCAAGACCAGTCTCGACAACAGAGCGAGACTTTAAGCAACCTAACAGGAACAGGTTTCAAAGCAAAAAATAAAAATGGCTAGGAGTGTAGCTCAGAGGTACAGTTCCTATGGTCCAATATTTAGTACTACAAAGAAAGGAAAGGAAGAAGAAAGAAAGAAAGAAAGAAAGAAAGAAAGAAAGAAAGAAAGAAAGAGCAAGCAAGAAAGAAAGAAAGAAAGAGAGAAAGAAAGAGAAAAGATTAAATTTATACATATTCAAGGTCTTTAAAAATCTAAAGTTTATCTCGTAATCTTTTTTAAAGTCTAATGAAAATCAAAACTTGAATTTTTCATTCTTTCTGTGCTCATTTACCTTTCGTTTACATACAAATCTAACAAATGAAAAATTGATTTTTCAGTCTTTTTTTTGTGGTTCTAGGGTTCTTGGAAACCCTTCTAACTCCGGGCTACACTCCCACACCTATTTTTTATATTTTGATTTGGAAACAGGGTCTCCTAAGCCAGCAAGGCTGACTTCGAACCTGTGCGATCCTCCTGTCTCCACCTCCCAAGCGTGGGGATAACAAGCGTGCGCCACCACACCCGACTTTCAGTCTTTTTTGTATTAGTCTCAAACTGTTATATAGACAAGCCAAGAGTAACGAGAAGCATTAATATGACAGAAACACACCCACACACGACACAAAATAATACAAAAAACCTCAGAAAAATAATAACAAGAATCAGAGGCCATTTAATGAAGAGGAAGCAAATTCCCTATTTCCCAACAGCCTCGATGTATGCATCACTATTTTATGGAAACATAAGTATGCTGATCAATTTATATCTTTCAAAAAATGCAAAAATTATGTTTTTCATTTTATCTTCCTAAACTTGGAAGTATGCTATAACTTTTTTTTAAAAAGTGTTATTATTTGGCATTAAAAATTTATATATAGTGTCACATTTGAGTCATCTATTGAATGCAAATGCAAATTATTCTAACTTGGTGCCTGCAGCAAATAATACGTGAAATAAACACTTGCACAGGGATTGTGGACACTTAAGTGGTCACCACAGGGCAGTGGACTGTGTGACACAGACCCTCAGATGCTGACATCTAGGAAGATGAGCTTGGCCTGGCTGTGCTCAGCACGTCCTGGGGAGGTATCAGGCAGAGGGGACCGCGGCTGAGCATGCTGAACATCACGAGCCTTGGGACGTTTTTCCCTACAGCTGTAGAAGAACCACTGTATTTGTGGTTTGACATGCCACCAAAGATCATCGAATGTGATTAATACACGGACAATCAACTACAAGGATTTCACCGCAAAGTAATAACTGATATTGGAAGTGGTTCACTTGAGAAAGTTGGTTCAGACTGGGGAATCTCGTTTTTCCTTCTATGTGTGATGAAAGGGAATAGTAAGACGCACCGTGGATGACTTTCTTATATCACGCCATACTTTCCTAGTGTAGACAAGATTCCTTAACTGATATTCCCTGAATCGTCAGCTACCGCATTGGTAAGTTTATTCATCAAAACTTGTGTTTTTTAGCCTTTTGTGCTCATTTACACACAGTTTTAACAAGTGGAAAATTAATTTTTCAGTCCTTTTTAGATTAGACTCAAACAGTTCCATAGTTAGGCAAGCCAAAAGTCACACCTGGTATATATCCCCTGTTGGATCTTTAAGGGTCTCGTGTTCTATGGAAAGAGTATGCTTGATGTTCTCTTGATCCTACAGATCTACTCTCTGTGCTGGGCCCTGGAAGGCTGAGCTCAAAAGTCAGCTACAAACAGACCCCCATGTCCTCTGGCTTCGGGCTGGGGTATCCATGGGCAACAGCAGCAAGGGATCAGAGAGTAAGCAGAGAGGCACCCTGGCATTTTAGTTTCCTTGCTTGTCCTCTGCTGGACAATTTGTTGGAGGTGGTTTATTTTTTTTTCATCAACCTTATTTGTATGCAGTCAAATCCTTCTTACTGGTACTGTTCAATGAGCTTGGACACACATATACACCTGTATAGCCACACCATGATGGAGAAGGAAAATGTTCCACTGCCACAGGATGTGACAAAGTCCCCCTTACAGCCATCCCCAAGCCACCACTGATCTGATTTCTATCAGTATGGATTAATTATACCTTTATTTGAATTTAATATAAGTAGGATCACAGAGAAAGAACTCTTTGGTTCCACATAATTATTTAGAGATTTATCTATATTGTTGAGTCTATCAATAGTTCATTACATTTTGTTGCTTTATAGAACTCCATTGAATTTCTATCACACCAAAAATCATCTCCACTGCCCTCGGGTTCTCTCTTATAGCTAGCGAGCTCCCCAGCTTGACCATCTTTGTTGGGATCTCTGTTAATTTTATTGTACTGAGAATTGAACCCAGGGGCATTCTACTTCCAAGCTACACTCCCAGCCCTATTTATTTATTTACTTTTATTTTGAAACAGAATCTCACTAAGTTGTAGAGAACTTCACTAAGTTGCTGAGGATGGCCATGAATCTATGATCTTCCTGTCTCATCCTCCCAAGTACTAGGATTAGAAGCATGCAGCACCACGCCTGACTTTTGTTGGTATGTTTAAGTGCACTGCCACCTTTGTGAACTTCATTAAACTCCTTTACATAATTCCATATGGATGTTCTGTCTCCTACGAGGTCTCTAATTGACCCATGATCACCTAAGAAATACAATATTAGCTGGACGTGTTGACAAACACTTGTAATCCCAGTACTTGGGAGGCTGAGACAGGAGGATCACAGATTTGCGGCCAGCCTCAGCAACTTAGTGAGGTTCTCTGCAACTTAGCAAAACCCCATTTCAAAATAAAAAATAAAATAGGGCTGGAGTATAGCTCGGAGACAGAATGCCTCTGGGTTCAATCCCTAGAGCCACAAAAAATTAAATTAAAAAGTAGCACATTATTATAAGTGTGTATAAAGTCTTTATTCTCTAAAAGGATAAAGGGTTTTTTTTTAATATAAATGCTGACTTCGTCTATTTTAGACTGCTATAGAATAGTAGCAATATCTATGGAGTTTATGAAAAACAAATTTCTCTCTCAGTTCTGGAAGCTGGGAAGTCTGGAAAGTATCTCAGGCATCTGGTAAGGGCCTGTGCATGGAGCATTTTTAAGGGCCTCATCTACCATCAGTGAAGGGGGGAGGGAGTCATTTGCTAATCACTTCATAAATGCCCACCTAACACCGTCAAATGGGCAACACCTGAATTCTGGAGGGAATACATCCAAATAATGTCAGGCATCACTCTGTCATATCTTAAGTCCCTCTGTGGCAAAGAATTAGCCATCAACAATTTTTTCGGTACTAGAAATTAAATCCAGATCATTCTACCTCCAAGCTATACTCCCACCCCCTTTTAAACTTGAAACAGGGTCTTGCTAGGTTGATGATAGTCTTGCTGTATGGCTGAGGTTGTTCTTAAACCTGTGATCCTCCTATCTCAGCTTCCTGAGTACTGGGATTACAAGCATGCACCTCCACGCCTGGTTCAGAACTTTGAATTTCCAAACTATTAATGTTCCTTTTTATCAGATTATAAAAGATGTGTGTGCGTGTTAAATGAGTAATTTTAAAATGCAGAAAAATATAAAGAAAAAATAGAAGCATCAGTAAACCTACCATCCTAAGATGAGATAGAATAATTTCTTTCAAACCCCTTTTTTTGATGTTCCATATTCAACTATTGCAAATAAAATTAAAATACCAGAATAGTTTTGTTTCCTGCCTTTTTATACCTAACTATATTTTGTCAGCATTTTCATTATTATTTAATATTATTTAAAGATATTATTTTAATGGCCCTATAAATCTTACCATATATAACATATGTTTAACTACTATTTGTGATCATCTTCTGTTTTTAATGGGGTTCTTGATTTTTGCAGATGAGTGAGTCAAAAACTAAGTTTTGACTCATTCATTGGCCATTATGATGGTGTTCTTTGATATTTGGGGTCAGCCTGGTTCCTAAATAGAATTTAAAACCAAGAAATTTTACAACTGAGAGAAAAGTGCTTGACTGTTAATGGAGGTGAACAGTCATTTAGAAAATACTTCCTGGGTTTAACAAGGAAAATATTGGGGTTCTCAGTCTTCACCTCTGGGTAACTTCTGAAGCCTGCCCTGATATGGTTCAATTAAGACAAGAAAGATCAAGTAACCACAGGAAGACCATAATTCCTGCAATAACAAACGTCACATGTTGCCATTTTAGCAGTTCTGAGTGACTGCATTATTATTTCTGATGGTTTTAAAGGTAGTATTTGTCAACCACAATATCACAGACTTGTCTAAGTAATTAACTTCGAATCCAAAAATAACCTCAATTGTTTAACCACCAGTGTATAAGACACCATGGGAGGGATGTGCCACTTTCTTTGGAAATAAATCTGATTCCTTCAGTCTCTAGATTTATTTCTCCAGGAACAATGTTATTGTCTTGTAAAGTGGCCCACCCCTCCCATTATCTCCTAAGTAGCAGTTAGCTGGGGAGAAAACAGTTCTATTGATATATGAAGTTGGAGGCAATGCCAAGCTAATTGATCTGAGTAGGTTAAATGGGAGAAAATACTTCCAAGAATCAATAGAGGTGCTAATTTGGCTAATTGTTGGATAGTGTTTCTTTTTTAAGTGAATGATTTCCCCAATTACTGTTTATCATGTTGATTTTCTTGCCCTGACTTTATCAGTTTTAACTTTACCAAACCTTCTATGATATTGGTTTCCAATGTGTCTTAGTCCCAAAGTTTTTATTGTAAACCTGGTGACAGGTAGTTTCCTGGACATAACGATCTTCAGTACAAAACTAGGCTTGGTCTTTAACTAAGATAACTCCAGGAAAAACAACTTTCTACCAACAGCATTGTAAGCCAAAACAAGAGTCTTCATTTGATGAAAGTTTATGGACCAGGAAATAGAAGTTTCCACATATTATTTAAAGTTACAAGGGCAACCAATATAAAAACTAAAGATTATTATCTTTCTAATTAAAAAACAAACTGTGAAAAAAAAAAAAGGCAAAGAGATTAGACAACAAACCAGCATCTCTCCTTTCCAGATTTTCCAGAGGCATGTATGGGGTGATATCAAGAGATATTGCTTAAGACTGACAGTTCAACACATGGTCAACAATGAACAGAAAAGTTAAAGGGCAAAGAGATATAATAGGAGAACAAATTTTTATTGTTTCTTTTTATCTCTGCCAAGTGCCATTTTAAATAATAATAACATTGTTTTTAATGATAATAACACTATTAAATACCAATGATATAAGATATTGAGGGTTCAGAAAGAACAATGAGTAGATCAGAACAAAAGGGGAATTAGAGTCTTATAAGGGCGACAGGGCTTAATGCCAACTAGAACAAAGTCCTAATCTATCTCCTTAATAGGTCACAGACTAAGAGAAAGAGAGCTGAATAACAGAGAATATTACAAACATTGAACCTCAAAAGGGACAAAGGGGAGTATATTAAATTGATGTGCATGATATTTTCTTGTAATAATACTTGCAAAGGTCTTGCTATAGCCTCCACCCTTTTCCCCTGAGTCTGCTCACTGAAATTCTTTTTAGAATTTCTTAAAGAACTCTTTTTTATTCCAAAATGAAGGATACCCTAGGGAAAAATCTACACATTAACTCAAGGTTCTGCTTGAATGGTTTTGACCTAAATTGGAACAAAGGTTTAAATGTTTGATATTAAAAAAGTACAAAACTCTGAATGCCGAAATCAAGGAAGCACCACCAATATGAGCTCAAAAGAGGATGACTGAAGGCATAGCCAATATTTTACAGAATTACCATTTCCTGTTGTGTTTTCTGCTGTCTACTCTATCTTTCTGGCCTCTGTGTTTCTTTCTGAGCAATGGTCCATGATATTCTAGTTGTTTTTATGGCTGAAATCAGCATCAGAATTGGATTTTCTAATGGTAACTGTCAGACACTGGCTGAAATCCTTGGAAGATACCCCTTCTGGGCTTTTTGCTGTCATATTGGAATGGTAATGAAGAACTCCAGCCAGAAAGTAAGCTGATGTCTTACTTGCAATCCAGAACTTTTCCTTTCCCCAGGAATTTCACAGGTTAAAAACCAGTGAAACACACTGGTTAAAACCCACACAAACACTATGCCCCCAACAAGCATGTTTCTGAAAGTAGTGTATTAACCTCTTTATAGTAGTCCTTCTCCTTCTCACCATCCTCATCATCATCATTACCGTCATCATGGACACCCTGCCCTACCATGTGACCTAGAGCAACTTACTTCATTTTACTTACTTCATTTCTCTGATGATCAGCCTGTTCTTACATAAAATGAGAATATTGAACTTTGCTCTGTTCACCTTGTAGAGTAAGGAAACATAAATGTGGAGACAGGAATGAGGCAAAGATGCGGAGAAAACTCATTAGGAAGCACCAAGCAAATGTGAATATAATCAGAAATGATTCAGAGGTCATGAGCTCTTCGAGGTCAGGGACCCCACAGAGAATTTCATAAATTGCCACATATCATAGCTATTCAAACATGTTTTATTTATACCTACCTGAGAAAACAGAGCAAAAACAGACAATGACAATACAGCCAATTCCATAAAGGTGTATATGATAATTGAGTGTATTGAGAGACAGTGATCTGTCAGAGGTCACTGAGTCCTTTGGAAGGATTCTGCAGTAAAATTATAAATAATAAACATCCAATGGGATTTAAAGAACAAGTTTGGTATATACAAAAGAACAAAGAATATAATCAACGATAGGGGCAAAATACAATTGGTAAGTTTATCAGGTGTTTACAATGCATCCAGATATGAATCTGTAGTAGCCACTTTCACATATCATTTGGTCTTCCTGAAGGCTTTCTGATCAATATATGCAGGTAATGTAATGAGGACTGTCAAGGAAGCCCTCAGCTTTGTGGAGCTAAGCAGAGTTTCAATATGTGTCATTGACTACCAGAAATCCTCAAATAGAGGGGGAAAAAAAGATGAAAAAGCACTGGTGAAATGGAAGAAAGTATCTCAGCTGACATTCTCACTGCCATAATCCAAAACAACTGACTACACAATTTATAGAAAGAAAGACTTATTTGCTCACAGTTTTTGGAGATTTCAGGGTTCAGTACATGTCAGGCTGGGTTTCCAGACCTCAGGGAATGATATCAGCAAGCAGAGAAAGGATGAATGCAAGGGCTCTGCTCTTATATCACAGAGGTTAGAAATAGAGAGAGAAGGGGAGAGGAACTATAAAATCCTGAGGGCTACACCTCCAAAAACCCCTCCTTAGCAATCAAGTCCCATTTCCAACATGGCTACCTTGTTTAGGTGAGGGCTGAGGGAACATTCCAAATATAGACCGTTACAGAAGGTAAAAAAATAAGCGAATAAATAAATTTCAATAAATAAGTAGTGGGAAGGAAGACAGGATAGAAAAAAGATTGGTATAAAAAAGAATAGAAAAATACATAAATAGGGTACAAACCTGGGAGTGATAGAGCAGAAACTATAACATAAAGGATGTTTATTACTACACATATCCTAAGAGTTTGTCAATCCCATGTGTGTTAGAGAACAAGAGCTTGACTCTGTTCACTAGTAGTTCATTAGGAAACTTCAAGTAGTAGAAACAAACTACACATTCTGTTCTTCTGTTACTGTATTACTTTCCTGATTATCGTATTACATCACTGGAACAACAAAATAGGTGCAGACTGTGTGAAAATATTTTGGGGAGAAAAAATTCAGCAGGATATTCTTTTGCACTTCTAGGAAGTATTGCATATTAACCAGGTTCCATGTAAGGAGTTGGAAATTCAGAGATGTGCAAGACCTAGTCTCTACAAAGAACTTGTAGGCCAACAATGGAAACAGGATAGTCTCATGAACGTAGAGCAAAAGTGCTGACATGTGTAATAAGAAAAGTACATTCCAAGAGTGAGGAATGGTTAACTCTATTGAAGGAGGTCATGGAAAGCACCATAGTAAGATAGCACAGCATTAGTTTTATGATATTTTTAAAGCAAGATGAGAAAAGGAAAGATAGCATATAAGTGAAAATGCCCAGCTTTAAACCTGCCTAATTCAGAATCAAAGCCACAGTGTATTTGTTAATGCCCAACTTCCTTTCTCTGCAATTTTAATGGAGTCCAAAAGGATATTTATGAGATTAAATCACCAGCCATAAGACTTGATTTATCCCAGGAAATGGACAATTTGAGCCTGCATCCCTTGAACAGAACAGACAAGCCAATTTTACCTTGAAAAAAATCAACAGGTAGAGGCATAACAAAGGTCATATATTAAGAGTGTGCAGATGGAAATTCTGCCTCAGCAGTTACATCGACACAGTTATTACTGTTATTACAACTAAACCTTCTCATTCCACTGACATTATTAACCAAGACAAACGTGGCCCTGCAGCTTTATTTCATGGGGGCAGATCACCTATTAAACCAAGAACAATATCATTGTCTTTTGCAGCACTTCCAAAATTGTTCCCTGCCTCTAAAAGGTTCCCTGGGCTTTTCTCCTCTCGCCATCAGAATCGAGACCATCCATCTCTGATGTGTTTTTATATGATCAGCTTCTGTTTTGCATATCCTAGTATATCCCCACTGAACTCACCTAGGTAGGAGGTTCATAATTGTGTGATCATTTATGAAATTAGCAACATTTTCTCTTGCCATCTTATTTAGGTGCATATAAAGTGAATCAGCCCCTTCAGAAATCCAACATTTATCAGGGCATTTTTTTTCTTCTCCAACTAAAACTACATCCTTCAGGATCCATGAGTCAAATTTATCCTGGAATTTGAGAGTGCTACCTTAATCAGGAGGAAGGAACCAGGTTTCAGAGTTTATAAGTGATTTGATCAAAATTATACAAATATATACAACAGGAAAGAGACTAAAACTGAGGTTATAAAAACATTTTTGTCCTATTTATCTAGGAGAAATGGCTACTCCCTTTGAAACAGGAAGGCAAAGCATTACTTGCTGTGTGGCTGATAGGCTAAAATTCAAATGCCTTCATTTGGCTTATGAGTTGGGCTGATTTTTGCATGGAAATTTTCCTCATTTAATTATACCGTTTTTTACTGCAATTAATTTACTGAGTAAGTGTAAATATAATTTCCACAACCCATGTACCTTGGATTTATTTCAATTCGATAATGTTTCCTTTTTGTCAAAAGGTGAACAAATGCCCCAGGAACTGATTCTATTGACTATTTTCGATGGGGCCCTTGGTGTACTATGTAATTATAAACAAGAACCCAAACATAAATAATTATGGCAATCATTCAGTATCATTCTCTACCCACTTGTGAATGGGAGCCTCAAGAGGGAGAATTCAGCAAGAAGTTTGGGGCAATATAATCCTTAATAAAGGGGAAATGTCCTTTAGGCTTTCTGAAACTCCAAATGATCAAGATTATCCAAGCAGGATTGTCATATAATTTGGGCTTTTGTATGTCTTCTCAAATTTTCTTTTCTAATAAAATATACTAACATGTCACTGTTAAACAATAACAAAACAGTAGGATTTGATGTTGCAACTGGTGTCAAGGTTGGGACTCTGCCCAAAAAAGGCCAGTGAGAACATGTCTCCGGTGGCCCCCACATCCACAGCCAACCTGGCTGGTTGCAGATAGAATGAGTAGGGGCAGCGCTCTGTGGTCTCAGAGGCTCTCCTGATCTGTGGGCAGTCAGACTGATCCAGGGCTAGTCCTGGCTCCCCAGCTCTTTGCCTATTGGCAACCAGCCACTTGGAGTCTGTTCAAATGAACAAGCTGCCTTTTCTTCCCACATATTGGTTTCTCCTCCATTTGAAAACAAAACTCTTCCCCATCTGCTTGCTTCTGGGATCGCCATAATTGCATGGAGGATAATTGGCGGCAACTCAATCTGAGGAAAACCCTGTTGATTCGAAGCAGAGTCTCAATAAACGTTTGTGTTTCATCGTTTTGCTAAATGGAGACTGTGTGCTGGCCAGCTCTGCTAACATACAAAAGGAAATGAATGGTAGGCATATGAGGAAGAGAGGGAGAGTTGAATGATGCTCCTTCACTACCCCTCTGTTTCTAAGAATCCTCCAGTGTCAAAAGACCATTGATCTATTTAGTGAGGCCCTTTGTAACTCAGTGAGACCCTGTTTCAAAATAAAGAATAAAAAATAAAGCTGAGGGTGTAGCTCAGAGGTAGAAAGCCACTGGGTTCCATCCCCAGTACCAGAAAAAAAACCCATTGATGTATCTAGATTATCTCTTCCCTCTAGTCAATAAAGCACCAAGTAAATGATGTCAGAACAGAGCCCTAACACCCACAAGAGTGCCAGGAATAAGGCCATTTTCCTGACTCTGTCCACTAAACTATGACCCTGGATCTAGGTTCTGAGCTATTCAACTCCCATAAGAAATAGAAGATCATTGCCTTAATACCAAACAGTTGCTTTCTAAAATGGTTACTGCCACTAGAAAGAAGCCACTAGAGTTTGTATACAATCTGTGAGCAGGGAGCATTGTTGCAGATGAACAAGCTGGTCATTCACATGCCTGGGTTCCAGTTGTGCCTCTTACATTTACTAGCTGTAACCATGAGCACATCTTTTTGTTTCTCTTAACCTCAGTGCCCCATCTCCAACACGGGGGTTAAGAATCATTCCAACTCATCAAGTTTCTGGGAATAATATAATTCGTGTAGAGTTCAAATAAATATCTGATACACAGTAAGCTCTTGAAAACTTGGTCATAATTACTAAGTTGGTGCTCCATCAGCCCTTCATGAACATTTACTACCTATAGGATACTTCATTATGTTCTGGGAATACAACAGAGGAAATGATTGATGAGTTTTTTATCCTCATCACTTGTAGAGACTTGGAAGGAAAGGAGGGGCAGAGGAAGAGCGAGAGAATGAATAAACAAACAGGGGAACTTGAAGTAGTAACAACATCTATGATAAAAATAAAATCAAACAGACTTGGTAGAACCTGAAGTGATACTATAGCTCTATGTAGGTTATTCAGGAAAGACCATTCTAAAAAGGAAATATCTGAGTCACCACCTGAATTTTTAGGCATAAGAAAGAGATAGTACAAAGGCCAGCACTGGGGAGGGTCTTGATCTAGTCAAGGTAAAACCAGGAAATGTGAGGCTGGAACAGAATGAAAAAGAAGTAAGAGAGACTTAAGATGAATTAAGAGGGCTTCAAGGCTCTTAGTACAGAGATTTGTACAAAACTCATGGAATTACAAAGATAACATACATGGAAACTGTTCTGTGCACTAATATGACATTATCACGTAAGGAACTGTTTCCAAATTGAAAGCTGGATCACAGGGTTTCTGGTTTCCTTGATGGCTAGAGAGCAACCACAGGACCAACTGGGTCACATCTTATTTGAGTTTCTATTTTAGTTTGCTAGTCAGATTTTCATCATTGTGTCCCAAACACCTGACAAGAACAACTTAGAGGAGGAAAGATTGGTTTGGGTTCTTGGTTTCAGAGGTTTCAATCCAAGGTTGGCTGGTTCCAAGGCAAAGACATTATGGTTGAAGGATGTGGCAGAGAAGAGCTGTTCGGTTCATGGCAGTTGGAAGGAGAAAAGAGAGAGAGAGACAGAGACAGACAGAGAGAGAGAGAGAGAGAGAGAGAGAGAGAGAGAGAATGAATGCCTTTTCAGGACACAACCCCAGTAACCTGCTTCCTCCAGCTAGGTCCCATTTCCTAGTAGCAGCCCATTCAGTCATCAGTGTAATCATTAACCCACTGATGAGGTCAGAGACCTTATGATCTAATCACATATAAAATCCCCATATTGGAGGCTTTGGGAGATATTCCAAATCCAACTATATCAATTAGTTTCCTATATAAGAAAGAATAAATTACAAAACTGAGGGCTTAAAGAAGCAGAAATAATTTCCTTACAGTTCTCAAAAATAGAAGCCCAACATTGGAGATTTTGGCAAGAAAAAGATTCTTCTAAAATGCCGGGGGATGAATCACTGCTAGCTCTTGGAGTTTCTGTTTGTCACAGTGGATCCATGATTTTAGCAGCATAACTTCAACCTAAACTTCTGTCTTCATCTGTGTGTCTGTGTGTTTCTGGACCTAACATGGTATTCTTCTCCCTGCTTCATTATTTTCTCTTCTTATAAGGTCACCAGTCATATGGGATTAGGTCCCATCCTTATCGAGTATAACCTCATCTTAATGAAGATGCAGAAAAACCCTATTTCTAAATAAGAAATATATGCACCCAGATACCAAGGGTTAGAACTTCAACATACCTCTCTGAGGGATACAAACACACACACAAAGAAATATCTATATTTGGATTATCCTGTTGCTTTTGTAAACAGAAAAGCAATGACCAGTTTTAAGTTTAAGGAGGTATCTCAGGAAGAGAGAAAAAAAAAATCAGGAGACAGAACCACAGGGAGTTGGGATAAGTTTGATGTTAAAAACAAAACTTAAGTTGGAGCCATCTGGTGGCCCCAGGAGGTCTGTCATGTTGGAATAAGCAGGGAAAAGAAAGGCCAGAAGCTAAGCCAACATTGTTGTCAAGAAATAGAGTTAAAGCGGTACAACGGGCAATGCTGGGGGCATTTGTAGAGTTGGTGCTATTATATACCTCAGATCCTGTCCAGGCATTCCATTTGCCGATAAAAGAGTAGGCTGCCCAGTAAGAAACAAAGAAAATGATTCAGGAAAAGCAGGTTTCAAATTCGGCAGTTTCTTAATTGAGCACAGGTGGAAGCCCTAAAGAAATTAGGCTGTAAGTCACTCTGAATTGTATGTGTATTTGACAGTGGCTCAGTCTGGCACATAGCCATGTTCCTAGGCAGACAAGTTTGGGAATTTTAAAACTGTCTTTCTTTATTGGTTTAATTTTTGCATGTTTGCTTTAATAAAATTTCAATGTAAACATTTTGTGAATATACATTTAACTTCACAAAACCAAGTAGTAAATAATCTCAATTTATTAATATTTTTCTTCCTTAGCTGAAGGAGGAACTCTAATCCTGAAATTAATCAGATACATTTTTTAAGTGCTCAAGTGGAGTTTTGTGAATGTCTTCTGAAAGAAATGAATGCAAGGAATGTTGACTTTTAGGTAAAAAAGAAAGAACCAGAATATTTTCTTTCCACAAGAAATCAGAGTGGCCTTCAAGGGTCCAAGGAATAGACAAACCACTCTCCTAGCTCCGGCGAAATGAAATGTGGGCTTTGAATCCATAAAGTGGAACTGACAGTGTTTCTTTCATGGCCTCAAGTACTGCCATGTGAATTTCCCTGTGTATAACTTCCCCCTCATGTGTCCTATCAAACCACATTAGCAGATATTTACTAGCACTAACACCGCACTAACCGTTCAGATACAAGAATACACTAGTGTAGTTGTATGTCTCTGTATTTACATATTTACTCACATATTCCACATTAGACTGAAAGCTCAACAAAAGCAGGAGCCGTCTTTTATATCCATATCCCTGGATCATTGCATAAGTACAGCCCAAAGAGCAAACATATCCATGACACTAATCCCTCGGTTTCCCCTTAGTCTAGCATAAAGTAAAAATTATCTTAGGCAAATGGTGTTTAAGCTGAGGCTGGAAGAAATAATCAAGGGGCATTCCAAAAGCATGGAAGTAGAGAACTATGAAATAAAAATTAAAAGATGGCAAATCTGAGGCTAAGATTTTTACACGTTAGCTACACGTTAGCTATAGAGTGGCCCCAAGCGCGTAAGCTCAACTTGTCTTTTGAGACCTGTCTGTTAAGGTTCGATGGAGAAACAGAAACCATCCCAGGTATTTCAGTAAGAAAATAATTCAACATAGGGAATTGAAAGCTTATATGATTCCTGGACCTGTGCTCTGAGCAGGTTATAGGCTGGTCTTCCATGAACAACACCAGAGGGACATAGAATTGAGCCACCAAGAACATGGATCTATCCAAGAGAGCCCTGGAGCTCTACCCTTGACAAAAAGCTGCGGCTACCTTTGTTGCTTTCCCAGAGTTGCCTCCAGATTCAGATAGAGGATGATGGTCATGCTTAAATGATGCTGGAGAAACATCCGCCTTTCCAAGAAGGGCAGAAAGATTGCTCCATTCCGTCAACATCTCCCAAATATTGAACAGAAGTGCTTGCATGTGTAAACTTTACTCAATTCCAGAGTCCTATCTACAAAGGGTTCTAGAAAATGTAGTTTCCAGTTTTTTAACCACTCAAACTAGAAAGAAGACAGGGGTTTAAATGAGTCAAATTACAATACAGAAAAGCTATCACAGTATTAAGGTGAGGATTGCAAAAGTGATGGTTTGAGAAATTTTAATTATGTTGGAAGAATTCCAGAGTCTAGATCAGAGAAATCAACATGTCCAAATAAAAATATAAATCAGAGATTTTATGGGTAACATTTTTTTTGAGGTACGGAGGATGGAACCCAGGGGCTTTCTACCTCTGGACTACACTCCCAGGCTTATTTTATATTTTATTTGGAAAGATGGTCTCACAAAGTTGCTGAGAACCTCACTAAGTAGCTGAGGCTGGCTTTGAACCTGTGCGATCCTTCTGTCTCAGCCTCCCAAGTACTGAGATTGCAAGCATGCGCCACCACGCCCTCTAACAATTTTTAAAAAATACTTTTTCTGTCTTGGTGTGTGTGTGCGTGCATGTGCACTTTAAGAAAACTGCTTTATGGTTGATAAGAGCACTTATCAGTAGAGAACAATAAAATACAGATAAGGAAATACGGTCCCTCAGCTCAGAAGGACTGCTAGAGTTGTCATTTTCCACAGTGCTTTGCTGAATCCTGGAGCCATCCCTGGGATTTCTTGAATTAATTTGGCATTTCAAATATGTGCTGCAGGTTTAGGTCAAGCGACGGTTTACATTTCTATGGGGTTTATTCAATATGGTGCCTCAGGTTTGGGTATAGGTGAACTGTCATTGTAATTGTGCATCTAATTTGATGTGACTTCAGAATGTTCCTTTCACTAAAACCTTCTGAGCAGCCTTCAGAATCTGTGATTAGTTCAGGAAAAGAAAATAAGCTTCTTCATTAAACGAAAGAAGTAAAAATGGCCACATTAATAGTGAGGCTTTCAATATTAGTGACTATGAAAGAACAAAGTGTCAGTCATTTCATGGCTACAGTATAACTGGGCTTCCCTCCAGTGCGCCATCAGGACAGAAAGAGGGTGTGCTCCACTCAGCTCAGTCCCGTGCCCCTCCTTAGTTTTCCAACCGGGACTTAGCGGCCAAAACAAGTCTCAGTTTCATCTTCTGTAAAATGAACATGACAATAATTTTACAAAGTGGTTGAGGAGACTCATAAGGTTTATAGTTCTAGTTTATAATAGAGTTTAATTTTAATTATATATACACACACACACACATTACACACACACACACACACACACACACACACACACACACTTTCTACTTAACTGTGTCCTTAATAAAAAGTCAGGCTATTTTTATTGTATTTTGTGTTTTGACAGTGGCAGATCTTGTGACAGGAGGAGCACTTTATGTCTCTTTATTTCTGGTACCTACATGTTTACCTGGAACATAGTAGATTTTCAGTAACTCATATACATGCATATCTATGAATAACTCATATATATGCATATATGTGAGTTATATACATACAGTTTTATATATAGTAACATATATTGATTTATATAACATGTATTATATATATTGAGTTTATACAATATATACATAAAAAGTCAATAATATATGAGTTATTATATTATATATAATGTATTATATGCTATATTATGTATATATAATAATGCTAGCATGGATGGGTGGATGGATGGATGGATGGATGGATGGATGGATGGATGGATGGTCAACAGCCACCCACACTATGAGTTATCATTGGTCAATCACGGGCTGTTTCCACATTCCTGTAATGCTAAGCAGTGAGTCTATCACACAGGCACAGCCCATGCTCAGCAGGACAGCAACAGTGATTTTCACTCCTGACTAAAAATGAGCAGGACCTTCCTTCGTGCTGCCTCAGGAGACTTGACTTGCATTTGAGGCCCCAGGAGTAATTGTCCTTTCCAAGGGGTTTATTTCACAGTCGATTATGCTGTGGCAGCCCCAGACATCCCATTTTAAACATGTATAGAATGTCCTTGAAGAGCCAAATCACTTCGACAAGATGCAGTTACTCAAAATATTAAGTATCATTCAATCTTCAAAGCAACTTATCATATCACTAGCCCCTCCCGTCACAAGATCTGCCACTGTCAAAACACAAAATATAATAAAAATAGCCTGACTTAAGTACTGGTCTTGGAGACACAGTTCGTCAATTATGGAGGCATCCACAGTGCCGGATTCCATCAAGGGAGCATTGCCTAGTGAAAAGCTCAGCCACAGTCTTTGGCTACCTCTATCCAAACAAGTATAAACCAAATAAACATAGGACTCAAGGTGTATGCAGCCTGCAAGAATGTTAGCGTACTCATCCCTTTGGTGGGATTCCCGTGGCTCACTCTCCTCTCCATACCTCTAAGGGGTTATTTATCTTGTCTGCCTAAACCACCTCTGGTGTCATTAGTGACTGCAGAAAGAAATACCAAGTACTCTCACTGGCTTTCAGCTCACTCTGGACAATAGGGGCAGGGTGGTTTGAATAACTCCTGGGAAGCAGACTGCCAAAAGAGGTTTTCTCTCCCCCTGAGAAAGAGAATTACATGAGCCTTTGATCTTGCTGTTATTCTCTTCTCTGAAGTGAATTGTATGCCTGTGGAAAGTGCCATGCTAGCCGGCTGAGAAAATGAGAGGTTGTACTTATCCATGAAGGCAGTGAGGGTAGAGGAAGGTCTACCCTCAAAGGTCAAGGGTGTCTTCCCATGGCAGGATTTAGGAGAAAGTGGTCCAAAAATCAGATTGCTTCCTGTCTTGTCTACAGTCTAATTAAAATGCTTGGCTATATTCCTTGCTCAGCCTCAGTTTTTCTTTCTGTTCTGTGACCAGATTCATGGATGTCCTTGGCCTTCCTCAGAGAGAAACTGGAGACTAAAGGTGTTTTCAGGCATGAAGAGCTTCTGAGCTTACCCAAGCACACACATGATTTCACCTCAGTCAGCAGAGAACCACATCAGCTTCTGGTCAAGGAGTGATGTGTCTATCAAGTCACCATTGCGTTCTGCAGGTTATATCCACCTCCTTGTGGGGCAGACGGAGATCCTGCCTTCAATCAAGTATCATCTAAATGGAAACACAGAACCCCTCAGAAATATAACTCTATATTGCCAAAACAGAATTGAGCAGGAGAAAGGTTAAGCCGAAACAGACAGGACAGCCACTTTTGTCTTCTAAAATGAGTCAAGAGGGAAGAAGGGTTAGTGTAACTTAGCAACTCGAAAGTATTATGGAGGAAGTGATTGACCAGAGAGCTACCACCTAGGAAAA
Organism: Muscardinus avellanarius; assembly: GCF_963383645.1. NCBI lineage: Eukaryota > Metazoa > Chordata > Mammalia > Rodentia > Gliridae > Muscardinus > Muscardinus avellanarius. The sequence goes on from NC_137791.1 coordinate 121,532,072, forward strand.
CTGAGGAGGGGGAATTGGCATCATTACAACAAAATAAAGAAATTTCTAGTGAGGCTAAAATTCAGACATTTGAGGTGGAGGAGCTGCTTGGCTAGAACTGGTATCTCTGTGGGTAGGTAAGGAGATGGTTCTGCAAGTGCTGGGAAAATTTCAACATGCATTCAGCTGTAGGGTGAAGAAGTTTCCCATGAGAGGTACTGACAGAAACAAAAAGCTGCATAAAGCAAACAGGAAACAACCTCCAGCGGCCTCTTCACACCCCCTACAGCGCCTCCTACTGGCAGGAGATGGCGAAGCAAAATGGAGGTTGCCAAGTCCCGACCCTAGCATCATAGAGGATAGCGAAGAGTTGGTTTGGAGAAAGGAAACAGTTGCTTAGTAACGGGCACCAAGAGCAATGAAAGAAAGAAAAAGGGGTGAAATCGGTTGGGACTAAAGGATAGAGAATAAATTCAAGAGAATCAGAAAATTGAAACGAAAGGTTGGCAAGAAAAAAAGGTAGGCAGCTGGAATTCACAAGCAAAACTTGAAGAGGGATTAAAGATGACACAGAATGCAAGATCAGGTGGTGCAGGTGGGCGGAGGCAGATGGAAGCAAGTCAGACAGCTGGTAAAGGTGAGGCGATGGGAGTGTGAACTTTGATTTTAATGTAAGTCCCATCAATTTTTTAGTATTTGACCTTGATCAACTTACTTAAACCGAGCTTTATGGTTCACATCTGCAAAATAGGGATACTTCAGCTATCTTTGTTGTAACGTTATTATAAAAAGTAACTGAGATAATTTGCAAAAGATCTTAACAGAGCACCTGCACAAAACCAGTGCTCATTTTTTAATCTTTTAAATATATCTTAGTCTATTGTTTATATTTATTGTTCTCATTAATGATGCTATAACAGAAACTATTATTTGCTCCCCAATATTCATTTTTAATCAAACATAATAGGAGAATTTTATCTGAGCAAAGGCTGTGCACAGTAAAGATTTCATTTCTCAGTATCCTTTATGCTGCAGCCAGGTGCCTAAGCCTTGGCAATGGGATATTGGATATTGTGTGCAACTTCTGGGTAGTGCCTTTAAAAGAAAAACACTTTGTTGGGCATGGTGGTACAGGCCTATAAACTCAGTGTGAGTGAGGCTGAAATAGGAAGATCAGAGGCTTAGGCCAACCTCAGCAATTTAGCAAGACCCTGCTAAAATGTGTGTGTGTGTGTGTGTGTGTGTGTGTGTGTGTGTATACATATATGTGTGTATACACATATGTGTGTATATTTATACCCATTTATAAATTGTATACACATTTATATATATTTATAAATAGTATATACATTTATACTCCATTCCCAGCCATATATATGGCTTAGAGTGAAGCTTGGAAGTAGAATGTCCCTGGATTTGATCCCAAATACAAAAAAAAAAAAAAAAAAAAAAAACCCAGAAAGGGAAGGACTGCTCTTTCTCCTCTCTCTCTTGCTCCTAGCTACTAGCTGGAATATAAATGTGGCAGGGAGCCATCCTGAATTTTACAGATGAGGTTGACACCCTGACCATGGTGGAGCAACATGACACAATGAGGCTGCTCACATCACAAGATCACACAACCATCTTGGTTGCTTAGACTTTGAGTAAGAGAAAACCAAACATCCATCATGTTAAAGACACTATAATTTGGAGTGACCTAAATTTGATCATTGCCCTTATGTAGCTTACATTATAAAAGGGAAGAGTAACTGTTCTAATAATATGTTACATAGGGTGCTTTTGGTTTTGAGACATAGAATAACCAAAATCTAAGGGACTTTGACATAAAGGTTTGTTCCTTTTGCATACAATTCTCTAATGTTCATGAGGTACATTAACAAACATATCAATCACTAAGCCAAACATGAGAAGGAGGGAGGGGGGAAGGAATGAGGCAGGAATTGGGTAAGGGCTGATTGAGTGATGTGTGCATGTATGCCTCCACCATCTTGTACCCCATTAAGATGTATAACTACAATGCACTAATAAAAATTTAAAAAAGAATACAGATGGGCTCAGGTTTCACTCAGTCCCTCAAGGCTTTGTCTGCTTCTCTGTGAAACGGTCGGTTGGACTTATTCTCATGGTCCTAAGATGACTGCCACAACTCCAGGCATTAACAACATCCTCTCACACTCACAATATATAAAAGAGGAAAAACACAGAGTGAAATTTATTTTATGTTTCTCTTTCTCTTCTATTCTGGGATGAAGTCTTTGACAAGCATCCTTAACCAATTTATTCTTAGGTCTCAGGGGTTAGCATTGGGAACATACCATTGCCCCAGCAGCAAGGCACTTCAGGCAAGCAATAAATTGGCATTTTAAGCCTCTATACGCTCTGGAAGGTAGCATGTTCCAGGAAAGAAGAAGTAGGTTAGCCATGCTACAAATTACCCATTTGTTTTTTCAGGAACCCTCTTTCACTTTTCTGTAATTTTCATGTGGTTCCATTAATGCTGAAATTGTCTTTTAAATTTACTTATTTATCCCCTCCTTTCAAGTGAGTTATCACCCTGAATTACAGAGAAAATAGGTTAGGACTAATTATTTTTTAGAAAGGTAGTTGCAAGTACTCCTTAATTCAATTCTACAAGTTGTCAGATTCTGTGTTGAGCCCTTGATGTACATTTTTATCATTTAATAAAGCATAGTTTCTGAAAATTGCTGTTCGTCTGCCTGTTACCTTCCAAAGTAATGTATCTTAGTGTGAATAAAATAAAGCTGGATAATAGAAGGGACTGTGAATCAATTTTCAATATTCTCAAGAATCAACATTACAGAAAGCAGACATTCTTATTATCTTGGACAAACTACATAAAGAGTTGGGTTAGCTTTTAGCTATGGCTTTAAATCGATTCTGATAATGGTGACAGAAAACACACTGGAAAACTAAAACGTACCAGGCATTTTTCTGTCAAATGAAGCAGCCACTCCTTGGGAAATGAGACACTGGTTAAGAATTTAGATCAATTCACCAGGACCATTCTAAGACATATCAAAATATCTCAGAGTCTTTCTGATTTACATAAATATTTATTGCTGAATTTTTTTCACTCTGTCCATTATTAAATCTCAGTTTTAGAAATTAATTTTTTTTATTTTTTGGGTGGTACTAGGGATTCTGGAAGACCTCCAGGCTACACTCCCAGACCTATTTTATACATTTTAATTTTTGAAAACAGGGTCTCTTAAGCCAATATGGCTGGCTTCGAACCTGCGCAATCCTCCTGTCTCCGCCTCCCAAGCACAGGGTTTACAAGTGTACACCACCATGCCCAGCTAGAAATTAATATTTAAAAACTATTAAAATTGTCACCATCTCATCCCATCACCATAAATCATATGGTCAAACTACAGATATAGTAGAAGCTACTATGGTTGAAAGAAGGAAGTTATGAAAAGAAATGTCTGATGAGAGTAGGCAGACTCCACACCATACAATATGACCAAAGAGAAGTAGGGTCTGCAATTGAAGCAATTGTGTATGATCTCAAGACTTGGCTACATTTGTACTTCCAGATATGTATGCTCAAAAGGAACACAATCTAGAATTATTTGTTCTCAAACATGGGTAGTCAAAAAATCACATCAGGATCATGTCAAATACAATAATTATCATACTTTTCCTCAAAACATGCATTTAGTAGACAAGGGCTAAAGTAAATGAATCCATGTTTTTAACACACTCCAGGTCTTTCTTAGGTTGGTAGATCACAGACTGTAATTTGGAAAACACTAGTTTAGATGCTGCTAGGTTGGCATCTGTTTTTGCAACCTTAATTTATAAAATTTTGTCTGTGCAACTAACTATGAAGTTGGCCTAAAAGAGGATTTCTTTAAACTAAGATTATAAGAACTATGTTATACAGTAGTCAGACCTCAGACAAATTGGGGTGACATTACTGTGTTAACTGTTTACGCGCACACACACACACACACACACACACACACACATCACCAGACTTGATCTCTTTAGCAGATGGCCTATGATTTGTATCGGAAACATATTGTACAGAAAATGGCAACAATTTTAAGACCAGCCCAAACTGCTATAATCAAGCTACCTTATATTTCTATATCTACTATTAGAGTAAACTTAAAAGTATCCTCTTTCAGCATAAGCCCTTATAAAAGCATTAGGGACTAAGGGTAAATTTTTGAAAGCTAGGGACATAAGAGTTCACAAATAGTAGCTTGAAAAATATTCTTATTTCCCTGTGAGGCTCCCAAGAGAAATAGTATACAAAATACTGAGGCAGGATGTTTAGACTAAAAGAAACACTAACATTAATTCTTGCAAAAGATCTTCATACCATCTTACTGTAACATGACATAATCAGAGAAAGTGTGTGTTTGTCTAGAGACCTAAGCTGGGCCTTAAACACCTTCTCTTATTCTATAAATCTGAATTTTAAGGCAACCAACTATGGTTAAATATGTGGGTCATGGAGAGTGGGTGGGAAGAAAAACAGAAAATAGAGAAGAAAGAGAGAAAATGAACAAGGAGTAAACGTGGACAGCAAGCCTGGACTACGTTATCTACCCTTGCTGAGAGAAACTTAAAAATAAGAAGTTATAATTTCTAGGGTGGTAGACCCTGCCTGGATCTGCTTTATTAGATCGGAAGAAATCACAACAGGGAGAAGATGCTTTTCACCTTTAATGGCTTCTGTGGCTTGAACGTCTTCCCACAAAAGTCATGCATTGAGAACTTAATCTCCAAGTTCATATAGTAATGTGTTTGAAGGTAAGGCTTTTGAGGGCAGTTAGGATTAGATAAGATGACCATTGTGGAAGCCCATGAAGACTTTGGTGCAGGAAGACAGACTTGAACAGGCGGTATGCTCTACCTCACCATATATGCCTGCCCTGCTGTGTTGCAACAGAAAGACCATCACCAGATACTGGTGCTACATCCTTGGTCTTTCCATCCTCCAGAACAAAAAGCTAAAGAAATCTCTTTATAAGTTACCCAGACACAGATATTTTGTTATAGCATCCAAAACAAGAACATCAGCCATGACTGCATCAAGAGAATAGGGCCAAGGAGCACCTTGGGATTTGACCAGTCATAGTAGCACCTGCTTCTTTAGTGGCAAACCTGTTAATCAGCTTTCTGTTACTCTAACAAGTTTTATTTTGCTTACAGTTTTCAAGGTTTCCTTCATGGCCAGTTGACTCTGTTGCTAGGCAGTACATCAGAGACGAGAATAAAGTGGAGGTAGCCAGCTCACATATGACCAAAACAAAACTGATTGAAGAGATCAAGTCCGACAATCCTCTTTGAGGGGGCTGACCCCAATGACATAAAACCTCTGAGTAGGTCCCATCTCTTAAAGACACCACCACCTCCCAGTAGTTTCAGGGACTGAGGGCCATTTAGAGAAGAGAGGCACTTATCCAAATCCATACCAGCAAGAAAAAAGAGTGAGCAGTGGAGGAGTGTACAAGTACGACTGTTCATACTCAAAGTAAGCTCATCCTTCTATAAATCCAGAGAAGAATCAGGAAGGGAACTCGGATGTCGCTGAGCCTTGTCTTCTTCACTAGGTTCTCTATTCCTCGAAGATGGCAACTCTGCTTTGAATTTCTTTTGTAATCTTTGTATCACTCTGAATGTATAATACAGAAATATCCTACTTAGAAACAATTGAATTACAAACTTTTGTATATATAAAGTTTCTTACCAAAAAAAGAGCAATCTGCCAACCATAAACAAAAGATGGGGTATGGTCCCTTAAGACATAACCATTGAATCTTTTTATTAATTAATTGCATGTGTATAGTAAAAGTACATTAACAACTTACCCATGACTTAAAAAAATAAAAATATCCTTGAGAAAAGAATGTTTAAGAGGAATTAAAAAAAACTCAGATGTGTCAAATAGTCACATTTTTCCCTCAAAACTAACATTATATGAATGGGCTCACAAAGACTGCTTGAAGAATAATGCCCTGGAACTCATAAACAAATAAAGCAATGACCGGCCTTTTGGATCCTGAGTTAATCATAAATTAAAGATTATTTCATGCCCTGTACTCCATGTAGCAATCTTTTCGAAATTTTTATCTGCTTATATTGCATTACTTTGACTCCTACTGAATTTTAACCTGTTTAAAGGCAAGAACATCCTCAACTGTCCCCAACCCCTTTGAAAGACCAAGCCTAGTGCTAAACAATACTGTCACCCCTGGACAAAACAAGTCAACAAATCATCATAAAAATAAATCCACAGCACATCTATATGTAAGATCCAAACATGTTCTTTTCTAGAAAGCACCCTGGGACAAAAATTTAAAAGAAAGAATCTGGTGAGGATGCTCAGTTACTTGGACTAAGCAGATTTTATAGGGCCAGGTTTTTTTTTTTTTTTTTAACTAGTCTGGGGATGGAACCCAGGGGCATTCAACCTCCGACCTACACCCCCTAGCCCTATTTTTTATTCTTTATTTTGAAACTGGGTCTCACTGAGTTGCAAAGGGGCTCACTAAGTAGCTGAGGCTGTCTGCGAACCGTGATCCTCTGGTCTCAGCCTCCCCAATGCTGGGATTACAAGAGTGTGCCACCATGCCCAGCTTATAGGGTCAGGTTCTAACACCCTGGTGCATTCAGACAGAAATGCCCATTGTGTACAATGGGCAAACTTGGATATGTGTACAAACTTGGATAAGCTACCTGGACTTTCTGTGCCTTGGTTTACTTTTGCATACGCTGAGGATGACCTCGTCTTGCCCCTCTTAGGTTTAACCAAGTGTGCACATGTAAAGGGGAGGTTTGCCTGCCACCTGGCACGTGATCCGTGACTGTCAGCTCTTGTGTCTGTGGCCCTAGTTCCAGTTATTCAACTACCATACCTTGAGACTTCATGTTACCTCATCTGAGAAGTAGAAATATGTAAACCAGATAACTTTTGCCACCAATTTTAACTTGGATTACACAGTAAAAAAGAATGCACATAGTATGCTAAAGAAGAGACAAGAGGAAACAACAGCAAATTATTATATAAAAAGGATCTGCCTCTCCCTTCCATATTCAAAATAAAAAGCCACTAAGAGAGAGAGAATGGGATATAAGGACAGACAATGACAATATAAAAAGAAAGAAGAGGCAATATTTCACTCCGGGCTCTATTTACTTGTACTAACTGGGAGACAAATTCATTCAGAACTTCCAATTCTTCAAACAACAAGCATAGTATTCCCCATTATCTGTTTGCTTGTGCCTGTAGCCTTGGCCGTAATTCCTCAGTTTAAAACCACAGCCTCTCATATTATAGGACAAGGATGGAGTGAGAAAGGCTTAATGCAATTCAAGATATTCAAAGGTAAAAAGCCGCAAATGAAAATTATCACAATGAGCAAGAATAAAATTATTATAAAACTGTCACATTTCTAATATTTCATATCACTTCTGACCATAAGCTCTGCAGCTATAAAAGCAATATCTTTTACTCCCCAGTGTGCAGCAGTGATGGTTTGCATTCTTCAAGGCATATGATGTTAAAATGCCTTTAATTATGTTCCAGATAGCTATTCGTAAGGCATTCTTAAACCTCTCCAAGGTCAGTGTCTTCCTTCACACTGACTCTCAGATCATCACTCTACGATGTGTGTTTCACTGACACAATATTCATTTTATCCCTGAGAAAGACACAATTGCTGAATTGGTCACACTGGCATCCGGAATGGGAGCAACCATTGTCCCAGAAGCTTCCTTAACTGGGCACTTCCTGTCTGCCTTGGTCTCCTCTGCCATTCTTTAGAGGTCAGCCAAATAGAGCATTCAGGCTGGTACTTGATGCAATTGAAATGTCTGAGCGCTGCAAACAGCTACCACCTTTTGGGGCCATTTGCAGACCCAGAGTACCAAGCAGATGGTAAGCGGGATAGTCCCTTATAGGTTTGTGTTTCTGGCAACATCTTATAATGGGGAACAGGCAAGCAATGTGAAGTTGCCAATCACAGCGCTAAGTAGGCACCTTGGAAACTGAAAACATAAGTCTATCCAGGTTTGATCCTGAATTTAAACAGTCACGGGCTCCGCTGCATACAGTAATAGAATTTACTCTCAAAGCATTAATTTAAATGCTCAGACACCGAGTCCCCCAAAAGAACCAACTTCATGGATCACTAGCCTACTTATCAAGCAACAAAGGGGTTAAGTTATATTTGGGGAGTATCCGCTCACCTGATTTTTGTTAAGGGCACAGCAAAATTGAAAATGTTCCTGCTTTCATTTCTTTCCATTCACACACACACACACACACACACACACACACACACACACTTAGAAATATGGAATTTCTTAAAGGCAGTGAAAAACAAGTGGAGATGTGTCTAGTTTGAAGCTAGTAAAAAGAAAGATCTGAGACAAAGGGGACTACGGAGTCATTTCCAGGAGACACCTCAGTAATAAGGCATGGTTGTGCATTTCTTTAATAATTTTTAATAATAATTTTACTGTGATTTTTTGTGCTGACTAGAGAAATATTCGTCCATTATAGAAAATTCAAAAAATACAGAAATGTCATGGAACATATTCTGCTACCCACACACCACCACTGATGCATTTTTAACCATTTTTTCCCTAAGCATCACTATATTGCTGAACTTTTCAAACCTGTTCATTCCTAGCTCAACCTCAATCACAATCTTTACTTATTTTGCTTATTTTTTATTGTCTGTCAGTCACTGCACAGCTGTCCCCGCACCTATACCCCTGCCCTAAAAAGTGGGTTCTCTAAAGAAAAAAGTTTTGTACTTCTCTTTGATTTCACAGAATCTGGGAGAGATTCGTCATTCAGTTGATTATTTAATGTATGAATTCCCTGAGATTCAATTGTGCATGTAACATTTGCTCATATTTTTTTCTCTCACACATTTAAATGGTACAATGTGCACACCCTAGAGCCCATCTTTCCACTAACTCTAAGGGAGCAGAAGCAGCATGTCCCCGGCAGGCTGGAGGGGCTTCACGCAGGCTCAGTTGGAGACTGCTGCATGCGGATTTGCTTCCAGCCCGAAGCCTCCTCTGATTCCCAGATAGAGACACTCTTGTGAACTCTGTGTACCATTATGACTTGCATCTGTCGGGCCACTCTGGATCAATGAGGGGCAGGACCCAGTGGATAAAGGCTTTTTCTTTCAACTAGTGAAGGAGGCAGCTCTGAGTTGCATTTTGTAAAACTTCTCCAAAGGATCTAATGGGGCTGAATTCTGGCTAGTCATGTACAATACAAAAACCCACCCTTGTTCTGACTCTCTGTGATCAACACTTACACTCTTGCTCTGTGGACTCCTACTCTAAAGAATCTACCTGTACATAAATAAGCCTTCATCTCAGGTTCTGCTTCATAGGAAGCTAGTCTAAAAAATCATTTATACATTACTATAAGTTATCCTAAACAAAACTTAATGCCTGTATAATGTTCAATTGATATAGATTACTATAGTCTGTGTAATAATATTGCAATACTTCTGGATGTTTAGGGGGTTCATAATATCTAATCTTACAAATAAAGTTGGAATGACCTTCACATGTAAATGATTTTCCTTATTTAGGAAATAAAAATACTAAATACACAGTAAGACTATTACTCTTTTGATCACACTGTCAAGTTAACTTTTTTATTTTTTGGAGGTACTGGGATTCCTGGAAACCCTTCTACTTCCAGGCTACACTCCCAGACCTATTTTTTTTTTAATTTGGAAACAGGGTCTCTTAAGCCAGCTAGGCTGGCTCCAAAGCAGCAAAATCCTCCTGTCTCCACCTCCCAAGAGTGGGGATTACGAGCGTGCGCCACCACATCCGGCTCAAGTTAACTTTTGAAAAACTATACCAGGAACAATATGTTCCCAGGAACAATATATAAACTTGTTCCTTCCTCTCCACCCTTTCTTGCCAGACAAAAATACAGTTAGTGCTCTATATCTACATGTTCACCATCTGTAGATTCAATCAATTACAAATAAAAAAGATTAGGGAAAAAATAGCATCTACAATATATTGAACGTTTACAGACATTTTTCTCCTGTCACTATCCCCTAAATAATGCAATATAACCACTATTTATATAACATTTATAGTGTAGTAAGCATTATAAACCAACTACAGATGATTTAAAATATATAGTTGGATTTTACAAGTTATATGCATCTATGATGTTGTTTTATATAAGGAACTTGATCATCTACATATTTTGGTACTCCCAGGGTTCCCAGAAGCAATCCCCCAAGGATATCAAGGAATTACTGTATTATCTTCATTTCTCCTTTTTGAAATTTGGAAGGTCAGATATAAGTTTTATCTTTTTTAACATTTTTATTTTTATTGGTACATTATAGTCACTCATCTAAATGGGTATGATGGTAGAGGCATATATGCACACATCATTTATTTAGCCCTTCCTCAATTCCCACCTCATTCCTTCTTCCCTCCCTCCTTCTCATGATTGGCTTACTGATTGACTGGATATGTTTATGAATGTACATCATGTACATTAGGGAATTTCTCTCTTCCCCCTTCCATCCCTTTCAGTTAGGTTGCCTTATTTGCTTATCTATGGTTTCTCCTTCCTTGTCTAGAGTTCCTCCTATGACCCTTTTACTCCCTAATTGTGGAGATTCCTCTCCGGGACTTGGGAGGGAGAGACTTGAAATGAAGACATGGACAATTGTCTCTTGGACAACTGACAACTTTATTCTCTAGAACTAAGTTTTTATACTTTTTTCTCCTACACCAAAACCACAACTTCAAAAGAAAGAAAAACATCAAAGTACAATCTTAAACACAATACAGAATGATTGATATAGAACATACGTCATATGCTTGCAGAATACAATCATGGAGGGAAAATTAAAAAACAAGAAGAAACAAAGAGGCCTGGTTAAAGATTATTAAGAACATGATTGCAGCCAGTTCCCGCTCTTACCGGTGGGTTGGGGGTGAGAAATTCTGGAAAGACCAGAAGTCACCCAGAGTCTCAGAAAGCTTGACCTTTCGTCAAACTGCCTTAACTCTTTCGGAACCTTTCATTCCTCAGGCTTCTTCCATGTCCTCCATCGCCTAATTTGTATTTTTATGTCTAGCAGTTTCTCTGTTAGTAACTCTCTCTTTTTGAAGAAAAATACTTTTTAAAATTTTGTAAGATTCTTGAATTAGACATACCTTAAGACATGAGCCAAGTTACCCTAGGAGATAACAATAAAAGCAAGTGTTTTTTGTAGAATTTGCTAGGAAGATCTGAATTGGAACAAGAAAGAAAGAAGCTCTTCAAGTTAGTAAGTATGTATACCTACTACATGCTGGATACATTGGGAGATATTGGTTACCACAGATGGAAAAACACACAAAACTGGTATTTTGGAGCTAAGAGTCTAGTGACCATACTGAAGAAAGAACTGGATGTCTGAAGAAAAGTCATTATAGGAAATGACTGTAGAGGAAGCTCCATTAAGCTCAGTTTGTGTGGAAAGGAGGAAAACAAGCCCACAATTATAATATAATATGCTATGAAAAGTAGATGGTTTGACCTGCATTTAGTTAACCTTGGAAAAAAATTTTAATGCGTGTGGTGTAGAGCTAGATATAACTGAATTAGGCTGAAATGATAACAAGAAGAGTTGATAGCAATATAATATTAAACTAAGAAAACCTAAGCATAGATGTCAAGAAACTCTGGTTTCAATAGTAACTTCAACCACTTCTAGTTTACAGCTTTGAGCAAGTTAACTTCTCTAGACTTCTATTTTTCTTACCCATGAAATGAAAATTACAGAACTTTCCTGATAGATTTATTTTGAGAATTTTGAGTAAGATGCATTATAAGATTATAAGTATGCAAGAGACTGGCAAATTATAATGGCACTAGAGAGATAACAAAAACAAGTCTGGAAAATTAATTTTTACATTAAAGGTAAATTTTTTCCTGAGAATGAGAACTACCTTTATTAAGTAAAGTAGATCAGTACTACCTTTGATTATGACAAGATAATTTAGGCCAGAGCCTAAAACTAAGAACTCCAGAAGATAAAAATTATATTCTAAAAACTATACTCTAAAATATAGAAGTAGGAACCCCCCCCCAAAAAAAAAGGCTGATTGATTAAAGAGAAACTCTCCTAACAACTTTTCAAGAATGAAGGATGTAAAACATCCATTTGAAATCTTTTTGCTGGGTAATGCTAAGATGTAACTCTCCTTTCTTATAACCAAATTCTACAATGAAATAAATACTTCAACAATGTATTGTGATGTTTATTTAGGGATATTAAGTTCATTGAGTTAAGGGAAAGCCACATATCTGGCAAAGTATCATTTATTCACCATCATAGCATTTTCTCTCAATGCTTCAATAGGGACAGGGCCTTCCCTCTGCTGAAAGATGGCCTGACATTTGATGACAAAGATTACCTCTCCCAGCCATGTGTCTGTGCCATTTTTTCCCAAGGAAATTTGGGATGTGAACTGCAGAGCTCAAGAGAGAAAACACAACCATGATGTAGGCAGGCATCCAACTACCCGGGCCTGAGATGTGGCAAAACGATAGACTCTTGCCCATTCTTTAAGAACTGGATGCCCTTCTCTTTTGTCCTTGAACATTAATAGTCTGGGATCTCTAGTTTTGGACTCCAAAAATTATACCAGCTGCCTACAGGCTTTCAAGTTTTTGGCCTCAGCCCCAGAGACTTCCTTTAGCCTGAAGTTTTGGGACATGCATTGAAACACAGTACTAGTATCCCTGGTTCTCTAACTTGCAGACAGCCTGTCATGGGACTTCTCAGCATACATAATTGAGTCCATTTAGCCAATTTTCCTAATAAACCCCTTCTCATACATATTATTTCTACCTATATCTATCTATATCCTTCTGGTTCTATTCCTCTGGAGAACCCTGACTGAAACAAATATCCTACACATATAGTCTACTATCAGTAAAAGAATATGTACCTAAGGGTTTACAATCACCAGCAGCTCTCTTTCCTTCTATAGTAAGCACAGATTTATTAAAAATGTTTAATTGAATAATCATAAAAATAATACATATATACTGCTAAACTAAATTTAGCCTGTGGCTGCCTCCATCTTTTAAGACCCTATATAACAAAATAAAATCTAACTTAAATATGCAAACAACCTAAAAGCCTAACTTAGGAGTATATTTCTGTAACAAATAGCTGGGTGTCAGCCAATCTCAGTGGCTAATCTTCATCCAATTATGTTTCCAACTGATTAGACCATCTCAAAATAAGGCAAACACCAAGAGCTACAACTAATCAAGCTGTTTCTCTCTCACTTCTGTTTCCTACCTGCATTGCAAAACCTGTTCTGGCTCTAAGGAGTGTCCAATTCAAAAATAATTTTCTCTTTGGCTAAAAGTAAACCATTAAACTTAATTTGCCAAAAACAAGTTTCTTTTTTCAGTATACCTAAAATAGTTTTGTATGTCAATTTTGGGGTGGAAATCCAAGGCCATCTTTTAAAGTAAAGTTCCCTTGGTTGTCTTCCTTGCCATCTTACATAAACCATACCTATAATGCAGTGTAATTTCCATTTAAATGTCTTTAAATTGGAGTTAAAATGTCAAATAATGGCAAAGTAATCAAGTGCAAGATCTCCTTAGATTTTTACAATTTTTTAAAATATTTTATTATTATTTCTCTCAGGCTTAACTTAATGTCCCCCAGGAAGTATTGAACTCATAATGCTATTTTATTTAACACATCACATCTCTATTGACACTTTCTATCATTATTGCATAATAATCAAATACTCTTTTATTTATTTACTCAAGCAGCATATTTTTATAGAGAACTTAATTATAAATTTGAAAATTTTCATAAGCAGGTATGATAAGATTACCTTTAGTTTTGGCCAGTACCCCATTCAACTCAGAAGAGTCTGCATGGGTGAAGTTCAATAGGATGGCTAAGATGACTTCTATTTCCAGCAGTATGACAGATTAGATCATTCTGAGAAACCTCCTGACTGAAATAGCTAAAGTGTTAGATAGAACATACACATTCAATCTTCTAAAAGAGTGGTGCTGAGCTGGCACAAAAGGAAGTAATTCAGAGAGGCCAAAGACAGAGTAAAAGCAGAGACATTGAGAGAAAATAGGATACCCAGTCTGGCTTATATATGGAGACTTCTAATAAACCGAGAGTTCTCGAGTTTCTGTGTTCATGGTTCATGACCTAAAGGGTAACGGGGTGCTGGAGTTAAAACCTACTCTCTTTTCAAGGATGGAGCCTTTGAAGACAATCCCAAGGGCTACTTATTCAGTTAACATAAAATTTAAAAACTAAAATAAAAACTGCATTTATTGATATCTTCTGAGTTAAAAAAAAATCTCATGTGACAATTTTCTGCCATTGAGCGTCATTACAGAAGCTTGTGATCCAAATTCATTTCTTTGTTTTGATTTTCAAAAGTCCCAAAGTGAAGTAGGGTATTCATGAGATGCTACGGCTGCCAGTAAAATAGCCTAAGCAATGATAAATGTGGTTTGGAGGAGTCTGACAAAGTTGACCTCAAAAAATTTCCATGGAAAAAGTAACAATAAAAATGAGCACAGTATAGCCCCAGGTGACACACAAACAGAGAAACCCCAAAATGAGAGTGAGCAGAAGCCAAGGGACACCAAGATCAGAAATTAAAATCCTCAAACAGTGGCAGAATATAAAATATAGGAATTCAAGGTCAGGCACAATGGCTTATAATCTCAGCTACCGCAGTGGCAACAGCAGAAGCATTACAGATTAAAGGCCAGCCTTGGCAATTTCTCAAAACTCTGTATCAAAATAAAAAATAAAAGCTATGGATATAGTTCAGTGGTAACATACGTCTGGATTCAATTTCCAGTATAAATAAATAAATAAATAAATAAATAAATAAATAAATAAATAAATACACAATTAAATAAATAAGTAATATACAAATTTAGTATGTCTAAAGAAACACAAAGCCAGGCGTGGTGACGCATGCTTGTAATCCCCGCGCTTGGGAGGCTGAGACAGGAGAATCGCACGGGTTCGAAGCCAGCCTCAGCTACTTGGTGAGGCTTTCAGCAACTTAGTGAGACCCTGTTTCCAAATAAAGTATAAAAAAAGGTCTGGGAGTATAGCCCAGAGGTAGAAAGCCTCTGGGTTCCACCCCCAGTACCACCAAAAAAAAAAAAAAAATGAGGTTTGGAATCAGTCATTCTTATGGTCTTTACAGCTCTCACAAAGGAATTTCTGTTTATAGAAAGTTGGAGCCCAAGCATTGTTTTATATCTTATAAGTGGCATACTTTTCTAAAAATCAAAGTTTATAGCTTCTTTGCTAATGAATGTTTCCTAAAAGCTTAGTAAACTTTTGATCTATTTGCTTCCAGTCAGTTATATGTACCATTAATGAAATCAGAAGAGTCGCTATTTTAAAATACAATCTACTTCTGTATTTTATTTTCACACACACCTTTTCTTGCTCTCTTGATTTAATGGTAGATTCTTTTAAGGCTTTCTGGAACAGTGAATTGGCTGGGCACAGTATTAATGTTATTTTATTTTAGTCATCTTATATATTGATAGGTTTTGCTAGTTGCTACTTTTAAATATTTTGGCTCTTTTAATTCTGTAGAATAATTAATTTCTAGAATCTCCATGTTCCTTTTTATTGTGCATGCAAAGTTGCCCTATCTCTTTGGAACAAATCATAATATTTATAACTTTCTTGTAGGTTGTATTCTCCAGGATGAAGACTTAAATCTGAAGTTCAATATATAGAGTGTTTATGAAGAAATGGCCATGGGGCTGAGTGTGGTGGCACATAGCTGTAATCCCAGTACTTGTGAGACGGAGATATGGGGATCAAATTTTCAAGGCAGCCTCATTAATTTAGTGACGACCTCAGCAATGTAGGTAGGTCTTCTTTCAAAATAAAAGTAAAATAAATCTGGGGGTATATCTCAGAGGTATAATGCACCAGGATTCAATCTCCAATGCAGAAAAAAAGAAGGAAGGGAGGGAGGGAAGAAGAGGAGGGAGCGAGGGAATAAAGGAGGGAGAGAAGAGAAGGGTGAATCTTGGGACTGTAACCCCTATAAAAGGAAAGGTAGATGGCATAATTGAATAGAGGGAGAAACTGAGATATGAAGAAGGCCCATCCGCACGTGGTGGCACATGCTTGGAATCCCAACATTTAGGAGGCTGAGACCGGAGGATTGTGGTTCGCAGACAGCCTCAGCTACTTAGGCCCTCCGCAACTCAGTGAGACCCTGTTTCAAAATAAGGAATAAAAAATTGGGCAGAGGGTGTAGCTCGGAGGTCAAATGCCTATGGGTTCCATCCCCAGACCCCCCCCCCAGAAAAAGAAGGCCCATGACAGCCTTGGCCAACCTCAAAGGAAATTCTAGAACAAAAATCACGTAAGAGAGTTGTCACTTAATGAACCAAAATGGCTGAGTATTTATGCATCTGCTCTGATTAGTCATTGGATCTAAAACATCCCAGGAAGGCTATGGCTTTGGGCAAGGAGGCTATCTCTAGTTAAATAATTCTACAAAGAGGTTACCATCTAAAGTCTCCATTTTAACAGAGTGACAGGGGAAATGTCCTTGTATAAAGAGAGACCCAGGGAGAATATCTCCTTTTTCTTGATGCTGTCCCTTTGTTGCTCCTATCCACACTTAGCATATGTCTGGGAAACATCTCCGCAATTCTGGTGCTTTATCTTCCTGGGTCATCAGCTTAGCTTTGTGTGAATGGAAGAGTGTCCACCTCAGTGTGTAAAGTACTCATGGATCCATTGATTACAAAACTGTGGTGTATGTACACAATGGAATTTTACTCAGCCATAAAGAAAACCACAATTTCATCATTTACAGGGAAATGGATGGAACTGGAGTACATTACAGCGAGTCAGTCACAAAAATAAATTGGATGCTTTCCTTAATATGCAAAAGTTTGGGAGAAATAGGTAACAGGAGGAACTCTAGATGAATAAGGAGATTCTATAGATGAGCAAATAAGGCGGTAACTGAGGGGATAGGAGGGGAGAAGAGGGAAACTCTCTAAAGCACATGATGTATTTAAACAAACATATCAATCACTAAGCCAAGCATGGGAAGGAGGGAGGGGGAGGGATGGGGCGGAAATTGGGTGAGGGCTAATCGGGTGATGTGTACCTATATGTTTTCACCATCTTTTATCCCATTAAGATGTATGACTACAATGCACCAATAAAAAATTTTAAAAGAAAAGGTTGATAGAAAAAAAGATAGCCCACTCTGCTGTAAATGGTCTCTCTTCATCTTCCATCATATGACAATTCATGATACCTACTCCTTAGTTTTATACCTTACTTGTAAATAAAATAGATTTTTATATATTTATATTTTATTTCTTGTAAATACCTACTCTACCATAGTATTATGTGGGATGGAAACACGAGATCAAAAATCAAGAAGCCCTTCAATAGTGGTACCAGTTGAGGCCTTGCAGGGAGAACAAGCATATAAATACATAAATACTTAGCCCTTCCCATGACAGTCAGTCACTAGAACTCCAATGGAGAAAGACCCAAATATAGTCAACTTGTCACCAAAGTGGTTATTGAGTCTCCTCAAAGAATGTTGGAGTGACAGAAGCTTCTTATCCGTATTTGTTATTAACCAATCAAACATTTACAATGGCCATAGCTATGTCAGCCTTGGCCAGTGTGAGACCATGCTGTTGAGCCCATCAGTGGCCTCTATCTGTCCATCACACCAATCTTGAAATTGTCAATGACAGAGGCTTGCTAATGTCAGCTAGCTGAAACAGGCATTTGGCCGTTTAGTACCTCTTCTATGGCAAATGCATTACTGTGTGTCATAAAGACATGTGCACCTCACACCCACTCCCCTATGTTCACTCACATGCCTCTATCTCTGGTCTCCTTATCCCCAGTCTTCTGGTGTTTCTCCTTCCAATTTTCTAGACTAGAGGTCCAGGCCATTTACAAATGCCCATAGTTCCATATGTACTTTAAACACTGAGGTGGACGCTCTTCTGTTCACACAAAGCTAAGCTGATGACCCAGTATAACACCCATGTATCTGACAAAGGAAATAGGACTAGTGTCCTTTTCGCCTACATTTCCTTTCCATGACTCAGTTCTACAGTACCAACCTAGCTAAAAGAGATGCTAGAACAGCTACCCTTATTCTGTGTATGGAATATCCAAAGCACTGCCTTGGCTAAAGATATAATGGGGGAAAGTTAATGTTTAAAGAGAGAATTGTTAAATTTTCTAGGATTGCTTAAAGACACCAGTTCTCAGAATTGCAACCAAAGCTGAGGAGATTAAATAGAAAGAAATCACCTGAATAAAAAGAGTTTTTGAAAGAAAAATTGGCCTAAAAGATGAAACTTAGATTGATGATTTATCTATAACAGCACTGAAAGCCAGATAATAGAATGATTTTTTTTCCCTATGGTACTAGGGATTGAACCCATGAGCACTGTAATTGAGATATATCCCACCCTCTTGTATGTTTTATTTCAAAACAGGGTCTCGCTAAATTACCATACATTGCCTTAAATCTGTGATCCTCCTGTCTTAGTCTCCCAAATACTGGGTTCTGAGAAATGTACCACTATACTCAACAAAATAGTATTTTTAATGTAATAAAACTAAAAGGTTGAACTGTGTGTAAGAATTGGTAAAGACATTTGTAGACAAGTAATATGTAAGAAGCTCAAGTTAGCAGTACCTTCGCTAGAGTACGTTTTAAAGATTGTACTTTAAGAAAAATTAGTACATGGAGATGTTCATGTCAGGGATATAATAGTAATGGAACCAATTTAGGAAACATGTAACTTTCTAGATCAATATTGACTATTCAAAATAGCCCATAGAGTTTTTAATTGTCATACTAGATATTGAAGAAAATCAAAACATAGAAGCGCAGTAAGATTTTTAAAGGGGTTCTTTTTTTTTGTCTGTTTTGGAACCGGGGATCGAACCCAGAGCACCACACCTGCAAAGCAGGTGCTTTGCCACTAAGTTACATCCCAGCCCAGGGCAGTAAGATTTAAATTGTAAAAGAAGATAGTTGGCCAGGCGGTGGTGCACGCTTGTAATCCCCGCGCTTGGGAGGCAGAGACAGGAGGATCGCGCAAGTTCGAAGCCAACCACGCGTGCTGGCTTAGGAGACCCTGTTTCCAAATAAAAATGTAAAAATAGGTCTGGGAGTGTAGCCTGGAGGTAGAAGGGCTTCCAGGAACCCCAGTACCACCAAAAAAAAAAAAAAAAAAGGAGATAGTCATGGTTAAAATATTTAAATCCTTGAATATCTCGGAAGATGTTAAAGTTGTTATTGATATTAAATAAGTCTGTTAAAAACACAGGGTAACAAAAATGAGCACTTAACAGCTAAACATATGAAGTTAAAAAAAATAAAATGAAGGAATATTGAGCCAAATAAATATATCATAGGAGAATATAAAGCAATGTTATTTTACTTACAAATAGATGGAAAGCATCAAAATTAATTAATATATATGATATATATGATATATATATATGTATATCAATAACGGAATTTAAAGAGTAATTTGAAATCATTTAGGATAGTGGTTATTGTGGAAAGCAGGCAAGAGAAAGGGATATAGTGAGGGAAGGGAGCACAGACTTTCATTTTAGGAACTGTCTAATGGGTACCCAGGTATTCAATTATTGTCTTTTAAAGGAATCATGAAATATTTTAAACAATCTTTTATATATATGATATCTTTCACCAGAAATGAATATGCAAAGAAACTCACTTTAAAAAAAAAGACAAAGCCTACTAACAGAGTACTTAAAATTCTGAGCGTGTTAGTCAGTACAGGTTGTCAGCACATATATTTTAAAGAAGGAATGGAGAGTGTCAATTAATGCAGTAAATCAATCAATCCGGAAAAACATTAATGCAACCATTTGATTAAGTGAAGACCAGTTGAAAGTGGTTCCACTCTGCATATACGTGTCTATCTGGATGAGCCCCATGAGGGTGAAAGAAGAAAAAAAGGATGCTTTTTTCAACTGCTCCTGATTGCTCTTTCTGGAAGCTTCGCTGGGTCTTGATCTGGGTTTATCTGGCTCTGATGATGCTACCTTGTTGAACAGTAGCCACGTAAACTACATGAGCCTTTTTCTCCCATGAGAAGCACAGCAATGGATTATTGTCTTACCAAAACGATGACAGTTAAGTAAGCTTGTGTTTCTTTTAAAGTTGCTTGAATAGTGTCTGCTTAGCTCCCTGGGGAAAAAAAGGGGGCTGTTAAAATAATGATATACATTTTAATAAAATATGCAAGAAGTTTGGACATTCAAACTGCCATTATCAGTATTCTTATTATCAGTAGAGAAGTTGTATACCTAATTCTCCATACATTATGTGAATAAATGAAAGCATTATGCCTAACACAATGTCTAAGGCAATGTTAATGCAAAAATTAACTACAGGAAAGTACAAAAGCAAAATAATAAAATTCTGAAGGAACAGATTATAAAGATGGTAGTGAAAAGATATTTTCAGCCTCTAGAATGAATAGAGTTTTCTCACATAGAGCGTTGAAGAGTTTCACTCGTAGAAGCTCTATCTATATATAGTCCCTCGCGCTTTCATTAATGATGTATAAAATGACGTGTTGCTGGGGTGGAACATTGTCCTTAGGCTCGTGACAAATGAACAAGCAAGAAATGTTCAAGAATGTGTTCAGCTAAACTTTTATATTTGACCATACCCTGTGTATTGTTAGGGAGAGAAGCAAAATGATCAGAATTCCCAACCTAGCCCACAGAGTAAAAAAAGCAAATCAAAAGATTCCAAGTTCACATATCCAATTACCAGCTCTCAGTTCTCTGTCTCATAACAGATGCTTATGAAAATGGTGGTCGAATGATGAGTAGGTGGTAGATTGGGCCAAAGTGCCATTGGAATTCCCAGGAGCAGGTCCTATGTGAACCAAACCTTGAAGAAAAAAGGGACATTTCCAAGTGAAGATATATTCAGCTAACAGAGATGAATGAAGACAGAGATCCTTTTTCTTATCCAAAGTGTAAGATAACACACACAGGATAGACAGGTAAATAGTGAAAGGTTCCAAGTGTTTGTAACGAGAGCAGACCAGAAGCTGGGAGGCCTATTAGGCCATGTTATAAAAGACAACGGTTCCAAATTCAAGTGCTTGCACTCTCTCCTCCACAAGGCACAGAGCCTCCTGAGGCTTTTCTGCAGGGAGCACTGACTGCAGATTTGTTTCTATAAGGAGGAAAGTGGCTGCTATATTGTGGAGAGTTGAATGGCAGAATGCCATGGCCTCGAGCCTGCATTTGTGGCTCCACCAGGAGGAAGCAAACATGGTCACCGTCTCCCAGGGAGACAGAAAAAAATCAGGGGGCAGAACATTTATACACAAGTCTGTTAAGTGTTGTTATGAAAACAAGTGCATGGTGTATTAGAAGTACAGATAAAGACCACTGATCTCCTGGTAGAGAACTCAGGGAGGCCCAGGACAAAGTGTCAACAGAAATGCACTCGGGAACTTATCAGTCCAGGAGCTTGCACTGGACTTTGATTCACTGCTCACGCCACACCGCAGGTGGAGAGATCACAATTGATTTGTATCTGACTGTGTGTGTTTTGGGAGCATGGCAGAATATAAATAGAAAAGTAATTAATTTAATAAATCAATAAAGTCATAAGAACAGCACTTAATCTTGTTAAGCACAAGGAATGTTTAATTGATTAACTGTGCATAGAGAGTGCTTATCAAGGGCTACGCAGCAAAGAAGTTTCTAGGGATTTGTCGCAGTCCAGGACTATGGCCAGCGGTAGTCCCACACTGGGCAAAGCATCACAAATGGATGCTTGTTCTCTACGCCCTGTTGAGCACTGAGGTTCTGTGTCCCATATCTTCCAGACCAAGAAGCATATAGCCTAATTGATAAAGCAGATTTTTCATGCCAGAAAAAGTTAAGGGCTAAAACAAGCTCCTTTAAAAAAAAAATAGAGTAAGTGGTTTGGAACAAACAAAAACTTCCTTAGGTTCTGAGAAATGAATTGAGAAATGTGGACTAAATAATTCTAAGCAGGGGAAAGAGGCTGAACCAAGAGCACAGAAATAAGCAAAAGCCTTGCTTTTTATTTCCTTCCTCTCTCTTTTCATCATTCCCTCCTTCCTTCCTCCTCCTCTTCCTCTTCCTCCTCCTTCTTTTTCCTTCTTTAATCTCTTTCTCTCTCTCTCTCTCTCTCTCTCTCTCTCTCTCTCTCTCTCTCTCTCTCTCTCCCTCCCTCCCTCTCTCCCTCCCTCCCAACTGGCGTTCACTGAGCTCAGAAGTTGTTGTTTTTTTTTTTTAATTTCAAAACGTATTTATAATTCAGAAAAAAAGAATTCCCTTTTCCGTCTTAAAACCCATTCTACCTTTGGGGAGCAGGAACAGGGCACTGATCGTGAAATATGTCTCAAAAGAGATAATGTCCAGAATAAATCTTGAAGTAGACTGGAAGGCACTCCAGGCAGAAAAATAACCTAGGCCAAAATGAAATGCATTGTGAGGTGTGTTCAAGGAGCTACAAATATTCAACTCCAGCAGAAGCTGGTTGGAGAGCGTTGGAGAGGAGTGAGGCGTAGGACCAGAGCAGCAGTCTGATGTTGGCTCCCAAGACAGGGAGCCTGACCCAGCTCATGGTGGGAACAGTAGGGAGTGAGGTTAAAAAGGTCATTTAAGATCCTGCTAGCTAGGGAACAGCAGAAGGACTTTACATTTAAAAAAAAAGTCCCTGATAGTCCTTCAGGACTGTATTTGCTAAGCAATTTTGCACACTCGAAAGCAATCTGGGTATATTCAGGCCTTCTAACTATATAGCTTGTGTTACCTGTAATTATTATTAATTAAGGCAGAGGCTCATGTATATGAAAGGAGTAGGGGAATCTACAGGGTTCATTTTCGTATTTGTCAACTTTTATTTGAACACAGCAGGTGAAATTCTGATTTGAGCAACGTTTAGCCTCAAACTATCATGCAGATTGTTACGGTATCTATGTAATTGCAAAAGACTGCTTTGGTCGAAGCTCCTGAACACTTTTTATTGCTAATTTTGGCAATAAACCTGTTAATTAGTTAATTGTAAAACATTAGTGAATCAAGCAAAAAGAATCCATCTGTTTATAAAATTTCAAAGATCTCTTCTGGGCATAAAATTTAAAAACAAGAGCTGGCTCACATTATACTGCCTACTAACTACAACTATCTCTTTTGAATATCTGTACAGTCTCCTCTCAGGGCTAAAGAGTAATATTTTAATTTAATCATTTGCTGTGCTTTTAGGTAATTTTTCAGGCATGCAGTGTTGCATACAATTTTGGGGGGACTGTTAGAAACTGAAAATTTGGTGAGGGATATACAACCTGTTCATCTATATCCCAAGTTGCACCTAGAAATAATTAGCAAGGCAGAGAAGAAGAGAAAAAAAGCAGAAGGCATTCTGCAAAAAGAAATGCAGTTATAAAGCAAGGGAAGAAAAAAATCAGAGAACTGCAAAAGTTCCTAAACAAAGAATGTCCGTAGCACTCTAGAAAGGCAAAGGAAGTTTGGTAAGTGAGGTAGGAGCCAGACTGTAAAAGAAATCCACATTAAGATATCTTCTTTCATCTTTATTGTCCAAGTCATGAGACTCCACTGAAAATTTTCCCTTGAAAGACTATAATGAAAATTTTGCATTAAGAAAATACCCTCATCAGTCCAATCATCTACTTAGAGAACTGAGAAGAATTTGAAAACCTTGCTCCTTCTCTCCATCTCCTAAGTAAAGCACAATGGGAAAGCCAGGGAAAGCCCAGGAACTAGAGAAAGAAAAAAGGGAAATATCACCTGAGTAGGTGCCAGAGATGTGAATTCTTGTCCTACATTCACTGCTAACTGGCTGTTGAGCCAAGTTTTATAGTTAATCTTCTCTGTCTCTCTGCTTTTCTTTAAAAGTGAAAGCATTATTGGGGGACATGTTGAGTATGAGTTTAGAGGGACTGATTTAAAGATATGCTTGGGAACCATCAATTGTCTAAAGAGAAGGCTTACAGAATGGAAGATCTTTGCCAGTTACTCTTCTGACAAAGGATTAATGTCCAAAATATACAAAATACATAAAAGGCTTAACACAAAAAAACACTAATGAGCCAAACAATAAATGGGTAATTGAACTAAATAAACACTTCACAAAAGAAGAAAAACTAATGTCCGATAAATATATAAAAAATGTTCAATATTATTAGCGATCAGAGAGATGCAAATAAAAGCTACACTACAGGTTCCATCCAATTCATTAGAATGACAATTATCAAAAGGTAAGCAATAATAAATGCTTGTAAGAATGTAAAGGAATAAGAATTCTTCTATACTATTAGTTGGAAATTGCAAATTAGTGCAACCACTATGCAGATCAATGTGAGAGATTCCTCAGAAAACTGGGAAATGGATCCACCCTAAGAGTGGTATAGCTATACCACTCCTGATTCTCTATTCAGAAGGACTGGAATCAGAATGTCATAGTAATACATGCATATGTATGTTTATAGCAGCACAGTTCACAATAGCAAGCTTATGGAACCAACCTAGGTGTCTATCACAGATTAACTGAATTACAAAATTGTGGGATATAAACACATTGAATGGAATTCCAACTCAGCAATAAAGAAGAATAGAACTATATCATTTGCAGAAAAATGAATGAACCTGGAGAACATTATATTAAATGAATTTAGCCAGTCACAAAAAGTGAAGGGTGATATGTTTTCTTTCATATGCAGAAGCTAGGGAGTAGTCGGGATTTAAGAAGAACTTTAGAAAATGGAGGAGAAACCCCAGTGAAGCAAGGGAGATGATGTTTGGGAGGATGAGGGAGAAGGAAAATTAAGGAAGGAATCACTTCCGTGGACATTATGCACATATATGAGAATACCAGTGCTAATCTCAATATCATGTATGGGGAATGGGGTAGTGGGGAGAGGCCAAGGAAAAAATTCACCAACTGCTGTGTGCATATATGTCAGTATATACTACATCATGATGTGAGACTATAAGACTATAATGCACCAATAAAAGTACATAAAAATAAGGATCTACTTCTCTTTGTAGTTAAGTTGTTGTTATCCATCAACAGGGGTATGGTATTAAGGATCTTCTGCCAGTTGAAATATTGCTCATTTTGACTTCATGTAATGGAAGATGAAGGACCAGAGGTCATATGTCAACATAAGCTAAAACATCCCTAATTGGAAATATACAGATTCTAGGGAAGAAATTGGATTCAAGATGTAGGATGCCAAATGCCTGTGTGTGGAGAGTTCTAATCATCAGATGTGAAAATCTCTAAATAAAGGATTTCATTTTCATGGACACCAAATCATAATGGTAGTTACAGTATTTGCTCCAATATGAGTTTTTGTTATGATCTGCTCCTCAGTTCCAGAATAATTTCTATTGATTTCTTTTACTGTTGATCGTCACAGCTTTTGTTTTATATTACACTATCTGAATTTTCTCTCAGACCTTTAATAAATGAATATAAAGATTACAAAAAGATGGCACCCTTCTGATATATCTAGACACAATTTTTCCTTAAGCTTTTCAAAGCATCTTAAATGCCTTTGAAAATGCAATTAACATGGTATAGATTAGACCTCCAAAAAGGAGCATTAAGAGATCCAAATCTTTCAAATCACCTCCTCTCTCTCTCTTCTCTCTTCTCTCTTCCCTCTTCCCTCTTCCCTCTTCCCTCTTCCCTCTTCCCTCTTCCCTCTTCCCTCTTCTCTCTCTCTCTCTCTCTCTCTCTCTCTCTCTCTCTCTCTCTCTCTCTCTCTCTCATCTGTACTTCCCTTGTTTTCCCTGTCTGTGGACTTTATTATGTCTTAATGCAAATAAATATTTCAAAACACGAGGGTCTAGCTTCTGGTATCTCCCAGGTAATGCAAAATCCTCTTTTTTCATTATTTAAAGGTCTGTTTTGCTTTGATATTTTTTCCATTGGTCCCAATGGACAACTGTTAGCAAATAGAGGGATTTGTTTATGAAGTTCTCACTTAAGTATTTGGCAAAACTAATATGCAGAAAAGGGATCATAAGAGGAACTCCAGATGAGGAAGGAGAAACTACAGATGAGCAAATAAAGTGACCTAACTAAGGGGATGGAGGAGAGAAGAGAGAAATGCCCTAATATAGATTACGTACATTCATGAACATGTCAAAGTCAGTCAGTAAGCCAAACGTGAACAGGGAGGAGGGGGAGGGGATGGGTGGGAACTGGGGAAGGGCTAAATAAATTATGTGGGTGTATATGTCTCTACCATCTTGTACCCCATTAATATGTATGACTACAATGTACCAATAAAATTTTTTTAAAAAAAACTAGGAGGAAAGAAGGTAGCATGGTTAGGTAAGGTAGGAAGAGTCCTGAGGTGAGAGTCAGGAAAGCTGGCCTCCAATACTAGTGAGTGCTCTGTGCTCTTTAACGATGCATCTCATCTCTGTGCCTCTCTGTTACCTCAATTAAAAAAGCAAAGGGTTGAACTGGGTGTGGTGACACAGGAATGTAATCCCAGCACTTGGGAAGATGAGACAGGAAGATCTGGACTCAAGGCCATTAGCAATTTAGGGAGATCCTGTTTTAAAGCAAACCCTTAAAAAAGGATTGGAGCATAATACAGAGGTAAAATGCCTCTGGGTTCAATCTCTAGTACCAAAGAGGGGAAAAAATCAAAGAGAGGCTTGATTGATTCCTTCCAGTTAGAGCATTCTGGATTCTGATTTCCCAGGCTTCTTTGGTGGGGAGTAGCAATCCATTTTTTTTCCAGCTCAGGCTAGCAGAGGCCAGCACTGTTATATGTAACAGCTGGAGAGACCGACATAAACTGAAAGCCTCCATAAGTGCTTCTGATCCTTCTTTTTTCTGTAAGTGAATGAAAAGTCTTCATTTTCCAGAACAAATCCGAAGTTGTAGGTGTCATTTTTCTCTTCGCAGGGAGGTAAAAGAAATGGCATTTAAAAATATGCCAGCATGTAACATTTCATTTGTTTCCATACTGTCTGATTTAAGGATAAAGACCTTTCTTCAACACTAAAAGCAAAACCTTCTAAACTCATCTGGCTTATGGGATCATTTACATAGCCGGTGAAGCATTTATTTTATCTGACCAGAAATGAAAATGATACAACATTCTTGGCTGAGATTAAAAATATATAGGGATGGAATATTGATGGCAATACACAATATAGAGAGGGACCGTCTGGATGATGCACTGTGGATGCTGATAAGAAGGAAATAGTTTCTAGCCAAAGTGAAATGATAACCTCAAAAGATATAGATTAATGACAACAGTTTCCAAGATTGGAAAGGGAGAAGCAAGGATAAAAGAGGAATAAATTTAAGCATTTCAACAAAGGATGGAGAAGTTTAAAGGATAATGCTAATTGAATTATGTGTTGTAACCAGATAATATTCTATTATACAAAGATGAAAGCCAGAGTCGTATCAAACCATCTAGTGGAAAAGACGTCAACTTGAATCCACAAGGGTTATTTTTAAAGTGGCAGACTCTAATATAAATCCGAATTTCAGAAGCACGATTTTGGTTTAGTCTTAATTTATAATGGTGATAAACTTGGTTTGATTGCTCAGGAACACATATCCAGATTTATGGCAACATCGAGGCAACTGATTGGATTTTTATTTTTACCCAGAATTCATTGAATATATATATATATATATATATATATATATATATATATTCTTTCCCTCTGTGTCCATAATCTCAAATGGTTCAAATTTCAATCTTCATTCATTTAATAAATCTTTCCTAAGTACCTCCTCTGTGAAAAGTACTGTGCTTAAGTTCAGAGCCTAGAATAAATTATACTTTTGAGGACAGGAGCTCGATTGTCTTCACCTTTTCATGCCTAACAAGAGGGCCTGTTATGCTTGATAAGTATTAGCTTAAATGAACGAAATTATATATATATATA
The DNA here is from genome assembly GCF_963383645.1 of Muscardinus avellanarius. NCBI lineage: Eukaryota > Metazoa > Chordata > Mammalia > Rodentia > Gliridae > Muscardinus > Muscardinus avellanarius. The sequence goes on from NC_137791.1 coordinate 121,560,121, forward strand.
TAATTTTTTTTTGGTGGTACTGGGGTGGAACCCAGAGGCTTTCTACCTCTGGGCTATACTCCCAGACCTATTTTATATTTTATTTGGAAACAGGGTCTCACTACGTTGCTGAGAGCCCCACTAAGTAGCTGAGGCTGGCTTCAAACCTGTGTGATCCTCCTGTCTCAGCCTCCCAAGAGCGGGGATTACAAGCGTATGCCACCATGCCCGGCCTAAATGAACGAAATATTTTACAGGGATAGATGTACATGAGCATATTATGCATTAACTAAGACAATCCAAAACCACCCTGCATATTTCATGAACTGTAAAAGTTGGAAGTGATTTTGGGTTTGTTTTGTTTTGTTTTTGTGCTACTAGGGATGGAAGCCAAGTGCATTCTACCTCCTTGCTATACCCACAGCCCTATTTTTTATTCTTTATTTTGAAACAGGGTCTCACTGAGTTACAAAGGGCCTCACTAAGTAACTGAAGCTGTCTGCAAACCACGATCTTCCTGTCTCAGCCTCCCAAATGCTGGGATTGAAAGCGTGCCTTGCCTGGCTAGAAATGATTTTATATGTCAGTTAGCATATGTTTCCTAAAACTGTTCCATGGAATAAAAGTAAGGAATGTTATAAAAACAAAACAGAATAGGAGATTACTTGGTCAAATAAATTTGTGGGAAACAAAAATCAAATTTCCTTAGGCTTAGAGACTCTGATATGCTGGTATTTTGTGTTTCTCTCGAAATCAGATATTGTTAACACATTTCCAATCTTATTCCTCCAGTAGGAATAGGAATTTCGTATTCAACCACATCTTCTGAAACTCAAGTTCTGACTCAAAATTCTTATTGGAAGAGCTCCATTGGTCTGTTTTGCTTGAAGTATCCTTCAATTTCAACCATCCATCACTTGTGAGAATTTTATAACAACTTTGCTTAAATGAGTCTACAGATAAGATTATCACCTAACTTTAGAGGCAAACTGGTTTTATTATTGGTATAAAGGCTTTTTCATTTTGTACTTTTTGGGGTTTTTTGTAATTTTCAGTTGAAATCTGCCATATAGTCCATTAGAAAAAATGTTGGAAAACCAAATTCTTCAGGTAAAATCTGGTTCATGTTCTGTTTTAGTATGACTCTCAAGCCAAGAGTGGTTTTTACATATCTGAATGTCTGTAAAGAAGGAGGAGGAGGAGAAGAAGGAAGAGAAGGGGGAGGACCATCTCCAGAGACCATAGGTGCCCTTCTGACAAGCCTCCAACATTTTTAATCTGAGCCTTTAAAGAAAAGTGTGGGCCTAGTTGGACTCTAAAACGTGGTCTCTAGAGGTTTTGATCATGTGCCTCATGGAAAGCAACTTCTAAGATATTCCTAGAAGGTCTCTGTGTCCTTATAATCATGTCCTCCTATACACACTCCTATAGACACTCCACTGAGCATGGACTGGGTTTAGTGATCGCTATTCCATGCTCTGCTCTGCTAGTCAACAACTTACTTCTCTTCAACTCTCCTAAAGCTACATAGCAGAGGTAAGGTAGTGTCTCTTGTAAGATTTAAAAAAAGACTCTAGCCTTTGACTTAGGCACATTTCTCCCTCTTTCACTCACATACTCTATCTGAGGGAAATCACCTTCTACATTGTAAGATGCACTATAAAATGATGAGGAAAGAATAAATGCCAGCCTGGCTAGCTATTCACCAGGAAGAAACTGAGGCCCTCAGACCAACGGACTATGGGTATGTGAGAACTGAATGCCATTTACAATAAGGTGAGTGAAACTGAAACATTTCCTTCTCCACCCCTTGTTAAACACCTGAAAATAACAACTTAGAGGAGAAAATATTTATTTAGTTCATGGTATCAGCAGTTAAGTCTATGGTTAGCCAGCTTCAAGGCAGAAACATAACTATAGCAGGGTGTGGCAAAGGAAGGGCTTCTCAGCTCATGGCAGTTGGGAAGTAGGAGAGAGGAGAGAGAGAGAGAGAGAGAGAGAGAGAGAGAGAGAGAGAGAGAGAGAGAGAGAGAGAGAGAGATGGAGAGAGGGAGAGGGAGAGGGAGAGGGAGAGGGAGAGGGAGAGGGAGAGGGAGAGGGAGAGGGAGAGAGGAGGAGGAGGAGGAGGAGGAGGAAGAGAAGGAGAGAGAAGGAGGAGGATGAAGAGGAGGAAGAAGAAAAGGAAAGAAGAAGAGGAAGAGGAAGATGGTGATGAAGAAGATAAGCCAATATAGTCTTCAAGACCACACCAGTTAGCTACCTCCTGCAGACATGTTCCTTCTCTGAACTTTGCTGTATTTACTAATATATGGGGTTTGGGGGAACCATCCCAGATCAAAACTATAACACTACTTAAGCTGGAAATAGATAACTAGTAACTACTTCCATTAACAAATTTTTTGGAGCATGCATTCTCAACATATATTTACTTATTAATTATAAACATATGTCACTTAAAATTTTATTCAAATATTAGTAAAGCTGTTTTCTCCTTGATCTATGTTTTTCCAGCTTTATTGAGGAGTGATTGGCAAAATTGTATAAATTTGAAGTCTACAATGGGATGATTTAGTATATCTGTGTATTGGGTTAAATATTACCACAATTATTAGTTGAAATATCTATAACTTTACTTATTTGCCAGTTGTGTGTGTTATAAGAACATTTAAGATACACTGTTTTAGATGATTTCAAGTATTCAATACATTATTGCCAATTATAGCCACCATGTCATTAATTGAATTCCTAGAGTTTATTTAATCTTATAAGTTTGCACATTTTGACCAATATCTCCCCATTCTCCATATACCCTAGTCCCCGGCAACAAACTTTTATTTTCAGTTTGTGTTTCCTTAACTCTTTTAGATTCTACATATAAGAAAAATAATACAGTATTTATCTCTGTGTGACTTCTTTTGCTCAACATAATGTCCTTAAATTTCATGCCTGTGGTTGCAAATGTTAAGATTTTCATCTTTTTGTGGATGAATTCCCTTATATGTATACCACAATTTCTTTAGCCATTCATCTGTCCACACTTGGGTTGTTTCTGTATTTTGGCTACTGTGAATAATACATCAATGAGCATGAGAGTGCATGCATGTCATCTAGGTACAGATCTTGCATATATGATAAATATGGTATTACTGGATCATATGGTAGTTGAATTTTTTATTTCTATTTTTGGTACTGGAGATCAAACCCAGGGGCATTCCACCTCTAATCCCATTTTATTTATTTATTTTTATTTTGAAATAGGGTCTCTCTAAGTTGCTAAGGATGACCTCGAACCTGCAATTCTCCTGTTTCAGCCTCCCAAGTACTAGTATGCACTACCATGCTCAGTGATAACTAGATGTTTTATCGATTCTCTATATTGCTTTCAATAATGGTTGTACTAATTTACCTCCTCACCAACACTTATCGTTTACTGTGTTTTTATGATATCCACTCCAATAGGTGTAAGGTGATATCCAATTGTCATTGCTTTTAATTTATATTGCCCGGTTGATCAATTATATCAATCATTTTTACATATGCCTATCAGCCACTGTTTGTATGTCTTTTTTGTACAAATGTCATGTGTGTGTACGTGTGTTTGTGTGGTACTGGGGATTAAACCCAGAAGCATTATACCTTTGAGCTATACCCTAGTCATTTTTATTCTGTTTTGTTTTGAAATAGAGTCTCTCAAGGTTGCTGAGAGTCTCACTATATTTCTGAAGCTGTCCTAAAACATTTAATCATCCTATCTTAGCCTTTCAAGTACTAGGATTACAGGCATGTGCCACCATGACTGTCTCTCACTTTCTTTTTTTTTTAATTTATTTATTTTATTGGTGCACTGTATTCATACATCATAGTGGGATACATACTTTTGTACACATACATGCACACATCACCCAGTCAGCCCCCACCCGATCCCCACTCCATTCTCTCCCTATCCCTCCCTCCCATGCTTAGCTTAGTGGTTGACATCTAGTATTAAAGCAATTTATCCAAAATTAAAAATGATAATCTCACATAACAGTTTCATTTGTCTGATACCAAGCTTTTGATGACTTAAAGATAACTTTTCAATATTTCTTTTTGCTTTCTTTCTTACCAGAGAATATTTTTTTTCTATTTTTTAGGTGAAACTATCATATATTTATATATTTATTTTTCAGAAAAAAAATCTATCCTAATATGGAATATGGACTCTAGGTACCCAAAACAATCTTGAAAAAGAACAAAGCTAGAAGATATATATTTTCTGATTTCAAACCATATAAAGCTACAATAATTGAAACAGTGTAGTACTATTCTAAAGGCAGATATATAAACCATTGGAGTTAAATAAAAGCCTAGAGCTAAATTCTTCCCTATATTGTCAAGTTATTTTTGACAAGGTTTCTTGAACATTTGGTGGTGGAAATAATAATCTTTTAACTAAATATTGTTGAAAAATAATAATTACATGGAAAAGAATAAAATTGGACCTTTACCTAATCCCATATACAAATATTAACTCAAAATAGATAAAAGACCTAAATATAAATCTTAAGACTATAAACTTTTAGGAGAAAATCTGGGTCATAAAACCTCACAACATTGAAATTGGCAGTGATTTCTTGGTTATGATTTCAATGGCACAGGCTACAGAAGAGTATACAAACTCCCTAAAAAATAAAAAAAAATATTGTATATCCAAAGACAATGTAAACAGAGTTAACAGTTGCTAATAGAATGGGATAAAATATTTCCAAATGCTATATCTGAAGGTATGTTAATATTCCAACTAGAAATCCTAAAAATTAACAACAATAAAGGCAAACAATACCCTTTAGAGATAGGTAACAGACTAACATAAATAATGAATCTCCACAGATAACCAATCTTAGTTGTCTGTTGGATGGAAAATCTTGTTTCTCTAGTTCTGATGTGTGTTACCTATTTCTTCTTTGTAGTTAATCTCTTTGAGTATTTTCTTTAGCACTGGTTTTGAAGACATAAATTCCTTCAGTTTCTGTTTGTCATGGAAGCTTCTTATTTCTCCATCTAATTTGATAGAAAGTTTTGCTGGGTAGGAAATTTTTGGCTGGAAGTTGTTTTCTTTCAGAATTGGGAATATGTTACTCCAAGCCCTTCTGGCTCTCATAACTTGGTTTGGGAAGTCTGGAGTGATTCTAATTGGTTTGCCTCTGAATGTCACTTGGCCCTTTGCTTTTGTTGCCTTTAAGATTCTCTGCTTGGCTTCCACATTGGTCATTTTGACAATTATGTGGCGTGAGGATCCTCTTCTCTGATCCTGTCTAAAGGGAGTTCTATAAGTTTCCTGGATCTATGTATCAACCTCTTGCTCTATGTCTGGAAAATTTTCTGCTATTACTCCTTGAAGAGATTGTTGATCCCTTTGGTTTCACTTTCTTTTCCCTCCTCTATTCCAATTATTCTTAGGTTAGCTCTCTTAAAATGGGCCCATATTTCTTCAATATCAGATTCCTGTTGTCGGATATTTTTTTCTAGATTAGAAACTATGCGTTCATTTTTGGATTGCTCATCTTCTAAGAGCGAGATTCTGTTCTCCATGTGTTCTAATTGGTTGTTTGTGCTTTGAATTGAGGCCTTTACTTCATTAATTGCATCCTTTATCTCTTTTTGGCTCTCTCTGAGTTCTTTTCGAAGCACCTCTATTATTTCTACAGTTATTTTCCTGATTTGATCTTCTAGAAATCTCTGATTTTCAGTTTTATCGGGTTCTGATGTTGTGGGGTTGTGTGCATTCATTGCTCCAGTATTATTCCTCTTTCCCATGATTTCGGAAGTTTGTGCCTTCTCTGGGTTCTTCCCTTGGGTCACTATGACTTCACTTAAGGTGTTCTGGATCTCGAGTCAGTAGTATCTCAGACCCCACTACTCCTTTACTGGGTTTTATCACAGAGTCTCTGACCCAGAGAGTCGATAGAGGCTGCTTTAGACTGTGGGGGGTGCCAGGTTGCACGTTCTCCTATGGTGTGATATCTCTGCCACCGCCCCTCTCCCACTGGGTCAAGTCCCAGGGAGTACAGTACTGGGATTTCTCCTCTGTGGCCCGCAATTTGACTCACTGTTCTTGAGTACGCAGATGTAGCTGTACTGAATTCGATGAATTCTCTGCTGCTGCCGCTGGTGGCAATATGGCGCCGCTCGCTGCTACGCCCTCAGCTGTGGGGCTGTAGTTTTTCTTCTTGGTTTTGATTTCCACTCTGAATCCCTGCAGCGTGTGCTGAGCTCGGACAATGGAGCTTTAGGTGATCTCTGCGCGGAGAAATCCCGCCTGGCTGTTCCGCAGTGGCTCACCTCGGCTTGCTGTAGCCGTCCCGTGAATTCGCCGGTGCTGCCGGCAGTATGGCGCTGCTGCGTCCTCGGGCTTGAGGATCTCCTCTGTGGCTCTGTTCTCAGTCCGCTTTCCTTCTGGAGCGTGGTGATTTTTTTTCTCTCTGGTGATGGTGATTTCTGGCTATGAAAGGCGCTGATTTTGTGGTAATGGAGATTTGTTGTTAGCGGGGCTCTTAAGCCCCGCTTTTCTTGGTCGCCATCTTCCCGGAAGTCTCTCTCACTTTCTTAATCAAGTAATTTGTTGATGGGTTCTTTTCTTTAAATCTACTTGCTATTGAGTTATGTAAGTTTTTTATATTTTTATATAAAACATATGTATCATTTTTCTTAAATATATTTTATTTTTCACATAAAAATAAATACATACATACATTTAAATAATTTTTCTCCTGTCCCCACTGAATTGACTTTTCCATCCCTGGATAGGGCATATCTACTTTGGAGAATACTTTTTAAGATCAATATAAAACATCATAAGAACACAGATCCTCCCTCAAATTGCAAGTATGTGACAGTTTTACTTATCTGATCACTGTGTCCTTTTAATATAATCCAATTTCTTTGTCTAAAATATTTTACTTGTTCAAAAGTGTTCCCTGTTCATTTATGTTAATCAATGGACAACTCGTCACAGATGTCACCTTGGAAGCCTATACTTAGGTTTGTAGAAAACTGTCAGATGTCTTGGAGAGTTTGTTCCTGTCTTAAGGGTTGCTTGGCTGCTGGAGAGAAATGTTAACAGCTGTGGGAGAAGCAATTAGTGTCCATTCTATCCTGATTGACAATTCTGCAAAATGCCCAGTAGCATTTTCTCTGGTTTTACAAAATGGCGACCTTCTGTTTGAGAGCACTGGGTAGCTATTGAGTTCTGGTACAGTTATCATCATGCAGATGCCCCATGCGGCTCCCAATTAGGGAATCCAGCTTAATTTCACTCCGGAACCAGACTGAAATATAAAAGAGAAAGATAAGACCTTCATAGTGAGGTATGAACAGAGATTGCATGCAGGCAGAATACATGAATATCAACTTGTAGGAGCTTTCGATTAACGAAGCCAGGAGAGCGCTGAGAAACTGGGAGGCACTGGATGAAAGGAGGGAGATTAGTGAGAACTCTGCAATGAATGCAGTGTTTTCATACAATGCCCTAATCAGGAGGACAAGTGGCAGTAGTTATGAAGCAGTAAGATTCAGAACAATGCCTCTCTCAGGGAAGCAGTCACTGCAAAACAAGGGTTGCAGTAGGACAATACTGACTTGTAAGCACCAAAGAGAATAATTACTTCAAGTCCTTATGCCTGACATCTGGTGAGCCTCCTTGATCCAAAAACAAAACAAAACAAAACAAAAACATATTAGGAACTGGAAAATAGTAGGTTATTTTTCTTTCGGCTTCCAGACTTCCTATTTTTCTCACCATGTGTTTCATATTATCCCAATTATCTAAGAGTGTATTAATGTAGAAATACTATGATCTTCCATTTTCCCTAATTAAGACTATTAGGAAGACATTTTATGCTCTTATTTTTTAATGAAATTCAATTTAAAGCCACTGTATCAGATCTTATTATAACTTGTAAATTATAACATATAATATTTCATTGGCAGCAAAACGCCTAAATCAAAAATTAGATCCAAACTTTAAGAATACAAACTGCGATAGTAACGTAGTCATGGTCCTTTGCATATATTTTATCCCAAATAAAATAATACCCTCCTGTGTCAAGTTTTAATCAATTATGTCCCCGGGAGATACTCTGACATGGAAGATCTAGGAAGAAATTTTACCATTCCGTCTTTTTAATAATAATGTATCTGAATTAAAAAGTTGTCCATATTTCAAGGAAGTGTCAGAGGTGAATAAAGGAGTTGATCCACACTCTACCGTGTGTGTGTATGTGTGTGTGTGTGTGTGTGTGGCACTGGGGTTCCTGGAAAAACCCTTCTACCTCTGGGCTACACTCCCAGACCTATTTTTATATTTTTATTTGGAAATAGGGTCTCTTAAGCCAGAGAGGCTGGCTTCGAACCTGTGTTATCCTCCTGTCTCTGCCTCCCAAGAGCAGGGATGACAACCATGCACCACCACTCCCGGCACTATTTTATTTTTTTAAAGGCACAAAGGGGAAATTTTTATTCAACTAAGTATGTATCTGTTAACTGCATGCTGAATATGGGATGTTATAGCACACAGGAGGTGACTATATCCAGTGTTCAAGACCTTGCTCTCTCCAAAAACATCTATTCTAGTGGGAATTAACAGACACTCCCTCATGTGAATTTGTCATGCATACGTGAGGAAGAAATATGTTAAGCTAATTTTGTCATGAAGAAAACTGAGGATCTGAGGGGTTACTTACTCAATGTCAGAGAACTGGAGGGGGGGCAGGGATCTCAGGCCTGTCTGTCTGACACTGGAGTCCAGCCCATGAACTGTCTCCTGCTGATGAGAGCCGAGGACTGCCCTGAATGGTCTCCCGTTAGTCCTTCAGGCCTGGACTCTTTAATATGTTTCTTCCTCCATCTATCATTCTCCCCTAGAAATGCTACAGAACAACAATTGAGTCTCCCATGGGAAATCTTCCAGCTGCAATTATTAAAACCCAAGTAAACACATACCCCCAAAGCTTGAGGGGAAACCATATTTCAAACAGAGCCTCAAAGGCTACCAAGCAAGTCCCTTGGCAGGAGGCCAGGACTCAGAACAACTACCACTCAGACAACTGATAGGTAGGGATGATTTCTTTGTCATCACTGGACAGGAGGGACCATTCTCAATGATTTTCTGTCATCACTTGAAAGTGCTAAGTTTTGTGAACAGTGTAATGGCCAAATAAAGGATTTCTGGACACCACATGGAAGGGATTCTCAATGTTGCTGTTCTCCCAGTACATCTGCCAGATTTACTTCAAGGACACAATGATGTTCAAATTTTCACCAGGGCTCAGAGTCCCCCATTTCTCTTGGAATGGCTCAGAACCAGCAGGGCTCAGCTGAGAATAAAGATAAAATACATTAGGTAGTAGGTAGTCAATAAAATACAGTATCTTGTTTCTAAGCTGATGGGTTTAATTTTAGCTTAGAGTTTACTTTCTCTAAATGCTTAGTAAATTTGTATAACTGAAATTGAAAAATGGTTAAATATACCAAAAAATTAAAAATGACAGCTGGAATTTTTAAAATTCACCAGTAGGAATTAGTTGCTTCACGAAACCGTGATTGCTTGCTACTGTTTTTTGCTTTGGACTGTGTTTTGTAGAGTTTAATGTCTATATGACATCATTCTTCTTGATGATGCTGCTCATGACACCTTCCCCCATTTCTGGATAATTGTTCATCAGACACTCTAGCTAGAGATGCATTGTCATGATGGGAGCTAAAGAAAACATTTTTAATCTCAGATTTTCAGCGTAAAAATGCTTTCAGGTGTGTTGTCTGACTTGATGCTTTGTGACAGTGTGATTATTATAAAACACATTGTATGGTTCAGGAAAGATATTCAGAAAAATTAGATGACAAAATTAAGATGGCTATGACATTATCAGTGGAGGACTCAGAACACCACCACCAAGACAGCTGGAGCTGGAAGCTCCGCTCAGCTCTTCTGATTCCTAGGCCATTACTCTCTCCTCCTCCCATCATGAAGGTGAGTCGGTTCATTGCTTACACCAACGGCCCTATGGTCACCACCAGCAGCAGCAACATGTAGGATCTACTTACAAATGTGAATCCTCAGACCCCATAACAGAAATGAGTCAGAAACTAATGATTGGCCCACCCTAGTCAATGTTTTATGAAGCCCTGCAGATGACTCTGACACCCACCAAAGTGCAGAAAGTGGGCATATGCTAAACCCAGATAATAGTAGGTTTGGCAAACAATTTACAACAAACTTCTAGAAACTATCTAGGATAAACTTCTGGGACCATAAAGCCATCACCAAATAGTCTTTATAGAGAGCCTCCAGAAGATCTCAATTCAAAAATTTTGGTGATGGCTTTATGGCTATTACTCATAGATTTTTTCCTATTTTCCTACCACTTGAAGATAAAGAAAATGATTTTTGTTTCTTGAAATCAAGACTTGACTACTCCATTTTGTTAGAGCCAAAATCTTCATCAACCAAGTTCTTAAGTGTTTTCAGATCTCACTCTGCTCAGCATAGTATCTTTGTCCAGTTTATGGGCTGCCAGAGGAATGACTAGTTTCTCCACCCCTCAAACATTTCAGTTATGGCAATTTCCAAGTGTTTTCTTCCACCGTTGCTTAGATGGTGCATGTGTTGGATTTCATACGGAAAAGAAGAGAGGTTAGGCCCCCGTCATATGCTCCACGGCACTCCATACTTCTCCTTTACAGTACTCATCACATTTCTAATTACTTGTTCAATGTCACTAATTACTTCTTCCCCACATGTTCTCTATTAAGACTTTAGAGGCCCTAAGCTCTGACAAGATAATGGTGTCTCCTCCAACGCCAGATGGATTTTAAAATTTACCAAAAAAAATCAAAACTTGAAAATAAGCTAAGAAAGCCAGTAATGTTCTGTATTATCCACCATGACTATTTCAGTGCTTAATTTTTAAATATGACATAAATTTATTTTTTAACTTATTTAGTTAATTTAGTTTTAATTAAGATATACAGCATGATATTACATCATATATAGATAGTAAAAATGTGATTGCGTTAGTAAGTGTTCTCCAAAATCAACAGAAGTTATAGGAGTGTGTGTGTGTGTGTGTGTGTGTGTGTGTGTGTTGTGTATGTGTGCATGGAATATGCTAAACACATATGTAAGATAAGTTGAATGTGGTGATGCATGATTGTAATCCCAGCACTTGGAAGGCTGAGACAGGAGAATTGCAGGATTCTGGCCATTCTCAGCAACTTAGTGAGGCCCTCTGTAACTTAGTGAGACCCTGTTTCGAAATAAAAAATGAAATAACACTAAGAATGTAGCTGAGAGGTAGAATGCTACTGGATTCAATTCCCAGCACCATCAAGAAAAAATAACACACACACACACACATACACACACACAAAAATATTATGGAATTGTTTCAGACCTCCAGAAAAACCAAGAGTATAGTTTTAGTTCATGTCTAAGGGCCTCAGTTTTGGATCTGTCTGAAGGCAGAAGTTGAATATCCCAGCTTGAAAACAGTCATGTAGACAGAATTATTTCTTACCACATTTTCTTCTATTCAGACTTTTAGTAGATTGGACAATGCTCACCCATGTAAGAAAGGGCAACATGCTTTATTCAGTCTACAGATTTGTATATGTTAGTATCATTTGGAAGCACCCCTACAGATTCACTGACATAATATGTTAACCCAATATCTGGGTGCCCCATGTCCCAGTCAAGTTGACACATAAAAATATCTATCACAATTACTATAGTGAAGCAAATTAACATCTCCCATTTCACATAGTTACTCATTTTATTTTTTGTGGAGCAAGAGCAGATAAAATCTACAAAATTAGCAAAATTCCCATATGCAGTACAAATTTATTGACTTTAGTTCTCATGTTGTAAATTAGATCTCTACACTTGTCCAGCCTATTTGTTAATTTGAATCCTCCAATCTGCACCTTCCCACATTCTTGACAAGGATGCACTCTTGAATTACAAGCGTGCACTCATGGTGGTTCTATTTTTAATTTCCTTAGAAGCCATCATACTGTTTTACATAATGGCTATAACAATCTGTATTTTCACCAACAATGTAGATGAGTTTCTTTTTCTTTATGCTCTCACCAATATTTGTTATAAATTTGACTTTTTTGCAACATCTACCCTAAATATTATGAGGAAGTATACCACAGTGGGTTAAGTTTATTTCCCTGAAAATTTATGGTGATCAGCAACTTTTCATATACCTTTTGGCTATTTTTATGTCTTCATTGGAATTGGCTTTTAACTCTCACATCAAACATATGCTTTATTTATGTACCACCATTACAGTATTGGAATATTCTAAATTTTACTATGTATTTAACCTACTGGTGAGTTTTACATTTGATAGTAATTATCATACTTTTTCTTTGGTCTACAGAATACCCTTAGGCATTTCTAGAAAGGCTGGTTAATTGCTAATTAATTTCCTCAGATATTGCTCATCTATGATGGTCTTTATTTCTCTCTTTTTTTTTTTTTTTCAGAACTCAGGAGCATTCTATCTCCGAGCTATACCCTCAGCCCTATTTTTTTAATTCTTTATTTTGAAACAGGGTCTCACTGAGTTGCAAAGGGCCTCACTAAATAGCTGAGGCTGGCTTCAAACCATGATACTTCTGTCTCGGTCTCCCAAATGCTGGTATTACAAGTATGAGCCACCATGCCCAGCTCTCCTTAATTTTTTGTTTGTTTGTTTTTGGTGGTACTGGGGTTCCTGGAAGCCCTTCTACCTCCGGGCTACATTCTCAGACCTATTTTATACTTTTTTTTATTTGGAAACAGGGTCTCTTAAGCCAGTGCGGCTGGCTTCGAACCTGTGCGATCCTCCTGTCTCTTATAGGCCAAAAGGGCATAGGCTGATACATTCAAAGTGCTCCAAAAAATCTTAGCGCTTCTAGTTAAGAACATTATACCCAGCAAAACAGTCCTGTTTTGCCTACAAGATTTCTACTGAGAAAGCCACTAATAGTCTAGGAGATTCACCTATCTGACTTAATGCTTTACTCTTGCTGCTTTAAAATTTCTCTGTCTTTGACTCTAGATAATTTAATTAAAATGTAATTTAGTGAGGATCTCATTGAGGGTAATCTCTTTGGGAACCTTTACACTTCATGTATCTAGATTCTCATATTTATTTCAAGACTTGGAAAGTTTTCTGCAATTCTTTCTTTCTTTCTTTCTTTTTTCAGTACTGAGAATGGAACCCAGGGGCATTATACCTCCGACCTACACCCCCAGCCCTAGTTTTTATTCTTTTTTATTTTTGAAACAGGGTCTCACTGAGTTTTCAAGGCACTCACTAAGTAGCTGAGGCTGTCCACAAACCATGATCCTCTGGTCTCTGCCTCCCAAATGTTGGGATTACAAGCATGCACCATGATGTCTGGCTACAATTCTTTCTTTAAATAAGTGTTTTATGCTGTTCTGTGTCTAATCTCCTTATAGAATGACCATAAATGCAAACATTTGTTCAGTTAATGGTGTAACCTAAGCCCCATAGACTGTCTTCACTCTTTTTTTTCCTTCTTTTTTTCCCTCTGAGTAATTTCAGAAGACCTATCTTCAATTTAACAGATTCTCTGTTCATCTAGTCTACTGTCAAACTACTCATTCTGATTATGAATCGTCTTCCTGATTTATTAAATTATCTGTTATAATCATATATGCATCTTTGTGAGTTTTAAGATCATTATTTTCGATTTCTTCAGTGTCAGTTATGTGAGAATTATCATGCTCCTTTGGTGGTTTGATGTTTTCTTGGTTTTTTCATATTTCTTATATCTTTGTGCTATTTCCTGACCATTTGGAAGGGTGGTCTCCTCTTCCAAACTTTACACAGTGGCCTCCATAAAGATTTTCATATGCAGATATGCCTCTGGCTACCAGTTGTGCTTGGTAAAGTGGCTCTAGTCCCCTATGGTGCAGCTTCTTCAGTTGTGGATAATATTAACAGCCATCACCTCTGCCCTATTAGTCTGGTCTTCAGGACTATGATGGTGGTTGCATAGGTTATTAGAACAAGGGCTTCAGAGATATTTTTTATTTGTTTTCTTCATAGTGGAAAGTCTTAGTAAAGGGGATCTTCTGTTGGTGTTGGATCTAACACATTTCGTGGGCAACCCCAGTGGTACTGGGATCTGAGGCACGGTGCTTAGAAAAGCTGTAGAGCCAGATTCCTGGCTTAGGGTCTTGCAAAACTACTGTAGGACCTGTGAGTTGAGACATGGATTTGCCCTCTAAGGCACAATGTATATTCTTGGGCCACTAATCTGAGTTCTGTCCCGTCCCTAAGGCTCCGTCCTGCAGATACCTGGGAAAGAACACACAAACGCCGAGTCTGCTGATGATACTTCTTCTTTAATGCACACAGCAAGCAAATATATATCAGTCTCATAACCCCTCCCTCATTCCCCACCAACCCCACGCTTCCCACAGCTTGGGGATGCACATTTCTAACCCTCTCATAGGCAGGCTGGTGGTAGCATGAGGCGCTGTGTCACTGATCATCCATAGGGCGCCTGATAGGGCATACTGCGCAGGCTCAGGGCACCGCCAGCCTCATGAGCCTTGTGACTTGGCAACATGCCTAGGCGTCATCTTAAGTCAACGCTGGCAACAAGCCTAGGCGCCATCTTGGTCCAGCCGAGTGGGCCCCGACAGAGTTCTATTACTCTGAAGTGCACCATAGCAGCTCAGGACCAGAAGACTGGGATGGAGCTGTGGTTCTGACTCTGTGGTCAGGGTGAAGCACTGGCAAGGCTCTGGGGAGGACAGTTTGCTGCAGAGGCTTGAGTCCTGAAAACCAAATCCCAACTTCAATTCCAGATCCTGAGCTAACAGGGCATAGTGGTAGTTCAGGCTCCAGGGAATGAGGTAGAAGGATCCCAGGTTATGTGAAGTTGGGTGCAACTATAGCAAGGAACTAGTAGTGTCAATATATCACCGTGACTTGGGCCCCCATGGCGGGAAGCATCACAAGAATAACTTCACAAAGGGGCAGGTCACCTGCTCTGACTGCAAAGACCTAGCCCAGTTCTAAGTGAGGTACTGTGGCTGTTTGGACTAAAGCGTGGGGGCACAGCTAAGCCTAGGATTCAATTGCCTAGGACAGAAGTGTGGCTACACAGCTTGGCAGATCCTCTGGGTCCCTGAGAGTGGGATGCTGCATCAGCTGTGGGTCTGGAGGTGGGGTGCAATGTTGCTGGTGTTCCAGAGGCTTGAAGTCCCCAGGGTTATGATGCAGGTTCCAGAGGACCATGACTGCTCCTGTCTGGAGGAGTCCTGAGGTCTTGGTAGACAGGGTGCTGTCTGAGTTGTGGCACCAATTATGTGTCTGTTCCAGTGGCTCAACACTCTGGGTTCTCAGCAGCAGGGAACAACTTTAGCTCAGACCTAAGTGGAGAGTGCATGAGCAACTAAGACAAGGGGATGGAGTGGCTCTGCATAACTAACTTATCTCTGGGTCATAAGGTTAGCAGCAGCTTTTCTCTGGGGTGGTTCAGTGCCTGATGGGTCTTTCACAGGGGTAGCTAAGCCTCAGGTATGGAGGAAAGCAGTGGTTTCTCATACCCAGAACAAGACACACTTTTTAGCAGTGGCTTTGAGTTGTAGTTTAGATCTAGAAGTCTCCCAAACACTCATGTGTTAGAAGTATGGTTTCCAATACAACAAGTTCAGAGGTGAACCTTTTAGGCAATAATTGCATCATGAGGGCTGTAACCTCATCAGTAGATAAGCCCATTAAATGAATTAATCCACTGATAGCTAAATGAACTACTCCAAGGGGGATTCTGGTTGTAGGAGGCAGGTCCCTGGGGACGTGCCCTAGAAGAGTTTTTCTTTCCCTCGGCGTCTTCCTCTCTGCTTTCTGCTGCTGTGAGCTGAGCAGCGCTCCTCCACATCTTTTTGCCATGATACCCTGCCTCACCTCAGGCCCAAAGGAATGGACCTGACCAACCATGGATTGACACCTAGGAAATCATGAATCCAAATAAACTTTCTCCTTCTCTAAGGTATTTTGGTCATAGTGAAAAAAAAAAAAAAAACCTGACTACCACAATCAGTTCTAAAATGATGCATAGCAGTAGTCCATGAGGACACAGTTCCAGCTCTTTCTTTGGGGTAGCTCAACATGTGGCCTCCAGAGGGCTCCCTCAGCTGGATTCAGAACGTGAGGACTAGAGCAGTGGCCAGGAGTGATGGACATACGTGTCCATGTTGGTGAAAGAGGATGTGAAGTCATCTTGCTTACTTTTCCCAAATGGGGAATAGGGTGACAGAGAACAGTGCTTCCTTCCCTTCTTTATACAGCCACCCTGGGTTTCTGTGCTCTGCAGGATTTCTTCTGTTTCTTGCCAGTTTTCTTCTGCATTAGTTATTTGGGTCCAGATATAGTTGTTTTATTCATTGGTTTAGGTTTTTGTGGGGGTGGGCACTCTTGTCAGCAATCTTGCTGTACCTTAAGCACAATTTTTAAGAGGGAAGGACGGAAGCTTTTCCTTTATTATTTCCCTACACATGGTCTTTAGTCTTGCTATCAGGTAATCCAACACTTTCAACAAAAATTGTAACTTTTTTTTTTTTTGGTGGTGGTACTGGGGTTTCTGGAAACCCTTCTACCTCCAGGCTACGCTCCCAGACCTATTTTATATATTATTTTGTAAACAGGGTCTCTTAAGCCAGTGAGACTGGCTTCAAAAAAGCACAAACCTCCTCACCTCCCAAGTGCGGGGATTACAAGCGTGCGCCACCACACCCGGCAAAAACTGTAATTTGCGTAAGGACTAAAGCTATGCTTCTTTGGGTCATAGTATAGTCACAGTGCCCACACCATGCCTGAGCCAACATGTTTTTTTAGTACATGTTTCAGGAAAGGCTAACAAAATGATGGAATGAGTGAGTCAAGAGATTAGAAGAGAAAAAAATAATGAGAAGAAAGAAGGAGAGAAGAAATAGTGGGAAGAGAAAAAAACAAAAAAGGAGGGAGAGAAAACAGGCAGGAGGAAATCAACTCAGTTATCTACTGTTTTAAGTGTGTTTAGGTTAGACTAAAGTTGCACTGTACTAAACCCCCTAGTTCATTGTTATGGCTAAAAGAATCATCTGTTTCATTATTTTTAATTCTAGAATAAATCTTACCATCAGCCTTTTATAGAGTTATGAACTGTGTTTTCAATTACTTACATGGCACAGTTTCCAAATACATGACAGCCCACTGCTCATGTTGTCTTTGTCATGGAATTAGGGAAATGTAGCATAAGCTAGAAATGGGCAGCTGCTGTCCAATAAATAAGGAGAGCCCACCTTGAGCATAGGGCTATGATATTAGCTATTCAACAGTTACAGCCCTCGTGACTTCGCAAGATGAGCAGCATTGTTACTGACAGCATTTCCCTTCCCACCCCTTTCTTGTTTTCTTTTCTTTTTTGTTTTTCTTTTTTTTTATGGTACTGGGGTTCCTGGAAACCCTTCTACCTCCAAGCTACACTCCCAGATCTATTTTATATTTTATTTGAAAACAGGGTCTCTTAAGCCAGCTGAGACTGGCTTCGAACCTGTGCGATCCTCCTGTCTCAGCCTCCGAAGCACAGGGATTACAAGCGTGCACCCCCATGCCGGGCTTTCCCACCCCTTTCTAATGAATGTAGTCTGAACTTGGGTACAAAGCTGGGCATGTAGCTTGATGGTAGTGTTTGGCAAGTTCCATACTGTGGGTTCCAACCCCAGATATCACACAAAAACAAAGGGAAAAAACACACTAAACTGAGGTTTATATTTAAATAGATTTAATTGTCATATCAAAATAGCAATATTAGCTGGTCATGTTAGCACACACCTGTAATCCCAGTACCTGGGAGGCTAAGACAGAATGATCCCAGCTTTGAGGCCAGCCTCAGCAACTTAGTGAGACCCTGTTTCAAAATGAAAATAAAATAAAATAAAATAAGATAAAAAGGATCAGGGGTGTAGACTGGAGACTATCCCTGTGTTCAATCCCCCGTACCAAAACAAAAACAGCATGAATAGGACTTGTTACCGAAATCCGAAGTGAATTATAAGCAACTGACACATTCATTCCATTTAGCAAAAATGGAGCTCTCGGATGACATCAATCTTATGAATTGTCAACACAGAACAGTGATAGGTAGGTCTTAGTTTCTACATTTACTTGATAAGAAACAATAGTATGCTTTGATATGATGTTCAAATTTATCAAATAAGCACTCAAGAACAGATTTTCTGCACAAGTTGAGAAAAGGGGACTAATGTGCTGTGGGGGTTGAAAAAAATATAAAGCTCCCCAGATTCTAATATGACAAAGATATTGTAGCCACTAGAGTCGTAAGCCTTTTATAGAAATATGTTCCCCTTTAGCCCTGTTATTTTAATTTGTGCGCAGATTTTAACACAGGCAATTTCCCCCTGAAAGGGCTTTTCACTAATAGAATTATACCGTCTTAGCTCAAAATGGTCTTTGGTTCTTAGTCCACTGGGCGCAAAAGATTATTTTCTTGTGGTGGAGAGCTCTCTACACCGCCCGGGAGCCCACCATTATCTGCACTGAGCACCCCCCAAACCTCTTCATCCTTCAAGAGGCTACACAGCTGGGCCCAGCGTGAAAATGGCAAGCATTAGAAATCTCCAAGAGTTTATTTTCCTCTGGCTGGGTATCTCAGTTTCTGGATTCCCGTCAACGCCATCGCAATGCACGCCTTTCAATAAAAAGTGATCCTAACAGGATTAAATGTAATTTAGAGTCAATAAGGAGAAGTTTGCCACTGGGCAGAATTATAATAGACAGTATGATCAGAAGGTAGAGAATTTGGAAGGTTTTCAGGGATGCACTCTACTGTACAAAAACGAAACCCAGAGGGCAAAAAAATATGTTTATTCTCTGCCAAACCTTTCACTAGTTCCATCTTGCACACAAATCAATTCACAGTCTATTAAAGTAATAAGAACTCTGCATTGTAGTTTACAGGGATGTGAAAAGAAAAAGAGACATTTGTAGGGGGATGAAAAACAGTGTGATTTCACTCCCCGTCTTCTTCACTGCTATACAAGTGGTAAATAAGATGCTTTCAATTCTGCCTGACCTGGAATCAGGACTCACAAAAGACACGTGGATCCCAGCACAGAAATATACTTGAGGCAGGACAGGTTTTAGATCATCAAAAAGCAGGCTAGGTATTTTAGAAAGGCGGTCACTTTTCTAGAGAGCAGCCCTCCATCCACTATACAGAGTGGATTCGGAAAGAAATAGTAGAATTGAGCATACTGGATTGGAAATCAAATCAGTAGAGAATAAGTCTCCCCATTAGGAAGGATGAGTTGTGGTTTGGGAGCTGCCAGTGGCCCTCCTTCACCAAAATTAACTGCTTTCATTAAAACAGAAGAAATACAGAAGTAAGATGAGCACGCAGAAAGAGTTAATTGCCTAAAATTATTTCCCTAATTTTAGAGTCTTTACACTAAAATTAGTAGAAAATAATAATAGTAGCTACCATATATAGGGAAGTATATTTATCACTTAGTGGACAAGGTACTAAGTTATTTTATATGTAACATCTTACTTAATTTTCAGTTATAGTCTACAAAGAAGTTTTATTTTTAGTTCCCAAACTACAGATGAAAAAAAATGAAAATCAAAGACATAACTGATGTGAGGCCACAGGCTCTCAAATGGGGAGCTGCAATCCAACCCTGGGTGAGGTGTCACTTTCCACAAGCTTAACCTGCACATCTGTTCAACTAGTGACTGGAGATGCAAGACTTTAATTATGGGGGAATCTCTCATTTGGCCAATGGCAATTCTGGGCAGAATAACAAGCTTGTTGATAAGAATTTTTTAAAAAATGACCTGGATGACTACAAACCAAACCAGTGTTTGGTTTGGATTATCGCAGTCTTAAAAAGGACTTAAAAAATTACTCACCTACTACTCTCAATGACTAGTTGTGAGGTAAGGAGAATTTGGTGAATAGATGGAGACAAAGAGGGTCTTATACAAAAAGGTTGCCATGTGGTTAAATTGTAAGAGTAGACTACTAAAAATTACAGTCAGAAGCATGGGTCCAGGCCTGATCCTGCCACCACTTTGTCAGGAGGGAGGATAAAGTAAGCATTGATGCCTGCCGACAGACCATATGGGTTTCTAGACTGCCTCCATCACTTGACAGCTTTGTGGTTTACACCAGCTACTTATTTCCATTCTGCCTCAACTTACTCATCTGTGAAATGAGGTGAATCATTGTAGAATTTACCCAATGGGATATTTGCCAGGCTTAAATAAGTCAATGTACTTATTAAGTTTCCATTGCAAATAAAAATTTGACTGCTCATCCTCTATTGCATTAATTATTTAATACACATTTGTTGGTTACTTAAAATATGCCTAGTAGCATGCTTGATACTGGAGGCACAGAGATATTAAGAGCTCAAGTTGTTCAACACTTAGGAGGGCAAAATATTTTAAAATTATGTCTATCTTTACACCTGTCAGAATGACTGTTACAAAAAAATAATACACTGGGTGCCATGGCGCATGCTTGTAATCCCAGCATTTGGGAGACTGAGACAAAAGGATCGCAGTTCGTAGACAGCCTCAGCTCCTACTTCGTGAAGCCCTTTGCAACTCAGTGAGACCCTGTTTCAAAATAAAGAATAAAAAATAAGGCTGGGGTATAGCTCAGAGGTATAATGACCCTGGGTTCCACCCTTGGTACCCCCAGAAAAGTACACAAGATAACAAGTGTTGGTGAGTGTATAGAGAAAAAAAAATCTTGCACACTGTCCATGAGAGTGTAAGTTAGTGTAGCCATTATGGAAAATAAAATGAAGGTTCTTAAAATTTGAAAACAAATTTATCATGTCATCCAGCAGTCCCACTACTGTGTTTATGTCCAAAGGAAATGAAATCACCTGCCTTTGACCTTCATTGCAGCACGTTTTATGACAGCTGAGATATGGAACTAACATGAGTCCCCACCATCAAATGAGTGGACAAATGAAACAGTATTTCTATGCAATGATACGTTACTCAGCCTTTAAAGAGAGCAAAATGCTATCATCTGGACAACATGGATGAACTAGAAAGGATGTCTGTTAAGTGAAAGACACAGATAACACAGGATCTCACTCACCTATGAAGTCTAAACAAATTGAACTTTCAGAAGTGAAGAATAAAGTGATTATCAAGAGGTGGAAGTGGGGTAGCAAGAACAGATGAAAGAGATATTGGTCAGAAAAGGAAATTTCTCTGTGTAACAGAAATACACATTAGTGAAAACTAGTGAAAGCAGTCTTTAAGTATCTCAGAACCATAAACAGTACTTTAAAATGATGTTTGTTGCCTGGATATACACCTAGTTGGAGCAATATATTTATTAGCCAATTTCCATCCACTTTACCATTGTTCCTTTACAAAGTCACTGCTGCCTATCCATCTTTATCATCTGAAGATCTGATGAGTCACCTTGACGGCTGAACTATTTTTCTAATGACAAAAGAAAATAGAAGATAAGTGTGAAAAATGTGAAAATAAATTATAAAAATAGCTATCCTATCACAACCCAGAGAAATAGGAAAAAGGAAATATCAAGACAGTAACAATGGTTATATTTTCCCATCTTTCATCTATATGTGTAAATTATATTGCATATCTATACATACTATATGTTAATAAGCTTCTATCATGTACTTTATAAATCTTTTTATTTGGGAACAATTTTATATTTACAGAAAAGTTACAAAGATTGTAAGGTTTCATATATTCTGCATCCAGCTTCTCCTAATTGTAAAATCATATGTAACCAAGGTATATTTCTGAAAAGTAAGAGGTTGCTGGGCATGATGGCACATGCTTGTAATTCTAGCATTTGGGAGGCTGAGACAGGAGGATCTTGGTTCACGGACAGCCCTGGCTACTTAGGGAGGGTCTCTGCAACTCAGTGAGATGCTGTTTCAAAATAAAAAATAAAAAATAGGGTTGGGGGTGTATCTCAGAGATAGAACACCCTTGGGTTCCATCCCCAGTACTGGAAAAAAAAAACTAAACTAAAAGGTTAACATTGGGAAAGTACTTTTCTTCAAATTACAGATTACATTTGAATTTCCCAGTTGTTCCACCAATGACCTTCCTCCAATTCCAGGATCTGATCCAAAAGACCATGTCACACTTAAGTTCTCATGCATTTTCAGTACATTAATAATAACTGTACATTTACTTTTTATATTTGCACTTCCCACTTCAAATAACTTCCTTGAAACATTGGCTGTGTTCTGCTATAAGAAGCTTTCTATGTGGTTCCAATTTCCCACTTCCTTTGCTAGCCTTCAAAAAGTTACTTTTACATCACTTCCATCCCACTCATAAATCCTCAACCTTGTAGGAAGAGAAAATTCCAGGTGCTCTGAAGAGCACAAGAGATTCTCCACATTCTCATCCAGACCTGTCCACTCTTTCCCTAGTGTGAACTGGCCTAGACACTGCCCCTCCAGCTTCCCAACTTCTATGCTTTTACTCTATCATTTTTATTATCTTTTTATTATATGCATTACTTTACTATCATATTCCCTTGCCCATAGAACCCTCCCTGCCCACCCCAGCTAGCAGAGAGCTCTCCTTCTGCTTCTCATGTACAGTTACTTTCTGGAAAATACACTGGGCCTGGCTTGTTATTATTTCATGTCTCTATCTAAGCTCCTAGTCAGTGCATAATTTGCTTTGCAGAACTATCTTATCCGCAGCATAGCATTTCTACATAGTATTGCATAGTTTAATAAACACATACTCATTCAGCTGCTAGGCACCTTCAACTACAAGGTGCTAAAAATAATATCATGTTCTGGTGTCCAGTAAAACACTTAAGGAGTTGAGAAGTCATCGCTCCCCTCCTGGCAACAAACAAAAAAGGCAAACAGGCTGAAAATTAACACTTCTTGATCTGACAGAGTAACGCAGGGAACATCACTGCCACTGAAATTAGAGAGACAGGCAGGCAAAATAGCTCATCTAAATCTGTTTCTAAACATATCTAAGCACGCTGTAACCTAAACTGTTCTAAATATGTTGTGTGGGCCAGTTTATTTAACCGTCGCAATAGCCTTGTTCTTGTTTTTCAGATGTGAAAACTGAACCATGGGTAGTGTCAGGAAGTTGTGTATTGTTAGTTCACTAGTAAGCCTCAGAGACAGAATGTGAGTCCAGGGGAATTTGGCTAGAACCTACTCTTTTGATAATGACATTATATTGTCTTAATACAAGATACCAGCAGTCATGTAGGTAAGATAGGAGGAATCGATCGTTGCTCGGGTAACAGAGGCTGAGAAAGCCTGCCCACTCTCTTTGAGAAACACCCCGCACTTCTCACAATGGAGAATGGCTCTTCCCTTGCCCCTCAACCAAATTTCGTCTCACCGACTACCACAGTGCATAAGGTTAATTCTCCCTTCACACTGTCATCACCCAGATTTCTAAAGGCCACTCTGTAGTGCTTCTTAGTCAAAATCTCTTTCAACTTCATTCTTTAAAGCTCATTGTATTTTGGGCTCTGCATTACATCCCTCCCAGAACAACCAGAGTCTAAAATATTGTGATGAGTGATGGATATGTGTTCTCCAGGTGAGGTGTGTTGCTGGTAATTAGACAGTATTAATTCCATCAGCTTTGATTTATATTCTGCGCTCTCGGTAATAAGACTCACTATTCTATTTTCTTTTTGCCTAGTACTGAGTAATAGAATTGGTGCTTAAGGATTATCATATAAATCTACTTTTTGGTCAGTTGGTATTGGGGAATTTTTTCAATATATTACAAATGTATTTGTTATTCCCTAGTTCATAAAAATAATTAAAAGCTACAGGCCAAACACAAATTCCCAGAACATAAAATCTTGACTGGCACACCACTGCCAAGTACCGAGGTCTCCAGCTTCTTAGTGTGCGAATTTCTTAATGAGAACTTGTGTCTCTTCATTCAGTAAAGGGCTTAGCCGGGCAATTCCACCTGCTATTCTCAGGAGTGAGGACACCAGGGCCCTTCAATCAAAATTAAAACCTGAGGATTGTCATACTAAGTATGTTTTTAGCAATTCAGAAACAACTTGCCCTTAAATAAAAACTCTTTCAAAAAATAATAATACTAAGCCAGGCGTGGTGGCGCACGCTTGTAATCCCAGCATTCGGGAGGCTGAGACCGAAGGATCGTGGTTTGAGGACAGCCTCAGCTACTTAGTGAGGCCCTCTGCAACTCAGTGAGACCCTGTTTCAAAATAAAGAATAAAAAATAGGGCATGGGGTGTAGCATGGAGGTCAAATGCCTCTGGGTTCCATCCCTAGACCCGCAAAATAATAATAACAATTATTATTATTATTATTATTATTATTATTATTTTCTAAAAATCAATTCCCAGGATGTAAACAGTATGTGTTCACACTGGCCAAAAACAACAATAAAAGGGAAAAAGAGAAGCAAAGAAAGAATACAGAAGAAATTCAAGTGGACC
Source organism: Muscardinus avellanarius (assembly GCF_963383645.1). Taxonomy (NCBI): domain Eukaryota; kingdom Metazoa; phylum Chordata; class Mammalia; order Rodentia; family Gliridae; genus Muscardinus; species Muscardinus avellanarius. Next base: position 121,584,649 of record NC_137791.1, read on the forward strand.
CAATCCATCATTGTGATGCCTAAGTTTCCCCTTAGATAACGCAGACATAAAACATGTGCTTTACAAGCCTCTGATGACCTTTAAGACATCTAAATACAATATCTATGGATTTTTAAGTATAATTAACAACTCCTGTTTTTCCATTTAAAGAATTCAAGTTCTGCCTCCTTGACAGGCAAAAGCCAATCCATCTTGTTCGCAAATGCTAATACAAGCAATTAAAACTAGCATTAATTGAAATACTGCAGAGGCTGTTAGGATTTTGGTAGATGAGGGATCATCTTTCTTTCTTTACTTTCCCCTTTCACTTTAACCTCATGGCAATCCTAATTCACAGGGCTAATTAGGGAAACACCCTTTGTGCGATCCATCTCTGGGAAGGAGAGCTCCTCTTTAAAGCCCATCAGAGAGCTGTGGAAGGCCACAGTGCTGTAAGGAACCCTGGGCGTAAGCACCGAGAATGTTTATTTCACCTGGTAGACCAAACATGACAGATTGCTTTATTTATAATGCGAGTATTAATTTTCTGGTTTGGGTAACAAAAATACAGTGTTCATTTGTATTGTTGTGAAACTTGTAAATATGCCCTGTAGGATAAGTAATACTCTGAGCAGCATCCTAATTAAAAGGGAAACTCAGTTGTCTTGCACGATAATATAAGAGGGCACATAAATTGTAAGTAAGATACATGGTAAAAATGAAAAAGACAGGCTGGATAGGAGAGGAATGAAATAAGATTTGGAAATGTGCTTCTTAAATGAACACAAATTGTGAGATAATGTCTCATTGAACAATAAAAATAACAAACCAGTGGCAAAGATGTAATAGAATTTCCTGTGTAGACCATTTTAATCTTAATATAATTTTCCCCAGTGCATTCACGTTTATTGAACTACTATGACCATTTCTTTCTCACTCTGTCCAGAGTTACTGGAAGTGTGCTCTTTGCTGTAAATAATTCCTTGATAATGAACATGAAAACGATCCAGAAATTGACCATAGTTAATAAAAGAAAAAATGACACAGCGTCTGCTCAGGGAAAAAGCTTTATCAACATGCCAAAGGTAGGTACAATTTCCTCAGGGAAGCAGAGAAAGAGCGCATAAAACCACTTTCCCCATGAGCATCGGTGCAATCAACTCAACGACTGCATCCCTCTTTTCCTGTCTTCAAAAACTGCGCAGAAGACTTCCAATGGCACCCCAATCTGTGGTGTGCCAGACAGAGGGCTGATGCCAAGAAAGTGCCCGGTCCAGTGAGCAAGTACTAATATTACCTGAGAAAAATGCACATCCATACAGTCTCTTCTCCTCAGCCTACAAAGTAGAATACTTGCTATAGCTTCCAGCCTGATACACAAGTGGGTGTTTAGTAGATACTCCTGAAATACTGAGGCAAGCCTCCAGACTCCTCCTATATGAAAGGTGTGCTGGAGAAGAGCCACAGACCGGAGAAATCCCTGCATCTGCATCTACTACTGACCTCTCCCAAAGAAGCTCAATCACACTTCTAGCTCCAACCAATCCTGTGTGCATCTTGGACATTTTCATTGCCAATGTAGTGAACCCTTGCTGCACCTTTACTTATACTCCTTTGGTCATTTCATTTGTGTATTTATTCCACAAGGCTCTAAAACATATAATATAAAGAAGTACTCAAAGGTAGAGGCCATGTTTTTATTATTATTTTGATTTTGATTTGTTATTACCCAGTAACTGGTTTCTGCTTTTGATGAACAGCGACACTGAGATATTTTGCCTATTATTCGAGTTCTACTTCATCTTATTATTTCATTATTTTCCAAAGGTTCATTAGGTAAGAGAAAGATGCATTTATCCATGCATAGGCAAACTATATTCCAAATATATTAAAAACGCATTTCATTAAACAGATTATCAATTAAATCATTTGTTGAAAAGAATATATACCTTTATAATGTAACTTTTAACTTTGATTTTTTATGCTAAATTAAACAGCAGCAAAATTATAGAGATCATATGACAATGGATCTACTGCACAAAAATATCTATGTAACCAGAGTAAGTAGATTTGTATAAATCCTCATAATAAGTGGCCTATTGTTACAGTGGTAAATTATGGACATATTATTTTTGTAAATGTTGGCTTATTTTTCCTAGAAAATTTCCTAAGGATTTAAAAAGTTTTGAAGTCTATCTAAAATATTTTAATATAAAAGTCAATCTCAGTGCTTTCAATTCCATTGCTTTTTAAACTTCCTTGATCAAATAAGATACAAAGAAAGTAGAAGCCATCATTAAATACATTCCCAGGCATTACAGATTCAGAATTTTTAATCACACATCAGCAGGTACAAAGGCATATGTAGGCTGTTTAAGAGACTGTCACCAGTGCAGATCTCCTTTCCAGAAGCAAAGATCTCCTCTCCAGGGGACATTTTCAAACCACATTCTTTATGAAGATCCTTCCAGGCCATTGTTTTTGATGACCTTAGCATACTCCTTTGCTGAGGTGTAGGGGGCTCGAGGTCTAGCTGGGTCTTCAAAATCAACATGGAAAAGACCAAACCGTGTATTGTATCCATCATTCCACTCAAAGTTATCCAGAAGAGACCATGCGCAATACAACTGAAGGTTGACTCCATCAACATGAATAGCTGAAAGTTTTGAAAAAAAAAATTAGCATTTCTGGGAAAGTTTTATGAGACAAAATCACTGATGAGCATTCTGGGTCTTTTCCTGATCTGCAGGGGGGTCACAGTGTGACGAGACATACCCTTCCATACCCCCTTAAAAAAAATCATGAAGGAATGCATATCTTAATTGTCTATCCAGGGCAGTTCCTGGCTCTAATTCTCTTCCTCTCTCTCTCTCTCTCTGATCTCTCTCTATATATATATATCTCTCTATCTCTCTATCTCTCTATCTCTCTCTATCTGTCTCTATCTCTATCTATCTCTCTCCCCTTTCCACCATTATGCACTGAAGACCTGCAGCCTTGGTTACTGCATGGAAACCAGTCTAACATGAACTGAAATCTCCAGAAGTGTGAGTAAATAAACCTTTTTTTCCTCTAATTTGTGGTCATCCAGTGTTTTGGTCACAGTGGTGAGAATGCCAACTAGAACACATAGTCATTCATTAATTTTGACATTTGTTTTATTTATTCATTATGGTGTTTTGTAAGGGCCCAATTTTATTCTTTTTCATGTAGTTATTCTTTTTCAAAAATATTTAGTGAAAAGATTATTATTTCCTTCAACAAATGTTCTTGGAAAACTTTTCAAAAATAACTTGACCATATTATGGAAAAAAAAACCATATCAAAGTTAATCAGGAAACCAAGCATAGGAAGGAGGGAGGGGGAGGGAAGGGTTAGGAATTGGGTAGGGGCTGATTGGGTGATGTGTGCGTGTATATCTCCACAAGTTGTTTTTTTTTTTTATCCCTTTAAGATGTTTGACTACAATGCACCAATAAAATTTTATTTAACAAAAATATATAAATAATTAACTTCAAAAAAAGAATGCCAACTAGAACACATGGTCATTCATTAATTTTGACATTTGTTTTATTTATTCATTTACTCAAGGTACATTTTAATACCTACTATTTTTCAAACACAAACACATACATACACGAACACATGTGCGCACACACATGCATGCACATGCATACCACATATACACACACACACTACTCTAATATCTAGAAGTTCATTCAATAAAGCCAACATCGAGTATATCAGCATAACCTCCAATAACCAAGAAAGTCCATTGGTATATTGGGATATGTGATGGTAGCATATCTGAGGATGTCCCAGAACTTACCCTGTGTCCCCATGACCAAAATGAGACATATCTTATAATTCTAGAAACATGACCTCAAAATAAAAAGGTTCTGGCCATGCCTATATCCTAGACTAAGTACAAAAATGCTATGACAATCTGCCTTAGTCTGGCTGGGTTGCTATAACACAATACCATAACCAAGGTGGCTTATAAACAATTGAAATGTAATTTTTATAGTTCAGAAGACCAGAAAGACCTAAACCGAGGTTGTGGCAGAGTCTGTACCTTGTGAGGAACCACAGCCTGGCTTATGATGCTGGCCTTCTTGCTGTGCCTTCATGTGAAACAAGGAACGAGGGGGTTCTTTCACATCTTTTCTTGTATGGTTACTAATCCTATTCAGGAACATTCTGTCCTCATGAACTAATCACCTCTCAAAGACTCCACTTGCTTAATAGCATCACATTGTGGGGGAGGCTGGAAAATCAACATAAATTTGGGGGAGCTGGAACATTCTACATCCATCCCCTCTTTGATACATCTAAACTCAGTGATGTTTAAGCCCTTTAAGAACTGTTATGTTAGATACAGAATGGCCTCCGAAGAGCTCATAAATTCATGTTTGAAGTTGACGTAATTGAGCCATGAGGGGTATAATACCAGTAGCGGGTAAATCCATCATAATGGATTTATCTGGATGGTGGCTCTGGCCAGCAGGAAATAGCTAGAGAAGGTGGGTCCCTGGGCATGCAGCCTTGAAGGTTACATATGGTTCCTTCTCCTTCTGATCTTTCTCTCTTGCTTCTAGCCTCCACGGTGTGAGGAGCACAGCCCACATCCCCTTTCTCCATTTCTTGCCACCATGCTCTGAGATTCACGGTCTCTGGCCTCACATGGACAGAACATGCATGACACTGTAAGAAACTAAATCTTCTTTCCCTTATGTTATGTGGTCAGTCTTTTATATTATGGCTCTAAGAATGGTGACTAGAACAAGAACCAAAGAAGTGGACCATTTCCCTCAAAAAATTCACATATGCACAAACACAATGTTCTATGTAATTTCATTTGTGAATGCTCCTAAGCTTATCCATTCATTCCACATTCGGATGCCAAAGTGCAGAGAATTCTCTAAATAATTTTTACAATTATTTTCATTGTTTTTAGTAAGGGAATTGAACTCACTATTTATTAGTATTTTTAAATTCAGCAAAACTATAATGTTGTGTGAATTTTTCCATTGAGCATTTCTTTTTCAAAACCAGAATAGGTAAACCTAGGCCATGGGACACGCTAATACCCACTTCTCTGTGCAAAAATTAAATGAAAAGGCAAGTCTGTTTCACAAGATGGCCATATTTTTAAATAAGCTGGGTAAGAATGGACATTCACATAATCAATCTGACTTAAATTATACTGAGGACTGCTTTCAACCTACTTGACTCCTCTAACTAACCAATGAGTAAAGAAAGATTCATTCAGTAATTTCTCTTTTGGTATCAATATATATTTTTCAGGTTTCTTAAAATCACTGTATCCATATTCTGTTATATATGTTTTGGTCTCCAAATCTTTCTGGAATTTTTTTAACTGTAGATATTCCATAGACAAAAGGTCCCTGACAGAATGATTGACACATCACCCCTCTACATTTGCGCACAGAGGCATGCAAAATGATTGGCTGAAAGAGTACCTTATAAATGGCCTAAGGCAGGAATTAAGCCAAGCTAGATTGGCTCTTTTTAAATAAAGGATTGTTAGAAAATAGAAAATAATAGAGCATTCAAACACATTAAGCTTTGCAAGAACAAAAATATTTGCTATATATTACTCCATTACTTTTCCTACCTATTCTCATTTTCATTGTGCCTCTTCCCTTCTGTGTGAAGTATAATCTGAAAAATATCATGTTTTGGGAGATTGAGTGCAGAAGCTTCTATCTCCAGGCTACATCCTTAGCCCTTTTAGTTTTTATTTTGAAACAGGGTCTTGCTAAATTGCTGAGGGTTTCACAAAGTTTATAAAGGTAGTCTTGAACCTGCAATCCTCCTGTCTCAGCCTCTCAGGTACTAGAATTACAAATGTGTGCCATCACTTTTGGAAGTCTAATTTCTTTTAATTATTTCTTTTTAGAAATGTAATTTAAGTACAGAATGGCATTCCTCCAAATATCAAAAAAGCCATAGCCAACTAGCAGACTAGAAAACAATAATCTCCTTTGCTTTGTAATTCATTCTCAGGGTACAATACTTGAGCATCTGCAAATTTTCCTTCTCATTTGCAGAACTACTGCCCAACAGGAAAGCCTACCAGTTAGAAAGCCAGACAGTTGCTGAAAATGTACACAGTCACTCTGATCACATATAAAAGGATTGATTCATATCCAGGAGATAAAACAAGGCTCTGCCTGCTTGGAAGGGAACAGAAAGGAAATCTTGACAATTTCATTGTTAACTGCCAGGAGTTCTACAGCAGGTACTAAGTGCCCAAGTGATGATGGTGAATGTCTCTGTGATTTCACTGCAGGAACCTTCAGGTAGAAAATTCCCTAGTTAGGGCTAAGGAGCTAACCTGCTGGAATTCTTCTCACTGTGCCGCCATGGGAATAATGACAAAACCACTCTGGAATTTTCACATCTCTCCTTTTTCAATCTCCTTCAGAATGGAAAGAGAGTGTCACCACATTTCTAGTCGCTGTGACTTGTGAGGTTCCAGAGTTGGAGAAAAAGTCAACACAGATCACAGATAGACAAAACTTTGGATGAGTACATAGCATCTTGGATAAAAATGACACCTGTCATGGGTCAAAGAGTGTGGTTGTGAATTACAAGGTTGTGGAAAGGGTCCGAGGGTCAGCAGATTGAAAGTAAAGATGCAGGGAGAAAAGTTGTTAAGTCAGGCTGTTCCATTACAATAACCCCGTGCTAGTTTTGGATTCTACAGTCACACACACACACACACACACACACACACACACACACACACACACAGTAGCATGCACATGTATACACCCTGCCTAGAGTTAGCCAAACTGAAAAGTTTGAGGGTACAACCTCAACCATAAGGTCTTACTCATGTCTGACAACAGCAACTTCAAGGCATTACACAAACCACCTTCAGTATAAGTAATTTGTGGGATTCCCAGAACTCACTAAAAGCTGTTATTCTCATGTTTGTATCAATTACAGGGAAATATGGTGATTTATATCAGCTAAAAATGAGTTGTACAGAGTAGAGTTTTAAGGGTTCAAAAGTTCTAAACACAAAGTTCTTTTTTTTTTTTTTGGTGGTACTGGGGTTCCTGGAAGCCCTTTTTCCTCCGGGCTACACTCCCAGACCTATTTTTTACACTTTTTTATTTGGAAACAGGGTCTCTTAAGCCAGCGCGTGCGGCTGGCTTCGAACCTGCGCGATCCTCCTGTCTCCGCCTCCCAAGCGCGGGGATTACAAGCGTGCGCCACCACGCCCGGCCATCCACAAAGTTCTTTTTATCTTCTCCCTAGGAGTCAGAACATGTTATCCTCCAGGTATTAACATGGAACAATACACACAAAATATTGCCAATCAGAGAAGCACACCAGAGTTTCAGTGTCCAGAGTTTCTATTGGGAACTTCATTATATAAGTATTTTTGGTTGATTAATGTTCATGTACATAAATCTAGTTCCTAGTCAGCTAGTTCCAGATGATCCAAAGGCCTCATCCTCCATAAATCACATTATTGATATTAGTACTACTAGCCCCATCCTAAACAAAGTTTACCTCACAAACACTGAAAACAAGGGCTGAATTACTCTTAGCACATAATCAAGTTCTATTCTATACATGTGCATTCGCACTCAAATACACACACACACACACACACACACACACACACACACACAGACACACATACATTTTAGATTCTCAATGCATTGGTTTCTGAAACACCATGATTATACCTGTGTTTATCAAAATACAAATGTCTAAAAATTGGGAACTCAGCATCAATTTATACACTTATAAATAGAGATAGCCATTTTTAAAGCATTGTCTAAGGTGTCCATGAATGTGGCAAAAGTTATCAAACAAACCAGTAATCTTCAGACCCAAGCAGCCATGATAAGAAAGAGTGAAGACATTCAGAATGGAACAACAGGAAACAGTCTCACAGGAAAAAAATATATAAGAGTGATATGACACCCCAGAAAAACGTGGAGAGATAAAGTAGACTTCTACTTTTCTCTTTTCAGGTAATAGCAGGTATATTATCTGAGTAAACCCCCTTACTGAAAATAAATTTATAACTGCTGACTAATTTTTTATAAATCTTCAAAACAAGAGAAAGCTGACAGTTTAGTAGGAGTTGTCAGGTCAAGTCTGAAAGTGAAAAATGCGGTTGCTGAACATGGTAGCTGCTTTTGCCTGATGGAATTTTCCAATCTCAAGAAATCTGAACATTTTTTTCATTTTCCAAGGTGAGGATAATTGTTAAACCCAAAGGCACAACATTAAAAAGTCTGGTATGGGGCTCCACACACAGAAATCTAAAAGCCCTAATGACTGAACCTTGGAGTATTGGTAAGAATGGACCAGAAGGAAACTCATCATTTGAAAATATCAAGTTGGCTGGTGGTTCAGCAGAGGTAAAGTCTGGACCTTGGCCTGAGGTTAACTCAAACAAGTAGTACTCAAGGCACCTGGCAGATACACATCCGAATTCTTTTTGAATGAAGTGCCATGATTCCAAACTTTTAATTATTATTACAAATATATTAAATATAATCACAGCACATAATCAAATGTAACCAGAAAGATGTGGGGAAATGACATAAAGAAAAAGAAATCGACGGACAACAGAGGCAAAGATCTGAGTTATTTGAATTGCTGTACAGGCTATACAATGACCATGTTCACTGTACTTATTGAATAGAGATAAACCTGAAAATGATGTTAAGGTTTAGGAGCCCTAAAAAGGAAGTGGCATACTTGGAAAAGCAACTTCTGTAGTGTGAGTTTTAATCCCAGATGTAGCAGTTGCTAACTGATGTGTACATAATGGAGATACTATACACATTTCTCAGGTACACAACGGAGACACTGATATCTGCTGCTAAAGCTGTTTCAGAGATTAAAAAGATAGCAAGAGCCTCAGCACCTTACCCAACCCATGCTGGGTTTTTATTGCTTTTTTCCTCCTGCCATCCCTTAGGAAAATACAGAATTCAAGGTAAAAATGTAAGAAGAGAGACACCAGTGATTTGCATGACAGAAGAAAGACCATGTGAGGACAAAGCAAGAGAGTGACCATCTGTACTTCAAAGAGGGAGGCCTCAGGAGAAGCCCAGCCAGCTGACACCTGAATCTTGGATTTCTAGCTTCCAGTACTGTGAGAAAATAAACTTTTGCTATTTCAACTACTGGATCCATAGTATATTTGTATGACATTACTAGCAAATCAATACAAATTGAGATGACCTGATAACCTGTTTTTATTAAAATCTCTAAGTCCTTCATTTTTTACATAATCAAGTTTGAGTCTACTAACCCCAGGATATATTATGACAATTCACTATATTTTATTTTTGTTTTGTTTTGTTTTTGTGGTACCAGAGATGGAACCCATGGAATTCTGCTGCCAAGCCACACCCATAACCCTATTTTTTTAGTCTTTCTATTTTATTTTATTGTGGATCTGGGGATGGAACCCAGGGGCATTCAACCTCTGAGCTACACCCCCTGCCCTATTTTTTATTCTTTATTTTGAAACAAGGTCTCACTAAGTTGTGAAGGGCCTCACTAAGTAGCTGAGTCTGTCCACGAACCGCAATCCTCCAATCTCAGGCTCCCGAATACTGGGATTACAAGCATGCGCCACCATGCCTGGCTTAGTTTTTTTTATTTTTGAAAAAGGGTCTCACTGAGTTGTGAAGGGCCTCACTGAGTAGCTGAGGCTGTCTGCAAACCATGATCTTCCGGTCTCCACCTACCAAATGCTGAGATTACAAGCATGCACCACCACACCAGGTGTCACAGTAGTTCTTTTTTCTTTTTATTGGTGCATTGTAGTCATACATCCTAATGGGATAAAAGATGGTGGAGACATACATGCACACATCACCCAGTTAGCCCTTACCCAATCCCTACCTCATTCCCTCCCCATTCCTCCTTCCCATCTTGGCTTAGTGATTGACTTTGATATGTTTGTTGAAGTACAGTTTCTCACCGTCAAAAGGCACCTCTCATGAAGCTTACATATGTAAAAGAATACTCCCCAGCCCTTCTCCCTACTAGTTCTAAGTAGAGAAGTCATGTTTTAAGAGACACAGCCCTATATAAGCCAGGCCATGCTACTGTTCAGACAATATCCGCCACAGAGAGACGGTGGAGATATTACATGCTCAAGAGTCCATGCTGAAAATGCCTTTTCAGCCCACTATTTAGTTGAAGTCTTGCTTCATTCCTATTTGATCAGGAGAGTTTCACCATATGGGATGGGTTAAATGGCAATCTTCCAAAGATCTGTCCATCCAAAACCTGTGAATATCATCTATTTCAAAATGGTTCCTTGCATACAAAATTTAAAGATTTCAGTGTAACCATTCCGGATAATGACGAGCCCTACATCCAATGACACGCATGCTTGTAAGAGAAGAGAAAGGAAGAAGACACAAAAGGAAGAAGATCATGTGGACACAGAGTCAGAGATCTGAGTGATAGGTCTACCAGCCAAGGAACACCAAGGATTGCCAGCAGCTACCAGTAGCCAACTGAGAGTCAAAGAACAAATTTTCTCCTGTAGCCTCCAGAAAGGTCCCTGCTGAGACCTTAATTTTGGATTTCCAGCCTCCACAACTGTGGAAGAATATATTCCAATTGTTGTCACAAATCACTAGGCTTGTGGTAATTTGGTACCGCATCCACAGAAAACTCCTGCCCACTGCTTTTAGAGTAGTTGCCAACTGGGCTGAGAGTCCTAAATCACCCATCTGATCTCTCCGGAAACTTTGAGAATCTCTCACAAAGTCTTTCAAAACCAGAGAAAAAGAGCCTTCTGGGGATAACATTCAAACTTGATTTTCTAACATTTACCTCTCCCCCCACACACCATACTAACTGAAAATATGTTTCTGTGTGCTTGGTTGAAATGCACCAGTGCAGCTAGAGAGCGTCTTTGGCTAGCTTCCGCAAGAGAACTGGCACACCAGCTGTTTTCCCCATACTTGAGGAAAAATAAAATAAAACATCAGGAAGATCTAAACATAGAAAATGCACAGTAAGACCCCCCCACACTCCGGGGTGAATAACAGTCGCTGGACAGCATCTGTGAAAATGCTCAAATGGTCCCAACACAGGAGGTCCCACCTGCAGATGGAAACTTGTAGTGGCAAAAGCTATGACTCTCCAGAAAGAGCCTTTGAATACCGAAAGCTAATTTTTAAATATTTTATAAGAAAATGCCAATTAACCAGAAATGAGCTCCACAGATTTCTTAATTAACTGTATTATTTCTACTGCTTATATTATACTTTGAAGGTGGGGAGCTGAATATAGCAAGCAGGTGAAAGGGATCATGTAAAAATATCTAAATTGTATAGCTGATCTGAGAACAGGTACCTATTTGTGCAGTCTTCTAGAATTTTTCCATCTATATTTCTTGTACAGTTACTTCGGCTTCAGTAGAAAAGTTCATATATATATATATATATATATATATATATATATATATATGTGTGTGTGTGTGTGTGTGTGTGTGTGTGTGTGTGAACACACACACACACATATATATGCTTTTAATTGTGCATTATAGTCTCATATGATAATACAAATCATAAATCATGTGACAGTGGCATAAATACACACAATACTTGGTGCCCCTTCATTGCCTCCCCCTTCCCCATACAGAGTCCTGAGATTGGAATTGGTATTTTCACATATGTTCATAGCACCAATGTACTGATGGTAGTGATTCCTTCAGTGAACTCACTCTTCCCCCTCCCCTTCTCTTATACCACCTCCCTAGCTCCACTGAGGTTTCTTCACTATCTGGAGTCCCTCTGGTATCCCCATTATCCCCTAACTCCCACATATTAGAAAACACATATGACCCTTCCTTTTCTGTGAATGGTTAATCTCATTTAATATATTCTCCAGGTCCTTCCATTTTCTTGCAAATGGCACAACTAGAATAACTAAAGTTCTACCCAGCAGGAAGTTCTGTTGAACCAGAAAAGTGATCTTCTTTTTCTCATTACCTTCTTTTTACTCCACCTCCTTACTTTCTTTTCTTTCCCTCCTGACTTACTCACCCCTTCTGTAAAATGGTGGCGATAGTATCTTCATCTTAAGAGTATAGTGAGCATTCAGTAAATTAATACATGTAAAGCTCTATTAATAATGCTTAGTTCATAGTGGGCACTCAACATACCCATCATCATGGTTGCAATGGTTTATTTTATTTCTCCTAGAGTCTGGGAGGGTGATGAATGAAGTCTGTTTTATCTCTTTTTCCCATCTGGTTTCAAACAGCTTTCAGAGGGTGCAGAGTCAGCATAAAGTGCCAGTGCTGAGAACCAGAGAAAACAGGGCATCGGGGGAAGTGCGGCATCTGGGAGAGGGCTGTGCGCTGTGGGAGCAGGAGCAGGTCAGTGGTGGGTCATGAAAAATGATCAGTAACAAAGTAGACCTTAGGGCGATGCTTCCAGGAACGCTGGGAACTGCTGATGCTCCCCTGCTTCTATGTGCTGGGCAGTGAGGAGGGTACCACTCAAGGCTCCTAGGACCACACAGCAACACCTATTGTACATTTATTTAGTAAATATATGCTATGCTATAAATTGGAAATATAATGAGGAACAAAATTTAGAAAGCTTTTATTTTTTTGCAATTATGGGTTATTTGAAAGGCATAGCTTAATCAAATTATCACCCTGTGAGCATTTAATTACAGTCTGTGAAAACTAGAATGAAAAGAAGAAAGGGGTAATTGTGAGAAAACAACAACATATTAGCTATCTTTACTGAGCATCTGAATAACACTACAATGGTTTCATGTACGCCTTAAGTCATTCTATCTTTACAATTAACCCATAGCATAGAGCTATCATTGTCCTCATTTGACAGATAGAAAATTGATGCCCAGAAAGGTTAAGTAACTTTGGTAAAATTCATACAAGTGAGCAGGAGAATTAACAGAGGAACCCAGCAGGGTAATTACAGAGGTTGAAGGCCAAGCCAATATTCCATAGTTAGTCTCGCCACACACTGGAGTGGAAGATCCATCTTCAGAAGGAATGGGAGGGAGAGCTAATGGAGCAGCTTTTGGAAGTGAAGGAGGGTCCAGAGCCCAAGGTGCTGGAGTTGGAGTTACCCAACACTATAGTCAGGTTTCCTTCTTGATTGTAACATGGTAAATTTGGCAGATGACGCACAAACTGATTAGTTGGATAAACTTGCCTCAACTTCTAATGACCTAACAAGAAACAAGCCTTACAGTTTATGCTGTTGTCCAAACCAACTTTCCTATAGTGCCACCAGCCATCAGCATCTTGGTAGCTTCTGCACCAGAGGCAAGATCTTACCACCATCATTCTCAAAAGCTGAATATCTCTGCTGCCATCCTCCCCAGCACAGCAGGTTCCACCTTCGGCAAACTGTTTATGTTTGAATTTAGTTTTCACATAGATGAGTCTGACTGGTAATTGCATATTTGTGGTCTTGCTCCAAAGAAAACTAGGAACTTCATTCTCTATCTTGGAAAGACAAAACTCACATGGAATAAGTATCTCTGCTTTTGCTCCACTGAGACCACAGTAGCCGACAAGAATAACTTAGAAGCAGAAAGAATTTGGGGGCTCACAATTTCAGAGGTTCCGCCCATGGTTCGCAAGTTTTCAAGTTATAACCAAGGTCTCAGGGTGTGGTAGAGGCGAGTTGCTTAAATCATGACAGTCAGGAAGGAGAAAGGGGGGGGGGAGAGAGAGAGAGAGAGAGAGAGAGAGAGAGAGAGAGAGAGAAGAAGAAGAAGAAGAAGAAGAAGAAGAAGGAGGAGGAGGAGGAGGAGGAGGAGGGGGAGGAGGAGGAGGGGGGGGGAGGAAAGAGAAATAGAGAGAGAAGCAGGGCAAGGAATAGACATAGTACTCAAGGACAATGTGACCCAATGATCTACTCCACCACCCCTGCCCCCATCTGCCTCCAATTAACACCAGTGCTTCCATTAAAATAACTAACCCATTGGGAGATTAATTTACTAAAGAGGTTAGAGGCCTTATGATTCAGTTGTTTCACCTCTGAACATTTCTGCATGGCCAACACATGAGATTTTGTCTGAGACATTCCATATCCAAACTATACCAATCTTCAACAGGAAACATGACAGATGTCTACTACACTAGATGAAGAAAAACAGAAATCCAGGAAAAATAATGACATGTGAAAAAATTCGGGTGTGAATATGCTCGCAGTATTTGTAAGAAACTTAAAGAGAACAATTCAGTGAGATCATAAGAAATACTTGTACCTAAGACATTCAGGTGCCCATAAAGACTGTAAGAATGTTGATATTTATTGAAAAAAAATGAAAAATCACTGAAAGATTTTAGAAGAGGAGTGACTTTAGCTAATTTTCTTTTTGAAAAGATTGTCATGACCTCTTTGAAGAAGAGATTTGAGTGTAGCTAGATTGGAATATTTAGGTATGATTGCATTAAATCATGAAGAAGTGATAGGAATTTAGTTTGGAGAGACATAAATGAAGATGAAGGGAACCAGATGGACTGAATAGACACTCAAGACAAATCAAAAACACTTGGCAATTCACTGCGCTATTGATGGCAAAGGAGATAAAAAATAAGTACAATGCAATTAATAATTTTGTCAATCTCAAATTAGGGAATGCTGGACATTGACATTTTTCAAAGGAGAGGCAGAGAAAATAATGAATCAAGCTTGGTTGTGATGACTTTTCGATGGATTTTGTTTATTATCCCAAACAAAGTTAAATAGTAGATAGCTGGATAGATAGATAGGGAGCTCAGGGGAGAGTCTGAGACTGGGATGTAAATTTTGGAGTCATGGAGATGTTAATTGAAATCATAGCTGTAGAATTAAATAATAGCTAATTAATAGCTAGAGAATTAAAAAAAACACTTTGGTACAAGTTTACAGAATTCCAACACTTAAAAATAAGCTGGAAAGGGAGATTGAAGAAGAAGGTCAGAAATGTTCCATATCTTTAACCTTACAAAGTCACAAGGAACACTTTCCCTGGATATAATTTTACAAAAGTCACACAACTGGAAAGGGACAATCTGGAAATAAAACCTAAGGCTATCTAACCACAACACCTATGTTTTCTTTCTATTAGTATATGGAAATATTGTAAATCTAGAGCAAAAGAACTATAAGGAACGTGCAAGATTCAAAGTCACTATGAAAATCACATGGCCAGACCAGGCAGACGGCATGGAGTGGGTGAGGGGGAGAAGCACCTAGAACCTAAGCACCTTACGAAAATATATATCTGATCTTTGAGGCTCTATAATACATTTTTATTTTTTGGTGGTACCGGGGGTAGAACCCAGAGGCTTTCTACCTCCATGCTATATTCCCAGATCTATTTTATATTTTATTTGGAGACAAGGTTTCACTAAGTTGCCAAAAGCCTCACTAAGTAGCTGAGGCTGGCTTCAAACCTGTGCGATCCTCCTGTCTCAGCCTCCCAAGTGGGGGGATTACAAGCTTGTGCCACCACGTCCGGCTCCTATCATACATTTCTAAAGTTGGCAATAGCACCCCTAGGGGCTGCTGAAAAGATACAAGGGGAGGAGGAGGTTACATGTTAGGCAGCTTCAGATATAACTAGGGCTTATTAAATAAAAATAAGGGGTTGGTAGAAGTTGACAGGGAGTGCTGAGTAACTTTTTTTTTCTAAAAAGAGGATGGTAGGCCAAAAGTTTAGGATTCTCTGCATCCCTACCCATCTCCTACATCTCCCTGTTCTTCACTGGCCCTTCTCCAGAGAAACACTGGCATTTTTTTTAATGTGCTGAACTTGTGATGATCTTAAAGCCTTTCCACTAATTTTTTCACTTGCCTGGATAATTCCTCTAGGCCTTCACCTATGGTTCTTTGTTGTTATTCATGTCTTACCTAAAATTACCCCATAATACTTCTTTTCTGATGCCTCAATTTAAAATTCTATCCCCGACTCCCCCCCCCCTCATAATCTTGTACTACTGCTTTGTGATCTTTACCTTTAAATGAAAATTATTATTCGTTAATTTATTTTTTTTTTTACTCTCCATCTTCCCTGGAAGACAGAAAGTTCCATGAGCAAAAGAGACCATATCTGTCTTTCTTCTTCAGTATTCCCCACCCTGAAAACAGCACTTAACACAGGAAGAATGTTGAATCAGCACTTGTTGAAGGAATGATGAGGAAGAGACATGGTAAGAGAAGCAGGAAAAAGAGAAAGGGAGGAAGGGTCATCTTAATATGACTAATAAAACTCTGGTCTCACAAATCCCATCTGTGTCTTGGAATCATAGCATCAGTAGGCTGAACAGCCAAGACTTCCATGTCCACTGATTCCAGATTCCCACTCTGCACCCAAATCTGTCTCGGCAAAGCAGTCTGACTCCTTCTCCCATAGCAACCAGCCCTGGATCCTGGACCCAACCCAGATATTCTAACCTTCCACCCATTTAGACCAAAGATTCCTACCACTTCCCACTGACATTTCACTTTTAACATTTCCCAAAAGTTTCCCCACTTGCTCAGTTGCTGCTACCATACTTCTACCTCCAATTCCTAATATTTCTCAAAGAACTCCTCTGTAGGTCTTTGATACATTTAAGGGCAGTATGTGTGAGTATTTTTCTCTTTATCCACTAATTATGTAACTCTAGATGTCTGAAACAATGTCACTTCCCTCTCCTGGGAAACAGCATTAAACCTGAACAGTGACTTCTTAGACATCATAGTAGAGATCCAGGAGAAAATATCTTTTATCATATAATCTTAACTCTGTTCTGATACATACACTTTGGAACAGCTATCATTTTAGCCTATAAGAATATTAATCTACTTGACCAGAAAGATAACTCATTTCTACCAACTATGGCCATCTAAGAATCTTCCTTAAATAAAATGACTGTGTTTTCTGCTTGTTGTAATAATCAAATAAAATAATGTATGTTAAAGTACCGTGTAAACTATAAGTTATCAATGTAAAATGTAAAGGTACATTATTATTTCATTAATTACTTCTTTGCTTAAAGTGGAATTTCCTATCACTACTATAGCTAGGAAATGCTGAAAACAACTGTGTTTTTTAATTAATCAATAACTGCAAAATTAAAGTATCTTCAAATGAAAAAAAAAGTCTGGTTCTCCAGGTTAAAATATCAGAGTCAAATATTCTTATGCTCACATAAAAAGCTATATTCTATGGAATATAGATAAAAATATAGATATTGGCCAACACTAAAAATGAGAGAAAAGAAAAAATGTGTAGTTTTACTGTAAAACTGATTTAGGGCTTTCAAACAATAATTTGTCAAACAGTACACTAAAATAATTTATTAATTTTTAGTACTTTCTACAGAACTTCTTTCTTTCATTCTTCCCTGATTAACATAAATATTTTAATAAGCATCTACTATTATGTATGTTATTATTCTAAGCAGAGTTATTCTCATATAGGAAAAAAATAAAAGCTGACACAGACTTTGCTCTTACACTTCAAACAAGCAGTAAAAGCAAAGAGCACACACAGGTTCCCGGATATGTCCATTCACTCCATACCTTCTCTTCTTTTGGGTAATGTGTAAAAGACATGTAATAACTAATTTTCAAAGTCTGTCTTCTACTCAAGACTCTAAGCTTGTGTTAGTCAACTTTTCATCAGTGTGACCAAAATACCTGGCATCAACAGCTTAGAGGAGGAAAGACTTCTTTGGGGTCAGAGTTATAGACTGTTATAGAGGTGTCAGTCCATGGTCAGCTGGTTCCATTTCTCTGGGTCTGAGGTGAGGCAGATCATTATGGTGGCAAGGTGTGGCACAGGAAAACTTCTCAGCTCCTCACAGCTGGGAAACAGACAGAGACAGACAGAGAGAGCACACCAGGGACAAGATATAGTCCTTGAAGGCACACTTTTAGTGACCTAATTCCTATAACCATGTTCCATCTACCTAAAGTTACCACCCAGTACTTAATTCAAATTATTAATTCATCAAATTGATTGATTTACTAAAGATATTAGATCTGTCATGATCCAATCACTTCCTAAAAGCCCCACCTCTGGACAGTACGACCTTGTACCCCTAGCCTTCAACACATGAGCCTTTTGGGGATATTCCAGATCTAAATCACAATACAGCTCTAGGAAAGTAGGAGTCTTACAGATCCTGCATCCCCAAGTCTTGGCACATGTGTCTGATAAACGTAAGTGCTCACCTAATATTGTTTCAATGAGTGAATGGCTATATACAGACATACTCTCATCTTAAACATATTGCTAACAATATGAGTGTAAAGAAAAAGCAGGCCATGTGCAGCAAAACTATGTACTTTTAACAAGAAGACAAAGATTTGACTCCACGTTCAACTTTTCCAAATAAACCAGGAAAGGTATGGGCCATGCCACCTGATCTGATGGACTCATTTCCCATCCTGTGCACTAGGGACCAGAACATTCTGTTGTCAACCCTGAACTTCAGGACCAAGTCTTCTGTTTGTTATGGTGTTCCTATACATATACAATAATTGCCAAATAAATTCCATCAAATGCCCCTTAGAAAGACATTCTCAGAGGAGTCAGTACCACCTTGGATAATGGCAAAGGAGAACAAGCCTTGGCATTATCCTTGCTCTACAAGCACCACAGAAATACTGCAGGAGCTGTGTACAGCAGCCACTGCAATTGCTGGGAGTTGAGAGACATAAAAAGCAAGTAGCAGAGAGTTGAGAAGAAAGAACAATGACACCTCTTTAAAATGATACTGTGCAAATTTTCATATTGTTGGCACCAAGTTCAAGCCCAGGTGGGCACACCTCACCCAGACTGCCTGTCCTGGGCTAATGTACAAGTCTCGCTAGTCTGCTTTTTAAGGACAAGGAAGGACATTGCTTGGTGATATGGCCACAAGCTGTTCAGGGAAGAGACTTTGCTCAGCACATTTCAGCCACTGAGCAAAGCTGGGCTTATTTCAGAAAGCCACATAAAATAAATAATCATGCAAAAGCAGATTCGTTGTGATAGGGCTCTGACAGCTGCTCCGAGAGGTGGGTCCTTGCAAGCCCATCTTTCAACAACAAACTGACCCAAAGATCCAGGAAAGCTCCAGACAGGACCATATGGCCAGGAATAAAAACATATTTCAAACTCTGTTTATTATGCATATCTTTCAAAGGTTCACTACTCTGGGATGAAACATTGCACCTGCAAGGCTTTAATAAGCTTCCCAAGCAAGTACAATTATAAAATCGCAGGCACCTGAAGAATTTGTCTTCTCTTAGACTTAGACATGTACTGCCCACCAATGACTGGTCTCATTCTTTTTAATTACATGGGTTTGCAGTACTTTGTAAGCTATAATTAATACTTATTCAGAAAATAAAACTCCTTATAGACCTCAGAGTGAGGACCATGAAATATTTTTCCTCCTAAACTTTGAAAACTCCAACATTATTACATAAAAAGTCTGCCCGAAAAGAAAAGAAACAATTCAATTGTGTAGCCCTGCAAAGACAGGAGACTATTCGACATGAATTCAGGCTGGATGTCATCCATCAATAATATCAAGGAGCAAAGAATAGCTTTTCTTCACAAGAGAGGCCTGTGACTCTACATCTGCTTCAAATACTCGAGAAACATGTTGTGTCCATGATTCACTCAACAAATATCCATTGAGTATCTATTATGTGCCAGACTCCAGGCTAAATGTGGTTGTCTATAGATAAATAGTAAATAGTTTCAGCCCTCAGATTTAATGGCTTCATTGGAAAAGATAGATGCAAGAACAATTTGTTTGGGAATATAAAGGAATGTATATATAAAGGAGTGTATATAAGGAGTGTATATGTGTGTATAAAGGAGCAATAAAAAGCACTGGACCAACAAAGGCTTAACCTTTCTTGGATGGCCAGGGACAACTTTCTGGAGGAACAGTCATTTAAACAGAAATTTAAAAGATAAATAAGAATTCACCAGCTATTCATGAAAACAGAGGTATATATGCCATGCATAGGTTGGAACTATATCCATGTGTCATTTTTACTGGACTCTTTAAGGCCCAGAGTAGCTCCATGTCTTCTTCCCATCTCTGTCTCTAGTTAGTTTATGTATAAATGAGGCATGTTTGTCTGAAACAATCCCTGTGATTAAATGGATGATTTGGAATGGATGATCATTACAGGTCCATTCATACTAGAATCTCCCTCTCTAGGGCTCAAGCCAAACCAACAGTCTATAAAATTTGGAACCCTTTCATCTCTCTGCTCAAACACGGTAAACAGTGATACCTCTCAAGATTTTCAGAGTGGGTTTTGTATAAGATGGCTTATTCTAATTATTATGCAGAATGACAGAGCAGCTGAGTTTTACCTGCTAAGATTCTGTCTCATTCCCCTTGAGCACATGGTCCTTTGAATTGTATCATAGAAGGATTATATCATACTTGGCCTTCAAAATGACGAATGCATGGCCAATAGTAATAGATGGTGTAAAGATATGAACAATTAAATTATATGGTGAACCTAGAGCTATAGAGACATAATAACATTGCTTCCTAGAAGTACTGATGCTGCTGTCAGAAACACACAAAAGATATATTTCTTTGTCCAGGGGTTATTCTAGGAGTGCACTGGGGAAAAATATGGGAGGAAGAAAGAAAAGGAAAGGAGGCGAGAAGAAAGGAAGGGAGGGAGGAAGGAAGAGAGAGGAGGGAAAGAGAGGGAAGCAGAGAGGAACATCTATATATACAATCAGAGTATCTCTCAACTGTGTTTATCTCCAAGATCTCAACAAATATACATCCAAGTTACTATCTTTCAAGCCCTTTCAACCCCTGATCAAGACTCAGGAGAACAGCAGTTGATTATCAAAGGCAACACCTTACATCTTTCTTACCCACAGAGAAAAGCATAGCTATTGTTTTACTGCTAAAAACCATATTGTTCACAACAACCCTTAAAGACTCCTGCCGTTATGTCCATTATATAGACAGCAAATGAACTTCAGAGAAAGGAAATGTGTTCATGGGAATTAAGCAAATGAGCAACAGAAAAGATCGAAATCCAGTCATCTACTTTCAAAAAGTCCACACTCTTTCTCTAGACCCTCGCTTGCCTTTTTCCTGATTAATTATTAGGAGAGTTCACAGCCCTGCTTAGGATGCAAAATAGCCATTTTTCTCTCTTTGCTTTACTGATGCTGTGAAAGACTCCTGATCACAGCCCTTAGGTGGACACAGAGGGGGTGACAGGGCTCCACCCAGGTGCTGTGCACCAAGCACTTGACAGACAGGGCTGTCCAAGCAGTGTCTCTTTTCATTCCACCTTATGGTCTTTCATCTATCAGTTACTCTTTTCTAATTTTGTGTACTAAAAGGACAAAAGAAATGTTTCTCAGAGCCATCTGCAGAAAGAACAAGGTTTAGAGAGTATTCATGGGAATTGCAAACTTTATATTTCACTGTGAATTGCAGTACAGAGAAAGCCATCAGACAAATAGAAATTGGGATCACCAGAGTTTGGGTTTTCTCTGGCTCATGCCAGGACTCTATAAGTCTTTGCACTCCGTTGATTTACCATATAAATATTGGCTTTGTTTGGATTTTAATAAATCCACTTTATTATGATCTACTTCGTTGAGGTCAAAGAAACCCACAGACCAACCACCTCTTCCTCCAACTGTTGCCTGCCCAGTCTGAGAGCAGCTTTTTTGAATGAGAAAGATAGTGAATTTACTACTGCTTTAGAGCTAATGTAGAAATTTTTATTTACTGGGTGCTTACAGGATGCCAAGCACAGCCTGAAGGGTTAAGTGCACAACTCTTTTGTTTTTTCCAATAGTGCTATAAGGTAGATTCTATTTTGTTACCATTTCATAAGATGAGAAAAGAGATGCAAAAGGAGGCTGTGTCATTTGCCCGAGAACATGAAATTTGTGACAAATAGCAAGTATTATCTCCTCTTCTAGATAGTATTGTTGTTAGACCCCGTTTTGTAGCTGAATCAAATGGAGTGCAGAGGGTCCTCTCATCCGTGGGACTGTGACCAGCATGATCCAGGATCATGGCTAACAGACCACACACTAAGCCTCATTGACTTGACCTTTTCTTGTGTTCCTCACTGGCGGTCACACTCCTTCTAGCACCTGTGGACTGAAGAAACATCTAGACGTAAGTCCCTCTTGTTTTAACCCATATGTGAAAAAGTGAGAACACTTTTACCCCACTACGCCCCCACATTAAATGGTTGCACACAGGTATATCCAGAACAAACGGCCTTGCTGGGTTCCTAGCGCTGCTTTCTGAAAGAGGAGCCTGGAGATTTACCCAGTTTGAGTCTCTACACTGGAGACCATTTTCCAGCAGCTTTAGCGTGGGCCGTGTGATCCTGGAGAGGGATTAACAAGTGCAGGCTTGGCTGCCCGATGCGTCAAGCCATGGAAACAGCTCTCTGGAGGACACTATTCACCCCAACCCCATCAGCCAATTACTCAGAGCCCGTTTAGTAAATTAGCTCATTCGGTGTACTAATTGGAACCTTGTAAAATACACTCACAGTGAGAATCTAGTTCTCTGTAGCCAGAGTTCAGGAGTACTGGAAAAGGAGGGCAGGGTGGAAATGCCCACCACACACTCTAAGCCTGGGCTGCCTCCGTTCACCTCCAGCTCTGTACTTACCTGTCTCAGCTTCAGCCAGCCATTCTGCACTCAGTTTCCTCATCTGTGAATTAGGGGTAATAGGACTCATTTGTGGGACTTAGGAGTTTTGAGATGATATGATAATATTCTCATAATCAACATACAGATTATTCACTAGCCTTTTTTTACACACTACAATCAGCCTTAGTCCAAAGAACATGATATAAAAAAGGGGAGAGGGAGAATAAATTTACTCAGGTCTGAATAACCACTCAGTTCACCTGTTATGTCCATTATACCACTCAACTGGCATTAGTTTATACCCTGTTATTAGTTTGTATTACTATGTAGCTAAGCAACTTTTTATCTATTTAAACATAACATAAATATTAGATATCATTATCTCATCAATTTGATTTTATTCTCTCTGAAAACAGCTTGATTTGTGCCTTAATCATCTCCTGGTGACCTAGAAATTCTCAACACCGTCATATTGAATCTTAAGTTTCGGCATATGACCAGGTGGATACATACATCAAACAAGAGCCAACACACATAACCAAGCAGTAATGAAGTGAGTCAAGCCAAAAACTTACACTCCTCAGGAATCATAGGTAGTTTATTCTATGAACATTTCATAATAAAGCTAAAGTCTATGAACACTGAGGCCTTCATGATCTTAACTCCACTGGAGTTAAGAACAACAATTAGCCTAAGAAGTAGAATAGACATCAAGAGGTGAATGGAAGTGCTGCCTGAATTAACTTTAACTGTCACTGGAAATGATGTTGAATCTGGGAAAATTTTGATACGATAATTTTGTTGTCAGCCAGGGATGGTAGGGCATGACTATAATCCCAGTATTTGGGAGGCTAAGACGGGAGGATGGTAGTTTGAGGCCAATCTCAGCAATTCAGTGAAACTCTCAACAATGGGCTGGGTATATAGCTTGGAGGTAAAAAGTCCATTGGTTCAATTCCCAGTATTAAGTAATAATTTTATTGTCTATAAAATTTTGAGCTATTTTAGTATATTTAAACACTACACATTTATCATTACTTAAATGATACTATCCCATAAATATTATAAGGGTAGAACATTAGATGATCAATACTTGAAAATTATAGGTACCAGGGTCAGTATTGAAAATAGTAACTTCATAATGTGATAAAATGTAATTCTTGCTATTTAATCTTTTTAAAGAAATTAAAAATAAGCCTGTTTGTTTAAATGCAAAATAGAAAACATATAATACTTTTTGTTCAGCATATACAGCAAGTGAAAGGAAAAGTCAGAACTATATACTTCAAGCCCATCATTCCAAAATATGTAGGAAAGGAGTCAGATTAGTCCTCATTATCAAATTCCTATGGAAATATATTTGTATTTTAAAAACATAAGAAAACTGAAACAGCTTCTCTTCTTTGGTTTTGTCATGTTCCTCATTCCATAAACAGAAGCAAATACAATATGACCAGCTAATTCCCAGCTGCATAAAAATTTAAACCCATGTCTGAAAACTGGACAATCAAATTATATAGTAGCACAGTAGCCAGAAATAAACCCCATGCCTAAATGCAGTTTATTCAACATTATTAATACAAATAAAATTTACACCTATAGTCCTGTGCATTAAAAAACAACTTCTCTCACATCAAATAGCAATATTTTGCTGTGCCAATCAAATTAAACCACCAGAAACATATAGAAAGAAATCAATTCTATAACAAACCTTTGAAAAGTACTGTATTTATCATGTGCAAGACAGGTTCATTCCAGTTCTAAATAAACTTTCTTCTTCCAAGTAAGAGCTCCCCCCAGCCTTTGCTTTGCTATGTTTTGTTTGGCTGTGAATGTACTCAGCCCAAACATTCTGTCAATCTAGCCATAAAATTCCTTTTTCTCCCAGCCTACATGAATTAAAAGGGGGGAAACCTCCCCCCCAAAAAAAACAAAACAAATAATCCTACTAGGCTCAGACAAATTTAACTATATTGATTTTTAGACCAAAGTGAGACTAAAATCCTATGCCAAAAATGAGAGTCTGAAAATGATGGTGAGAAATGTTTATAGAAAAAGCCCTCTCCCCTTGCTTCCTGTCAACAGCTTCAGAGACTAATTGCGAAACCACCTCAGCAAATCTCCTTGACTAAAGGGAGAGAAGCCATTTCTAATGGCCCTTGAAGCCCGAAACTCCACACCAGTCTCCAGATGAAAATGGATGGCCTCCAATAGAGCCTTCGTCTGAACAATAAGTGCATCACCCACACTACCTGAATCATATTCTTAAATTAGCAGCCTCTATAGCCACCATTAACTCACATTTGAGAGACATAGTCAAGACCGGTCTTCCGAATCATGGACCACAATAGCCTCATCTGCAAGTTATGAGCAGGTGAACAATACAGATGAGGTAAGGAGGAATAATGCCTGCGCTAAAGTGCACAGAGTGGAGTGGGAGGGAGAGAAATGCATGGGGCACGCGTCTGAGAGCAAAAGGAGACCTCACCGCTTACCGAGTCTGGTCCTGTGGTTTCCATCACTCTCAAGCATGGGAGAGAAAATATGGAAGGCAGAGACAGCCCCACTGGAAAGGAGAAGCGGATGCGTAGTACCAAATGCCCACAGGGCCTCTCAGAATTTGTGCAACTCTCTAGTCATTCCTTGGGAAAACAGAGACAGTCAAAATTATTGTGTCAAAATTAAGGCTGTTCTGCTGGGGGTTTGAAATATGCATTCAGTTAAAACCAGTCAACTGAAACTTTGAAATAAGCCTCTTTGTTTTGTCTCAATTTTTAACATCTACAGCTTTTTTTTTTTTTTTTTTTTTTTTTTTTTTTGCAGTACTGTGATGGAACCCAGGGGCATTCTACTTCCGAGCTACACCCCCAGCCCTATTTTTTTATTCTTTATTTTGAAACAGGGTCTCACTGAGTTGCAAAGGGCCTCACTAAGTAGCTGAGGCTGGCTGTGAACCATGATCCTCCTCTCTCAACCTCCCATATGCTGGATTACAAGCATGTGCCACCACGCTCAGCTCATCTACATAATTCATTCATTCAGTCAGTCATTGACTTATTAAGTCAAAAAATATTTGCCAAGAGCTACCAAGTGTCAGGCACTTACCTGGCAATGATCCAAGCAGATAATCCCTGGGTAGGAACCATCAATAAACAAGTAGAGATGTGTATTATCAGGTGGTGATGGATAATGCAATAAAAAAGCAGTCAGTGTAATAGAGATATTCAGATGGTGCCAGCTTTTCTAGCGAGTGGTCAAGGATAGGCTTCACTGACAGTCACTTCAGATGAGAGGTACAAAAGAAAGGGACCAATATATAAAAATCTATGATCAAAGCATTCTGGGAAAAGGGAGTAGCACATGCAAAAGCTCCCACATGGAAGCATTTCTGACTTACAAAGGAACAGAAAAAAGACCAGGCACATTTTGAATGAGCAGAGGAAGAATGGTAGAGTAGGAGGGAACCAGGTCAGGCAAGGGTCTTGTAGGCCACAGCAAGGACTTTGGGCCATATTCTGAGTATGAAGAAAAGTCATTATAGTGTTTGAAGAAGAGAAATAACAGGATCTGACTTGGAAGACATGCAAATAATGAACTGCTAGGAAGCAAGTGTGAAGCAGGAAGAATACTAAGAAGCCATTATCATGGTCTTACAAGAGGCCATGGTGAAATGGACTTACATGTAGGGATAATGGAGATGGTGGAGATCCTGGACAAACTTGGGAAGAATTGATATGAAGTATTATAAGTGAGGAGTCATGACTCCATGATTCTTATCCTGAGCAACTGCAGTTATCACTTACTGGGGCAAAGAAAATGGTGAAACAATTCTTAAAACTCCTTAGGCACACGTTAAAATGTAAGGTATCTACTGAGATTCCAAGTAAAGCTATTGAATAGGCAGTTGAAGTACAAATCAGGAGTCCAGAGAAGAGCTTACAGCAGCACTGTATAAATGAGATTTGTCAGTTTAAAAGGAGTGTTTCAAAGCCATTAGACTGGATGAGATCATCCAAGGAGTGATCGGGAATAAAGAACATTTCCAGCCAAGCTCAGTGGCACTACCTTCAATCTCAATACTTGGGAGGCTGAGACAGGAGGATCAAAAGTTTGAGGCCTGCCTCAGCAATGTAGTGAGCCTCTCAGAAACCTAGCAAGACCCTGGATTAAAAGAAACAACCAAAAAACCTTAAAAAGGGCTGAGGAAGTAGCTCAGAGGTAGACTTTCCTTGGGTTCAATCCCTAGCACCACACACAAAACAAAGGGCATCTTCATAGACTGAGTTCTGTTGTATTGTAATGGTTAGAAGTCAGGAATATAAAGAAAGTAGCTAAAAGAAGCTGAGAATCCACCAGTTGAAATAGGAGGAAAACAAAGAGATAACCAATCATGCCATGGAGACTGAAGGAAAAATCTATTTAAAGAGAAAAGAGAATAACTGCTGCCTGTCCGTAAAGTAATGAGGACTCAGAAATTTTCATTTTACTGGGCAACTAATACTGCTTTTGCAAGAGCTGTATCACTGAGGTATGGGAGTGAAGGCCACATTAGACAGGTGCAAGAGAGAACAGGGCAGTATTATTAGTGTTTAATGTTTGAGGAGCCTTTCCATACACAACAATTAACCACATTGCATTGTTGGTTGCAGAGAATGATTATAAAATCGCAATCAGGCCTATGTTGTTGGTAGATAGGTACTTGCCAATTAATTCACTAGATGGTGAGTTCCTTGAAGGTAGGAACTGCATCTTTCTAATTCTTTTTTAAAGAAATCTAGGAAATGAAGTGGAATTCACCATCAGACACAGGTCCTGACTCCTAAATTGGTTGTATGTAAGACCTTTAGAAAATTATTAAACTGCATTATGCTTCCATTCCAACCTGGAAAAAATTATATAAATCTTACAGTGTTATTACAAGAGTTATTTATAATGTATAGAAAACTGAAAGTAGGCATAATAGAAAGACCAAAAGATAGTTCCTATTGTTATCTCTATTTGAATCTATAGAACTTATTCCAGCACTTGGCACATAGGTTATAGACCAAAAAAAATTAATATTTACTTGAATAGAAGGAAGAACACCCCTTCACATACCAATTTAGGTAAAGACTGACAAATGGATACGATTCCAAAGGGAAAACTTGGCTTTTCGTGATAATAATGTTATTCTAACAATAGTTCAATAGCTCATTGAGGAATTTGCCAATACAGAATTCCATGAATGCAGCTTAAACTGTGAAGACACCCCAGTGAAAATTTTCTATACTCAAAAACAGCATTATGAGGGTCTCTGATTAAATTTGCTGTTACAGAGTTAAATTCATAACAGTTAAGCAGATATTTTTATAGACAATTTGCATCTATGTGTATATATGAATTGTCTATAAAGTAATATATGTATGTATATTTGTATGTACATATACACATAATATGCCATTTGTTCACTTTGGGGTATATATGAGTTAATATATATATATATATATATATATATATATATATATATATGAATTGTCTATAAAGTAATGTGTATATGTGTACCTGCAACTGTGTATATGTACTTACATACACAGATAATAAAGCATTTGCTTGCTCTTGGGTTAAATTTCTCAAAGTTTTTAAAACAGGCAAAAATATCACCTACAAAACAATTAACATTTTATTATTTCATCATATGTATGATTAAATTCAGAAATACCCATGTCTGTTGGAAAACCATTAGAATGATGTTAACTTGCCTCTGTCATTTCAACTGTATCTCATGCCATGTCACTTTCGTTTTCTGAGATTATATCTCCATGAAGGATCTGGAATATTGACAGTCAACAATCTATGGACCTACAGTCCATTGAAGAGTCTCTCCTAACACCTTCTCCTTCCTATCCTGCTATTATATTACTCCACAATATCCTAGAATCTACTTGTGAACTTCTCATGGGTATCTGCTGGTTTTGCCTATTTCCCATGCCTCTAGCTCCCACCAACCATGGGACTCATGTTGCCCAGACAGAATGTACATGGTGGTTTTGAAGCAATTAGTGGCCTCCCCTGATTCCAGGCGTGGACACAGACCTCTCTCTGGAAAAAAATTGCTATTTTATAAAACTGAAGACACAGTGATTATGCCAAAGATGAACTTCTGACTACAGTTGTCTAATCAGAGCCAAGCCCAGAGTTAGCTGGAGAAGTCAGAAGTTGTTCCTGCCTCTAGTCTTGAGCCTAGAGGATATAAGCCTGAATCTGCTAATGATCACAAAGGACAGAACCTGAGAGTTGAAGAAAATCCACAGAAAAGCAGTGGCAAGAGAAAGAGGAGAAATTAGACCCCTTGGAGCATTTGAGTCCTAATTTAAAAAACTATCCCTGTGTTTTTCCATCACTTGAGCAAAAATAAATTAATTCCCTTGTTTCTTCAACCAGTTTCTGATAAGATCTTTGTAACTAGAAGAGGTGTATTGAATACATATAGGTCTATAGGTTGCATAATTCTCTAGTGTAATACAAAGGTGTCCAAGTCTTTTTATAATTCATGTAGATAGAGTGTTAAATAAAATATAAATCACTATAAAACTTTTCTAAGTGTTTTTATTAGGACTTTTCAACCAGTATATAATAAAAGCACAATTAGAAAATTTCAGCAGTCTCTTCAAGTTCTAAAACTCTATGATGTTTCAGAGCCTCTGCATTACATAAATCAAGGTATCAACCTGCACATAAAATGGTACAAAGGACATTTGTCCTCAGAGATTAATCAACACACAGCTGTGTTCCTTTGACTGGTATTGTGAAATGTGATAACTTTGAGACAATGATGTTACATATTTGGGGGTTTGCAGATTAGAGACATGGAAATAAGGTGGTGAATTCTGAGGAAGACCAAAAAATAAAAAATAAAAAGAAAGAAAAGAAAAACCCAAAAGATGCCTTTTATTTTGATCCTTCCTTTAGAACCAGTGGAGATTTCACACTGGGTAATATAAATCACCAATGTGCTAATTAAGCTGTGTTTCTCACTTTAAGGTCTTTTTGTGCTTCCCTCAAAGTGATAACAAATGGGACATCATCATTTTCTGAGATCTGAGATCACAAAATGTCCACAAGCAATATACAGTTGTAGCGATACAATAGCTGGCAAAAATAAATAAATAAAGCTTTAAATATCACCCACCACAAAACTTGGAATATAAAATGTGAAATTTGCAGAGGCATGACTAATGGGGTGATTTCTTTTTTTCTCAGCAACTGAACGCCCAGTCCATGAACCAAGCACATATAATACTTAGAAAACAGTCTTAGAGAAAACTGACAGATATATAGGGTATTTTATCTTGCATTATATGATTTGTAGAAGTAATCTCAACTGGAAGTACTTCAAAGGAAGGCATTAAACAATTGTAAAATAACTAATCTACAAGTATTTATTAAGTGTTTGCTATGTAGCCAGCCAAATCCAAGGTGATTGAGGAGGAAATAGGAAAGTGAAAACTAAGGGCCCTGTTGAGAGTTACCTGTTAGTCATGCCCCTCTCTGTCATCCTTCTCCCTTTCACCATACACGTGGCTCCCAGGCTAAACGGGTCAAAGCACTGTCTGATTCCCTTTGATCTCCAGCTCAAACATCTTCACTTGATCCCTGCTGCCCACCACATCACTCTGGATCCTCCAGGTCAACACAGTAGCCCAACCTCATCTTCTAGCCTTGCTTGCCAGTCACCCTCTTCCAGTGACAATGGGTACAGGTTATCATTTCCATCTGAGAAGAAATTGGTCTTTGAGTGACTATGACAATGAGGACAACAATGTTGATACAGAAAGAGAAGAAAAAGGAGGAGGAAGAGGACACAACCGCTCTTTACTGTGTGCTAAGTAACAGGTCTGTGCTAAGCAACTAACATACATACAGTTCATGGCAACCCAATGAGGTATGTATTATGGTCATTCCTATTTTTTTATTGAGCTGATATTCACATAACATAAAATTAACTATTGCTTAGTACACTTACAATGCTATGAAATCACCCACCACTTCTATCTAGTTCCCAAATGTTCTTGCCATGCCCCAAAAAACTATAACCACTAAGTAGTTACTCTCCACAGTGTCCTTCTCCTAGCCTCTGCCAAGCATAAATCTTCATTCTATTTCTATGTCATCTTCATTGTAAAAGTGAAGAAATGCAGTCTTAAAATGTCAGGCTAAGCCTAGCTTGGTGGTACATACTTAAAACCGTAGTACTTGAGAGACTAAGATAGGAGGATCACAGGTTCAAGGCCAGCCTTGGCAAGGCCCTCAGCAACTTAGACCTTTTTCAAAATAAAAAATAACAATAAAATAGGGATGAGGGTATAGCTCAGAGATTGAATTCCCCTGGGTTCAATTTCTGTTATCACACACATACACAAAAAGTTAGGCTATATATCCAAAAACTTCACTGCTAGGAATGATAGAATATGATTTCTAGCTTTTCTTCAACACAACTAAACTATGGGGCTTTTAAAACACAGTTAGAGCCGGGCGTGGTGGCGCATGCTTGTAATCCCAGCATTCGGGAGGCTGAAACCGGAGCGTTGCGGTTTATGGACAGCCTCAGCTACTTAGTGAGGCCCTCTACAACTTAGTGAGACCCTGTTTCAAAATAAGGAATAAAAAATGGGGCAGGGGGTGTAGATCAGAGGTGGAATGCCCCTGGGTTCCATCCCCAGACCCACAAAAAATAAATAAATAAATAAATAAATAAATAAATAAATAAATAAATAATAAAACACAGGTAAAGAATAAACTTACTATCAATATGGAGGTTAGAAATATAACATGCATTGAGGGTCTAATAATTGTAAAACAGACTGGATAGAGAACGTAATAGGCAAAGAAAACATCACTGGCAGCTCTCATTACTTTAAAGACCCCTGGGGTTTCCATTCTAAATAAATAAATAGCATTTGCTCCCACCATTTGCTCTAATTTGGGTGTTAAATATCCCCCCAAATCCCATGTGTAAAAGTCTTGGTCCTCAGTGTGAAAGTATTGGAGGTGTTCTGGACTACAACCACCCAAAATTATAAGCTAAATAAGCCTCTTTTCTCTATAAAATTGTCTACCTTCAGGTGTTTTGTTAAAATAATGGAAAATAGAATAATAAAACATTATGATGATTTAATAAAATATTAATATTATTAAACATAAATATATTCAATTTATATATGAGAATGTGATGTCCTAAAACACCTCCCTTGACTGTTCTTGATTTGATGAACTACTGCA
Organism: Muscardinus avellanarius; assembly: GCF_963383645.1. Taxonomy (NCBI): domain Eukaryota; kingdom Metazoa; phylum Chordata; class Mammalia; order Rodentia; family Gliridae; genus Muscardinus; species Muscardinus avellanarius. The sequence goes on from NC_137791.1 coordinate 121,616,549, forward strand.
ACAGCTGCCTGATGTATGCCCTAATTTCCAACTTTGCCACCTATATTAGGGCTTGCCACTGAAATAGATCAATACTGTGTGTGTGTGTGTGTGTGTGTGTGTGTGTGTGTGTGTGTGTGTGTTATATTAAGGAATTCCCTCACATGATTGTGGGGACTAGTAACTCAAAAATCTACAGGGGTAGCTAGAAACCAGAAAATATTTGATGTTGTAGCTTAAATCCAAAGGCAATATAGAAGCAGAATTCCTTCTTCCTTGGGAAACTTTTTTGATTTTCACATATAACTAACAGAGTATTTATCTTTGTGTTCCATTATTTCACTTCAAATAATGGCCTCTGGGTTCATACATGTTGTTGCAAATGACACTATTTTTCTCTCTTTTTAAGACAGAATGGTATTCCATTGTGTATATATACAACATTTTGTGTATGTATACATTGTATTTATCCATGGATAGACACTTAAGATGATTCTGTATATGAAAAACATTTTTTTACATTTCATTGCATAGCTTTCCTTATACAAATGTGGGAACCATGTTTTAGGAGATTATAGATCAAATCCTGTGATAGTTTTTGCAATTCCGTGCTATTGCTAGTAGCCTGTCTGTGGGTAATATGGCTGTTACACTAATATGAATCCAGAGTGGCTCAGGAAGGCTCCCATATGATTTATTGCCTTCTCAATGTCAGAAATGAGTAGAGTCAGGTGTAGACTTATACATAGGGTCTGACTAAGATATTTCGCTAAATTTATTCTTTATAGTCAAGGCTAATTTTGTCTGTGGCCTACATCCTATGAGCTGAGGGATGCTATAAAGTCTGTTACAACATATTAATTTCATCATTAAGGACATATTCTTTGGAGTTAGGGCTTTGCTACATTTCTCCAAGCCTTTGTAAAATTGCCGCAGAGTGTCTTTAAGAACTCTTTCTTCTAAGGCTACCAGAGACCTAGGCCTGAGCAATAAAGGAAATTAATAGGCCTGGCCAACTAAAAGTCTAGAGATGCTGGATTAAGGCAAAGTTCTTTCTGGCAGCTCAGATGATCACACCATGGATCCAGTTTCTTTCCATCTGTCGGTTCTGACTTCCAGAATATCTGCTTCTATTTCAAGATTCCCTCAGTGTCCTCAGAGCTCTAAGTACTCCCTTTGTGCATGAATATAGCTGCTAAAGTTTCAGACTTCTCTTGTTCATATCCCATGGGAAAGACCAAGGACATCCCTTAATAGCTCTCCTGGAAGAGAATGCAAGTACCATTGTGGAAATGCTAACAGGTATCTCTTTGCATCAATTCATCTCTGAGCACATTGAAAACCCTTCCATGCTCTGATCAGAGTGTCTCAGAAATGAATCTCTGATTAACTTGGACTAATAGAGACTCTTCTCTGATGCTAAGGGCGGAGCTATTCTTGCCCAAATTAGTGGCTAAAATGGGGACAGAAAGAATCACTCAAAGGAAATGTGGAATGATGTCAGAAGCGGTAACATATGTCCACTAGAAAGACCATCAAACTATCTTAAGTTTTTAATACTTTAATCAAATGATTGGTCTATTTACTGATTATCAATTGTGGCACCTGAGCAGAGGGTTAATGAAAAGTTTTCCTGGTTGAGGGTGTGGAGGCACTATATATCCTAAAGCATGTTATTGGTAGAACTGAAAAATACAAAGACATAATGTCTTAGGCCATCCATGAGCATCGGAAGTTACAAAGAACAGCAAAAGGAGGAAAGCAGAAACTTACAGGAAAGAGAGAGAGATTTTGCCGACTTGACAATTTTACCTCCTCTGCAAGAGGCAAGAGCCATAGGATGGGCAGGCTATAAAATGAGCGGAGATCAGCTCTGCAAAAACAAGCATACATTAGAGCAATCCTCAGATGGGTAATCCTCCTGAGAATTTTTTTATGTCCTAGATAATTAACCAAATAGATAATTCATTTTACTCTGGAGAATCCAGTTTTCCCTGAGGGGGGTAAAATTCTCAAGGTCTGCAAAAAGACAGTGCCAGACTCCTGTGAGTGTTACTAAATACCAAACATCCATCCTCCAGGGCTTAGTCCATCAAGGACAAAGCAAAGACAAATTACCCAGCTTTGGGAGTGGCCACTCCCCTCAGGATTCCCTCCATCTCCTTCCATCTAATTTCTCTGTGTCCTCCCCCAGCATTTAGGCTGGAAGATCGCTCATGCCATGGGAATACCGATCCTGAAGAGAATGCCTCGTGCTACTGCCAAAATATCCAGAAGAGGGAATCCCACTGTGTGATGCAGGCAAGACACGGAAGAAAAGACAAGCCAGAAACTCATTGAGTTAGAAAAGCTTCACCCAGTATTGAAAAATGGTGAGAACAGACAACTGCAGGCATTTTCTTAAGAGGGCCCTGCACCTCTCCAAGGTACACTTCTTCCCAGTACAGCGCAGGGCTGACCAGAGCTGACAGGAAGGTATGGCCACACCTGCAGGTAGGATGTAGCAAGTGAAAGATGAAAATAAACAACTGCACAATTTATCAAGGTGTATCCAGCATATCCAGGGACTGGGAACCCAGTACAGTGTTTTGTGCCTGTAAGTAGAAATAGCCATTCCCACAGAACTGGGGCCAGCAGGCTGTGAGTCCTTGCCCGGCCATGACCATCTGGCAAAGGTTTCAGCTTTATTTGCACTGTACTCGTCCATTTCTTCCAGAAAGAGACTGTCACCGAATGAACACCGATACCACATGTCCTTGGCAGTTGAATTTCAAATCATAAATTAATAAATTGACACTTTCGTGTATATATCAGTGCCTTGCAAGTGGCCAGATGCACTATTCAATGAGAAATTCTCATCTATTCCATGAGAAATGATGCCTTAAAGAATGATGACAATCCAGGCATGGTGGTGCACGCTTGGAATCCCAGTACTTGAGAGGCTGAGACAGGAGGATCTGGGTTTGCAGCCATCTTCAGCTGGAGTTACGGCCCTCCACAACTTAGTGAGACCCTGTTTAAAAATAAAGAATAAAAAATAGGGATGGGGCTGTAGTTCGGAAATGGAATGCCCTTGGGTTCCATCTCCAGCATCACACAAAAATAGAATGCTGACAATACTTTAATTTTTAACAAAGTGATAGAAGATGGCCTTGGCTGGCCATGATAATATCATCCAAAGGCACTGAACACCTGCCTGGCTGCTCTCTAGGTATCATCACTATAGTTCATGCCCTTCAAACTATAACAGCAGTGCAAGTTGTCAAGGTCAATCTCATTGTGAAAGATCAACCTCTCTCCCCCACTTAGGAAAAAGTCAAAATATCACATAGAGTATAAGAGCTGTAGTGAGACCCTATTTAATAGCTGATGATAGAGTCTTAGATGTCACATGTTTTTGCCATGTAACATCTTAGTTCAAATCTGTTTCTTTCTACTTCATCAAAACAGTGCCCTAGGACCATCAGAAATATTGCCTTATTCAGAAAAAAAAATCCTACCATGATATTTGTTCTTTTGTATTCAATTATTAAGTGAATTAAATTTCAAAACATAGCCATGGTAGTGCACACTTGTAATCCCCGTGATTGGGAGGCTGAGACAGGAGGATCGCACAGGTTCGAACCCAGCCTCAGCTACTTAGTGAGGCTCTCAGCAACTTAGTGAGACCCTGTTTCCAAATAAAATATAAAATGGGTCTGGGGGTATAGCCCGTAGGTAAAAAGCCCCTGGGTTCCACCCCTAGTACCACCAAAATAAAAAAAATTCAAAACATAATCAAACCCAGTCTACTATTCTTTTTCTACCAATTAACCAAACTACAATTGTGTTTATGGCATATGACTATATAGAGAGATATATGTATATGTGTGTGTATGTGTGTGTATACATATACATATATATGTATATTTTACATATATATGCATACACATATATATACATATATATGTATATATATATTCAAGTAAAAACAAAATTTTGGGACTGGGAATTAAACCCAGGGGCACTGTATCTCTGAGCTACATCCCTAGCCCATTTTATTTTTTATTTTAAAACTAGATCTCTTTAAATTGCTAAAAGACATGCTAAGTTGCTGAAGCTGGCCTCAAACTTGTGATTTTCCAACCTTAGCCTTTCAAGTAATGGGATTACAGGCATGCCATCACACACAGCTCAAGTAAAACCTTAACTAGCTATTAACATGAATTCTCATTTTATGTGGCCCACTAAGTTACTGGTAAATCCATCAGAGGCAAGTGTTATTTATTTTGATACCAGTAGATTACACTATTATTGCCTTTTAGAGAACTGATATGCATCCTTTTATGGAAGGAAGAAAATTATTCATCTTATAGTATTTTCTTTTTTACCCTGGCTGATGAAAAACTCACCGTAAACATAATGCCTAATCAGAGGAAATGTGCTAGCCTGATGTTTGGGCATATCTATACCCTTTTCTCCAAACCAGCCATGGTAGACTGAAGCCACATTCAGACAGATGTCCTGAAGGACCAAAGTGACGCCATGACAGGCTTCAGTTAAAGCTTTAAGTAAAGTAGGCCTAGGTTTCCTTTTCTTAGAAGTTAAGTTTCTATAACTCATTGTCCCTTCTGAAGAAACTGTAACTGTGTTAATCTGACCTTCCCCTAGACACAACCAATCAGTGCAGAATACCTCTGTGTCCGGAATCAGTACATAACCAAGCAAGGTCACTTTGCTCTGAGAAAAGAGACCCCTCATTCAACTTGAACATTCTTGAGATAGGCACCTCGGGCCAGACCAATCAATATAAAGGTCAGCTTAGATGGCTGAAACTTTCCTGAAGCCAGCCCTTTCTTATGGCACAAAAGCTAAACCAATCGGGGACAAACAGTGATTGCTTGGTTACAAGACAACCAATCAATGTAATGGTGGAAAGGACAGTCTTCTTAGGGAATAAAAGCTTTGTTCTTTGGTGGCAAAATGCTCTTCCTCTGTGACCACTGTGTTGGTGTACATGGAGAGCCCAAGCTCGAGCTTGAATACAATCCCTCATGTAATTTGCATTGGACTCGGCTCCTGGTGGTCTTTGGCGGATAACAGACTAGCATAACAGTCCCCCAAAAATAAACCATGTAGGTTTCATAATAGTGGGAAGTCTGAAAATAGGTCTGTATTATGTCTGGAATGTGCTACTAAATAAAATCCTTGCAATAAGAAAGGCCAGGAAATTAAAACAAAGATTGTATCAGACTAGAGAGAGAAAGTGAGCCCCCAAAATAGAGGGGAAAGCCTGTTGGATAGAGATAGTAAAATGTAGAGAAGAAAGCTGGTCAGAACAGGAATTCATGGAATTCAGTATAAGTACTCTGCCATCTTCCTTGTTGTTATATTAATAATTTCCCAGCCTGGCTCAGTCTTGCACTGTTGTTGCTAACCTGTGTAGTTGTATATATTAGTTTTAAGTTCTCATCAACCCTGTATGAAAGAAAGAAGACAGAGTCTAAAATACCCATTAAAAATTAGGATGGTTTGCAGGAGGTAACTTGTAATACACAAACTAAATGTGGAGGGAGTAATAACCACCTTTCTTTTTTTTCTTTTTTAGTATTTTATTATTTTTAACTTTTAATATACTTTCACTGGTGCATCATAATAATATACCATAATGAGGTTCACAGTGATATGGACAGATATACACACAGAACTTGGTGAGCTTCCCCCTCAGGTCCTACCCTACTCCCTGCCTTTCTCCTGTAACAACCACCTTTCTTTAAAAACATGATTCTAACCCTCAATCAATGTAATCAAAGGCAAAGAGTGTGTAGAAAGAACAGCAAGGGGGCAAACATGGTTAGGACTGAAGGAGAGAGACCAGTAATGGGGGAGTTCCAAGAATTTAAATAAGAATGGGACCTCGAAGGACCTTGTAGGTCATTTAAGTATTTTTCCCTATTACTCTGTATAATGTGGATATCTTATGAAGAGTTCCAAGAAGAATATTTATGCACTGACTTACATTTTATGAAGATGACCCAGGCTGCTGTATAATGGAGAAGTAGGGGATCATGAATCCCGGAAGAGACAGTGGTGGCTGAGCCTAGGTGGTTGTATGTTGACCCTCTGAAAGGGCACAAAAGAAAGGCGAGAGATAAAAATGGTTCCTTGAGTAATTGGAAGCTTGGAGCTGCCATTAAATGAGCTATTGGGCCAAGGACATAGGCACACAGAGATGAACAGGACAATGGTAGCGCTGAGGGATTTCTAGAAGAGGAGAGAGAGGAGTAAAAGCAAGTTCTACTTTTTGGATACTTATTTTGTACCAAATACTGAACTAAATACTCATGACATAATTCAGTCTTCATGACAATGTAATGTGGTAGATGTGATTGATCCAATCTTGCAGATGAGAAAACTGAAGTTTGACAGGGCAACATAACTTGCCCACAATCTCAGAGCTCAGCAACAGAGGGCTGGCTTAAACCTGACCCCAAACTTGTGCTCTTAAGTGCTGTGCTTCAATTTAACCCCAGCGACACTTAATCTGAAGAAATACGATCGGCTGGATGTATGAAGCAGGTCCAGGAGCAGAGCAGTTTGGCTGTGATAGAATGATTGTGTGATCACTTTTAATCCATAAAACAAGAAGGATGGGCTCGATCATTGCCATGGCTCCTTTCAGCTCTAAAAGCCTATAATTTTAAAACATAGCGATGCTTCTTTTCACTAAAGTGAGAATCATTTTTATTCCTTAAGATGGAATAGCATACAACGCAATTCCCTTATTTATACAAAGCTATTCGAAGTCAAACTGAATTGAGCCTCCAGCCTTATGGGTTTGCCTGTTTTAAAGTTGAAAAAGCGTTAAAAGAATACCAGTGAACACAGAAAGGTAAATAAAAAGAAAAAAAGAAAGGAATCTCTAGGATGTAAAGACATTGTCATAAAATAATTAGGGGAAATAAAAATGAAGTTTGGAAAATTGGCATTTTCCCAAAGAACTAAAGAACTTTCACACTCTTTGTGGTGGGGTGGTGGTGGTGGTGGTGGTGGTGATAGTGGTGGTACTGGAGATTGAACCCAAGGGTTTTCTACTTCTGACCTATACCCCCAGTCCTATTTTATTTTGAAACAAGGTCTCAAAAGTTGCTGAAGTTGACTTCAAACCTGTGATCTTCCTGTCTTGGCTTCCCAAGTACTACTAATACAGGCAATCAACACCATGACCAGATTTTTGTATTCTTTATGCTGAAATATCTTGATTGTTAACTAAAAAGCTTTGTGACAACAACAACTACAAATGTATCTTGCCTGTTAATTGAAACTTTAATTTTCATAGTCTTTCTTGCAGCAAATCCTGGCTTTGTTGTATCACAGCTTCCATTTATCACCATTACAAAATCTTAAGAACATTTTCACCCAGAGAAGACATAAGCCATGCACAGCACAGCCAGAAAGAGATAGCACAATGTACTTACGTTTCTCTTCTCTATGGGATATGTCAGTGAGATTAAAGTAAAATTTGGCCTAGATTTAAGAAATCATAAAAACCATTTTGGTTTTAATTAGTATGTAACAAGCAGCACATCTCCATCCTCATCACTAAATTTATAATGGGTGTTCATAATGTATATATCTCTGTGGTAGTAAGCAGCTTTGGAGAAATGACACTTGATTTGCTGAAGGCAAATAAAGTTCCAGTGAAACAATACCAAAGTGTTTGATTAACATGAATAGAAGAGAGAGAGCTCTAAACTTTGTTTTTCATTTGGTGCTTCAATAATAGGTTCATGGTCCAGAGAGCAGGATGCAGAGCCCCTCTCCCTACTTCATCCTCTTTGGGATGTCTTCATAGATGTCATTCATCTTCATATCTTATTTGAAGCCTTAGTAAGTCCCTAAAAACTGCATTTAAAACTATAATAAATGAGCTGGGCACACTGGCATACACCTGTAACCCCAGTATTCGGGAGGCTGAAATGAGTTGATCAGGGGTTTGAGGTCAGCACACAGTAACTCAGTGAAATCCTGTTTCAAAAAAAAGTTAAGAGAGCTATGGGTATAGCTTAAGGTTCAATCCTCAGAACCACACACAAAAGTAGACTATAGTAAGTGGACTCAATGTTGAAAATATAAAGAAAATTGAAGATTTTGTTCCATGTATTAAAATCATCATTGTCTTGAAATAATTTCCTGGGAGATTATGGGAGAAATGACATTCATCTGCTATAATAGCTATTGTTTTCTTAAAACACCAGCTAAACACAACCACAGTAGTATGGAAAAAGATGTGAACCTCACAGAAGAAACTCAAATAACTAATAAATAAAATATTCAATCTTCTCTGTAATTAAATTAACTATAAATAAAAACTGCAATATGCATGAATATATATATGTATATATCAAAAATATCGATCAAGTGTGTGTTGAATGTATGTGTGTGTTTTCAAAGGAACCCTCAATACTGATGAATATGTGACCAAATAGGTATTCTAACAAGTGTTAAAAAATATAATATCCAGAAATCAACTTGAAAATACATATCTAAATGCTTTTAAAAGTGCATATTTTTGGACTCAATGACTTTCTTTATAAAAATTTATGTTAAGAAAATAAAGCGAAGCTAGGTCTAAAAATATTCTCCCAAGATCTATTATGATTTTAGATATGTTATTAGTGTCAGCAATTCCCATGTTCCTATAGAATATTTCAAGATATACAATAAGTAACACCTACACTCACTCTAAAAACTGTGAAGGATTTGTTCCATTTGCAAAAATAAGTAACTAAGTAAATGTGAAGTCTTGGCGTTGTTTGCTGGAGAAAGGGCAGGCAGCTGCAGGGTAAGAGAAGAAAGGCAGATCAAGCCATGTGGACAGAAAGTATAGATCACCCATGTGGATGGTGGGCACCAGCAGCAGGAAACACTGGGGCTGGATTTGTCTGAGATAAAAAGAAAAACGGTTGGACTGTTGAAAAGTTACTGCGTCTCATAAGAAAACCACTCCTAAAGTTACAGAGACTGTATTACTCTCAGAGACTCAGTGCAAGAAAAGCATGTGCGTTCCACAAACTTCTGTCTTTTTATGTCAAAATGACTCGAGTACTTATTGTGTCTGTGATACTATAGTAGGTAGTCATCAGATCAGGAAAAGAACACAGGGAGAAAATAAATTGCTGAATCAAAAATCGCCACGGTGGCAGAGATCAGAAAATTGGGCAGAGCTGGAAATCACATTAAGAAAATGAAGACATGGCAGGAAATCTGTCCAATCCCACGAAAGTGCAAAAATATTTAAATATAAGGAGGAAAAAAAGACATGAAGAACAAATCCAGAAAACCTAATAGTCTACATGGAACAATTAGAGTCTCTATTGGACATTGTGGTACAGATGAAGAAGTTTTGAAGACAAAATAGCATACTTTTTTCTGATTTTCCTTATGAAAAATTGAAACTATCATTGCAAGTGTCTTGCTAACATTACAAAAAGATAAGAATGGTTTTCATGTGTTTCAAGAAAAAATGTTCTTAGAAGCATCCATATTTGATTACCTACAAAGAAAAAAATGTGATCTACACACTTCTTTCCCACATTACCAGTGTCCAAAGGAAAATGGAGCAAACCCATAATTAGAGGAAGAAAGAGAATTATAAGGGGAAGGGGGAGGAATATATGTTTACATATAGAGTATGGTATTTTCTGTGCCTGTTCTTTGTGTCTTTTGTTTTTCTCAATATTTAAATATTTTTCCTCTTCTAGGAGGAGGAGAAAAATGGAAGAGGAGAAAACAGAGGAAAAAAATTTTTAGGTGCATTTAAGTTTTTTCATGTCAGGAATACATTTTTAAACAACACAGTTTATAAATTATCTAAAAATGTTACACTAGCTTTTTTTATCTTTTTTGAAGGTATGGTGGTGAATGCCTATAATCCCAGTGACTCTGAAGGCTGAGGCAGGAGGATCTTAAGTTTAAGGCCAGCCTGGACAAGATAAGAAATAAAAGGGACTAAGGTGTCGGGTGTAGTTTAGAGGTAGAATGTACCTGGCTTCCATCCCCAATACCAGAAAAAAAAAAAAAAAAACAATTTCTTGATGACTTTTTCAAAAGAAACTTCTACCATATCACAATGGCTTAACCTAAACCTAAATACCAGGTAGGAGTATCTCTTAGATAAGCAAATAAGGCAATCTAACTGAAGTGGATGCAAGGGGGAAAGAGAAAAATTCTCTAATGGACGTGACATACATTCACAAACATATCAAAGTCAATCACTAGGCCAAATATGAGAAGGAGGGAGGGGGAGGGAATGGGATGGGAATTGGGGAAGGGCTAAGTGAGTGATGTGTGCATGTAGGCCTCTACCATCTTGTACTCCATTAAGATGTATGACTACAATGCACTAATAAAAAAGTTTTAAAAAGAACCTGAGTCTTTTTCAACTTCAAGATCCACAAGCAAGCTATAGACCAAGCAAACAATCCTTCACAAAAACAGCATGCAAATTTTTAGACTTCTTTTTAATATTAGAAGATGAAAGGCCTTCAACCAGTGATTCTCAGCATTATCTGCACATTAGAATCTCCCGAGAAACTTGTAAAATCCCCAGTGCCCAGGCAGCACCTCAGACGTATAAATTAAAATCGCTGAGGGTAGAACTCAGTTGTCAGTAGTTTTCAAAACTCCCCCAGGTGATTCCAATGTGTAGACAAGACAAAGAAGCAATGCTCCAAATCTGCTTTCATAGAGCATAAATTAAAAAATAAAAGAGAAGAAATATAGGGGTAATGTTTTCTCCTTGGACAAACAATGCAACTTTCTACTTCAACATTTTATAATTGTGCTTGAGTGTCCTGGTGCACACTGGAATCTCAGTACATGGGAGACTGAGACAAGAGTTTTTCAGGTTCAAGATCAGCCTCAGCAACTTAGTGGGATTCTCAGCAGCCAAGAAACCCTGTTTTAAAACAAAAATAAATAAATAAAAGACTTGATGGTCTACCTTGGAGATATAATTTGCCAGATATATTGCTTTCCCAGCTAAGACCTTGTAAAAATACTTGCATAGCAAATGGAAATGTTGGGCCTTGCTTACTGATTTTCTTTGTAACTCCAAGTGTTCAGTCCTATATTCCTTCCTCAGAACAATATTGTCTGGACTACTATAGGATATGGACACGATGGAATTTTATTCAGCCATAAAGAAGAACAAAATTATGTCATTTGCAGGGAAATGGGTGGAACTAGAGAACATTATGCTAAGTAAGATTAATCAGTCACAAAAAAATCGGATGTTCTCCCTAATATGTGAAAGCTAGGGAGAAAAAGGGTCATAGGAGGAACTCTAGATAAAGAAAGAGAAACCATAGATGAGTAAATAAGGTGACCTGTCTGAGGCAGATGGAAAGGGGGGAGAAAAGGGAAATTCCTTAATGTGTATTTACTTATTTATTTATTTACTTACTTATTTATTTATTTGGTGGCACTGGGGTTCCTGGAAACCCTTCTACCTCCGGGCTATACTCCCAGACGTATTTTTATACTTTTTAATTTGGAAGCAGGGTCTCTTAAACCAGCACCACAGGCTTCAAACCTGCACGATCCTCCTGTCTCCTCTTCCCAAGTGCAGGGATTACAAGCGTGCGCCACCACACCCGGCTCTTAATGTGTATTTAAAGAGCATACTTTTCAAGTGAATTAATTTTAAGGTCTAACAATGAAAACTAGACTCACACAAAGAAACTCTGGCCAGTGAAGGAAAGGACCAGAACCTCAGACTACGAAGAAAAGAAATATTTTTAGTGACTGCTCAAGTGTTTTGTACATTTATTACATTAAATATACATTTATATATTTAAACATACATTTATTAGTTTAAAATGAAAGCATGTACTAGGTATCTGGGGTTGTAGTCTACTCAGAGTCAAGGTGATTCCCAATTTTCTGTTAAGTAGGCTAAGGAAGTGTATTATAGTTGCAGTGATAGGATGTGAATAAGCATGCTGCAGGAGATATTAGTGGGATCTTAACACACATACAGCATGTGAAAGACAGTGCCCATAGCCCTGCAGCACGCAAGGTCATGTCTTTGACAAAAAACATCAGAGAATTTTGGACAAAGTCTCAGGCTCATAATGTGATATTCAGTTCTCCCTCAAAACCATTCCATCCAGATGTTTATTTATTAATGTTCTCTACTGCACCGAAGGAGGTTTCCAAGTCAAATACTTTATGATTGATTGGGGCAGGCTTGACTTTAAAGAATTAAGTGTGCTTGCTTCTAATTCCATAAAGTCTCTATAATTTATGCTTTTGTCATCAGTGGGAATTACAGAGGTTCAATTCTAATGCAAAACTGTTTACCTTGATAGACTTCCACTAGACAAAGCTAACACACATCATCTTGAGCTCCAAAAATCATATTAACTTTCAAGACCAGAAGAAAAGAGAACCCAAGGAAAGAAAATAACTTTTGATATGCTGTCATTGCTTGTGTCACAAAAGCCAAGCCAGAGTTAAAATCAGGGAACAAAAGTAGGACTTAAAACTATATAGTTTTGTCCTTCACCATATTACACACACACACACACACACACACACACACACACACACACACAGATATAAGAGTAAATACTACTGGTTGGTTGTTTGGCAGTGTTGTAAGACCTCATTAGCCACAATTGTCCTATAGTGGAATCTGAAGATTTTATAAGGTCCTTGGCTAAAACTCTCTGAGATTCACAGTATTTAGAATCAATCGGTGATTGATTCAAGACAGTAGCTGTGCCGTCTACTTTTCTGTATCCAACTAGAAGTGAGCACACTGGGGGTACTAAGAAAACACCAAGTTATTGCACACACTTGTGGAATGGCCTTCCCCCATTGGGCAGCATTTTCTCAAGAGCATCTTCGACAGATGGGTACCTGGCATCTGCTTCCATGCCATCTATTGACAGGTCTCTAATGATTTCCTGAGGATGCTCCTCATTTTCTTACTCAGTCTTTCTAATTGTTAGAAAGCTTTGTCTCATTGAACTGAAACCTGCCGTCCTGTAATAGACCCCCACTAGCTTGAATTCTATCCTATAAAGAAACGCAAAATAAATCATTTTAGTCTTCTACCTGATAGTTCTGAAGGAATTTTAACAAAATCTAGCAAAGTTCTCTAAATGAGACCATCCTAGACACTGTCATCTGGTATGATTTAGAATGTGGTATTAACATTAGTGTTCAGTGAGGCTCAGATTGGAAGATAATATTCCAGATATAAGCAGAGAGTGATGCTACTGCATCTAAATTTAAGCAACGTTTTAAGTGACTACCGCACATGTATTTGCTTCCATTAAGCATGTTCAGGCAAGTTCTACCAGGCTTCTGTTCTTGACTCCTCCAAAATGTCATTTGTAGACTAGGATCTAATCATGACACTTCTTTGTTTGATACTTATCAGTGGTTCTATTTACTTTAATTAAATAAACAAAAATGCATTAATTTCTTATTATGTGTCAAGAAATAGTCTATGAACTGGGGTACCAGAAATGAATAAAATAACAGAATCCCTTTTCTCATAGAGTTTATAATCCATGGAGGTATGATACCTAAGGAATATAGTTTCAGGTAAAGGAAATAAATAGAAATTGATTGCAAGTAAAGGCCCTACACAAATCCTCTAGACAGACCTTGTAAGATCTTTTAAGCTAAGATCTTAAGCTAAGATCTATTTGACAAAAATGAACAAGCCATTGTAAAAGCACACATTTTAGCGTTCTCTTAATTTGTCATTTGCATATTTAAATGCATCCCCTTGACTCTGAACCCAAATCATTGATTAAAATGCTGCTGTATGGGTCAAGGTCAAGGTCAAGGAAAAGAAGACTCTAGGCAGCTAGAGATTTCTTGCTAGACTTATCTTGTGCAACACTGAATTACGACGACTTAGCAAAATAAAAAATTTATTTCCCTTTTTTTAAAAAAAAATAAAGTCAGTTCTTTTCATTTCTAAAGCTCTGCTGTAAATTTTTAGCAAGTGTCAAAGATCATCTGCTATACTCACACCAGGTTGTGCGTATAACCAGCAAATAGAGTCTGGCCATCAGCAAACTAAGCCAGGAGGTGCACTGAGATGGCTCAGCCTTGCCACGGGTACTGATAACTTTTTTCTTCAGTTCATCCATGATAATCTTGCCCTCTAAGTCCTATATCTTGATGCTAGCACTGAACCAGTAGCAATTGGGGCTAAAGCACAGGGTGTTGATGATGTCTCCACCATTTAGTGCATAAAGGTGTTTCCCTCACTGAGATCCCACAGCATGGCCTGACTATCCTTGCCTCCAGCAGCACAGAGGGATCAATCTGGAGAAACAACCACAGTGTTCAGACAGCCAGTATGGCCATTGTGGTTTGTCTTCAGTCTGTAGTTAGCCAAATTCTATACCTTGACCAGCTTGTCCCGGCCACCATATACAATAATAGGGTTGTTTCTGTTGGGTAAGAAGTGGACACAAGATACTCATTCTGAGTAACTCTCACTCTGGAAAGTGTATTTGCACACACCCAAAGTGTTCCATAATTTTTTGGTTTTGTCTCAGGTTCCAGAGACAATCTGCCAGTTATCAGCGACACTCAGCACACCCTTGGGATGGCCTACAAATCGCCTCATGGTGGTGCCCATTGTGAGATCTCAGAGACATAGGGTTCCATCCCAGGGGCCTGAGAGGGTAAATTGTCCATCTGAAGAGATGACCACATCACTAAAATAGTGGGAGTGATTCTGCAGAGCATGCTGTGGGATGCCATAGTTGGCCTCATGTCTGATCAGCTTCTACATGATGATGGTTTTATTTCAAGGGGTGGACAGTATCATGTCTGAGAACTGTGGGATAGCAATCTGGATTACCCAGATTTTGTGACCCTTGAGGGTGCCACAAAGTGTCATTTGCTCAATCATGCTGGCAGCTGGTATTGGTGTCACCACAGAGACAAGGATGGAAGCAGATGGCTCGCACAGATGAGCATAACTGCCTCTAAGAAATATATTTTCAATATTTCCAAAGTGGAGCTGGGCACGGTGGCTCACACTTGTAATCTTAGCATTTGGGAGGCTGAGATAAGAGGATCGTGGTTTGTTGACAGCCTTAGCTACTACTTAGGTCCTTTACAAGTCAGTGAGATCCTATTTCAAAATAAAGAATAAAAAATAGTGCTGGGGTGTAACTTAGAGTTAGAATGCCCCTGGGTTCCATCTTCAGTACTGAAAAAAAAAAGTTTTCCAAAGTGGGACAGAATGTGTCCCCTAATAAACTTCCATAGCCAGGCGTGGTGGCGCATGCTTGTAATTCCCGCGTTTGGAAAGTGGAGACAGGAGGATCGCGCAAGTTCAAAGCCAGCCACGCTGGCTTAAGAAACCCTGTTTCCAAATAAAAATATATATATAAAATAGGTCTGGGAGGGCTTCCAGGAACCCCAGTACCACCAAAAAATAAATAAATAATTAAAATAAACTTTTATAAACATCAAATAAGACATTACATTGCCTGACATGTTAATGTTTCCGTCCCAAGCAAACTCACCTAGTGAGGACCTAAGTATCTTACATGACTGCCTTTCAGTGTGTTGGACTTTAACACTAGTCTTATAGAAGGATCATATCTTGATACCTTGGCCAGTGTTAAGGTTTAGATTTGGAATGTCCCCTAAAAGCTCATATGTTGAAGACTTTGTCCCCCAATGCAGCCATGTCCAGAGGTGAGACTTTGGAATAGTGACTGGATCATGAGGACTGTAACCTCATCCATGAATTAATTCATTTGATGAATTAATAAGCTGAATGGACTACTTGGAGAGGGCAGAAACTGCAGGCAGCTGGGGCATGGTTGAAGAAAGTAGGTCACTGGAGACTTGGCCTTGAGGACTCTACTCTCCATGGCCCCATTTCTGTTCTCTCTCTCCCTCCCTCTCTCTCTCTCTCTCTCTCTCTCTCTCTCTCTCTCTCTCTCTCTCTCTCATTTCCTCCTTCCCTTCTTTCCTCTCCCTCTCTGTTTCCTGGCTACCATGAGCTGAGTAGCCTCCTCTGCCACATGACCCCACTGCCATGATGTTTGGCCTCACTTGGACTGAAAGCAATGGAGGCAGTTGACCATGGAATAAAACCATGAGCCAAAATAAACCTTTCCTTCTCTATGTTGTTCTTGTCAATGTTTGGTTCATTGTGACAAAAAGCTAATATAGGCAGATAGAACTGAAATGTCCTTTCCCAGGATGAGGCATGTATACCATCCTTAGGCAACTTCCCTTCTTTGGCGGCATGCTATTGTGTTAGCAGATGAAACCTGGTAAAAGTCTGTGTTCTCTATTCATAACAGACTATCTCTAAAGAAGGTACAATTTCTCCAGGCTCTGCACATAGACAGAAAACTTTCATGTAAAGACCAAAGTAAATCTTTTATTTAGCTTAGTCTCTAATCTGTTAAGAACACTAATGCTCCCAAACTCTATATCCTACAGGTTTTTACACGAGAGTATATCCTGCATACAGAGCTTCCGTAATTATATGTTTTAATTTGCTTAACTCTATAAGGCACACTTATAAGTCATTGTAGATTTGAACAGTCTTGGCAATAATTTTCTGGAAAACATACTATTTTGAGAAAAAGAAGTCTTATTTAAAATAGTCAAAGATACTGCGTAGTCCAGAACTACAATTTCTTTATAAAGTCCATATTAAAAATGCTTCTCAAGCATGTGATCTACTTAAGGATATTCAATATAGCACTGTTTGTAAAAGTGGAAAATTTTTACAAACTTTGGAAAGGAAAGATCTTTGATATCCATCAGCAAAAGGAAAAATTAATATGGTCTGTTCACACTTTAAAATGCTCTGGAGCCACTACATTACTATTTGAATGTTAAGTACCCTCCAAAATTCCCATGCTAGGCAATGAAACTAGGTTTAAAGGCAGGGCATGGCTAAAGGAGGTGGTTCTCTGGGCATATGACCTTGTGGACTGTACCTGAACCTTTCTTCCTCCCCTGCCTCTCTGCTTCAGGCCACCATGACTGTGAGCAGTTTTCTCCACCACAGGTCCTGCTATGGTGGTTTCCACCTTGGAGCCAACTGACCATGGACTGAGCCTCTAAAACAGTGAGCCAAATAGACCTTTCCTTTTGTAAGTTTTGTTATCAGGTATTTTAGTCTCAGTGATGGAAACGCTGAGTAAACATAATAAAAGTAACTAATCAGACCTAAAAGTATCAACATGGATAAATCCCAAAGAACATAATGATGAAAATAAATATGTTATACCATTTATGTAAATAAAACAATGTACAAATTGTACAGTTGGACATGCATCAAATTCAAGATCAACGGTACCCAGGACAGGGAGGAAGAGAAGGTTTGGGAAGGAGACAAAGGTGCTTCACATAGATCAAAAACCTTTTATTTTTTATAATATAAAGTAAAAGGCCAAGCATGGTGGTGCACGCTTGTAATCCCTGCCCTTGGGAGGCAGAGACAGGAGGATCACGCAGGTTCTAAGTCAGCCGCACTGGCTTAAGAGACCCTGTTTCCAAATAAAAAAATATATATATAAAAAGAATAGGTCTGGGAGTGTACCCTGGAGGTAGAAGGGCTTCCAGGAACCCCAGTACCACCAAAAAACAAAAAAATATATATATAATATAATGTAAAAGTGGAAAAATATTCATGGTAGTTAAATCTGGGCTACAGTTGCATGAATACCTGTATTTTTTTTTACATGTTTGAACATAATTCACTTATCTTAAGTGAAAGAGAAAAAAAGTTAAACTTCATTTCCCCAAAGAAGCTACTATGTTTCTTCCCTTCTGGTAATGAGATCCCTATCATTTAGTAGTTTTCCACTTTTAAATAAAATTTTTTATGGATTTCTAATATATACAGCCAATAAAAACTGAGGTCCCTCGGTCTCTGCTTTCATATTTCCCCTTTTTGTAACTCAACAGAGACCACAAAGGTATCTCTGTGGAACCCAAGACTCCATAGAGCACAGTCTGAAAACTACTGACATGACTGGTAGCTAATCTCTTTGGCCTGTATATGTCAACAACTGTGCTCTCAACATTTGTGTTCTCCTTCTTCCCTCCCTGGTCCTGGTCTACCAGCTGGAATTCCTGTTTATCAAGAACCTGAATATAATAAAATGGCCCATCTCCAATAATTGACAGAAATTAATACTTATCATTAAATTTACACTGGCATTTCTTAACTCTAGTCCTCTGACACAAGCAAGAATCAGCCTCCTCCTTACCTTAACTGAGAATGAAGCAAAAAGACTGTCAGGTTTCAAAGAGGAAAACTAGTGTAGAGCATAGATTTAAACAGGAACAGAAAGAGGGAGACACAAGGAGATTGACGAATGCTCTGATCAGTTGAACCATGAACATCAACCTACTTTCCTGAAAATGCACCACAGAAATTGAGATCAACAAGAACAATAATACTGAAAAGGTTTTAAAGAAACTTTATGTTCATAGCAGCACAGTTTGTAATAGCCAAAATATGGAACCAACCCAGGTCCCCATCAACAGATGAACGGATTGCAAAATTATGGGAAATACACACAATGGAATTCTATTCAGCTATAAAGAAGAACAAAATCATGTCATTTGCAAGAGGATTGAAAGTCCTGGAAAGCATTATGTTAAGTGAGATCAGACAAGCACAGAAAAAGAAGGGACATATCTTTCCTCTAATATGCCCAAACTAGGGAGCATAGGGGATACCAGAAGGACTCCAGATAATGGAAGGGAAATCTCAGCAAAGCTTGAATGGAAAGATAGGAGAGGAAGAAGGCTGAACTTGATTAATGAGGGTCTACATCCAAATACGTGTAAAAGTATGAATATAGCATGGTTAACTTGGACAATCATTGGTGGGAGGTGGGGAAGGCAAAACGGGGGTGGGGGTACAGTTTAAATGTATACGATTTATTTTCAATAAAAAATATATATAACATAAAAAATATTGACACACTTGTACAAAGAGGATGGAATGAAAATTGCCATTAAAAGTAAGTCATTTTAAATTAAAAAAGAAACTTTATAACACTGATCAGGTGTTAATCCATCTTTTAATACTGCACTAGTGTGGGGGAGGGAGAGAAGTGGGGAAAATGTGGAAAGTTCAAAAAGAACCCCAAAAATAAGAACATTCATGTTAAAACTTTTATCAGATAGGTTATACAGAATTTAAAAGTCTGGTGAAAGCAGTCTTAAACTTGATTCCATAAGAGTAAAGGTTGATCAAACACCATGTTAGCCTGATAACTAGCATCAGTTGAGATACCCATCTTTAGAAATCCATAGAAAAAGAACAGCTGAGAACAACCTCTGGTTAGAAGGTTGGGCTACTCTCCTGCACCAAATTAGAGGGGATGGCCACCATTAGGATCTTTTAATCAAAACAATATGCAAAGAGGGCCTTGTATGGACTATGAGACCATTATTTAAGGAATCTTAAAATAAGTCAATATACTGGTTCTAAAAATGAATAGAAGACTCACATAAAGTAAATCTATCCAGAGAATACCTAGTTTATCCATAGAGCAGAGTTTGGATTCCAACAATATACAATAAACTATTTGTCAGAGAGTCAGGAAATGTAGTGCTTCAGCTAATCAAATATTTTTTGCTAATTGTTACCACATGCAGAAGGATTACAAATTTTTAAAAAATGGGAATAAATTAAAATACACTTAACACTGAAACTAAACTGATTATAATTTAATCTTTCTCTAATTATTCAGAATGCATTTCAGGGTCATCAAGAGAAGCATAAATTATCAGTGCTTGATGACTATGCAGGAAGTCACAGTTTTTCTAAAATTCTGGTTAATGGATGCTGGGTAACAAAGTCTTTACTGCAAAAGTTATCACTTGGAGGATTTATGTGCAAGATATTTCTCTAGGAGAGAAAGTACACCATCAATCCTCACTAAAAGTAAATTTTCAGAGTTATACAAATATTCACAGAGGTAGAGTAACTTGCTCAGAGTCAAAGCATGAAAGGTTATCAAAGCCATGTTATCGACACAGATCTGTCTTTAAAGAATATGGCCGTACATTATGTTAAATGAGCAAATCTTTGTTGTGTAAAAGGATCATGAAACTTTCTGCCTGCCTATCCAAAACATATACACAATCAATGGGTCATGCTGTACGTTTTACTAGAAGCGCTGAAGGATTTTTATCTGCATCGCTCTTGACACTTCTACCAAAAATTCTTGAAGGCAGCAAGCTCGGGCCAAGAAAGATTTTTTAAGGTGTTTCTAAATAAAAGACCAACTGCTGAGCCAAAGGATTGGGAACATGTCCAGAATCACTTTGGAAGAAAAATTTTAAAAAGACTAAACAGACACATCCTCTGCCACCTAAATGTGGTCTACAAAGACGTACAGACACTTAAAATAGACTCATTTACTTATTTTTGAATGATGATCTAATTCGTTCTCACTTTTCACTATGAAATATATTTGATTGAACTATTACTCATAAAAGAACATAGTCATTAAAAATATTTAGGACTTTGAGATGGCTTTAGATTTATTTAAGGAATAATTTCACCTATACAGGAAAGAGATAATGTTATTTCTTCAGCAGATGCAATGCAATCCTTGCCCCATCCTATACCCAATGTCTACTTTGTAATTCTCAACTCATTAACATTTTTTACCTAAAACCCTCATGGTTCCTTGTTTGCCTTCACTCACTGGCACCAATGAAAATTATTCAGGGTCTTTTCTTCCTCTACCCATAATGGTTTCATTTATCTCTAAAGCAGGCAGCAACTTCTATAATGAATTTTCCCAAACAAGAGGAAAAAGGTAGCTGAAAGGCATGAAACAATCCCAAATCATGGTGCTGTTTCATTAGCTAATTGTATTCACACACAGGAGACTTTGCTGTTGATGACATGGACATACTGAAAGCGATGGGCATCCTCCTCCAACTCGGTACCTAGCACTTTCAGATAAGACTTACTTTCTATTCCAAAAGAGACTATTTAATATCTATCACCAGGCTGTTATTTTTATTGGACTGAAGAAAATGCTATCTAAACAGTAACTTTAGGCAAAAGCAGCCCCGTAAACTCTGTACTCAAATGTCAGAGTAGAATAGAGGCTTCCCCAACATGATGTCTCCACATGCAATCTTGGTGGACCAGTCATTCTGAACATGCTGCACCTTGCTTTCCCCTCCTAATTCAGAATCTTGCCCAAAGAAGAAAGCTTCATGCTCACAATAAGTCTAAGGAAAATTAAAATTACTATGTTTGCCTAACTGAATTATGTCATGCATGTATGGCAAAGTTTGAAAAAAATCATAATTTTCTTAAGACTTGATGGGTTAGATGGTGCTTGGCATAAACGGGTTTGAAAGGTAATGAGATGCTGGTGATATGTTTAGCTGTGGACTTTAAGACTAATGTTCTGGAGTTATTTGTTCAGCCAGTTTTCTAGAGTCTATTGTTCTCTACAGTGTCTTTGTGAAACTTGAATCTGACGTGTCCTTCTGACACTATAAACGCAGAGGGATAACTTTCTCCAGGGAAGAAAAGTGAGGTTCATTTTCAGTATGAGTGAACTGAAGAGAAAACACCAGACTGAAGGTCAAGAAAATGTTACCTGGAACTAGAATCAATAGCAACAGAAATGGCACAGAAGAGCAAGGACTGATTTATGTTCATATTAGACAGGTGTTAAAATTCAAATTAAGCAGCTGGATAAGATGACCAAAGGAAAAAAATTAAAGACTATTAATTACTATTCCTTAGATTTAATTTTATAGCTTAAGAAATTATCAAGAGTTCTAATAAAATATGGTCTGTGACATACTTCTCCAGAAAGAATATTTAGAAAGTCACAAAATTCTTTTGCTGGCAGGAACCCAAAAGATCGGCCAGTTCAACAGTTTTATGTTCCCAATCAAGAAACTGAGCAACAGAAAGGGTGAGTATTTATATAAAAAGAGCTTTAAAACTCTAGTATAATTAAGCTAGTGTCACCGAAGCCTGTTTAATATCAAAAGTGTATAATTAACACCCATAAATAATACAAGTGCATGGTCACTATTTTCATAATAGTAAAGATGATCTACCACTTCCTTAAAAATCATAAAAACACATGGCATAAATCTAATATTCCACTGAAATTCCCAGAAGCAATTCAGTTTTCCTGCTAATCTAGACTCAATCTTCTCTCCACTCATTAAACATTTACTACAGCACTTCCTGAATACTAAGTATATAGATCAAACTCCAAAATTTTATTCTGGTCAGAATTTTGAATTTAAAAATGGTGAATAAAATCTTTACGCACACTGCTTCTCTTGGGAATGCTTCTGTCTTCTAATAACTTCCATTTTCTCCTGGAAATGACTTTCTTTCTTTCAAGAGTTATCAGAGGCATTGTCTTCAATAATCAAGTTCCATCTATCTAAGTGTCATATTTGACAAGTCCTTGTGACAAGCCTACGTTAAGGAGGGAGCCTGTAAAGCAAGTATGTCACCAATGCTTAATGTTTGTATGTATAATTTTGTGGATTGTCTTCCTCATAGTATCAAGCTGACTGGTAGCAAAAATCAGATAGCATGAAGTTCTGTCTAGTAATTCATACAATCAGGAGTCTGTGGATATTGACGGAAACAACAGACACTTCACAAAAGAAGAGATACAAATAGCCAATAGATAACATGAAAAAATGTTCTACATCATTGGCCATCAGGGAGATGCAAATCAAAACTACACTGAGATTCCATCTAACCCCATTCAGAGTGGCAAGCATATAAGAAGTCAAATAACAACCAACACTGGCGAGGATGTGGGGAAATAGGAACATTTTTACACTGTTGGTGGGAGTGAAAACTAGTTTAGCTGCTATAGAGATCACCGTGGAGATTCCTTAGAAAACTGGGAATGGATCCACCATATGATCCGGCTATACCACTCCTGGGTATCTTTTCAAAGGGGTTAAAATCAGGGAACTACATTAACATATGTATACCCATGTCATTGCAGCACAATTTGCAATAGCCAAAATATGGAACTAACCTTGGTCTCCATCAACAGATGAATGAATTACAAAATTATGAGAAATACACACAATGGAATTCTACTCAGCAATAAAGAAGAACAAAGCCATGTTATTCAAAAGAATATGGAAAGACCTGGAGAACCTTGTGCTAAGTGAGATCAGCCAAACACAGAAAGAGAAGGGACATATGTTTTCTCTAATATGCTCAAGCTAAGGGAATATTAGGGATGACAGAAGAACTTCAAATAATGGAGGGAAAACCTCAGCAAAGCCAGGAAAGAAGGGTAGGGGAAGAAGAAGGCTGAGGTTTATTTATGAAAAAGCTATATATGACTATGTGTATACATGTGAATATAACACTGTTAACCTGGACACCCAATATTGGGAGGGAGAGAAAAGGGGAAGAGGGGACAGGTAGGCACCAAGTACTGTGTGAATATAAGCCATTGTCAACATGACCCATATTATGATGTGAGACTACAGTACACCAATAAAAAAAAAGTAAGGCACAGGAATCCTTTCAATGCGTCCTTTTTGTAGTGGAGAATGCTAGGGTCCAGATGATGTATTTTGGCCAGAGTGAAGAATGTCCTTGAGCAAAAGTGTAAGGCACACATACCGAGTATGAGAATAACATTAAATACGTTAAAGTGTTCAAAGCATAAACAACCTCGTTTTATTTTCACCACTGACTTTGGGTTAGGTAGAATAGCACTTAATATGATCCCATTTCACAAGTAAAGATGTTGATATTCAAAGAGTTGGAATGATGACATCCCCTAACACAGATGCTAGGACATAGGATTCAGTCTCATCCTCACTCTCCTAACTTTGCAAACCCTCCCCTGCCATGCTTTTTACTCTGCCATGCTTCACAAGGGGAATGGAGAACAAAAGTCGAGTAAGCCTCTGGATAGAAGCAGGGGAAATAAATCAAGGGGTCACCCAGCATCCTAGTGTTAAGGCTGACTCCATAAGTTCTGCTAAGTTTCTATGTGGACTAAGTATTTAACTTGTTGGAACACAGATATAGAAAATTGTTTTTTTTATCACTTTTCAAATTGAACAAATAGAACTACTATCTGATGTAGCAGTGCCACTTCTGGGTCTATACCTAAGGAAAGGGAATAGTAATGTCAAAGAGACAGGTACTCTCATGTCCATCACAGGATTATACACAGCAGCCAAGATATAAATCAGCCTAAGTGTCCCCCAACAGAAAATGCATATGTTAATTATTGCAATTTAGCCATGCCACAATGTATACATATTTCGAAGAAAAATGTTGTAAGTTATACATTTTTTGTCAATTTTTTTAAATTAACAAAAATCCCACTATTGTATACATGAATACCTACTAACCATTATCATGCACAGCCTTTTAATCTCATACTTTGTTCTCTGTTCTGACCTGGCCCCATCCCGAACCACCAGAAACAGCCTGGCTAGCAGGACCAAGTCAATCCAGCATCCCACCAGATATATACCCAAAGCCACACATGGATGTTTCATATGGACCCCAAGTACTATGAGATGAGCTATTTCACAGGAGCCAAGATGACAAAATTCTTCCTTGTGAAGCAATAAAACAATAGATATGGTGTGGGAATCTACATTCAGGTGTTTGGGTCTCTATTCTGAGCTTGCAATGGATTTTTAATTGGTTAGTGTTTCTAAAAGGTCAGTGTATTAACTTTCAAGATCTTTCCTTAATTCTTAGGGGTTTTATGCACATTTAGGAAAACACAGGTGCTTAACACATTTTGTCCAGTTAAATGGGCCTCTGTGATCTGAAATTGGCACCGGCAGGGGGCTGCCAGGTCTGCACTACTTTGGGAAACGGATGTATTTCTCCTTTACTGGCTCTGCGTGGGAAAGGGAGGGGAGGGATGAGGCTGACAGACAGCAGCGGGGTGATTCTGCGCTCAGCATCTTGTCTTGGTGGTCTATCCAAGCTGCAAGATTTATAACCTTCTTGTTACAATGTATCAGCTTCAACACTTCTAGTGAAGTCTTCAATAACTTCGATGACATCTTGCTGAGGGGTTTTGTCATTAAAAGCCTAAAGCTGGTCATTAACAAACCTTCCCTGCAATCATCCACCGCTGTGCTAACTCAGGCATGGATCTGCCTGGAAAGTTGGGCTGGCTCAGAAACTTTTCCAGAAGGCTGAGTCCCCCATCCCCTTTGTTTTCCTGTGTGGAGTATATTTCCTTAGGGAAAGAAAATATAGTTCACAATCATTTCATCATTTATTTCTCATTATCTATGGACTAACCCTTCTTTGATAGACACAACCAAATTCAACAAAAATGTGTAGCACACTACGATAAAACAGGCCTGGTGCTCAGGGATGAAGATCTAATTATAAGAAACAGGACTCCAGCTCTTAGTGGATTTATGCCCCCACACACCCAAAATTAGCCATCATTTACCGACTCCTCAGTAATGTGCCATGCTCTGTTTAGAAATTATATACAATATCTTGTTCCTTTTTCCCCCATTCTTTGTAAGGTGGATGCTCATATTATCCACATTTGATTTATATTTATTTATGTGTGTATTTATTTATTTATTGGTACTGAAGGTTTAGCCCAGGGCCATTCTTCTTCCAAGCTACACCCCCAGACGTTTTTATATTTTTGTTTTTGAAACAGGGTCTCACTAGGTTACTGAGAGTCTTCCTATATTGCTGAGACTGTCCTAGAACCTGCTGTAGGAGGTTTGCATAACTAGGATTACAACACGCACCACCACCCCAGCTTCTCCCCATGTTAGAAATGAGATGATTAAAGCTTTGCCTACTTCCAAGTTTTTTTCCCAAAGATAATGAGCTCAGTATGAGGACAGTGCAGCCTGACATCAAGCACATTCACCTACTCCAAACAATGGGATCAGGCAGAGAAAAAGACAAAGAGCATAGAGTTCTAGGTGGAAGAAAGATCTTCAGTCGAAATAAAAGCAGACATACCCTGGGCATGAGGGTGGAACAGGCTGGGTGCAGGCTGGACTTCTTTTCAGGAGAGTTGGGCCCATCATTGGCAGAGCCCTGCCCATTGGGAACAATCTCCCCTCCACACAACATTGAGATTAGACAGACATGAATTTGTGTGCATTACATATATGCTCACTGGCCCCAGAGCATGTGCACTGCTGTTGTTTTTTTGTTTTTGTTTTTTTTTTTTGAGGGTCTGGGGACGAAACTCAGGGGCATTTAACCTCTGAGCTACACCCCCTGCCCTATTTTTTATTCTTTATTTTGAAATTGGGTCTCACTGAGTTGCAGAGGGCCTCACTAAGTAGCTGAGGCTGTCCGCGAACCGCGATCCTCCAGGTCTCAGCCTCCCGAATGCTGGGATTACAAGCGTGCGCCACCACGCCTGGCTTGCACTGCTGTTAATTTCATGAGCATAATAGAGATTCATATGAAGTGAGAAATTTTTGACTATTGGAAAACCACTGACTCCCAAACATGGAAAAACTCGGGTGGCACAGCAATGCTCAGTTGCTTGACATCTGTTTCTACCGTCAAGGACTTGAGTTCTCACTCGGTCTGGTAACATCTCAAATTTAAATAATGAATGGAGTCTGTTTTCAGTTCTCCATACCATGCAGACTGTAAATCACCAGTGGGTTCATGTTAAAACACATTTCAAGAGGTTCCTCCAAAAAAGTGATTTTAAAAAAATGTGCAGATATAAGAGAAATATTCTGCTACAACTTAGAAGGGAAAGGTGAATAAATCAAAAAATTACAAGTCCTGGAATGGCATTTTGAAAATAATTATGCAAGCTTGGAGTACCAAACATGGCATTTTTTAATAACAAGGAAATTAACTAGGAAGAGTGATACCTATATTTTTAACAGTGCATGTTTTATAATAATAATGGTGGTTACCACTAGTTAAGGATATGCTTTTGCACCACATAATTTCTGGAGAGAGGGTTATACAATAACTCATTAAACAGAATCTTTGTGACAATCATGCATTCTTCCTATGTGTACATAAGCCAAGGTTAGATAGGCTAAGCTATTTGCCAAAGACCTGTCATTGAGTAATTTGCAGTTGGAATGCAAGTCTAGCTGCATTATATTTGAGGTTCTGGTCGTTGTTTTACTTTTATCTGGATCTACATTAATTAAAATATAACCTACTTAAATTTAAATACAATTAAACAATGAAATAATTTAAAAAGCACCTCCCCCCCTCTCTCTCTCTCTCTTTCTCTCTCCATCATTTTTTCTATCCTTTCCCAAAAGGAAACAGAAACATTAGCTTATTTTTTACTGCTCGATTAATTGCTGTGGGATTTTACCTGAAGAGCTCAGTAAGCCCTCCAGGCAGACCCATTGATCCAGCTCTAGTGTCATTATGCGCCTGTCCGTATGCGTGATGTTGGAAGGAAGGCTTTGTTTGTGGGAATCGCAAAGCCATCATCCATCTGACACCCTGGGCTTGGTGGGCTCTCACCTGCAGGGCTTCCCACAGATGTCTTCCTTGGCCTGTTATTATTTTTAATTGCTCACAGGATGCTTCTTACTAGGAAAGTTCTTGCCAACCATGATCATCAGCACGACCTCAAAGGAGTCTCAGAAAACCGATTAGTAAATTCAGCTCAGCTCTCCTGATGAGAGGTAAGATATGGGCTGTCTGAGCTTTGTCCAAGGTCGTAGAATCTGTTGGCCTTTTCAAAGACAGGATGAACTACTTTTAAAGAATATATGCAAGCCTAGAGCACCAAACAGAAAGAAGAGGTTCTGTGTAATGAGAAAAAAAAGGAACTTTGACTCAAAAAGCCCCAAATCCAAAACCAAGGTGATCAATAGTAATATTAATATTGTGCATATTCTGCCTTATGCCAGAAAATATGACTGACTTAGTAATTTTCTGATTTGCACATGTAATTTAGCCTATGTGAAAGTCAGTTTCTTCTTTCTGTCAGGTAGGAGGAGGAATCTCATATCCTTGTTTTAAAAACGAGATGAGATGATAATACCAATAAAACTGTTTTTGTTCTAAGTGATAGAAGCCCAATCAGAATAAGTTTAGGTAGAGTTAGGTAGAAAGATTTGAGTAAAAGTTATTTTTTTCATTATAAGTAAAAATAAGGTCTCTCAAACACATGCATACTGTTAGATTTCAGGAAAAACTAGAATCCAAGGCTCAAAGGAATTCTCTTTGTTTCTTGTCTACTTCCTTTAATGCAAGAGTGTCTTCTCTTCTCACTGTTCCTAGGCATCTATGACAGAAATCAGCTACCAACGGCCCATGTAGCTCCACCACGCCCACCCCAACTAAGGGACAAACCAATTGGTCTAAGTTCTAAATCCCAGGGAAGAGCTAGGATTGGCTGAATTGATGTCATGTGCCCACATGTGGGCCAATCAATTACTGATGATATGCACAGCCTTTTAACCTACTGGCTAGGCTGCCCCACTGTGAGCACTGCATAGGGGGAGGTGGAAAGTTTACAGAAAGGAGGGAACTTGTTACTTGGAAAGAAAGCTTTTACACAGGAGAAATCATTGGTGGCCTCTACAAGATTTGATGAAAAATATCTGTCACTCTATCTACCAAATAAGTGTATAAATAAATATACTTATTTATGTACAGAGTTCTTTGGGCAGTAGGTATATTTTTCTATACATCTTAAAATATACTTTTAAATATCACACACATTTTTAAATTAAAATGTTACTTTATGTTAGTTACAATGAATACAGTCTATAGTGAAGATTCAGAGGATGACAGAGATGTCTGAAACAACTAATGTTTTACATGCATCAATATAGTTGCTCCTTGATTTCTAATTGGGCTGAACCCCAATAATACCAGCATTAAGTCAAAAATGTACTTACTATACTTAACTGTACACATGGTACAGTTGTACAACAAGGTACACACGGTCTCCGGTGTTCACCTTCACCATTTCCTGGTGGTGGTGGAGCTGCCACGCTCTGCCGAGGGCCAGCATCGCAGGACTGAGTTCCATACTCACTTGTATAGTATGGCACTAGCCCAGCAAAAGATCAAAACTCAGATTTCTAAGTCTGGTTTCTGCAGAATGTATATCACTTTTGCACCATCCATGAGATGAGGTATAAAACAATTTGAATCATTGTAAATTTGAGGACCTTTTATATTTTCCCATCAAGTAATTTAAAGACATAATAGAAATTCAACATGTTGAAAACTGGGTTTTGTTTATTAGCCCTATTCTCCTTCTTGATCCTTTGTAGCTGATTTCTTCTCACATATTTCTCTCTCACCTTCTGGTTTTCTATCTTTATATCATCTTGGTGTATGGGTCTACCACTGAATTTTTAGCATTATAAGTCTAAGGAACTGTAGAATGTGCTTAAAACTATTTTGAATATCAATGAAATACCCTTATATTATTAGTTGTAAATGGAGTAAAAGGCTGGAAATAAAAAAGATCAATTTCTATTTTTCTTTATTTTTCAAATATATACAGACCAATTTTAGGCATGTCATTTGTGTATTCGTGGATGTTCCTGAGAGCCCAGAGCCCACCCATTTTTCAGAATAAAACCTCAGAGCATCAATGGGTTGACTGTGAAGAGGATACATTTACAGGGAGAACTGAAGAGAAAAGCTCCATTAGAGCTCCAACTTAGAGATTTCCATCTAATTAGAAGGCAAATCTACAGCCAATCAGAAGGTGCATTTCTATTCAACAATGGGAGACCATGGGATCATAGTCTTATTCTGTGTGTACAACAAAATAATTATTTTGCTTGGGTCAAACTGTGTGAATCTAGCAGTGTGTGGTGGTACACACTTATAATCCCAGTGATTGGGAAGCTGAGACAGGAGGATCACAGGTTTGAGGAGAATCTCAGCAAGTAGTGAGACTCTCATCAAGCTAGTGAAACCCTGTTTCATATTAAAAATAAAATAGGCTGGGTGTGTAGCTTGGAGGTACAGTACCCTGGAGTTCAATCCCCAGTACTGCAAAAATAATTGTAGGAATCCAGTTGACTCTGCCAATAAACTCCAAGCCTAAGTGAACAATCCAATCAATATATTTCAGATTTTAGAAAGAGATCACTTTGCATCAACTTCCAATATTCTTTCTGGATGTTACCAGCATAATACTGAATTATATTGGAAAGAATAATTTCCGGAGTTTTCAAATAGAAAAAAAGTGAGAATGCCTATCATAGTACAAAAAATAAAAGAAAGAAAGAAAAAAAACCGAAAGTCTCATTTTGCACAAGAACTTGCTTCTATCATCTGATTCCTTTATAGGGAAGAGATTTGAAACTTAGGAAAAACAGTATTCTAAGCAATAGTATGTCAGGAGGAAGCTGAAGAGTGAAGTGGGAAACTAACCATTTGGGAAATGTATGTTGTCTACTATCATTTCCTTTTATATAAAAAGAATTACATGGAAGGAAAAGAATAGTAATACTGTCTTGGAACACAGTTCACATACTCTCTATGATAAAAAGCGATTTCTAACTGAGATGCATGGTTACATCTTAAATGGAACATACATTGGTGCCATGTGTGTGTGTTACTAGGGATCAAACCCAATACCTTCCTTCAAGGTATTATTTGGATACCCCACCCCTCTTCTATTTTTATTTTGAAACAAGGTCTCACCTAGATCGTGAGAGTCTCACTACTTGCTGAGGCTGTCCTTGAACCTGTGATCCTCTTTTCTCAGACTCCCAAGTACTGAGATTACAAGCATGTACCATCACACCTGACTACAGTGATGCCATTTTGAGTTTTATTGGACAATTGCTGAACGTAGATCCTTTAAAAATCCTGTAGATTCTATCTTGGTTGTGATGATATTAAAATATAAAAAAATAAAAATGCTAGCATTGATCAGTGCTCATCATTTTGTAAAAACTAATATTCTTTCCCAGAAGCCACTACTCTTTGTATTCTTGTCACTTTCACCCAGGAGTTACAAAAATGCTAAAGACAGTTACTTTTTACTTGATTCAATGTCAAAAGGTTGAAGCTAGGCCACAATCCTCACCTTTCTCTTTCCCTAAATACTTTTCTTCCCCTCTCCTAATTACATGGATTTATACTGATTTACATGAATTTCAACTTTCAAAATCATTGGTCTTTGCTGAATGCAAATAAGCACATGGGAAAATGATATTAAGTTTGCACAATTGATCTTTCATCATTTCAAATGGTACCTCTGAGCAGTTCCTGAAATGTCTGTCTGAAATACTCCCAGCGCTGAGTGTCATCAAGAGATGGGGGGTCACGCTGGGGAAACCCATTCTCGGTGATGTAAATTACAGGGTTATTATACGTATCCTAGAACAAGAGAGCAGAAGTTTTATTCCAAACAGATGTTTAAAAAAAAAAAGCTCATAAAATCAGGTGCATTACCCTCTATCTTCTTGAAGCTACAACCCCAAAACTAGTTTTCATCAAATTGCACTGACCCTATTAACTTAATTTTCCACACACTGACCTTTTATGACTAACAATGGAAAAGCAAAACTGTGCAAATGTCCATGAAGACAGTCAAATGACTCTTATTATAATGAGAAGACAGAAATATCTTTCTTCCCATCAGCATCTGCTGATTGTCACTGCTCCTTAACCCCTTAGTCTCGCTGGTAGCTACATTCTCTATCCCCACAGGAGGGGTCCTGAAAACCAGTAACTTGAAATTTTAATTTCTGATACCTGGACACCATCCAGCATAGTGGCAATCCGGATAGAATCCAGCCAGATTTTTTTTCCTTAAAATGTCCTTTAACATTCACAACTGTGGTGCCAGCTTGAAAAAATATGTTCAAACTACTTTCGTGGCTATAAATGACTTTAGCAGCAAATTGTAAAATGACTACTGATTTTGCAGCCCATTACCAGTTAGCTAACCCTTACCAACTCGAATCTTAATCTGTTCTTCACTGGCCAACAAATGGACATACTACCTAAAAGCATCCTTTTCAATTCCATATACATAGGCCTGTCTTGCCATCTTTACATATTGGAATATACATGGACACAAACAAACCATGCACTTGCCTTGATATACTTCAGTAGTTTCCGTATTCCCCATGGCACAAAGTAGATCCAGCCCACACCTTTCCAAGATGGATCTGGAAAATAATCTATCTCCATATCCTGAATAAAACCTAGTTCTCCTTTTTTATTCTCCTGGTACTTGACAAAGCGAGTTGTGTAGTACTGCACAGCAAAGAAATCAGCAGTGCCTTTGATCATTTTCTTCTCTTCTTCTGTAAATTCTGGAAGCCGTGACGATGGATAGCCTTGCTTCTTACTCATGGATGCAACCCGGGACTTGACAAGTTCAGGATAATCACCATCAATGAATATGGGTTTAGCAAAGAAATCCAAAGTGAAAGATATGACTCTCATAGTGGCTTCCCGGTCGGGCACTGAGTTGGGATCTGCTGGCTCTGACCAGCCAAAAAAAAGTGATAGGGACACCATACCCTTCTGCTCTCTTCGGAATAAGGAATTGTAGCTATGCCAGGACCTGGCATGAGCCTTGATCATATTATGAGCTGCCTGATAACCTCCAGTCCCCGGGTGAGGTACACCAGGAGCAAAGATACCCATTTCATATGCTATCAGTGCATAAGTATTGGGCTCATTTATGGTGATCCACTGCTTGACCCGATCCCCAAAAGTACGGAAGCAAAACTGAGCATATCTGTCGAAGATGTCGATGATCGCCTCAGACAACCAGCCTCCTTGGTCTTCCAAGGCCTGAGGCAAATCAAAGTGATAGATGGTCACTAAGGGTGTAACTCCGTGTGCCAACAAATCATTAATGACCTTGTTGTAATAATCAATTCCTAAGAGAGAAAATATGAGAAAAGCTCTCTTTAAGATGTTGAAAAATTTTAAGAGAGAAAGAATCAGTGCGAGGGGGTGACATCAGTGGCATATGGGAAGAGGCTTGTTCTGAAACAGATACATATAAGCAAATCACTGTCACTTAATGCCGTGCTACTGTCACAGGTACCAGAATTATTTTGTTATTTGGTTGTCTGTGTGCTCATTTTTGTCTCTTAACTCTATTAGAATACAATTCACCTAAAAGCAGGGGTCTTGAATGTCTAATTTATCTCTGGCTTCCCAAGTTCTGGGATACTATCAGAAATAAGTAAATAATAAAGAGTTGTTGAATGAATGAATGAATGAATGAATGAATGAATGAATCTCAGTAGTATTGGATTGTGACAGCTACCTGAATGCTTGTCCAGACCTATTACTCCCACTGCTCTAGAAAAGAAAAACCACTAAGCCTGAATAGGTTTAGCACACAGAGCGCCAGAGGTATGGAACATTGTGAGAACCTGTCTGGACATTTGCTCTAAAATGCTGGCACAATGCATGAGATCACAGGGCCACCCCCAACTCTGATTCTCCTGGGACTGCAAGTATGAGAGAGTACTTTTAGGTGGGCTGCAGAGTCCAAAAGAATGCTACTACAGCTGGGAATCGTAGCACATGCTTGTAATCCCAGTACTTGGAAAGCTGAGATAGGAGGTTTGTAGCCAATGTCAGCTAATAAGTGAAGCCCTTCACAACATAGTGAGACCCTGTTTCAAAATAAAGAATGAAAAACAGGGCTAGGGGTATAGCTTAGAGGTAGAATGCCCCTGAGTTCAATCCCAATAATGCAAAAAAAGTTATTACATTGAAGATGCTCTATCTCAGAAACCAAGGCCAGCCTCATAATGACTCCTATGTCTTGGTAGAGACTTTCTTGGGAGAGATTGATATTAGTTCTACACATGTTTTTATGTTTAAAAGTATAGGAACACTTTAAATGGTGCAATGTAAAATACACTTCAAAAAATATTGCCAATGCTGATCTCAATAACATGTATAGAGAAGGAAAGGCAGGTGTAGGACCCAAGGAGAAACCCACCAGTGTGGCATGCATGGGCAGCCCTGGCACTCTGAAACCAATTATGATGTCTAATTGCAATGCACCAATAAAAGTATATTTTTAAAGTAGTAAGGAGGAAACTGAAACTTGTAAGAGAGAAGCTGTCCTGTTTTAAGAAATTGCTGAACAAAGATGTAAACTCATATGCAGAATTATATCACATTACACGTTTACCAGCAGGAAAGGCTCTTTCTTTGTTTGTTACTCTGAGTATCCTCGCATGTAAAAAACAAACAAACAAAAAACAGCCATGGGCCATAGCGCAGGCTTGTAATTCCTGTGTTTGGGAGGCTGAGACAGGAGGATCGCACAAGTTCGAAGCCAGCCTCAGTGGCCTTAAAAGACCACGTTTCCAAATAAAATATAAAATCGTTCTGGGAGTGTAGCCCAGAGGTAGAAGGCCCCTGGGTTCCATCCCCAGTACCACCAAAACAAAAAAAAAAAAAAAAAATAGTAAGTCACACTTTTTTATTGCTTCATGTATTCAATCATTCATTTTTTCATCATTTAAATATACATTGATAAAAATAATTATTACATGCTGGACACATAAACATAAGCAAAATCAACACCATTATCTTCTCCAATAGCTTATTAGGAGGAACTAGAGATTCATTTATGTACAAGTATAACATGGTAACCTTAGTCAAGGTAGTTTTCAAAGCAATGAACATAATGGTTCCAAGAGTGAACAATGTTACCAGGCTACCTAAATTTTTCCCAGGCTCTTTCATCTACCAGCTGCATGACCTCAGCAAGTTGCTTAATCTCTCTGCATGACCTCAGCAAGTTGCTATCTCCCCCACTCTATGAAGTGTGGATAACAATAAAACCTATTGCAATGAACAGAATTGTGAGCCTTTAATGAATAGGTAAATTGAACAGGTTTAGAGCACTTCTTAGCATATGGTAAGGGCTCAGTATGGGTTAGCTATCATTCTAGTGATAATTATTATTGTTATTGTTGTTATCAGTGTCACCTAAGCTGATACTTAAAAGGCAAATATAAATTACCCACACAAGATGAAAAGGAAAAAGCAACCCAGGAATAGAATAAAAGGAAGGAAATGTGGAAATAAAGACCACCCAAATCAGAAAAACAGACAGAGTTACAAAGCAAGGCTTCAGCCAGCATTATTTGTATCTGGAATATATTCAAAGGCAGTCAAGTATTATAGGGTATATATATTGTCTAACTGAAGATGGTTGACACAGAAGAGACGGAAGATTGTTAAAAAGAAGACACTTATCCTATGTGGTTGGTTGGAGGAGCATACTTGGATTTCACTTGTTAATCCTGAGTTTCCTGAGTTGAAATCAAGGTCATGGACAAGGAGGGAGAGAAAGAGAGAGAAAGAGAGAGAGAAAGAGAGAGAGAGAGAGAGAGAGAGAGAGAGAGAGAGAGAGAGAGAATGATAATTACTGACCAAGTCGTAATTATCTTGGTTGGTTCTGCATAAGTGTGGTTTGACAGCCTAGGCTTCTAATGTAGGGTCACAATTTTATTTTCATATATATTCTGGCCATTTTTGCATATTGATTCTCTTAGAATAATATGGCTCTTTCAGTGCATGTGTTCAAGATGAGGAGAGTACATAGCTCATCAGAAGAGGAATAAAAATGGGAAAGGTAAGCAGGATAAACAGAAATCAGATGACTCACACTCGTGTGTTGGCTACTTGCTAAGTATTTTTAACAACTAAGCCCACATTTATTTTGCAGACTGGAATGGAGTGTGAGCCATTCATAACAATATCATATTTGGGATACAAGTCTGTGTGCTATTTCTCACTTGGTAGGCAGGCTAACTTCTCCCCTTCCAAAAATGTGTGTATCCAAACAATGAAATGGGTGAATTCAGATGTGACCAAGGCAAGAATTTTGAGGTAGGGAGTCGTTTCTGGATTGTTCGGGTGACCCAATACAACCACAGGAGTCTTTCAAAGGAGAAGAAAAAGACAGAAAAGTAGGCTAGAAACTGTCTGTTCCATTATCCTGGGTTCTGTTGCTGAGATAATAACAGTGTCAGGTCTGTGGCTGACTCATCATGCAAATGTAATATAAATAAAAAATAAACTTTTGTTTTAAGCCACTGGAAAAAAATAAAGATGCGACAACAAAAGAAGAGGCAGAAAAGGTGGCAGAATGTTCAAGTCTCTCCTACCATTGCTGGTTATGAAGATGAAGCCAAGGAATGCAGGTAGCCTCTAGAAACTAAAAATGGTCCTCAGCTGGTGGCCAGCAACAAAACAAGGACTTCAAGAATCTACATGTTACCAACAACTAGAAACCAAAAAACAGATTCCTCTACACATACTTTAGAGAGAAATGTGGTCCTGTAAGAACCCTAATTTCCACCTTGGAGAGACCCATATCAGACATCTGACCCACAAAACTCTACAGCAACAAATCTGTCATTTTATGCAGCTAAGTGTATAGTCATTTAGTCATTTGTTGCAGTAGTAATGAACATCTAATACACTCATCAAACTTTATGAAACTTTCTTTTTCTTTCTCAGTGAACAAGCATTCCAGGAAGCCATCTCAGGGCCCATGTAAAACCTCATTTCCGCATTGGTCAATGGGACATCAAAATATAAAATGATATAGTTATCTTGAAGTTGATATATGTGTGAAGATTGTCCTAGCCAACCCTTTCAGTGGCTTTAAACATAAAAATATCAGTTTTGTATTATTGGAGTCATACAACATAGACCAGATGCTAGGCATTTTGCCTAATCTTAGCACTAAGCCCAAGAGTTAGATATTTCTCCCTATTAAACACATAAAAGACGGATCTTGAAAGAGTATCAGTGCTGTCTAATGGCACAGCCAGCATTGAAACCCAATCCATACCACTAAAAACACTGAGGTTTTCCCATGACCAAAAACCATTTCACACATTAACTAATGTTCCTGAGACAGAGTAAGGTGCTCAGT
This sequence comes from Muscardinus avellanarius, assembly GCF_963383645.1. NCBI lineage: Eukaryota > Metazoa > Chordata > Mammalia > Rodentia > Gliridae > Muscardinus > Muscardinus avellanarius. The sequence goes on from NC_137791.1 coordinate 121,653,454, forward strand.
TTCACAAACTTCAAATTTGCCTACTTCACACCTGATCACAATACGAGATTCCTTTCCTTTTTCTTTTTGGAGGAATCATTAATGATGGTCAACCAATGTAATTCAAAGGACATGATACTCATGAGTCAAACTGAAGATAAATAAAATTTAAGTACCAAAGCATTGCATAAGTAATATTTAATATCCCAGAACTGACTACTGTATTTCTGGTTTATACAGCTTATTCAATGCTCTGATGAAACTCTTTTCTATGAGGCAGTGGAGTGGAATTTCTAAGAGCAGAGCACCACTCAGATAATTCAGTCAAAGGATCATAGACAAATCGCTGGTCTCTCTGCACCTGTTTATTCATCCGTGAAGTGGGATGTTAACAGTGTCTCCTCCTGACTGTCATGAGCTTTGAATTAGAACAAATTGTCAAAGGTCATTCAGCTTTATCAGGCGGGTAAAACTCAGTGATACCTAATCCTACGAATAAATGTTTCTTTGGTTTTTACCTTCTTGTTCTTGTTCTTGTTGTTTGGGCTTATTTTGCTTCTGGTACCAAGGATTGAACCTGGAGACATTCTAACACTGACCCACCCATTAGCCCTTTTTACTTTTTGTTTTGAAATATAATCTCACTAGGTTGCTGAGAGTTTTGCTAAGTTGCTGAGGCTGATTATTTTAATTTTTTATTGGTGCATTGTATTCACAAATCTTAATGGGATAAAAGATGGTGGAGACATACATGCACACATCACCTAATTAGCCCTTATGCAATTCCCACCCCATTCCCTCCCCCACCCTCCTTCCCATGCTTGGCTTAGTGATTGACTTTGATATGTTTGTTTAAATACATCATGTACTTTAGAGTTTTCTTCTTTCCCCCTCCCATCCCCTAAGTTAGGTCATTTTATTTTTTCATCTATAAATCTCCTTCTTCATATAGAGTTTCTCCTGTTACCCATTTCTCTCTAGCTTTCGCATATTGGAGAAAACATCTGATTTCTTCTTTTTTGTGACGACTAATCTCACTTATCATAATGTCCTCCAGTTCCATCCATTTTCCTGTAAATAATACAATTGTGTTTTTCTTTATGGCTGAGTAAAATTCCATTGTGTACATATCCCACAGTTTTGTGATCCATTCATCTGTTGATGGACATCTTGACTTGTTCCATAGTTTGGCATTGGTAAATTTTTCAGCTATGAACATAGATACACATGCATTAGTTTGGTAGTTTGGTTTCCTTTCTTTTGAGTAAATACCCAGAAGTGGTATTGCTAGATCAAATGGTAAGTTTGTTCCCATTCTTCTGCAGATCCTCCATACTGTTTTCCAAAATGGTTGCACTACTTTGCAATCCCACCAACAATGTATTAGAGTTCCCACTTCTCCACATCCTCACCAGCATTTGTTTTTATTTGTGTTTTGAATGATGGAGTTAGGTGAAATCTAAGGGTAGTTTTTATTTGCATTTCTCTGATTGCTAGTGATGTTGAGCATTGTTTCATGCATGTATTGACTATTTTAATTTATTTCTTCATGAAGTGTCTATTTAATTGCCCATTTTTTGATTGGGTTATTTGTTTTCTTTGTGTTGAGTTTCTTGAGTTCTCTGTATATTCTAGATATTAGTCCTCTATCAGAGGAGTAGGTGGCAATAAAAGGCAAACACTTACACACAAAAAAGAACAAAAAATCAAAACAACACCAACAACAAAATTAATGCAACTCTACAACTAAATGATTATTCAGCAGACAGGGCCTTTGCAGTCTCCCTCTGTACAGATCCAGAGTGCCACCAGCACCTTTCCTGTGGTGAGTCTTGTTCTCTGAGTCTTCCTCAGTCTATGCAGATGGTCAATATAAATGGGGCTGGATTTAGTGTTAAGTGCAGGTTACCCTCCATGCCTTTCACAGGTTTGGAGTCTCAGTCTCTCCCTACCTCTATTGATGGCATATGCCTCTGAGACCAAACTCAATGTAGAAGTCTCTGTTCTCCAAAGCTAGGGCTAGGCTGGTCTGACTTCTTCCCATTCACCATGATTGTGAGTCTGTGGTGATCCTGGAGATCCTACTAGTTGGGTCTAGTATTAAGCATAGGTGTCCCCACACACTTTCCACTGATCAGAGCTTGAGTCTGTCTGAGCCTCTGCTATGTCCAAAAGCAGACCCCACTCCCACCTTCTCCAGGCTGAACTGCAAAGTCTCAAACACAGGGAGTTTATCGGGGCTGCATGAGTTTATGGGGTCAACAGTTGGGAATTTTCCCAAAGGAGCTGTGACTTCACTCACTGTGTTATTGAGTGCCACTCTGGATTTCTGGAGGGTGTGGTAACCTCAGCTGCCACTACTCCTTTGCTGGGTTGAACCACAAAATCTCAGACCCAGGGAGTTTATCAAGGCTGCGCGAGTCCCTGGGGGTGCAGTACTGGGAGTTCTCCTGTGGAGACCGCAGTTTCACTTAGGATTTTAGTGCATGTTATTCTGGATCTATGGATGGTGTAGTGAGCTCAGCCATGGCTGGTGCTGGCAAGATGGTGCCACCAAGGCACCCTTGGCCATGAGGCTAGCAGGTTTCTTCTCTGGTGTTGAGCTCTGCTCTGGATCTCTGGAGGACATGGTGAGCTCAGCCACTGGAAGTTGTAGCCGGTGTTTGCACAGGAAGAACTGATGACTTACAATCCCGTTGATCTGCAGCTGTTCACTTCAAGTCCTTGTTTTCCTTTTTGTCTCCAAAGTCTGGTGTTGTGAGTCAAGATGGAGCTGCTGCTGCAGTTTCCACCACCTCAAGGCAGGCAGGTGTTTTTCCTGCTCTCTGGTCAGTCTTCTAATCTTTTTCTCTGTTCCTTATATTTATCAAAGTTTTTACTTCTCTACTTATAGTATATTCTGGCTTTGTAGGAAGCTGTTTTTGAGGCAATGGAAACTGGGTATCCACAGGACTGGTATTGCTTCCCTCGGTCACCATCTTCTCCATTTCTGAGGCTGGTTTTGAACCTGTAATCCTGCTGTCTCAGCCTCTCAAATAATGGGATTATAGATGTGTGCCACCATCACCAAACAAATTTGTATTTTTAAATGATAATTAGTTATTAATCTAAGGACCTTGAAACTTTGAAAGATCATTTGGACCCAGTTCTGCTTCTTGGCATTTAAGAAAGAATTATTTTAAAATTTAAAACTTTTATAACTGTCTTTCATAGTCAACACCGTATTCTATGTTTAATTAAGCTTGGTTCTACTTATTTGCTATGGAAAATATGAAACACATTTGAGTTAAAGGTCTTCTGCATACAGGAAAAATCAACCAGCCTTTATTAATTCAAATGTAAAGGTGGCCTTGGGGCAGTTGGGTAATAGGTACAGGTTACAATTGTGAAGTATGTTATTTGAGATGACAGAAAAATACCAGACATCCAGTGGCAAAAACATAACTACAGCTGGAACTCAAAGGGGTCAAAGTTGGAAGATGAGGCAATCAGCCTTTGAAGCCCATTGTCCCAGCTTCTCTCATCTCAGCTTCTCTCAACACATCTACTTACTTACTTACTTACTTACTTACTTACTTACTTACTTCTTCCAGAACTGGTTTCTCTTTATGTGTCAAATTTTCCATGGCTTCAAAATGGTGATCCCATCTGCCCAAGCTATCTCAGAACCCTGGTGCTGGGTGCCAGTCACTGCAGCCTATCAAGACCTCAACTGAAACAACCTTAAAAGGGAAAACAACCAGGCAGGCTTATCTTACACCATGAGGTTGCACAAGGTATATAATAACAGAGTTAAAGTCTTCCCTTTTTCTAGTGGACTGTGTTCTGTGGGCAGGATTGTATAGTATGAAAAAATGGGGAAATTGCCTAAAAAGGAAGTATCTGATATCTAGAAGGGCAATGATTCCAATTTAAAAAAACACTATAACAAACAAAAAATATTGTAACAAAAAATTCACTTTGTGTGCCTAACACATCTAGATTCATAACATTTCTAAATTCATACCATCCATTAATTTCTTTTTTTTTTTTTTTTTAAATTTTATTTTATTTTATTTTTTTTAACAATTTTTTTTATTGAACATAAATAGTATACATTTACACTATATTTGGTGCCCTCTCCCCCCGCCCCCGTTTTCTCCCCCCCCCACCAATGGTTGGCCAGGTTAACCATGTCTTATTCATAATTTTACACATGTTCAGGTGAAGATGCTCCTTAATCAAGATCGGCCTTTCTCCTCTCCTATCTTTCCATTAAAACTTAGCTAGTATTTCCCCTCTAATATCTGGGGTCCTACTGGTATCCTTTGTGTTTTCTAGTTTGGGCATATTAGAGGAAACATGTGTATCTTCTCCTTCTGTGCTTGGCTGATCTCACTTAACATGATGCTTTCCAGGGGTTTCCATCTTCTTGCAAATGATAAAATTTTGTTCTTCTTTATGGCTGAATAGAATTCCATTGTGTGTATTTCCCACAGTTTTGCTATCCATTCATCTGTTGATGGTGATCTGGGTTGGATCCATATTTTGGCTATTACAAATTGTGCTGCTATGAACATAGGTATGCATATGTTGCTGTATTTCTCTGAATTCAACCCTTTTGGAAAGATACCCAGGAGTGGTATAGCTGGATCATATGGTGGATCTATTCCCACCTTTCTTAGGAATCTCCACACAGATCTCCATAGTGGCTGAACTAGTTTGCACTCCCACCAACAGTGTAAAAGAGTTCCTCTTTCCCCACATCCTCGCCAGCATTTGTTGTTGTTTGATTTCTTTATGCTTGCTACTCTCACTGGGGTTAGATGGAATCTCAGTGTAGTTTTGATTTGCATCTCCCTGATGGCCAGTGATGAAGAACATCTTTTCATGTATCTATTAGCCCTTTGTATCTCTTCTTTTGTGAAGTGTCTATTTAGTTCATTTGCCCATTTCTTGATTGGGTTGTTTGTTTTGTTGGTGTAGAGCCTTTTGAGCTCTTTGTATACTCTGGATATTAGCCCCCTATCAGAATGGTGGCTGGTAAAGATCCTTTCCCATTCTGTAGGCTTCCTCTTTAGGTTATTGATAGTTTCCTTTGATGAGAAGAAACTTTTTAGTTTAATGTTATCCCACTTGTTTATTCTTGCTTTAATTTCCTGAGCTTTGGAGGTTTTGTTGAGAAAGTTACTGCCTGTGCCAATATGTTGTAGTGTTGAACCTATGTTCTCCTCTACTAACTTCACCGTCTCAGGTCTAATTTCTAAGTCTTTGATCCATCTTGAGTTGATTCCTGTGTTAGGTGAGATATAGGGGTTTAGCTTCATCTTTTTACAAATGGCTAGCCAGTTCTCCCAGCACCACTTGTTGAAAAGGCTGTCTTTTCTCCAGCGTATGTGTTTGGCCCCTTTGTCAAAGATTAATTGACTAAAGATGTGTGGGTTTGTTTCTGTATCTTCTATTCTAATCCACTGGTCAGTATATCTGTTTTTGTGCCAGTACCATGCTGTTTTTACTACTATTGCTCTATAGTATAGTTTGAAGTCTGGGATTGTAATGCCTCCTGCGTGTTTCTTGTTATTGAGAATTGCTTTGGCTATTCTAGGTCTTTTCTTTCTCCATATGAAGTTCATGATTGATTTTTCTAGGTCTCTGAAGAATGTCACTGGTATTTTAATGGGAATTGCATTGAACCTATAGATCAGTTTTGGCAGAATGGCCATTTTGATGATATTTATTCTGCCTATCCATGAGCACGGGAGATCTTTCCATCTTCCAAGGTCTTCTTCTATTTCTTTTTTTAATGTTTTATAGTTTTTGTTGTAGAGGTCTTTTACATCTTGGGTTAGGTTTATTCCTAGGTATTTTATTGGTTTTGAGGTTATAGTGAATGGAATTGTTGTTTTTGTTTCCTTCATTGTGGATTCGTTGTTGGCATAAAGAAAGGCCACTGATTTCTTTAGGTTGATTTTGTAACCTGCGACTTTGCCGAATTTGTCGATCAGCTCCAGAAGTCTTTTGGTTGAGTTCTTTGGGTCTTCCAGGTAAAGGATCATGTCATCTGCGAATAAGGATAATTTCACTTCCTCTCTTCCTATGTGGATTCCTTTGATTTCCTTCTCTTGTCTGATTGCTGCAGCAAGAGTCTCAAGGACTATATTGAAAAGGAGAGGTGAAAGTGGGCATCCTTGTCTTGTTCCTGACTGTAGCGGAAATTCTTGCAGTTTTTCCCCATTCAATATAATGTTGGCTTTGGGTTTGCAGTATATTGCCTTGATGATGTTGAAGTACTTTCCTTCTATCCCAATTTTTTGCAGTGTTTTTAACATAAATGGGTGTTGGATTTTGTCGAATGCTTTTTCAGCATCTATTGCTATGATGATGTGGTTTTTGTTCTTGGTTCTATTTATGTGGTGAATAACATGTATTGATTTGCGTATGTTGAACCAGCCTTGTTTTTCTGGGATGAAACCGACTTGGTCGTGATGAATTATTCTCTTGATATAGTTTTGAATGCGTATAGCTAGTATTTTGTTTAGAATTTTTGCATCTATGTTCATTAAGGATATTGGTCTGTAGTTTTCCTTTCTTGAGGTATCTTTATTTGGTTTGGGGATTAATGTGATACTGGCCTCATAGAAGGAATTTGGAAGAGTTCCATCTCTTTCAATTTCCCGGAACGTGTTATGAAGTATTGGTATTAGTTGTTCACTGAAGGTTTTGTAGAATTCAGCTGGGAACCCATCTGGGCCTGGGCTTTTCTTTGGTGGAAGAATTTTTATTGCCGTTTCTATTTCTTTGGTTGTTATTGGTTGGTTTAGGCTTGCTATGTCCTCTTGGTTGAGTGTAGGAAGGTTAACTGTGTTTAGAAATCTGTCAATTTCATCCAGGTTTTCAAATCTATTGGAGTATAAATTTTTAAAGTAGTTTCTGATAATGTTTTGAATTTCTTCACTATCAGTGGTGATATCTCCTTTTTCATTTCTAATTTTGGTAATTTGAGTTGATTCTCTTTTTCTTTTGGTTAGGTTGGCCAGGGGTTTATCAATTCTATTAATCTTTTCAAAGAACCAACTTTTTGTTTTATTGATTCTTTGAATTGTTTTTTTGTTCTCTATTTCATTTATTTCTGCTCTAATTTTGATGATTTCTCGTCTTCTGCTGGCTTTGGGAATGGATTGTTGCAGAATTTCTAGATCCTTGAGTTGTTTCATTAGGTTCTTTACTTGGTGGTTCTCCATCCTTTTTATGTGGGCACTCAATGCGATAAACTTTCCTCTTAGTACTGCCTTCATGGTGTCCCATAGGTTTTGGTGGGTTGTGTCTCTGTTTTCGTTTGTTTCCATAAATTTCTTTATTTCTTCCCTAATTTCTGCTCTTACCCATTCGTCATTTAGTAGTGTATCATTCATTCTCCATGAATTTGAATACTTTCTTTCGAGTTTCCTGTTGTTGATTTCTACTTTTATTCCATTGTGGTCTGAAAAGATGCATGGGATTATATTACATTTTTTGAATTTGCTGGTATTTTCTTTGTGTCCCAGGATGTGATCTATTTTGGAGAAGGTTCCATGGGCTGCTGAGAAGAAAGTGTATTCTGTAGTTCCTGGTTGAAATACTCTGAAAACGTCTATTAGGTCCATTTGGTTTATGGTTTCCTTTAGTTCTAAAGCATCTTTACTCATCTTTTGCCTCGAAGATCGATCCAGTGGTGTGAGAGGCGTATTAAAGTCTCCCAGAATTATTGTATTTGGGTCTACTTGGGATCTTATGTCCAGAAGGGTTTGTTTTACGAATGTGGTTGCACCCACATTTGGGGCATAAATATTTACTATCATTATATCTTCTTGGTGTATTGTTCCTTTTAATAAAAGGAAGTGCCCTGATTTGTCTCTTTTGATGTGTTTTATTTTAAAGTCTGTTTTGTTGGATATCAGGGTTGCTACCCCTGCTCTTTTTCGGTCACTGGTGGCATGGTATATCTTTTTCCATCCTTTCACCTTCAACCTGTGAATGTCTTTGGCTGTGAGGTGAGTTTCTTGCAGACAGCATATGTTTGGATTATGTTTCCTAATCCACATTGCCAGTCTATGTCTTTTGATTGGTGAGTTAAGTCCTTTGACATTAAGTGATATTATTGAAATATGCTTTTTGTTTTCTGCCATTTTGTGTTCTGTCTACTCTTGGGTGTTGTGATCTTTCTTCTTTACTTAAATGGCCCACTTATTAACTTCCTCGCTTCTCTGATTCTGGAGTCTGCTTCTTTTTTCTTCCTTATGATTTATTTCTTTAAGAATTTTCTCTAGTGTTGGCTTTGAATTCATGAATTTTTTGAGATTCTGTTTATCCTGAAAGACTTTGACTTCCCCATTGATCTTGAATAGTAGTTTTGCTGGGTAGATTAATTTGGGCTGGAAGTTATGTTCTTCCAGGGTCTGAATCACGTCATACCAGTCTCTCCTAGCATTCCTGACCTGGGTTGTATAGTCTGGGGTGATTCTTATTGTTTTGCCTCTATATGTCACCTGTCCTTTTGTTCTCACTGCTTTTAAGATTCCTTCCTTGGCCTCTATGCTGGTCAATTTGGTTATTATGTGGCGTGGAGTGGTTTTTCTTTGGTCCTGTCTCAGTGGAGTTCTGTATGCCTCCTGTACTTGAAGATTCAAGTCTCTTTCCATATTTGGAAAATTCTCTGAGATTATTTCCTTGAAGATATTACATATGCCCTTGGTCTGTACCTCTATCCCTTCCTCAATGCCTATTATCCGTAAATTAGGGCGCTTCATATTATCCCATAATTGCTGGATGTTTAGGTTTTGTTGCTGTAAAGATTTCTGTATATCGCTGACTGTGTTTTCGGTTTGGGATGTACTGTCTTCTAATATTGATATTCTGTTTTCCATTTCATCTAATCTTCCAGAGTTTCTTTCTATTGCTGTCTTCATTTCACTTATTGCTTCTTTCATTTCATTCCAGACCTCTTTCTGATTCTTTTTTAGTGTTTCTATTTCACCTTTAACCTCCTCTATACTTGTTTTAAAACCTTTCATCATATTGAACAACAAGATTCTGAACTCCCCTTCTTGCATTTCTAGTAGGTCAGTATTCGTGATTTCTGCTGTCTCTTCATAACTCCTGGTTCTCATATTTATAGTGTTCTCTGTCCTGTTTTTCTGATTTCTACCCATCGTTCGTGAGTAATGTGTTTAGTCAAATCTTAATATTAGGAGTTTAGGAGTATCGGCCAGTCAGCAGAGCCTTTCCAGTGTTGAAAGTGGGTGATGTGGGAGGAGCTGGGGTGATGGGTAAAGGAGTCAGATTAGGTGGAGGATATGTTAGGTTGAGAAGGACTTTAAGTATGATAAAGTAATAACTTGCTATGAATGAGAGAGAGTTAACTACTAGGACTCTTGTTGTTAGTAGAGTAGTTATGGATATAAAAAATACTTTGAGTTTTAAACCATGAGGTATATTATGGGGAAAAGTTTTGGGGGAGAAATGTATGTAGGTTAGTGTGGGAAGGTTTGTAAATAGGGATGCTGGTAGGAGCAGACAGACATAAAAAAAAAAAAAAAAAAAAAAAAAAAGAATCCCCTCAAGATACCAAGACTATTATGTAATCCAAGAAAAAGGAAGGTAAACCAATCAAAGGAGGAGAATGAAAGAAAAGGAAGGAAAAGGGAAGAAAGAGGAAAAAGGAAGAGGAATAAAATAAAAGGAACTAGCAGCCGTGTGAAATAAAAAAATAAGGCAAACTATCCAATGTATATATATATAAAACAACAAGTTAAAGTAAGAGAAGTTTGGATTAAAAGAAGAAAAAAAAAGAAAAAAAAAGAAAACAGCAATAACCATACTAAAACAAAAGCACTTTAAAAGCAAAAGAAAACATAACATCCACATTAAAAGTAAAACAAACAGTCCTACTTATTTACGCATATGGGGTCAGGTCCATATAATATGTGTGTATCTGATTGCTTGGTAGCTTTCAGGATACCGTCCAATGTCTCTTAGTTTTCTTTGTACTCTATTTTTATCTTCTTAAGTCACTCTGGGTGTTTGGACACCTTTTTCTCCTTTAGCTGCTTTAGGTTTATGTGTCCGGGTGTCTGGTTTCACTGTTATTTGATTCTGTACAGTTCACAGATTCTGCGAAATTCTAACCTGTGGTCAGCACATCTGCACTCACCACCCTCGCCTCCAGCCTGTGCTTCCCTACAGCAGGGGTGGAGAGTGACTAAAGTGTAATTGGCACTTCCCCCTGAGGTCCTGAGCAGATTTTGTGGCCCGATGGATTTTCTTGTGTCTCTGGAAATTCCAGCTGGGCTAGCCAGGTGTGGTCCCAAGATGTGCCCTGGGCAAATGAATGCTGGTTCCTGGGTGGCCACACTTACTGCCAGAGCTCTGCCTATTCCAAGAGTGCAGGCTGGATGCCCTGTTAATACTGGACCCTAGTGAGAGTGGGTGCAGCTGTCTATTGCTGCTGGTATGTTCTTCCAAGGTGTATTGAGCTGTGTTCTCACTTAGAACTAAGCATCTGGCTACCAGGAGGTTGGGAATACCCCGCGGTGGGCCAGGGGTGCAGGGTAGGTGCTCAAGGGTCCAGTGTGCGGTGTCCAGCAATGGTCTCTGCGTCCCGCGGGACGTAGAGGCTGGGGGTGCCCCAAGGAGATTTCCGGGTCTCCCAGTGCTTTTGCAGCCTGGAGGGTAGGCTCTGGCAAGGTGGCAGGGGTTAGCCACAGAAGCAGGCTCCAATTTAGGAGGGCAGTGTACAGGCACTGATTACTAGTAGGGGACAGGCAGGATGCGCGAGGAGAGTGCTCTGAGGCTTGAGCCCGTGGTGGGGGTTTGAGACTGCGACTCCGCACACGCTAGGACCCCAGTTACTAGGGCGCCCTCAGGTACCTGTCTTGGTGCAGGAATCCGTGTGAGTCTCTGTGCCGATGTGATCCGGTCGCTGGTGGGCAGACAGAGTTCTGGTGGGTGCTGCTCGCTGCTTAGGATGCGGTCCTAAGTCCGTTTTTATTCCCGGATTATCTTGCCGTGGAAATATCGGGCAGGCAGCTCCTTGGACAGCTGCCAAAGCAGCCCGCGGCTCAGCGTTCCGGTCCGCGGTCAGATTGTATCTGAGCAGGTCCCGTGTCCGATCTTTGTTCTTCTTGTTCAAGTTCAGGGTTCCGCCGAGGTACAGGATGTGTTTTGGTTCCTGGTGTGTATTTGTTTTGTTGATTTAGACACTGCTTTCTCAGTATTTAAACTTTATTTACTTCAGCTACTGAGAGGTGCTGTGTCCCTCAGTCGCCATTTTGAAAAAAAAAAAAAAAAAAAACCATCCATTAATTTCTAATTGTCCTAGATACTCTTACCACACCATCTCTATTTGCTTGCTACTGTTCCTGTAACAAATTTCCACAAACTTAGAGTTAGAAACCAATATAAATTTATTATCTTGCAGCCCTGGGTGTCAGAATTTCAAATAGTTTACAAGAGATTAAAATAAAAATGTCAGCAGACCCGCTTCTTTCTGGATACAGCCAGGTAGAGTCTGTGCCTTGCTCTTCCTAGATTGGGGAAACATCCATCATGCTTCCTCTTGAAGCCTTTTCTTCCATCTTCAGCTTCATATCTTCTCTTTGACCTCTGCTTCAGTTCTTCTAGCTTCTCTCCAACTTTAATCTTCCTGCCTTCCTCTTGTAAGAGATCATGTGATCACAAAGGAACAAAACAGATAATCCACTATAATCTCTTCCTCTCCAAACCCTTTACTCAATCACATCTGTGACATCCCTTAACCAAGTAAATTAATATATTCACAATTTCTTAGATTCAAAACAAGGACATGTTGGGAGGAGCATTATTAGTCTAAGGTAAAACTCAAGATAGAACACAAGGTTAATGTTTGTCTAATTCATTTATATCATTCTTGCTAAGTGCTCTTGTATTCTAAATCATAAAGTGAACAAGAAATTCTTTATAAATATTCTCTTTCCTTTCCAATAGTAGGATCTTCTACTAATCACCTGAAACTTACATTTGTGGCAGATATGAAAATGCACTTGGACATTTGAAAAATATAGAAATATATGATTTCAGTTGCCAGCTCAATCTCATCTTGTTAAACCTTGAAAACTTGACATTTGAAAGAGAAAGGCTATACAACAATTCTACTTTGTGAACTATTTTTCCAGCTCTGGGACATAGCATTTTACAAGGTTCCAAGTGTTCCATAAATAAGCTTTAAAATGAGTAGTCAAACACAAAAAATGGGTATCTTCAAAAGGACAATGAAATAGAGTTTTCTAATTCTTTGCATTCTCTCTGAAGAAATGTTTAAATGTAAAAAACAATGTTGGCCTTCCTGGGTTAAAACAACTCCAATGTCTTCAACAGATCACTGCACAAGAATGAGCAACTGCATATTGAAATTTGGCCTCCTGGAAGAACCCTAAGTGTCCTCTCATTCAGGAGAAAGTCTGTAATATTAATCAGCTGTGGCTTTGCAAATGCTGGGGCCAAACACAAGAAGCCCAGTGCTGTGGCACATGATTGCCACGGGAGCTTGGCATGAGTGATCTCCCCGTGCTCTTCAGGTGACTCTGGGGCATCTGGGGTCACCATCTCTGTGCTCATGTTTTTCTGTTTCACTGCTCTTAGACTGGCAACAGTGTGTCCCAATGAACTTCTTCTGTACATCTTAACTTGGGTTTAAAGGGTTTCATACATTGACATATTGATAAAGAACCATGATCCTTATTTTAAAAATTGGGGGAGAAAATACACTCATATTTAGGGGATTTTTAAAAGAAAACTCAAGAGTAAATATCACATATTAAATATCTTTAGTAGGTGTGGATCAGAATCCCTTTTATTATTATTTCTGCAGCAATATATAGATAGATATATTAAGAGGGAGAGAGAGAGAGATAGAGAAAGAGAGAGAATAAACTTAGACTATAACAAAAAAGGTTTATACCAATTCAGGCAAGGTTATGCTGCTGATTCGGTTTTTAGAAAAATCCTTGGAGCCTTTTTGGTTTTAAAATTTTAGATAAGGAATTGTAGACCTGTATTACAAGTTGGTGAAGATCATAAGTAGTAGTAGTAGTAGTAGTAGTAGTAGTAGTAGTAGTAGTAAGTACAAGTATTAACGCTATTCTTTACCATCCAAATGAGAGCTCAATGAAAACTCCAAACTCTAAGAATCAGTAGAAAGCGTCTTCATGACAATGAGCCTATATCCATTTTACCAACAGGAAAGTCATACCAGAGAGAGTTCAAGTGTTTTTATCAGCCTGTAAGTGAACTCTAAGCTGTATGTTAGGTTTTGACACAGGGCAGATCTAGGTTGAACTCAGTCCTTATTACATTTATCATCTTGAAAAATTTATGATCAGCCTAATGCTCATTTTCCCTTTATTTCCTCTATTTAGAGGCCCCTTATTCATTGGGCTAATTTTATATCTTAATTTGGCAAATCAAATACAATGTTGAGCAAAATGAGCAGAAAATATTACATTTACAATAAAAAGCAAACATCACTATCCGTAGCATCATTTTTTTACTGCTATTGATCTCATTCAATTAAATTCAGTAACTGTTTGCTGAATCCCTCCCTGTAAGGCATTGAACAAGTTTACAGGGGTAAATAAGGCTGATTATATGCCCATTTCACTGTAAACAACTCAAGTAGATTCTCATTTGTCTATGTGGTGAATACTTATCACAGTGCCTGGTGCACAACAGACACTCAGCATATTTTGGAATTAAACTCTAGGTACTATCAACTTTATAAAAGATATAAAATAAATCACAATGAAGAGTGTGAAAAATACTCTAAGAGCTTTGCAAAATATGATATATATATACACATATATATTTCATATATAATATATCATATATACACACATATATCATATGTATATATGTATGTATATATATATATATGAGAGATGAGAGAGAGAGAGAGAGAGAGAGAGAGAGAGAGAGAGAGACATAAGATATGTCTTTTGGCTTGGAACAGAAGACAACATTAAAGAAGAGAAAGCATTTGTGCTAGAATTGAGGAGTCTAAGCCTTCAGCAGGTGTAGTTAGGGTTAAGGAAAGACCATTCCAAGCAGAAAAAAATTTTAGAAATTCAAAAAATTCCTGTGGAAGTGAAAAAGTACCTTAGTATGTTTAATAAGTAATGGGTTGTGTACTTGGGAGATTGTATGGAGAAACTGCAAGGGTCATACCTAAAGGGAATTCATAATTTGCAAAACTTTAGAGGTTAGTTAAAAATAAGTTAAATAGAACCTGAAACAATATAGGAAGGCATATAGATTGCATGTTGAGGCTGGAGATGACTAAATGCTCTTTGTCTTGTGTTTTTCAGTAACGTGATGTGGTTCAAGCCTAAGGAAAATTGCTGTAGTGTTATTTTGTAAGAACTGAAGAACAGAGAGAGAGAAAGGAGGTAGATTTACCAGAAGCCATAAAAAAATTCCTTGATAAAGAGCTAAACCAGAAAGGGTACAGAGAAGGTGGCTAGGAGGGGAGAAAGTAAAAAGGTATAAGGAGCCATGCATGGTGGCACACACCTATAATCCTAATACTTGGGAGGCTTTGACAGGAGGATCAAGGGTTTGGAGCCAGTCTCAGCAACTTAGCGAGGCCCTCTGAAACTTAGTTAGACCCTGTTTCAAAATAAAAAAAAATCAAATTGGGCTGGGAATGTAACTTAGATATAGAATGCACCTGGATTCAAACCTTAGTGTCACAAAACAAAAAAGGAATATGTAGAATGGACTATATTTGGCAACCAACAAGATGGAAGAAGCAAAAGAAAAAGAGAGAAAAGAGAGAATTCAATGACTACTTTTAGTGTTTAGATCTTGGTGCACCAAAAAGCACGGAAGATACAGCTAGTGGGCTGGGAGGTGGGAAAATCATGCACTTTTAAACCAAACAACAAATTACCTCCTGTTCAAAATCAAACTAAAACCAACCACCGAGGCCACAAAAGCACACCTTAAATCAGAAGCAGTCAGTCAGGGCTAATGTCATCAGGTTCAAGCAATAAGCTCGTTCATCCTGCATCGCTTCTATCTGGGAAGAAGACAGGAAGACCGATGGTCCCTATGAGGCCATTGTATAAAGAGATTCCCCCATGTGGCATGAAATAACATGGCAAGTGCACAAGCCTACCTATGAATTGTCATTGTGGGCCATTCTAGGTAGAGAATCCCATGACTTCCTCATAAAGAACCCCTCAGGATCAGTGGAGGCTCTTTGAGGTGGTAGTATGGTGACCCACAGTGCAGCCAAGCACCCACCCTGCATTTAGGAGACTCTCCTTAAATCTCCTACTTGAGTCCCCTCACCTCAGCTATTACCAGTCCTATTTGGAGTGTGAAATCTTTTCCAGGACAAATAATAAAGGATCTTTATTAAGAAGCCATATGCTGTAATGCAGGGGTTGGCAAACTTTTCTTGTAAAGGACCAGATAGTAAATATTTTAGGTTTCGCAGACCATATGGTCTCTGCCACAACTACTCAATTCTGCCATTATAGTGGGAAAGCAACCATGGATGATGTGTGATGAATGGGCATGGCTGAGTTCCAATAAAACTTTATTTAGCAAAACAGGTGGCAGGCCATATTTGGCCCTCAGGTCATGGTTTTCCAACCCTGTTAGGGTGGAAGGGGATAGCAAGGCCTTAGATTTAGATTCCAGATCTCCCACTTACTGAATATGTGGATTGGAAATACACCTCTGTAAAATATTTTCATTGTTTCTTCCCTGTTGATTGTAAGGTTTAGCAAATATGTCAAAGTGCTAATAAATAGCAGGTATTCAGTAAGGCAGTGAATGGTCCTTTTCAATACATAATAGCTAATAATTGTTGAATGTAAGTAAAGTACTTTGCTAAGCACTTTACAAAGATTATTTATTTCATCTTTCCAACAGCTCTCTGAACTATAAGCTACTATTCACATTCCTTTCTGCTTATGGGGAAACTGAGGCACTGGCAGATGATGAAGAAATACTTGTATACAAGCTAAATGTTATAACTGATACTTCATAACAAAAGAGTAAACTCCAAGAGCCTTGGTGCTAACCCCGGTTCTAGCTAGTTAGCTCTGCTAATTCAGCTCCAATTAAAATGCTCAGAACCATCTCAAATTCTTCAGGGATTCTTACAACTCATCATAGTGTTGTACTTTTTGAAAACAGTTGAAAAAAACTTTTGGAAATTTGCCTTTCAGTTTAACACTCAGATAACATCTTGCATAAGTAAAACACTTAACCCAACCTCCCTTCCCCAAGAAAAATCTCAACAGTAAAGGAAAAGCAAAATATTACTGAGAAAGCAAATGCAAACCCATTTCAAAAAATTTATCCTATAATCACTCTGAAAACTTGCAATTTCAAAGCTCCACTGCAAAAGAGCATACTGGATTAATTATGCCAGGCTGCAGCAATAACCTTGAATTAAAGCTGCAACCTTCTATTTTTAAGAAACACTTGCCTTTCTGGTTGATGAAACCTGTCGTCCCATCAGGTAACAGACGTGACCAGGAAAGAGAGAAGCGGTAATGAGTCAATCCAAGCTGTTTGATACATTTCAAATCTTCCTCCCACAGAGTGTAGCTGCCACAAGCTACATCGCCAGTCTGGTTCTTGAAAACTCTCTCTCCTCCCTGATGGGTGAATGTGTCCCAGACACAAGGGCCTCTTCCATCTGCATCCCAGCCTCCTGAGAAAAAGAAGAAAACGAAACAGTTCCACTCTTGACATCAAGAGGCATATGTGAAGTGTAAATATTTGTCACCAAAAGAACATAGCTTATTAGCCCAATGTACCGTGTTTATAACTTTAAAATACACCTTTAAAATAACATGCATGAGTGGCTTATGTGTTTAGCTGTCCTTGATCCCTGAAGCTGACTAGTGGCAAATGAAAAATGATCACACAGTGCCACTGCATAGCAGGCTTTCATGGTTCATTATCTGAAGAACTCTAGGCTGGTAAACAGAGGCAGGCCCCAGCTTAGCGAAGTCTGAGTGGAAACATTGCTCTCTTGTGAGAATTCCTCCTGGCCATGACCGGCACATCTTATCCTTGTACATCACAAACTCTTGGGACATTATTGCTGGCCCTCCAACACTTGGGCTCTATTATGATTTGTTTCTGGAGTGTCCCCAAAGTCTCATGTGTCAATGGCTTCATCTCATTACAGCAATAGCCAGAGGTGGGCTCTAGATTGAATCATGAGGTCTCTGATTTCATTAATGGATTAACTCATTGACTGGTTCAGAGCTGAATGGACTATTTGGGAGGTGATAGAAACTGTAGGAGATAGGACCTAGTTGAAGAGGGTAGGTTCTTGGGGTTGTGCCCTTGATAACTGTATTATCTTATCCCTGGTTTCTTCTTCCTTCTCTCTTCCCTCTTCCCTTCCCTCCTCTTTTCTTTTTCTTTCTTCTTCTTCATCATCATCATCTTCTTCTTCCTCCTCCTCTTCCTCCACCTTCCTCCTCCTCCTCCTCTTCCTCTTCCTCCTCTTCCTCCACCTTCCTCCTCTTCCTCTTCCTCTTCCTCCTCTTCCTCCTCCTCCTTCTCCTCCTCCTCCTCTTTCTCGCCCTCCTCCTCCTTCTCCTCCTCCTCCTCCTCTCTCTCTCTCTCCCCACCTCTTTTCCTGGCTGCCATGATTGAATATCCTATGCTCCCTGTCATGTTGCTCTGCTTCTCCAAAGGCTCAGAACAACATGGCCAAATTGCCACCAACTAAAATTTCTGAAAACATGAGCCAAAATAAACATTTCCTCCTGTAAGTTGATTTTCTCAGTTATTTTGTCACAGTGATGAGGTGCTAATGAACAAAAATCCTATTCTCCTGTTATCTGGCAGGAGAGCCTGTGAAGGTCTAGTCTCTTATTTGTGAGTAGGCACTAGTTTCCACTGTTGATATAATATTAGTGTTCAAAATTCATTCATCCACATCTCTGTGAATCCAACAAATGTTTTGTACCAAGTACTAAGACTAATACAGGCGACACCAGGTTGAAATGGTGCGCTTTAGCCCATGGTTGTGGACAGCCATTGACTTGGTGTAAAGAACTTTTTCCATACTGTTGTGGAATATGTACACAATAGAATTTTACTCAGCCATAAAGAAAAACACAATTATATCATTTACAGGGAAATGGATGGAACTGGAGAACATTATGCTAAGTGAGATTAGTCAGTCACAGAAAAATAAGAAATTGGATGCTTTCCCTAATATGCTAAAGCTAGAGAGAAATGGGTAACAGAAGTGACTCTAGATGAAGAAGGACATTCTATAGAAGAGCAAATAAGGCGGCATAACTGAGGGAATGGGAGGGAGAAAGAGGGGCACTCTCTAAAGCACATGATGTACTTAAACAAACATATCAAAGTTAGTCAATAAGCCAAGCATGGGAAAGAGGAATGAGGAGGGAATGGGTGGGGATTGGATAAGAGCTAATTGAGTGATGTGTGCATGTATGTCTCTACCATCTTTTATCCTATTAAAATGTGTGACTACAATGCACCAATAAAAAAAATTTAAATAACATTTCCATATATACTGGCTCTGGCCAGCATGGGTGATGTTGTAATTGTGAATATTAACAGATAGTGAAACAAAGTGTCTGGTTTCCTATTGCATTTTTTCAAGAGGAAAATTTAACTAAATGATTGACATACATTAATTAGTGCATATGTCTATTTTATGTGAAAATCTTTTATCTTGAACTATACTGATTTGAGATCGTACTCCAGAAGAATGGCAAAAATAGCCTTCAGTCACAGTTGCGATGGCTGTAAATCCTCACAATTGTGTGTTTCTTAGGATTTTTCAACCCCTGGAGTTTACAACTTGTTCACTTAAAACATTTTTTAAATAACTACCCTTTTGTTGGTAAGCCAGACAGTACAATAGCAACTAGAGATCCCAGTGTTTGAGCATATGAAAGATTTTTGCCTACTTACCTTTGCTATAAATAACAGCATCTAAAGTAAAGACTTAAGAAAAACTTAGTGACCACTAGATTGTTTAGGACTTTGCATTAGCTCTATAATGTTCTTGGTATTTTTTTTAAAAAGGCATATTTATGACAGAAATTTAACATCTTAACTGAACATGTATGTATGCTGCTTAGATAAATGTAATCACTGTAAACATCTATATGATCTGAAATTTTTATTTTAGTTTGAAATGGGACTTTTTTGTATGCAAGTTCATTAAAGAGTAAAATGCTTCTGTTAAAAAATATGTGGAAAAATCCATTCTTTTCTGAACATGTATCTACAAAGAGTACACAGAAATGCTAAGTGCAGGCTAGAGGCTGCCTTTGGAGCAAAGTGAGGAAATGAAGTCAGTAAAGAATGGGGATGGGCGGGATTCAGTTGCATATTCTATATCTATTCCTTTTAACAAGGGAGGAAAGTAGATGCAAAACTGTTTATTACATTATCTGCAGTCCCTACTGATAAACCTAAAATATTTAATCATAATTGGTATATATGAAAAGAGCTCATGACTGGAGTAGAGGAAAGAGACTCCGGAAGCTCTTCCAGGTCCTCACTGAGTGAGGACCCCTCTGCACTCATATTTTGTGCACTGTTCTTAAAGAATCTGATATAGTCCCCAGTTCAACAGAAGGACAACATGGTCAATAAGAAGTTCTGAGAAGGGCCAAGGCAATGGAGCACACTTGTAATCCCAGCGACTCAGCAGACTGAGGCAGGAGGATCACAATTTGAGGCCAGCTGGACAATTTAGGAAGTCTATCTTAAAATTAGCAATTTTAAAAGGGGCTGGTGATACAGCTCAGTGGTAAAGTGCCACTAAGCTCAATTTGCCAGTACTGAAATTTAAAAAAAAAAATTATAAGGATAGAAAAGCTTCTAGAAAGAGCTCTGACAAAAAAAACATAACAACCATTGATATGATGGCAGCATAATAAATATCTTCACAAAGAAATTCAGGAGCCATATAATCATAGAAACATACAGTTTTATACATTGCAATGGCTTTCAAATTGTGTCTATATGTGGGGATTAGAAGAATGGGGGTTAAAAAGTATAGTTTCTATTTTATTTTATTTTATTTTATTTTTTACTTTTATTTTTTGGTGGTACTGGGGTAGGAACCCAGAGACTTTCTACCTCTAGGCTATACTCCCAGACCTTTTTTATATTTTATTCAGAAACAGGGTCTCACTAAGTTGCTTAAAGCCTCACTAAGTAGCTGAGGCTGGCTTTGAACTCGTAAGATCCTCTTGTCTCAGCCTCCCAAGCGCAGGGATTACAAGCATGCACCACCACGCCCGGCTGTAGTTTCTATTTTAGAATGAAATAAATTCAAACATGAAAACAGAGATTTTTTTCAATTATAGTTCTCATAATTTTGAATACTTGATTTAAGAAATGAGGAAGATGAATCTCAGAGAGTAAAAGCAGTGGTATAGTCATAAATATTTAATTGCTGGATATATGTAAAAAATGTATATTAATGTATTTATTGTCATTTTTACTGATATAAAGGTTGTATAAGACACAACTTATAAATAATAATAAGTAGCTGAGGCTACCTTTGAACCTGTGCGATTCCTCCTGTCTCAGACTCCCAAGCACTGGGATTACAAGTGTGTGCTACCACGCCCGGCTTATAAATAATAGTAATAATAATAATAATAATAATAATAATAATAATAATATATGCATTGTTTGTTACTCTACCTTCCAAACAGCCAATTAATTGTTATGGAATGGTCTTTTTAATTTTTGCTAAACACTTGTACTGGTAACCAACATATGTGTGGAGTTCTCATATGAATATTGGATGATATTTTTACCTAAATGAATAGGCAAAATGAAAGGAAAATAACAAAAATGTACCAAAACTTCACTTACTTACCAGTGATAGGAGCTACTTCTTTACCAAATTCAGATACAATTTTTATTTTATTTTATTTTTGAGATACTAGGGATTGAACACAGGGGCATCCTACCTCTGAAATATACCCTCAGCCCCATTTTTAGTCCTTATTTTGAAAAAGGGTCTCACTAAGTTGTGGAGGGCCTCACTAAGTAGTCGAAGCTGGTTTCAAACCTGCGTGATCCTCCCGTCTCAGCCTCCCAAGTAATGGAAATACAAGTGTCCATCACCATGCCTGGCTTCAGATAAAATTTTCAAATACCTGAAGAACATTTCCTCAACTTTTTGTGCTATTCCTAATGTAACAACCACAGATATAAAATGCTTTTAGGTTCAATCTGCATTATAAACACTTTCTGTCACTTTCTTAGGTTTGGATCACAAACAAATAAAACACTGACTCACAACACTTTCCAATATCTGTAGTGTAAATACCCCCACGATGGCCAGTTCCAAGTAAACCAATGTTATATTACTGAAGGCAGAGTTGGAAAAGATGAACGGTAGCCTCCACCTTATAAAATTTATGGCATTTTATACACTTTATACTTCCCAGAAATAAGAAAACAAAATAACCTCAAGGCTATAATGCACCAAAAGCTCAGAAAATGCAGTGGATATGTATGCCGCTATCACTCTGAACAACATTAGGATGTGAGACTATAATGCACCAATACAAGTATAAATATAACCTCAAGGACCTCAAGATAATAGTATATTTACTAAAATAATTAAAAAGTAATGATTTTGAGAATTTATTAACTTTATTTTGTTTTGTTTTTGTTTTTGTTTTTTGTGGTACTGGAGAATGAGCCCAGGGGTGTGCTAACACTAACTTACATCCCCAGCCCTTTTTGTTTTATTTGAAGACAGGTTCTCATGAAGATGCACAGTTCTGTCCTCAAACTTGTGATCCTCGGGCCTCAACCCGCTGAGTTGTTGATATCAAATGCATGTGCCACCACACCTAATCAAACTTAGTTTTAAATTATTGACTTATAAGCTTATATAATTTACTTTTTACTAATGGCCATGTTTAAGAATCAGCCCACAGAAATTGCTAGAAACTTAACAATAGGCTCTGTTGATCCACACCATATTACTTATGAGTACCTTATCTAAGATCACCCTGCTGATTGATAAGAGCACCAAGATTTGTATCCAGATCTTAGAAGTTTAAATCCTTCCTGCTGTACTTAGTAATAGTGACCTGGAGGAATGAAGAAAGAAACAACTGATGTCCAACCATGCTACTCAATGTATGAAGGCTAGGAAACGCAAAACATAATTTATATATTTTGTAAAGCAGTCCATCGAATATGACTAAAACAAGCTTTGACAATTTTAAGAAGTGTTACTTAGCAGGAAAATGTACTGGAATAGCTCATTCTCCACATATATTAACCAAGCAGAGCATATCTAAACAACACTGTTTCAATAAGAAACTACGCTTTGAATGGAGAATTAATAATTATAACTGATATTTTGATAAGAACATATTATAATCCACACTCACTACAATTTCAGCACAAATCTTGCCGAAAGAATAATGTTAATAGCTCATTTGATTATTAGAAATTTTCTCTAATAACAATTATGCCCACATTCTAAAAGTATGATTGCTTTTTGTGATGAATGAGACTACCACTTTTGGGTGGAATGTATACTCTGAGTCACACTCAAAACAATAACACTTCCTGGATAAAATTAGGGAATACATTTTAATGCATAATTAATCTGGCAGGAAGTTAGGTAATCCAGGAAGTGATGTGAAAGGGGCGACTGATTTGGCAGCACAAGTGAATAATCAAGCTGGCTTTTGTCTCAAGAATGTGGTACAGGTAACATTCATAGTGTAAATCTCATGTCAACACTAGCATAAGTACCAGGAAAGAAGTAGAATTATGCTATTGTTAAGAGTCTTAAATTACATATAAAGTACTATAACATCACTTGACAGTAACAGATGAGAAGATATATACTAGAAATCCCTAAAGAAAACGCAAAAATAACAAAAGGAGGAATTATAGCTAATAAGCCAGCAAAGAATATGTGATGGAATCATAAAGCATAGTTTAAAAAATCAGAAAAAAGGCAAATAGAATTTAAAAAAAACAGATGGAATGAGTAAAAAAAAAACCAAATAGCAAGATGTGAAGATTTAAACCTAACCATATCAATAAAATCATTAAACGTAAGTGATTCTGAACAACACAATTGAAAGACAGTGATTACCAAATTGAATAAAAACACAGGACTCAATTGCATATAGGCTACAAAAAACTCACTTTAAATAAAAAGACATGAGAAGATTAAAAGTAATAGTAAGAAAAAAATAAACCATGCTATCACTAGTCAAAAAAAAACTGGAATGGCTACATTAATATCAATGTGGTTTATAAGGTAAGAATATAACCAGGTATTAAGAAATCTATTTCATAATATTAAAAGTGTCAGTGTATTAAAAAATAACAATGCTAAATATTTATGCACCTAATAACAGAGTTTCAAAATACATGAAGCAAAAACTGATAGACATGCAAAAATGAACAAACCCATAATTAGACTTGAATATTTCAATTATAAAACCAAAAAGTTTATAGAAAAATGGACAAAAGATTTTCACAGTTCCTTCACAGAAGGGATAACACATTTAGCAAATATTTTATATGTAAGAGATCATTAAAAATCTAAGAAATGCAAATGAAAAACACAATGAGATACCATTCTGCACCCACACAGCTGGCACAAATTTAAAAGTTGAGCAATATCAAGCATTGGAGAGATTGTAGCTCAGCAGGAATGCATACACACTGTCTGAGGAGAACAACATGGGAACATCTAGTAAAACGGAAGAAACACATACTACACCAATCCCAGTAACACACATACCACCATATACTGTTTCTACAAATGTGGACCATGAAACACATAGCCTTAACTGTAACATAAAAAATAAAATAAGAAGAAGAAAAAGAAATTGACTAGAAACAACCCAAATTTCCTTTATCCAGACAATAAATGAATAAAGTGAAAAATGACTCAGGAATAAGAATGAACTGCACCTGTAAACATCAACCTGCATAAATTCACCAAATACACTACTGAGAAGAAAAAATAATAAGTTGTAGATTATAAATATGTTTCCATTTTTCTAATGTTCAAAACATGTATAAATAAAAATAATATATCCTCATATGGTAAAACCACATACGAAAGACAAATAATTGACAAATGTAAAATTTTTTGAGTGGGTACCTCTGGGCAGAGGGACACATTATTGGAGGGAGCTCTGGAAATGGAGTGAGTATGTGGGTATCATTTTTATATTACACACAATAATTAAAAAATGTTTACCTAGTGTATATTTTTAAAATATTCATATGAGTGTTTGGGGGGTGTGGTGCTGGGGATTGAATCCAGATGCAGTCCACCTCTGAGCTACTCCCCAACTCATTTTTGTTGTTGTTTTGAAACAGGGACTCCCTAGGTTGCTGAGAGTCCTGCTATGTTGCTGAGGCTGTCCTCAAACCTGTGATCCTCCCATCCCAGCTCCCAAGTAGTAGGATTACAGGCATGCACTATCATGCCTGACTGAACAACGCCATCTTTATAGCACATTTAAACATCCATAGTAAAGTCCACCTACAGAGCGTTAGCTCTATACCAACAACTTCCTTCAACTATGCCATTTCCCCCTTGCAATAAATAATCCTTAGAAGATATACAAGTATTTTCCAAATAAGTATAAAAGAAAACAGTCACATAACAATTGAATAAGTTTCCCAAAAGCGCTTAGCTGATAGCAATAAACATCAAAGCATGATGTGCCAGTCCTGCCCATATTGATACCAACAGATTAAACTTTTTGAAGTCTATTAGTGAGTCTTGAAAAACTATAAATCTTACGTTTTTGCTAGTGTTTCATTCAGTGTTTATACCTTTCACAAATACTTATTGCATATTCACTTTCTTTAGAGGATCTCGCCATCTACTTAACATCATATATATAAATGTTCAGATGGCATTAAGTTGTATGAAGATCATGTGAAGCACAATGGGAGAATCCACAGGTGAACCATCCAGTGTTAGCACTATTGTTGGAGTCAGGTGGACTTGACCAGGAGAACACATGTCAAGGCAGCTGTTGACAGACGAGTAAGAAACTTCATTGTGAAGTGTGACTACAATGCACCAATAAAAGTATATTTAAAAAGTGAGTACAAGTTCTTGCAACAGACCCACTAAGGGAAAAAGCAAATTTATAATTCAGGCACCGTGGTGAGTGAGGGTGATGGGACCCAACACCACTTATCAATATTACAATTTTTACCATAAATAATAAGACCTTATATTTTATTTTTAGTACTTTAGAAGAAAATACAATTTCCTCTAAAATTTTCATCCTTTTAGGATATTGAAGAGATTTTCGCAAACAAAAAATTATAAAATACTGATATTTTATCATTTTATCATACATCAATGGCTTCCAAGGCTGCTATTATAGAAATTATAATGTATTAATAATATCAAGTATTATAGAAACGGCAGGGCCTGGAGAGCAGGGTACAGGTGTGTTATTTTTTGTCTCCACCCCTTGTCTTTCATGTAACTTCTCTGTATATAAAGTGGGAGAAGACATAGACCTCCTAGAGTTCTTGTAAAAGCCAAATGAGCCAATGAAGAAGTGCACGTGGCAGGTAACACGTGCTCTGCCTTCCCCTCCAGCTCAGTGCAATGAGCACTAACTACATCTACACACAACGTGACCAGTTGTTATTTGGGTTTTCTTTTCTCTGTGGCCGGCTCTTGAGGCTATAACACACATGTAGGTAGCATTCTAGACAACAATATTGATTCTGAACCCATGACTTCACTCATATGGCTGGGTGTATGGGGCCTTGGCTTCCTGATTTCTATGCTATCACTACAAATGAAATCATACCACTTTCACTACTGCTCTGACAAAATCCTTTGAGAAGTCATGGAACTATATAGACCTCACTCCTCTGCACAAAATAAATCATATCCAATAAATAAATAAATAAATAAATAAATAAATAAATAAATAAATGTAGAATATGTGTGCATCTGTCTGTATATTGTTTCCACAAAACCTAAAAATAACATCATTATATGACCACTTTTCAGGAGCATCTCTGAGCACCCTTCATAATTATAGCCTCCTGGGCCCCCACTATATAAATAACATAATTCCAAAATAGTTTTTGTTGTGCTTTTGTTTCTGTTTCTGTGTATGTGGTACTAGGTATTGACCCCAGGGACATTCTACTTCTGAGCTATACCTTCAACCCTATATTATCTTTTGTATTAAAACAGTCTCATTAAGTTGCTGAGGGTCTCAATAAATTGCTGAGGCTGGTGTTAAACGTGTAATCCTCCTGTCTCAGCCTCTCAAGTACTGTAAGTATAGGTGTGCACCACCACACCCAGCTAGCTTTAGTATTTAATGTATCTTTGGCTTTTCTTACTTTGAGGTCTATCAAGGCAGCGTCTATGTTTACTGACTTATCTGTGTCTCTCCTGTAACAAGAATGGTGTTTGAAAATAGTATATAGTATGTGTTGAGTACAGTGCTTCTTATGTGTGTTACTTCACATAAAATAGAAATATTGCTGTTTGCTCTTTTATTGCATCAGAGACATGCAGAAGTTATCTTCATGCTTATAAGTTATTGCTAATACCTTATTTGAAAAGTAAAATGTGGCTTAAAATTCAAGGAATTGCCATCATAAGTTGTAATCCAGCATGCTTTCAAAATAAAGCATTTTTTATAACTACATTCACTAAACATATTGAGCATAACTATTCTACATGAAGCATTGAGGTTGTGGTGAGCAAGAATTCTTTGACATTGAATCATCATTTTGTGACCTAAGCTAATCCAGAAAGGATAAAGGTCCCTAAAATCACAAAGGAACCACCATACCATACAAAAACATATTTCTCTATCATGTCACAGGAGGATAGAATGTTCCAGAAGTATTATCTCCAATAGGGATTAAAAATGAACTGATAAAGCATCTGATGTGTTTGAACATATTGAGAAGTAATTTACATTTCTGGCAGACAGTGTGGGAACAAATTAGTGAAAGGATCACAAAACAACGAAGCCAACAACAGCAGCAAAGAGAATTATTTACTCCCAGGCAAAACAAAAAACTGTATATAAAAAAGAAATGTAATCATAGAACACTTGTAGCTCAGATGTATACAATGCACATTAAAATTATGTAAGAACTGAATAACAATTTAAACAAAATTTTTTTCAATTACCAAACAAGAAAAACAGAGAAGGCTTATTCTATGAGTTTCATGCAATTAAGCAGACAGGTAAACAAACAAACAAACACCAAATTCATCTTACATAAAGTAAATTAAAGCCTTCTATTCCCAACTAGATCAAATAATAGCTATAAATATATGCCACTTAGAAGCATAGAAGAAAATACTTGAAAAAAATGTGAAAAAGGCAAAAAATATTGGACTTAGGGAGCATAAATAAGTAGAGAGGAAGGACATGAAAGACTTCTCTGTTGCCAGATGGTATGATTCTCACAGTGCTACTGCAGTTTTTAAACTCTGCACACACGTTACAAAGACAAAACTAAAAATGACACTGGAGACCACAAGAAAAGAGTAAAGATAGACCTGGGTCTCAAACTCATGGGTACTGATGTGCAGTTGGGAGCGATATGACACCCTGAGAGGCATGGGGAAATCTGCTAAAATTTAGTGTCATGGCCAGCACCGAGGCCTGGCAAGGGCAGAGCAGTGGCACAAAAATGAAAATAGTAGAATCCCAACAACACCTGCACTGGGAGACACTGCACAAGATAAGAAGAAGAAAACATAAAGAAGGGGTGAAAGGTTGAAGGGGCATGGGAGGGAAAGACAAAAGAAAACGATAGCATTTGACAATATAAAATAATGTGGCAGAAAAAAAGTTAAAACAATGGTAATGATAAAAATTATAAATTAAATATTTCAGAACAAATGTAAAGAAAAAATATGCAGACACTAACAAAATAGATTTAGTAGTGTTAATATTACTTAAAATAATACAAAATTAGAGCATTAAATGGGACAAATAGTAATATATTCATATGAATAAAAGCTATCAGTCAATCAAAGCTATATGTATGGTAGTCATGAACTTTTAGGAACCAAACAGCAGAATTTTGAAATATATACTAAGAAGCTGCCATAAATGCAGGGATATACTGAAAACCCCACTAACACAGAAATTTGTTTCTCAGAAACTGACAAAGAGAAAGAAAATTTCTTTAATATAGTTGGTAAGCTTGTCCTCTGTGATACACACACATATGTTTTCATATATCTATATACATAATTGTACATATTATGTATATATATGTTTCAGTTGTAAACACCTCAGGTATATGTATATGTATGAAAGAGCAAGTTATTTCTTTGTGAATACCTTTGAGGTATTCACAAATACTAAAATTCACACAAGCTACATTTTGTAACAACTAAGCACAAAAGAAAAAAAGAGAAGGAAAAGAAGGAAGAGTAAGGAAGACGAAGGAAGGAAGGAAGGAAGGAAGGAAGGAAGGAAGGAAGGAAGGAAGGAAGGAAGGAAGGGAGGGAGGGAGGGAGGAAGGAAGGAAGGGAGGAAGGAAGGAAGGAAGGATAAACTTACACATCACATTTAATCTATTCTCTTGGAACTTTTTAAAAATCTAACTAAACCTTTTATTAAACAGGAAACAAAAGCAGAATGATTTTTGAAAAAATATATCACTATCATTGTCTTAAAGAAAAGCAAAAGCTCAAAAACAAACATCTTTAATGAAGCTTAATGATTCCAAATGGACTTTTCTTAAACTGGGGAGTTTACTGTGCAGAATTTTAGAAGTTTCTACTTGGAAGACAGATGAGTTTGACTATGCATTACATTGTTTCTATTGGATGGCTGCATTCACAGACACAACACAACTCTATAACCAACGGGACATTTCAAGAATCCTCATGAGGTCCTAGACAAATGATACTCCTCCAGATTTCTCTACTAAGAAATAAAGATCTCTGGTCTTCCCAACACCACTATCATGAGCACTTGAAACATAAATTCCCTCTGCAGGCTGAAAGACTCACTCGCAGTCATTGCTACCTTTATCTTACTGAAATTTAACAGATGGAACGGTTGAAATTCAGTTTTGTCGCTAATTTTATTTCTTCAAGGTACAGGCGACCATTTGTGAAATAATACCATTGAGATGTAATAATAATACATTGAGATGTAACACCCCAAACTTTTCTCAAAACTTTGAAATCAATGACTTTGATGGACTAACTGTTAATTTAAGATCTACCACTTCCTTTCTATGTACTCAGAACACACACACACACACGCACGCACACACACACGCATGCTTGCATACACACTTCCCTTTGTAGATAGAGCTATAATCAAAGCTTAATGACAACTTTGTCTCTTTAAAAGCAACTATCACTAAAACTGATAAAACTGAAATAAGTATATCTTGAGCTCATATATTATCTACATAAACAATAGCCTGGCAGATTCAAAAAAGTACAAACTAGATATATCAGTGACTTTATTCATTCTTTTCTTCTTTTCTTCAATTTGTGATATTCTACTTAACAGTACCAAAATGGAACCCTAAATTGAGATTTTTAAAGACTGAGTTGAGATAAATAAAAACAACTCTAGAATGAATGATAGGAAAGAATACTAAATATTTATCTACAAACGTAGCTGTATCTAATGCCACACACATGTCACAGATGACAAAATGGAACGGCAACTATGGCACCAATATAAAAGTAGGGCTATGTGTGCCAGACTCAGCTGCGAACATTCAAAGGCCTTACCCCAAAAACAGGAATCACAATTCCTGACTATCATACCCCTATCAAAGATATCAATGTGTAAGCCGGGCATGGTGGCACAAGCCGGGTGTGGTGGCACAAACTTGTAATTACAGCATTTGGGAGGATGACACTGGAGGATCCCAGTTCGCAGACAGCCTCAGCTACTTAGGCCCTCCACAACTCAGTGAGACCCTGTTTCAAAATAAAGAATAAAAAATTGGGCAGGGGATATAGCTTGGAGTTCAAATGCCTCTGGGTTCCATCCCCAATTCCGGGAAAAAAAAAAAAAAAGATATCAATGTGTGAAGAGTGGGGATTACTGAGAATTTTCAGGAGGTATTTCCCTAGATGATAAATGAAAAGTGTGGTGAGTCCCATGTCTCAAAGAAATTGGGAGGATGATTACCCATCTAGAAAAGAATACTTGTTATAAACCAAAAAGGATTCCTCCAAAGTTCATACATCAAAGCCATAACCAACATGCCCTGAAATATGACTAGATTTGAAGATAAGACATTTAAAGAAAGAGATAAAGAGTTAAAATGAAGACATCAAAGTGAGATTCTAATCAAATAAGACAGGTGTCATTATAAAAGGAGGAAGAGATACCAGGGACACATGTACAGGAGAAAAGCCACGTGAAGATGGGAGAAGGGTGGCCTCCCTCAATCTCTAGAGAGGAGCCTCAGGAGATAGCAAACCTGCAACCCAGTCTCCAGACTCAGAAATAAATGTCTATTGCTGAAGGTCATGGTTTATGGGATCTTGTTATGGCTGCCCTCACAGAAAAATTTGACATTCAGATGAACTACTTGGAAGCCCTGGCATATTTGACCTTCAGCTAAAGTAATAGATATGATGAATAAGAGTCTTGACTTCTGATAAATTAAATCTAGAAGCAAGAGAAAAAGAATAGGAAAGAAGCAAAGAAATAACAAAAAAACCCCGGAAAACTGGAGGGGGGTTAAGGCTCCCCTACAGGCCTAGAGACTGGATGAGGAAATGTCATGTGTGTCATTTCTTACAGACAAGAGGGCACGCAGGCATGGTGCTATCTTAGCAACTGTTCAGAAATGCCCCAAAGGGCGAAGAGATTTTGTATTAGTTTCCTGGTGTTGTGGTAACAAATTCCTACAAATTTGGTAGATTAAAACAACAGAACTTAGTTCTCTCACTGTTCTAGAGCCCAAAGTCTTCTGGAATCACTGAAGTAAGAATTTATTCTGTTCACTGTGTCCAGTTCTTGACAGTACTTCATGTATTGAAGCACCACTCCAATTTCTGCCTCTGTCTTCACCAGTTCTTTGTATGTCTCTGTGTCTTACCCTTTTTTTCTTTTTGGTGTGTGTGTGTGTGTGTGTGTGTGTGTGTGTGTGTGTGTGTTTCTGGGGATTGAACTTAGAGGCGTTTTACCCTGAGCTACACCTCCAGCCCTTTTGTAATTTTTGTTTTGAAAAAGGATCTTACTAGGTCACTAAGTTTCGCTAAATTGTTAAGCCTGGTCTTGAACCTACAATACTCCTGTCTCAGCCTCCCAAGTACTGAAATTACAAGTGTGTGTGCCACCATGCCTGCTTGTCCTCTCCTTTTCTATTTTTTTAAGGATGCTCAGATTGGATTTATAAGCCCTAGATGTCTTGATCTCAAGATCTTTAAAATATTTTCCAAAAAAAAAGCATATCCAAATATGGACATGATAATGGGTACCAAGCAACAGGACTTAGACACATCCTTTGAGATGTCCCAAATCACAGATGGAAGCTGAAGTCAACATCTGGATACCCACAGGAGGAAGTGATGTGCTGGAGGCCATGGCATCATAAGGTACTACGAGACTGCCCAACAATGGGACACAAATATACCCATAAAACCAAAGAGTCAGCTCTAAAATATCTGCCAAAATCAGGGAGTATGCAGCTACCTTAAGAACTTTCTTGTTACCTCACCTTCAATCAGGCCAGAAACCATGGTCTATAAGGCAAATAAGAGGAGCAGGGAAAAAAAGGCGATGTCTCATCCCCTCCTCTTATTGAGGTTAAGAATTAAATTTAACCCTAAATCCAATTTGAATGTTTAATTATTCCATATTTTTATTATTCTAAATTCCAAAGTTTTACCATGTTTTGCAACTTAAAGTGGTCATATGTATCAGTTAGGGTCCCAGCAGAAAAGAGATGGCACTCATACTGGGTAATTGGAAGTCTAATAAAGAAAAAGGAAGGAAGGTGGAAGGAAGGAAGGAAGGAAGGAAGGAAGGAAGGAAGGAAGGAAGGAAGGAAGGAAGGAAGGAAGGAAGGAAAGAAGGAAGGAAGGAAGGAAGGAAGGAAGGAAGGAAGGAAGGAAGGAAGGAAGGAAGGAAGGAAGGAAGGAAATATACAATGGTGGGAGCAGGGTTTAGGGAAGGCAATGAGGGATAGCACTGTACTTCAAGGTTTGCAACAGCAGGAAGACACTACTGCCAACAAAGGCACCAGCGGCAGAATCAGTTTCCAAAACCTGCAGAGAATACCAGGTTGCTAAGAGCCACCTCACAAGAGGGGAGGTTTTCAGGAGAGGGACACTGACAACCCACTGCAATTCAGCACAGAAAAAAAAAAGCAAAGAACAAATACTGTGGCTTCTCTCTCTCCTCCAGCTGTATCCGCCCATATCTTCATAGTGCTTCCAGTAATCAAGTTCATATAAAAGATACAGGAAAATCTCAATCTATCCACAGAGATCAGTCTCTCAAGGATGAACCCAGGCAGAGAGTGGCTCTGGATATGCAACTGGAAAATAAACAAGACACAAAAGGAAAAAGAGAAATACAGCCCGCCTTTTCCTCTACCGGGAAGGGAAGAGCTAGTACTACTAAGCAAGTATGTGGGGACACTAGCAATTAACAACAAACAAAAACTTACCTTTATGCGTATGCCCTGAGCTACTGAATACCAGTATAATACATAACAAAATATGACTATAATTTAAGTACTGGTTTCATAATTCAGAGAAGTGATAAATTATTGTGGAAATAAGTAGTGAGAGGAAATATTTCAACCCTGGTTCTTCTGGCTTCCAACTTAGCACTTGTGTTGTTTGTTCTGATGATTGAAGTATCTTAAGCTACAAAGACTTCTGAGATTCCGTCTTCATTTACATTAGTCCTATTTAATATAGAAAGCCCTTTGTCTCAACTGCTTTTGCCTTTGATATTCTACTGCAATTATTCTTTTAGCTTTCAATTAAGTCTCTTTGTACTGAGCCTTCTGTGTATGGAATAACACTGGCTAGTGAAAGACACTTTTCTCTATGTCTTTGCAAGGAAACCTCCACTCTCCTTTCCATGCATCAGAGCACTACATTCTTCTCTGCTGGCTTGAGCTTTTCTGATTGCTACTACGCTAATCAGAACCCCTTCCAAATGGGGCAGTCTAGTGGGAAAAAATCCATGATATAAGTAGATATAATTTATTAAGCTCTATGTAATGGGTAGGCACTTCACTAAGTACTTTATATGCTTTATAACTACTAATGTTACCCTGCCCCTGAATTTAAATATGAGGGATCTGAGGTTTCCTTGAGTTCAAGGAATTAGAGAAGGTCATAGAGCTAGGAATTGGTAAAAGTACAATTATAAGCCAAGTGGGACGGAACAAAACCTTGACTCATCTCTCTCTCTCTCTCTCTCTCTCTCTATATATATATATATATATATATATATATATATATATATGTGTGTGTGTGTGTGTGTGTGTGTGTGTGTGTGTGTGTGTGTATGATCTCTTTAATATAATTTTTGGTTTTTTGATGTTTTATTTTGTTTACAGTACCAGGGATGGAACCCAAGGGCATTTGACCTCTGAACTACACCCCCAGCCCTATATTTTATTCTTTATTTTTGAAACAGGGTCTCACTGAGTTGCACATGGCCTCACTAAGTAGTAGCTGAGGCTGTCTGCGAACCATGATCCTTCTGTCTCAGCCTCCTGAATGCCGGGATTACAAGCGTGCACCACCACGCCTGGCTTTTTAATATAATTTTATTAGTACATTGCAACATCACATCATAATAAAATTCAGAGTGATAGGGCCATACATGCACACAGTACTTGGTGAACTTTCCCCCAAATAGCACCCCACTGTCCCCCCTTCCCTATTTATGATATGGAGATTGGCAATGATAATTCCATATATGTCCATAGCATCAATTGAAGTGTTTTCTTCAAGTTTCTCTCTCCACCCACTATACACCCCTAGACACCCTCCATCACTCCACTGGGTTTTCTCCTCCTTTATCTAAAGTCTC
This sequence comes from Muscardinus avellanarius, assembly GCF_963383645.1. Taxonomy (NCBI): domain Eukaryota; kingdom Metazoa; phylum Chordata; class Mammalia; order Rodentia; family Gliridae; genus Muscardinus; species Muscardinus avellanarius. The sequence continues at coordinate 121,687,530 of NC_137791.1, forward strand.
TCTTGTTTCTCAATTCCTTCCTAAATTTCACAACTGAGAGAAAACTTATTACAGTAAAACACACATATCCATGTTTATAGCAGCACAATTCAGTATATCCAAATTAGGAAAACAACCTACATGTCCATCAACAAATGACTGGACTACAAAATTATGAGATATGCACACAATGGAATTCTACTCATCCAAAAAGAAGAATAAAGTTATGTCATGGCAGGAAAATGAATGAAACTGAGGATATTAGGATAAGTGAGATTAGCAAGTCACAAAATAGGAAGGGTTATATATTTTCTATGACCTTTCAATTAATGTTTTCTATATAGTAATTCTCTCTAAGGTTTACTACCTTGGTGACCTCAAGGAATTCACCTAACATTTTTGGGCCTTACTTTCCTCATCTGTAAAATTAACTGATAATATCACCTGATCTTTCCTATTTTGTAGGATGCATTTATTATATGTATGATTGTAGTCAATGCATTTAAAATGGACCCAGTAGAAGGCAGTATATAATCGTCCTTGTTATTGAATAGTTCGGCACATACTATTCTAGCTGTACTTTCTTGTGGGCTCACAACAGACCTCAGGGCAACTAGTCCTTGAAGGAGCATACTGTTGTCCAGATGGACTGCTTTCCTGGCCTCTTTCTGGACTAGCTGATGGCCTGGCTGCCTTGGCTCCATACCTACTGATCCTACTCACACAGCTCTGGTCTCCTCTAACACTGGTATTCAGCCATTGCTCTGGCCTCTCCACACCTTGAGAAGGACATTTAGCTTCTTCTAGAAGCTTTGTGGCAGGAGGAGATGGCTCCTGTCCAAGTACAGTAGAAGCTGTCCCCAAGGGCAGCAAGTGTTTCTCTCAGTGGCCTTTTTATTTCCTGTTTCCCTTTAAAAAATAAAATGAAATTATCTTATTACATAACTATGGTACAAGGGAAAAAACACCAATACTCAAAATGCAAAAGGTGCCCTATATTTTACCTTCCTCTGCTGACCAGAAGCAACAACCTTTGCAGTACTCGATTAAACCCTTTAACTCTCCTCTCTTTGCTGCTTGGAATTTGCAAGGTGCTATTGATCTGCAACTCCTTGTTGACATGCCTTAAAGCATAAAATACTAGAAGAAACTTTGAGTCGTGGGAATGTGCCTGGTCTGCTTCCAAAAGCAAATCAACTCAAAAATTTTATAAGCACCAATTTAATTTTCACTATTTTCTTATCAGTCATGAATCACAGGTTTTTACTGCACAACAACACAATTAAACCCAAACCTTGGCTCTCTGAATTTGTTTTATGAATGGGGTGGGATACATAATTCTGTTCCTCAGCTAAATAGAAACACCTTGTCTTAAATAATTCTACGTTGATGGACATTTTCTGGATTACCTACATAAATTTGACATTCATAAAAGTGAGCTAATGAAATTCGTTTCTGATGAGTTAAAATCACATCATAGAGGCAGCTGGATCTTTCTTATATCAACCAACATCTATGGAGTACTACAAAGCTCATGATATAGGGGCATAAGTCTGAAGCTTAACTCCTAGTTCCTATTTCCCAGGAAGAATGAGAGAGACTGGGCAGAGGTGTATTCAAAGTCGTTGACACAAAAAGAGATAGGTCATGTACAAAACGTGTGCCCTAAAGAATTCTGAACTCCTCCCCCTCTCAACTAATGAGGCAAGAATTCCTGACTTGCCTAAACAAGGATGTGAGCTTACAACTCCTACATACAAATTAATTCCAGGTAACTTTTACTTCTTTGAGTCTGGGTCCTTCTCTGTCAAGAGAAAATGATTATATTCACCTTGCAAGGTTTCCATAAGGATGTGCGTAAAATGTCTCGCACAATGACTGGCAGTTAGTAATTTTTTGTAAAGGCAGCTGTTATTGTTATTGTTATTTTTCCTGTCATTATCATGATGGCAAACTTTTTCTGTATGTGGTTTTTATGTGTGCAAATATCTCATTAGACTTGTGTTATAGTTAGAATGGTACCATCTATCCAAGTGCATTTAATGTCAGGCTGTATCATAAGGCAACCCTGGTATCATTTTTGTCTTACAGAAAAATGCCATTTGAAATCAATGGATCATAGAAATTAAAAGCTCAACTTGAGGTATTATTGAGTCATAGGCCATTGCCTAAGGAGAACAGAGTCATCCATCCCCCACAGACAGCCTGCGTTGTATCTGTGTGCGCTGCAAGTTGTATTATATGTGAAATGGTTAATTAGAAGAGGTGGAGGAATCCGAAATGTCACAGCGAATTCCTCCTGGCCCACTGTCACGTTTCATGAATTCTTTTGCTGAACCCATTTGGATTAAGCAGTGACCCAATCCAAACACATTGCTCCCATGCCTCTTATCTCCTATCACCTATTTAAGTTCCGATACATCGGCATTGTGTGGCTCAGTAAGATCCATTAAATCCTGAGGCAATGTTTACAGCTAATATTTTTATTAATATTATATCTTTAAGGCTCAGATTTCTCACAATGAAGTGATAGAAAACTACTACACAGAGAGTAAGTAAAACACTTTATTTTTAAATAAAGGGGGGAAAAGATATATAAGATACACAATTTCAACCTAGAAATTCTCAGAGCCCCCTGTGGACAACAGACAATCATTTCTTGTAGGATTTAGGTAAAGATATAATTTACCTTTATATGCAGACACAAAACTCTAAGAAAACATTATTTGCCATCAGTGCCCCTAGCTTTAAAAATATTTATGAGATTGAAATAGTTACCCAGAGACAGACATTTCATTTCAATGTCATAGGTCAGACACATTGGCTAACACCCCAGATAATATTGATATACCTTCAAAATTTAAAATAATGTTTATATCATTTATTTATTCATTCATATATAGAGCACCCATCCTGAAGTATCTGGGACACTGAACAAGCTTTACATAAATCTGACTGCTTTTTCCTCTGGGCCATTTGGCTCAGTCTGGTAGACCATAAATATTCAATAATACTTTACAGTGACAAACATCTTTTATGCAAACATTCGCTAAGCACATTATTCACCAATATTACAATCTCCTTTTTAACCTACTGGTAAAGTCACAGAAACTAATTGACTTTCTTCAAGGTCCCACCACAAATTGTTTATTTTGTTGATTGGAGTCCAGGTGTCCTGATCTTAGTCATAACTAAAGGGAGAAATAAACAAACAAACACATATTTTAGGTGCTTAAGCTCATGACCTCCACTAAATATTTCTAAATTGAATCTATTAGGCAAAACGGCTTCCTTAAAGATGTTAAATGTTGTGATGCATCCAATTGAATTTTATAACTTTTGTTTCAATTTGCCTAAGGCCACTTACCATTTTCAGAGCCCCAAGAATGACCTATTTTAATTGAATCCTGTTACAAACAGTTAAACTTTCATACTCTAATCAAATAAGGTTTCTAAATAGAAATTAAAGTTGGAGCAGAAAAATAAAACTTTTTACAGAAAGGTCCAGTTGAAGTAAGAGCACAGCTGTACCAGAATCTTCAATCCAAGTGAGAAGCTAGGCAGTTGCTCCAAGATTTGGGCAGATTGCAGACAGTTCATGTTTCCCAAGCAAAAGAAGATATTTCAATGATCTATTCTATCTCTTACCTCAAATATTAAATAATGTGGGTTAAACATAGAAAATTAATAAATTACCCTAAATGGGGAGACTTTTAAAATCACCCACAACGATGTCAATGAGGACCCTAACAATGCACTTAGCAACCCTGCAAGCCCGGAGTTGACTTGGGCACCAGCCATGAGCCCTGAAGCCCATTACAGTGTTTACACTAAGGCCCCATTTCCCCGGGTCAATCCCCATCAATGAATGCAGGCCTATTCCTGAAAGATGTGGGATTCTTATGGCAAGTGACTTTGAAATAAGAACCTCCCCTTTACCAACACACACAAAGGCCTTGATGAACTTCTCTTTAGTAGTCCTGTGGTCTAAACTGCTTGCTTACGTTCTTCTTCCTCTCTCTTCATCACTCTTTATGCATGCCAACTTCTCCTGGCTACATACTCATCCCCCCCTTTTATTATTACTGGTAATTGAACCCAGGGGCTTTCTACCTTCAAGATATATCCATCCCCCAAGCCCTTTTGCTTTTGAAACAGGATCTTGCTAAGTTTCTGAGGGTCTCACTAAGTTGCTGGGACTGGCCTTGAACCTGTGATTCTCCTATCTCAGCCTCCCAAATACTGGGATTACAGGCATGCCACCACACCTGGTTCATTTTCTTATTTTATCTCATAGACATTTCTTCCTAATAAGCTTCCTGCATAGTCATCAGCTTGCTACCTCTCCTCAGACTAACATACCTTCTGATGCTGATGTTAAGATGATCATGGTGGTCATGGTGGTAATGAAAATGATGATGCTAAAACTTAGCATTTATTAAGTTATTTTTGTAAATTCCAGTCCCTAAACTAAAAGATTGCCTAAATGAATTCATGTTTCCTCCTATTCAAAAGGTTTATACTATTCACCTGAAAAAACAGTGAGTCTAAAAAGTTTATATAACAGAAACTAAGAAATCAAATCTGAATTTCTATTTTTCCTATGCCAATAGAATGTACAAGCACCGGTGCCAGTAACCACAGCTTTATAGTATCTTTTTATATTAATAGTTTGCAGCATAATCTTCCAATCCTCTTTCTAAATAGTTATTGTATAGTTATAGTTAGCTCAAAATAATAAATGTAGTATGTTAAGCCTTTCATAAGAAATTAAATTTTTAATGGAAAATTTCCCCTAAAGTTTGCAGTTATCCACTTTTTGTTATGTAGGCCTAATCTAATCATTCAAATAAGGTTGAGAGCTTATTCTAATAAAGTGCTCTCCAGATTTGTATCATATATATCAAGAGCCAATATATCAACCCTGTATAGTTAGGGGGAATTTTTCTAAACCATTAAAACAAACAAAGATCAAGCAAATGAGCCAAGGCCAAGTAGCTTGTACGATTGGAACCATTTAAACATCTAAAACTACAATACCCACTCTCCAGTTTTAGAATTTATTGGCACTATCAAATAGGCCACTTAATAACGAGCCAATGAGCTTTTTCTAAATGAAACAACTGGTACAATATAATGCACTTAAAAAGATTTACATCCCATAAGCATGTTTCTAAGAAAGGACATTGGCTTGGACCTTGTAGCAGCTCTCTAATTCAGGCACAGAACTTTCTGATGGAAGCAGTGCCATTGAGAATAATTTGAGTTTCCTTTGACTCAGAAGCTAATTGACTTTCCTCAAGGTCCCCTAGGAATTGTTGGGTCAGTGTTCAGTCTTAGCAGATACGTGCCACTTTCTCAAAATGATTCACCGAATGCAGAGTTTTGTGGGAGATTCCTGTTAGGCACTAATTGTTATAGCTACAGATCTATTTCTACTGAATGCCAATTGGCGGCATAAAGGGGTGTCCCTTTGGCAACTCTTAAAAAAACACTTTTTGCTAATAAGAAGACTGCTCACTTTGCAAAGATAACTTTAAGACACATTGCCAAGATGTCACCTCTCAATCAAGTTGCCTTCCCAGAGCACCCCCTACGTGAAAAAAAAAAAAAGTATGGCTGCATTTCACTGTGACTCGTCAGCCAGTCCCACTCCTCGTGGAATTTAGATGTGGGTGAGCAATAACTGTTATAACATATATGGCCACTGCCTCTATTTTGCAGAATGGAAAGACCCACTTTCTAACTTCCTCCTACCCATTTTAAACCTTTAGCTCTGACTTCTAAATAGGTAAGAAACTATATCTCTATATGCTTCCCTAGCTCCCTACAGTCGACCTCCTCTGCAAGTCCCTTCCTGACTATCACAACTTAGAATGTTACCTCTGTTCCTTAAGTCCCTGCACCTCTGATGATGGCTATGAACCCCACTGGGCCTTGTGCTGCTCCGTTTCTTAGGGAGTTTATCACATCGACGTATCCCCCCTCTATCACTAATGAGTTGTGTGACACTGTTCATATCAGTCAGTCTAGCCTCTTCAAAACAACAAAAGTATGTTGATGTTTCTAAAAAAAAAAAAAAAAAAAAAGCTATGCTCCTAGTCAGGTGCAGTGGTACATGCATGCACGCCTGTAATCCCAGTGCTTAGGAGGCTGGGGCAGGAGGATGGCGGGTCCTAAGCCAGCACATAGTAAGTTAAAATTATTTTTAAAATAATAATATAGGCTGGGAGTGTAACTTTGAACCTCCTTGAGCTTGATCCTCGGTACCACCAAAATTTAAAAAGAAAAAGAAAACAAATGTTTCCTGGAAAGGAGTCAGTAGTTATTAGCATGTTAAAAAGAGAAATGAAAATAGGACTCTGAGTAAATAAGTAATCTTCTGAGTAAATAAATATATCTTCTCCCATCCTCTATCTTCAGCCAGATAAATCCTATCTGTACCTTTTAATTAGTAGAGCTCTGAGTTAGATTATCTTAAAAATCTGGTTCTGCTGCATTAAGACATTTAAAAGTCACTCAATTGGAAGTTCTCCCTAGTCATTCTAAGATGCTGTAATAATGTCAGTTTACATGGGCTTCTGTGTTTCTATAGCTCTTCTCTGTAATTTAATCCAGATATCACAGTCTTGCTCCTCTTCTTGCTTTCCTGAACAACCTTATTTCAAGCATTCTCTCCCCATTCTGACCTCAATTGTCAGCTATACACCAGTGACTATTTATGAATCCAACCTGAAATGGAGCTATGGATTTGCAGTTGCCTTCCAGAAATTTCCTGAAATTTGAGATTCCCTAAGGGAATCTCAAACCCAAATTGAACCTCTTATATTTCTACCACACAACTTCCAAACCTACTCCTTTTCTAGATATTTTACTTTAACTCAGAGTACAAGCATACAGCCAGAAACCTAAAAATAATCACCGGGGCTTCTTCATCTTCTTCCTACTTTCTTTAGGTCCTGTATTGCATTCATGAACAAATTCTTTTGGTCTTGGTTCTCCCTCTGTGATGACTCTGCTACTTTTTTCTCCATGATGCCCCCCCCTTTTTTTCAGGCTTTTTGTCTGGTACTATAGTTTGAACTCAAAGGCATTTTGTCTCTGAACTACACCCCCAGCCCCATTTTATTTTTTATTTTGAAAAAGGATCTCACTAAGTTTCTGATGCTGGCCTTGAACCAGTGATCTTACCAGCTGTGACACCATGCCCAGCTCCATTCTGTCTCTTTCATATAGATTCAGATCTACTCTTTGTCATCACCATTGCCATCATCATCTACCTCATTCATTGCAATAGCCTAACAACTGTTCCTTAGCCTTTATCTCTTTTCCACACTGTAGTTAAAACTCTTTCTAATGCAGAAATTATTTCTAATATGTTAATTCTATTTTTCTCTTTATTTATGTATATCTTAGGGCTACCAAAGACATAGTGCACACCATCTAACCCCTATGCATTGGCCTGGTACTTTACATGCATCACAGCAGTGTCCTATTCCACTTTTCTAGCTTTGGGTCCTGCCATTCCATCCTGCAGTCAGAAACATAACTGATAGTAGGCTTTATCAAAGATGAAGCCATCTGCCAAGCAATCATATAAGGTACTTGCAAAAAAAACGGTAAATTCCTGGATGCTACTTGTACATAGCATTACTATATAGACTTATCTGAGGCTCCAAGAGTTTTACAAACATTCTAAATGATTTAAATTCAAAGCCATTGGCCTACTTAACTGGACATGACTATTCCATTCTACAACTACAACTACTACAAGTATTCATATTTTTTGTGCTGTGGCTCAAAATGTTTCACCTGTTTGTCTTCACTTTTCACCCTGTGAAAGATTGCATCTTTCCCTAAAAACTAAGCTAAAAGCATTTATTTTTAAAAGTCTAACTTAGATACCAAAGGCAACCTCCCATACATACTTCATTCTTGTATCACTACCTCGCCTACCTTTGCTGCAGCAGCATTTGGTTTGTGCGACCATTCAAGAGGTCATATCATACCATGGCCATGTACACATCTCATTCTTCCACTAGAATTATCAATTCAAATGATATTTTTTCACTTTGATGCCCCCAGACTGTAGTCCTCATAGTAGATGAATGCCTAATTGGGAGAGACTAATAACTATATAACAATAATTCAAATAAATAGTCACACAATTGAATTTAATTATTCATTTCATGTCAAGGAAACCAGGTCTCCAAGCACAATATGGAGACTGAACTTTTTGCATAGTTTCTCTCCAACCAAGAGGAAATGCACTAACAGTGAGCCAACCAAATCACAGCTTTAGTGTGGCTGTATCCAGTCTTTATTTGAACCATGGAGAGAATTACTGAGGTAATCCTAGGATCCTTAGCTGTATAATAGCTACACTAAGAGTCCTCAGTTCTCCCTTTTTCAAACCAGTTGAGCAACAAGAATTCCTGTGTGTCTGTAGTTGCCAAGTTCTTAGCTTGACTGGAAACAAAGGATGCATTATAGTCCCCTCCACCCCATACTCTGTTTCCATACCCTGTTCTTCACACAAGCACAGCAGGCAATGAGCAAAACTCCTCTGCAGTATTTCGCCCTGTGAAAGAGCTGTAGTGCCCACATTCTGTTACAGAGTGGTTGATGTGCATCCCTAACCCACCAGCTAGTCCTGGATTATAATTTACAAGATATATGAAGCTATGGCCCATCAAGAGAAAATGTTGCTTTTTCAAAGATCCCCAAGTATGCATCTGTATGATGGACTACAATGACTGCAAGGAAGATTATTGTCTTTAGAGTAAATAATACACTTTCTTCCCCCCAGGTCTCACAGCCTGTATTTAAATGATTATTCATAGGTGTTGTGGGAGACTTTAAGCTTTAGCTTGGCAATTCCCAACATAAAAATGGGTAATGTTTCAAAAACCTTGTTTATGTGTCACATGCTCAGAAACTAACCATTGCCTCTTACATTATGTTCCAAATTCCCAGGCCAACCCCCAAAATCTATTTATCTCATCACACACCTGAAGGGTATTCATTGGCACCAGTCCCCATTTACGGCATTGTTCCTTTGGGAAAACACTCTAAATTCCCAGTAAGTGCCATGCAAATACATTTTACCTGTGTTTAGAGGTGTATGCAGCAAGATGAAAGAATGAAAATGGAAGTAAATGAGATCAGAAATTCTGAGGAGTAAGGATCATTTCATTCCTAAATGTACATTCAAAAAAAAGCCCTTCTCTTAAAAAAATGTTCTTCCCTAAATTATTGTTGCCTATTAGAGGCAAATAATTGTAGTCTCTACTATACAGAAAGAGATTTTCAGAATTTGAAGTGGATCCCGTCCCCTCAGCTACTAAGATGAAACAAATATGGTTATAAGAAGATTTGACATTGAATCTGAAACTGTCTGACCTCTCGTATTTTTTTCCTAACTCTTTTAAGTGTATATGGTAATTAATATGCATTTTAAATAGCTTTTAAAGGGGTTGGGTCCTGGGAAATATTGTCTTGTTTGGAAGTAATTTAAAATCTTAGAGTTTCAAAATATAAAATAAGTTCTTTCACATTTTAAAAATGAACTTTTTATCATTCAAATGTAAAGGAATTTTTAAATCTCATTTATTTTGTCAATTGGTTCTGCTTAACATTCTTTAGCCCAGTCTACTCTCAATTATCCATGCCAAGGAAGGGGAATCAGTGGCCTGGATAATCTAAAACAGCAGACAATTTTATAAGCCCTTGTATTTGGCCTGAGCATACTTTACAATCAAATCTTCATTATCCACACTAATGAAAGGAAGAACAGACACCTTGAGAAAGATCCAAAGCCAAGACAAATCAGCTCCTCCAGCTTAGGGCACTCCAAGGAGGAGGGCCATCAGGTATAATGAAAGAAAAAAACAACACAGAGGTCTCCAGCTGCAGCCAACAGTAACTACCCATGCCATCCAAAATACAAACACATAGCCTCAATATTATTCCTATCAACACATCACGTGAAATTAATCTTTTTTATTTTTTGGTGGTACTGGGGTTTCTGCAAATTCTTCTACTTCCGTGCTACACTCCCAGACCTATCATGTATGTATATATATATATATATATATATATATATATATATATATATATTTTTTTTTTTTTTAAACAGGTCTCTTAAGCCAGCAAGGCTGGCTTTGAACCAGCGTGATCCTACTGTCTCTGCCTCCCAAGCGCAGGGATTACAAGTGTGCACTACCACGCCCAGCAATCATCTTTAAAAGCATGGAGTTGTGTTTAAATACTCCCAAGCAAAAAGTAGAGTATCCATATTGTTCAAATTAGTTAATATAAGAATCAATTGCTCACATGTACTAAAATCCTTTTTTGGAGGTTCCTTTTCACTAAGCCCCTACCACCACCACCACTACCACCACCACTCTCACAGTAATACACCTGAAAGAAGAGTATAAGAGGAAAGGAAGGAAGGAAAGAAAGAAGGAAGGAAAAGAGATGGGGGAGGGAGTAAAGGAAGGAAGGGAAAGATAGATGATGGTCTCACTTAAAGATAGAATGTCTCTAGGTCAATCCCCAGTACCACAACAACATAAAGATAACCAAAGCAGTTACTAGAGTAGAAAAAGCTTAGGTCAGGAAAAGAGAAAGCCTCTCTCTTTGTCCTCTGTGGATCTTTGTTCATGCCAATAGTTATGTGTGCATTCAAGCAAAAGAAATGACATGTGCAAACTAACAGAGACATGAAGGTCAGGGCACATTTAAAGAATTGCAGGTGTTTTATTTGGGTTAAAGAATAAGATCCTAATGGAGAAGAAGCAAGAAAGGAAACCGGGGATGATATTATTAAAGATAAAATTACTTAAAGTCTTTTTCTACATGCAGGACACTCAGAAGTTATCCTGTAAAAAGTAAGAAGACATTTAAAATTATAATAATTATGAAAATTTATTGAACACTTAGAATTTTCCCAGCCCTTTCTTCAGTGCTTTATATTCAGAAACACGTTTAATATTTATAAAAACTCTAGGATAAGTACTGCTACTATTCCTATTTTTACAAATAAGAAAATTGAGGCCTGCAAATCTTAGATAACTCTCAAGATCAGCCAACTGTTAAGAGGTGAAGTCAGGGTTCAAACCTAGTCTGTCTGATTTCAGAAGTCATTCTCTCTTTGAATGAGGTGGTCAGAATTGTAAAAGATTATGCCAGGAGCAATATGTAGGAGAGACTGGAGAGCGAGAAGAAAGGAAGAAGCCTTTAAAATGGCAAGAGATGGTAAGATGCAGAACTAAAGGGGAGGTGGAAATGATGAAGAAGGGGTGTGATCAGGATGTTTAGATGAAATAGAATGAAAAATAACTAGCTAGGTAAGGTTGGAATAAGAGAAAGGGTATGGTATGAGTTTCATATTTCGGCTTGGGCCCTAATGTGATGGTCTAATAATTGAAGAGTCATTGAACTTTGTGCACCAGAGAGCTTAGCTGGAAAGCAAATCCTACCAGATGGGCTGGCCCAGGAAGGACAGCACAAGTAGTACCTCCGTTTTCCAATTCGAGGTTGGCATATATTCATCCAAATAAACAAATGTCATAGCATAGCTGATTGATTTAGTGGGGACACAGGAATTTGTGTACAAATATGTGGACCAATATCTAAAACCTGTGCTCCAAATAAATTGTTGAGATGTGGCCATTTGTTTCCTGTTTCTCAAGGTTAAATATATTGATTCACATTTTGCTTTCTGAATAAAATCCACATGCAACTATAGAAAGATAAGGGAGAGAAATCACAGGAAGAGGGAGGACAATCAGACATGTTATATCTTACCAAGATATTTGTAAATGTTTGAAGAAACCTGAAACCATTTTCAGAACACGCCTATCAAAGTAGGGGGAAACATGTATGTGTGCACTAAATTCTGTGAATGAATAGATAAAGATTGAAAATGCTTGCTCAGCATTTTAAAATACCTCTCTGGCTCACTTTTTTTTTTCCTGTTTAAATGTTCTGCCATTACCTTGTATTGCTTTTATAATACAATTTTTTCTCTAAATGTGTCATAAGCATTTACCCAGTTCTGAATCTTGCCATTACAAAATGAACGCACAGGCCCACAAATCATTATCAATAACTAACTCACATATACCAGTAGTGTTGGCAACAGATAATTCTAAGCACTACCTGTCAAACCAACTGAGATAGAGGAAAATTTGGTACTTGAATAATCTGTATATTCAAATACAGAGAGACATATAATATAAGGCTAAATGCAAATGCACAGACATATGACCTTTCTTGGCCAAATAACCTCCCTCCACTATGGCTTTTTTTCAGTCTGAATATTTCACTTTCTCTTGCTAAACTGTCTGAAATTTCATTCATTTTGTTTTATTTCTTAGCTCACTCATATTTCTATATGAGAACACCATAAATTACGTGCCTTATAAACATTAAACAAAAAATTTTTTTGTTATTGTTCTTGAGGTGGAAGTCTGAGATCAAGGTATCAGGATGAACAGTTTCTGGTGAAAGTTCTTTTTCTGATTTATAGGTGGCTGCCTTCGCATTCTATTCTCACATGGCAGAGGAGGGAGTATTGCATTTATTTATTTATTTATTTATTTATTTATTTAATTTATTTATTTTTGCAGCACTGGGCATAGAACCCGGGTGCGTTCTACCTCTGAGCTACACCCCTAGCCCTATTTTTTTATTTTTTATTTTGAAACAGGGTCTCACTGAGTTGCAAAGATCTCACTAAGTAGCTGAGGCTGTCCATGAACTGTGATCCTTCTGTCTCAGCCTCCCAAATGCTGCAATTACAAGCATGCACCACCATGCCCAACTTGGAACGTTGCTTTTATAAGGCAGGAATCCCACGCATGAGATTTTCATCCTCATGACCTAGTCGTCTTCAAGGCTAAACCTCCAAATACCATCACATTAGAGATCAGAGTTTCAAAATAAGAATTTTGGCAGGAGAAGGGGAAAAATAAACATTCAATCTACTACTCATCCTCTTTCTAAAAAGCATAGCAGTAGAAACTTCTGGAAGTTCACTATATAGGAGATAACAAAGAGAACAATAACGTTTTGTTTTGTTTTGTTTTGTTTTGTTTGTAGTACTGGGAACGAAACCCAGAGGCATTCTATCTCTGAGCTGCAACCCCAGCCCTATTTTTATTCTTTATTTTGAAACAGGGTCTGACAAAGCTCTGGAGGGCCTCACTAAAGAGCTGAGGCTGTCCGCGAACCGTGATCCTCCCATCTCAGTCTCCCAAATGCTGCCATTACAAGCATACGTCACCACGCCCAGCATAATAATGATTTTAAAATGGGGGATTTTCTAGGCATGGTGGTGCATACTGGTAATCCTAGTACTTGGGAGACAGACAGGAGCATCACAGGTTCGAGGTTAGCTTTCGTGACTTAGCAAGGTCCCTCAGCAACTTAGCAAGACCCTGTAGCTCTTGGTTCAACCTCTAGTACCAAAAAAGGGAGGATGGGACTTATTCATTAACTTTAAATAATACTTTATTAGATACTTCCATATATTAAGTTAATAAAGACATACACAAATTAATTGAAAGTTTTTATGCCAACAAAGATTTCCAGTTCAAGATGGAAAATGAAGCACATATATTTAATTCTTTTCTCTTTACATTAATTCTCCTTCCTCTCATAACCCCATTGAAATTATAGAAATTAACAAAGGGAATCTACAACTAAACTGAAAACAAAAAATATCTCCCAATAAATACCACATTTACTCAGATATATTTGGAAAATAGAAAGAAAAAAGGAAAAATCTGTCTGAAAAACTAAGACAAATTATCACAACATAAACTCATCCACTGAAGACAGCTAGTAAGAATTAAGAAGGCTTCTCCCAGAGAACCTCTTGATCAGCCAAGGCAGACAGCAGGCTCAGCTTCATACTAATAATCATCAGAATAATCATCAGAATAATTAACTAGAAGACCATAGCCTGATTGGCTTCTCCCCTCCATAAGCAGGACAGTTGGTGCTGCCTTTTTCCCATGTTGAAGTCCCACAAAATACTTCATGAAATAAGAGAGTACTTGGAAATGATTCATATCCTGGGTGCTGGGGCAGATGGGGAAACCGAATCGATTACAGAGATAAACATAAAGGCAAGTGAAGATGAAAAACACAGAAGTCAAAAGCACACTCTCCCTTAAAGCCCTTGCTCACTGGTGATGAGTGAGGTCTAAGTCTGCCTCACTCCCACCACACACACAGTCCTTTATGAGAATTCCCACTGCAAACAGATCCCATCTATTGACACATAACTGTTTTTTACAGAGGCATCCTCTTTCAGCTAACAGGACTACTTGACTTCAGAGGAATTTTAAGTCAGTTACTGATATTAATCAATATATTATTGTATTCATAAACATGAACAAGAACTTAAAGATAATTAGGCATTGGACAAAAACATGAAAGATGAGAATAAAAATAAACAAATAGCCTGAAGATCTGAAAGATTAGAGGCCAAAAGAGAACTTAATTTTTTATAAACTTTCAAGTTATAATTGTTTACATTTATGAGATTTAAAAATGATGTTATGGTTTACAAATACAATACGGGATAATTAAATCAAGTTACTTAACACATCCATCACAACAAATGCTTGATATTGTTGTGGTGGTAACATATAAAATATATATTCCCTTAGAAGTTTTGAAATATACAAAACTTACCAACTATATTCACCATGCTGTATGTGTATAAATGTTGATATAACCATGTTCCTCTTATATAACTGAGGCTTTGTGATCTCTGATGATAATCTTTTTGTTCCCCTACTTCCAGACTCTATAACTACATAGAATGCTATTTTTCTCTTATATTGGTTGTTTTACAGTCCACACGTAAGTGAGTACATGCAATATTTGTTTCTCTGTGTCTGGCTTATTTAATTTAGTATATGGCCCTCTAATCCCATCAATGTTTATAGAATATTTTTCCTTTTTAAAGTGGAATAGTATTTCATTGTGCGTATACACATTTTCTTATCTATTCATCTGTCATAATGGACACTGATCGATTCCATCACTTAGCTGTATGAATAATGCTGCCATGTATGTGAAAGTGAGAACATCTCATCAACAAATTGATTTCAAATTTTGGAATAAATACCCATAAGGAGGATTGGTGTATCAAGAACTTGGTTTTTAAGATCAGTATTATTAAAGAGATCTAAAGACCAAGGAAAGCAGCACATATCAATTCTGCTGACACTCAGTCTCCATTGCGGTGAAAAAGGCGTTCTGACAAGTTCTGACAAAAGAAAGCAGCATAATATAAAAAGAGCACAACAAATGAAAAGTGGCAGAGAAAATGCTAGAACGTCAATCAGAGAGCAGAAAAGGACCCCACCTGCCTCCAAAGGCTGCGTCCATAAATGCTGAGGCAATGCTATCTTGCCTCACCATGTTCAACTGCCAGAGACTCAGGAGAAAAACAACCAACAACTTGAAATAAAATAAACAGCTGTAGCTCATAGGAATTGTAAGCCTTCAGTTTCTCCTGTGTAAACACTGGCTATGACTTGCAGCAATGGTAGCCCCAAACTCACCAAGCCCTCCAGAGATCCAGCTCAAAACCACTATAAGTAAAGCCACCATCCCTATGGGAGAATGCCTGGTGCAGCCATAGGGACTCATGAAGCCCCAATAAACTCGCTGGGTCTGAGATTTTGTGGTTCAACCCAGCAAAGGTGGGGGTGGAGTCTGCTGTCCAACATAGCATAGGCTCAGAGACTCTGGCTCTGCATCAGTGGAAAGCATGGAAGGAGACCTATGCTTAACACTAGATGTAACTAGTAGGATCTCTGAGATCAGTCAGACCAACCCAGTTCTAGCTGTGAAAAACAGAGACTCCTATGTATACACTGTTTGGTCCCAGAGGTACCCACCAAGTACACAGGCAGGGAGACACTTAGGTTTCACATCTGTGGAAAGCAGAGAGAGAGAGAGAGAGAGAGAGAGAGAGAGAGAGAGAGAGAGAGACCTACTAGAATACTACTACACATTCACTATCTCTAATCTCTACTAAGTACTACCTTACCAAACTCTCATCCTATTAGATCCTATCTGTGACTTTACCCTATACTTGCATTTATGACTTCACTTCCCTCTTCACTCAACCTTCATCAGTGAAAACAACACAACTTTTTTTGAATATACTACCTGACACCTAGGGACTGAGAGAAATTTACTGAAGCAACATATACAAACTCCTGAAATCATGAGAAGAAGGAATATCAAGGAAACAATGAGCGTCCATAACCCCACAGTGGCAAAACCTGACAACACAGAATTGCAGAAATCGCCAGAAGGGCAAATCAGAAATTTAACAGTAGAAATGATAAAGACTTTCTGGAAAAAATTTAGAGAGATTCTGAAAAAACAAAGAATGTAATCATTGAAGTGAAGGCATCAATACAAACTATAAACAATACATTAGACCACATAGAGAATTGATCTTGCTCTTAGAATATGATCACTCCAAAAATAAACACATAGTATATAATTTAGAAAAAACAATTTGACAGCATGAATTGGACATTGAAGAGATATGGATCCATCTTAAAAGAGCTAACCTAAGAATGATAGACATAGAAGAGGGAATAGTAGGTAAAACCTAAAAAGTCAATAATCTTTTCAAAGAAGTAATATCAGAAAATAGTCCAAACATAGAACAAGAGTTGATACACAGGTACAGAAAATTTATAGAAGCCCCTTTAGAGAAGATCAAAGAAAAGGTTCACCAAAACACATAATAGTCAAACATATAGAAGCCAATTAGAGAATATTAAAGGCAGCAAAAACAAAAGACCAAGTGACATTCAGTGGTTAAACAATTAAGAGTCACTCTAGACTTCCCAAACTAAGTCATGAAAGCCAGAAAATCTTGGAGTAACATATTCTAAAATCTGAAAGAAAACAACTTGCAGCCAAAAAATTTCTACCCAGCAAAACTATCTCTATAATTTAACTGGGAAATAAAAATCTTCCACGACAAACAAAAGCTGAAAGAATTTATGTCTTCCAAATCAGTACTAGA
Organism: Muscardinus avellanarius; assembly: GCF_963383645.1. Taxonomy (NCBI): domain Eukaryota; kingdom Metazoa; phylum Chordata; class Mammalia; order Rodentia; family Gliridae; genus Muscardinus; species Muscardinus avellanarius. The sequence continues at coordinate 121,704,586 of NC_137791.1, forward strand.
GAAAATACTGAAAGAGATTAACTGCAAAGAAGAAATAAGTAGTACCAGACAGAACCAGAGAAACAAGGATTTCCATCAAGCAAACAACTAGGCAAAGAAAAACAAACACTGCCTCAAACAGAAGTTGAAACTCAAAGGTTAGGAATTAAAAATCATCATTTCTCAATAATCACACTGAACATAAGTGGCCTCAACTCCCCAATAAGAATACATAAGATGACAAAATAAATTAAAAACCAGAATCCATCTATCTACTGCCTGTTATAAACAGACTTTAAAAGTAAAGATAGCCCACAAACTAAAGATAAATGACTGGGGCAATGTAATCCATTCAATGGAACTCAAAGACAAGCAAAAGTAGCACTATTATATCAAGCAAGTTAGACTTCAAGCTCAAGCTTATTAGAAGAGATAAAGCAGGTCACTTTTTACTGGTAAAAGAAACAATCTATCAAGAGGTAATAATGATAGGAAATAATGATAGCCCCAAACATAGGTGCAACTACTTTCATTAAAAAAAACTCTTTGTAACATTAGATCACACATAAGTCCCAATACAATAATATTGAGAGACTTCAACACCCCTCTCACACTGTTAGACTGATCATCTAGACAAAAGGTCAGTAAAGCTGCCTCAGACCTAAAGTACACCAACAACCAAATGGACCTATTAAACACATAAATAATATTCCACCCAACTACAGCAGAGTTCACATTTGTCTCAGCTGCTCATAGAATCTTCTTTAAAACATATCACACCCTGGGCCACAAAGTGAGCACTAGCAAATTAAAAAAAAAGTGACATACTTTCCTGTGTCTTTTCAGAACATAATGAAATGAAACTAGAAATCAACTATAAGAAAACCCAGAAAAACCACACAAACACGTGGAGACTGAACACCATAATGCTGAATGAAGAATAAGTTGTAGAAGAAGGGGTGAAATAAAAAAATTCTTAAAAACAAACAAATATAGAGATACAGTATATCAAAACCTCTGAGATACCTTGAAGGCAGTATTAAGAGGAAAATTTGTAGAACTGAGTTTCCACATTAAAACAACAGAAAATCACCAAATAAATAGTCTTATGACACAACTCAAAGCCCTTGTAAAACAGAAACAATATAAACCCAAGGCAATAGAAGATAAGAAATTATTAAATTCAGAGTAAAACTCTATGAAGTAAAGAATAAAAATAAATAATACAAAAAATCAACAAAACCAACAGCTTGTTTCTCAAAAAAATTAACAAGATAGATAAACCACTAAACAACCAAAAAAGAAGGTCCAACACTGCAACACATAGACACAGACAAAAACGTTCTCAACAAGACCCCAAAGGCACAAGAAACTAAAAGGCAGATCAATACATAGAATTGCATGAAACTGAAGAGCCTCTGTACAGCAAAGGAAACTATCAAGAACATTAAATGAAAGCCAACAGAATGGAGGAAGATTTTTGCCACCTACTACTCTGACAAAGGACTAAAATCTAGAATATACAGAGAACTCAAGAAACTCAGCACTAAGAAAACAAATAGCCCAATCAAAAAATGGGAAAGTGAATTAAATAGATACTTCACAAAAGAAGAAATTCAAATGGCCAATAAATGCATGAAAAAAATGCTTAAAATCACTGGCAATCAGAGAGATGCAAATAAAAACAACCCTGAGATTTCACCTAAGTCCAACTAGAATGACAATCATTCAAAATACTAACAACAGCTAGGTGTGGTGGTGCACGCTTATAATCCCTGCACTTGGGAGGTGGAGACAAGAAGATTGCGCAGGTTCAAAGCCAGCCTCTCTGGTTTAAGAGACCCTGTTTCCAAATAAAATGTAAAATAGGTCTGGGAGTGTAACCCAGAGGTAGAAGGGTTTCCAGGAACCCCAGTGCCACCAAAAACAAACAAAAATACTAACGACAACAAATGCTGGTGAGGATGTGAGCAAGTGGGAACTCCAATGCATTGTGGTGGGATTGCAAAATAGTGCAACCACTTTGGAAAACAGTATGGAGGATCCTCAGAAGAATGGGAATGAAATTACTGTTTGATACAGCAATACAACTTCTGGGTATCTACTCAAAAGAAACCAAACTACCAAACTAATGCATGTGTATCTATGTTCAAAGCTGCACAGTTCACCATTGCCAAACTATGGAACCAGCCAAGATGCCCATCAACAGATGAATGGATTACAAAACTATGGGATATGTGCACAATGGAATTTTACTCGGCCGTAAAGAAAATCACACATCTTTTACAGGGAAATGGATGGAACTAGAGGACATTATGTTAAGTGAGGTTAGTCAGTCACAAAAAAATAAGAAATTGGAGGACTTCCGGGAAGATGGCGACCAAGAAAAGCGGGGCTTAAGAGTCCCGCTAACAACCAATCTCCATTACCACAAAAAGAGTGCCTTTCATAGCCAGAAAACACCATCACCAGAAAAACAAAAAAACCACCAGGCTCCAGAGAGAAAGCGGACTGAGAACAGAGCTCAGGGCCACAGAGGAGACACACGCGCCCGAGGACGCGGCAGCAGCGCCATACTGCCGGCGGCAGCGGCGAACTCAACGGACGGCTACAGCAAGCCAGGTGAGCCGCTGCGGAACAGCCAGGCGGGATCTTTCGGCGCAAACAGCATTTAAAGCTCCCAGTGGCTGAGCTCAGCACACGCTGCAGGGATTCAGAGTGGAAATCAAAACCAGAGAAGAAAAAATACGCCAGCCTCATGGCCGAGGGCGTGGCAGAGGCGCCATATTGCCACCGGCGGCGGCAGCAGCAGTGAATTCACCGAGTCCAGTACAGCTACATCTGCGTACTCAAGAACAGTGAGTCAAATTGCGGGCCACAGAGGAGAAATCGCAGTATTGGGCCTCCTGGGACTTGACCCAGTGAGGGAGTGGTGGTGGCAGAGATATCACACCATAGGAGAACGTGCAACCTGGCACCCCCCATAGTTTAAAGCAGCCTCTATCGACTCCCTGGGTCGGAGACTCTGTGATACAACCCAGTAAAGGAGTAGTGGGGTCTGAGATAATACAGACTCGAGATCCAGAGCACCTTAAGTGAAGCCATAGTGACCCAAGGGAAGAACCCAGAGAAGGCACAAACCTCCGAAATCATGGGAAAGAGGAATAACACTGGAGTAATGAATGTGCACAACCCCACAACATCAGAACCTGATAAAACAGAAAATCAGAGATTTCTAGAAGATCAAATCAGGAAAATAACTGTAGAAATAATAGAGGTGCTTCGAAAAGAACTCAGAGAGAGCCAAAAAGAGATAAAGGATGCAATTAATGAAGTAAAGGCCTCAATTCAAAGCACAAACAACTGATTAGACCACATGGAGAACAGAATCTCGCTCTTAGAAGATGAGCAATCCAAAAATGAACTCATAGTTTCTAATCTAGAAAAAAATATCCAACAGCAGGAATCTGACATTGAAGAAATATGGGCCCATCTTAAGAGAGCTAACCTAAGAATAATTGGAATAGAGGAGGGAAAAGAAAGTGATACCAAAGGGATCAACAATCTCTTCAAGGAAGTAATAGCAGAAAATTTTCCAAATATAGAGCAAGAGGTTGATACACAGATCCAGGAAACTTATAGAACTCCCTTTAGACAGGATCGGAGAAGAGGATCCCCACGCCATATAATTGTCAAAATGACCAATGTGGAAGCCAAGCAGAGAATCTTAAAGGCAACAAAAACAAAGGGCCAACTGACATTCAGAGGCAAGCCAATTAGAATCACTCCAGACTTCCCAAACCAAGTCATGAGAGCCAGAAGGGCTTGGAGTAACATATTCCAAACTCTGAAAGAAAACAACTTCCAGCCAAAAATTTCCTATCCAGCAAAACTTTCTATCAAATTAGATGGAGAAATAAGAAGCTTCCATGACAAACAGAAACTGAAGGAATTTATGTCTTCAAAACCAGCACTAGAGAAAATACTCAAAGAGATTAACTACAAAGAAGAAATAGGTAACACTCACCAGAACCAGAGAAACAAGAGTTTCCATCCAACAGACAACTAAGATTGGTTATCTGTGGAGATTCATTATTTATGTTAGTCTTTTACCTATCTCTAAGTTGTATTGTTTACCTTTATTGTTGTTAATTTTTAGGATTTCTAGTTGGAATATTAATATACCTTCAGATATAGCATTTGGAAATATTTTATCCAATTCTATTAGTAACTTTTAACTCTGTTTACATTGTCTTTGGATATACAATATTTTCTTTTATTTTTTAGGGAGTTTGTATATTCTTCTGTTGCCTGTGCCATTGAAATCATATCCAAGAAATCACTGCCAATTTCAATGTTGTGAGGTTTTATGACCCAGATTTTCTCCTAAAAGTTTATAGTCTTAAGATTTATATTTAGGTCTTTTATCTAGTTTGAGTTAATACTTGTATATGGGATTAGGTAAAGGTCCAATTTTATTCTTTTCCATGTAATTATTATTTTTCAACAATATTTAGTTAAAAGATTATTATTTCCACCACCAAATGTTTGTGGAAACCTTGTCAAAAATAACTTGACAATATAGGGAAGAATTTAGCTCTAGGCTTGTATTTAACTCCAATGGTCTATATATCTGCCTTTAGAACAGTACTACACTGTCTCAATTATTGTAGCTTTATATGGTTTGAAATCAGAAAATATATATCTGCTAGCTTTGTTCTTTTTCAAGATCGTTTTGGGTATCTAGAATTCATATTCCATATTAGGATAGATTTTTTTCTGAAAAATAAATATATAAATATATGATAGTTTCACCTAAAAAAACAGAAAAAATATGCTCTAGTAAGAAAGAAAGCAAAAAGAAATATTGAAATGCTATCTTTAAATCATCAAACACTTGGTATCAGACAAATGAAACTGTTATGTGAGATTATCATTTTTAATTTTGGATAAATTGCTATAATACTAGATGTCAACCACTAAGCCAAGCATGGGAAGGAGGGATGGGGAGAGAATGGGGTGGGGATCGGGTGGGGGCTGACTGGGCGATGTGTGCATGTATGTCTACAAAAGTTTGTATCCCACTATGATGTATGAATACAGTGCACCAATAAAATAAAATTAAAAAAAAAAATTTAAAAAAAAAAAAAGAAATTGGATGTTCTCCCTAATATGCGGCAGCCAGGAAGAAATGGATAACAGGAAGAACTCTAGACAAAGGAGGAGATTCTATTGATGAACAAATAAGGTGACCTGAGGGGAAGTGGGGTGAAGAGGGAAATTCTCTAAAGCAAATGATTTTTTTGTGTGTGTAGTACTGGGGTTCCTAGAAACCCTTCTACCTCCAGGCTACACTCCCAGACACCTATTTTTTATATTTTTATTTGGAAACAGGGTCTCTTAAGCCAGCGAGGCTGGCTTCAAATCTATGTGATCCTCCTGTCTCTGCCTCCCAAGTGTGGGGATTACAAGCATGCCGCCCTACAAGCACATGATGTATTTTAACAACCATATCAAACTCAGTCACTAAGCCAAACATGAGAAGAAGTGGTGGAGGGAATGGGTGAGGATTGGGTAAAGGCTAATTGGGTGATGTGTCCATGTATTCCTCTACCATCTGATACTCCATTAGGATGTATGACTACAATACTCCAATAAAAATTTAAGAAAAAAAATACAGCATGGTTTTCCTTTTTTATAAAAAAAAAAAAAGAGCACTTAAAAATATGTTCCCTTTGCCAGGCATGGTGGCGCACGCTTGTAATCCCAGCGCTTGGGAGGCAGAGACCAGAGGATCGTGCAGGTTCGAAGCCAGCCACGCTGGCTTAAGAGACCCTGTTTCCAAATTTTAAAAAAATATAAAATAGGTCTGGGAGTGTAGCCCGGAAGTAGAAGGGCTTCTAGAAACCCCAGTACCACCAAAGAAAATATATATATATTCCTGAAAATTAGAAATATTATTGCCATGAATAAATATTTAATAGGATTGAAAAATAGAGTAAATGTATCTAAAGTCAAAACACAGAAAATGTATACTACTTTGGAAAAAAAGTTGAGAAAATCAACCTAGATAATAAGCACAATATAAGAAAATGTCTCCAATATTCATCTAATGAAACTTAAAAAAGAGAGGCAAACACTGGGAATTTGGCAGGTGAGGAATCTGAGCTTTAAAGAAATTAAGTGATTTGATTCATCAGTAATCCATAAATAGAGTTTGATATATTCCAGATGATTCCCACTTCTAAGCCCAAAGATGAAATTCAATGAAAGTGTAAAACTGTAACCCCAGTGGATATTTCTGGCTTGCATCACTCTGATTGGTCAAAGCTGGTGTCAGTCTAGTCCATATCTATGGTTTACAGTTGACATCTAACTGAGAAGCATGTATTAATTGAAGAATATTTGAATAACATTCTTTTCTAAAAATGTACTTTTTCCATTATTTATTTCCTGGGAAAACAAAAAAAATGAGGCCACCTGAGAATATTTGAATCTTAAGTTTGATGCTGGAAGAATGAAATAAGCTTTGTTTCTGTCATATCAACTTTTGAACTATAATAAATTTTTATGAGTAAATGCCCACTTCTCCACTTTCTTTTTTCTTACATACCAAGAAACAAATGACCATGCTTTAATCTTTTTCCCCCTATTTCTATCTTAGGTGGTCCAGACAAGAAACAGATCTATCTCGCTGGCATTATTCTAGAAGAATAAAAAATGCAGCCAATAGATCAAAACCCAAACTTGATGTTTAATCCAAAGAATTTAATAGAAAATAGGGAACAAGACACACAGCTAAAATTGGTTGGGTAGAAAGAGCAAACAGAAAGCAGTCTAAAAAAAATATGGAGTCTGTGCTGGCATCTACAGCAGGTAGATAAAAAGTGCCTCTAGCTCAAGTTTGTATAAACCAGCTAAGGTTTAAACATGAACAGAAAAGAAACCGCCTGTATAGAACCACAGTAAACTGGACCTAAACCCAGCTCATACAACTACCTTCAATTTCTTAACTATAGGATTCCACCTCTGACACACCAAAGCAAACAGAGATAGCCAAAGGCAATCCCCAATTTCTGCCAACATAAAGCCAAAGTTAAATCAAAAGCAAGCATTATATTGGTATCCAGTGCAGTATCAAGGTTTCATAATGGCATTCATAAAACTGGGCCCTTTGCCTCCTTCAGGCCACAAACTCAGATCCCTCTAGGAAGCATAAATAGAGTTGTTTAGACTCTGTTTAGGATTTGTGGGGTTTTGCAGGACATGTTCACCCCTTAAGAGCCTTCTCTGAAATCACTGGGAGTTATAAGCTCATAAGAGCCATAGAATTGGGTCCTAAATGTCATTTTCATAGTTTTTCTGTGGCCTACAGAGGAATTCAACAAAATATCACTAAGTTACCTACTGGTTTTATGCCTCACATCCTTCCCCCAACCCAAAACAGGACTGAGTCAACATCATGAAGGGTTAAAATTTATGGGAATTTTTCTGCATTTAAAAATAGCGCAAGACTCACTTCTGTATAGACAATGGTTATCTGCATTTTCTTCCTGCCTCTTAGTCTAACAAAGACATTTTATATGTTTTACAATGTTCTTTACAACTCACCTAAAACACATAATTTCTCTCCTGCTTATGCCACTTATTTATTATTTATTTATTAGATTTATATTGTGCTTTCCTCCAACAGCTCAAGGCACCACAGCTAACTGTTATATAATAAACATTAAACTCTTCTTTAATACTATAAACAGTGAAGTAGCCAGAGGGAGATGGGAAAGCACGGGAAGGAAGAGCCTTGAGTCTTGTGAAATATACAGCCAAGCAGTCAATGTGTCAGGAAGCCAAGTGAACAGAAGGCTTGTCCCTGTCCCACTCAGTCAGCTCCATGTGCTAAAACCCTGACACTGCCCTCTATTCCAAAGAATAGAGCCCAAATATCCCCATTTTGGCTCAAGAGCAAAGGAAAGTTAGGCTAGTAATAGCTCAGAGCTCTCAGGAGAATATATGAAAACAAATAGACCTAGACAGACAATTGTGTTTTGAAAATGAGCAGAAAGAAATACATGGTAATGCTTTATAATAAAAAAAATCACTGAAACATTGGATTTTTTTTACATATACAATTTATGCTTAGTATTCAACTCTGCTGACTGTCTGTGACTTCCAAAGTCTCTATAAACCATGGTAGCACAAAACTGCAAAGGTTCTTATGTTGGCTGGCTATTTGTTGTTGTGACCAAAAATAACTGACAGGAACAATGTAGAAGAAGATATTTATTTTGGTTCATGGCTTTAGAAGTTTAGTTCATGATTGGCTGGCTCCAAGGCAGAAACGTTATGGAAGAGGATGTGGTGGGGAAAATCTGGTCAAATCATCATAGCTAAGAAGAACAGAGAGAAAGAGAGAAGCTATAAGAAGATAAATTCTACCAGAGAACCTCCAGACGCAGGTCTCCAGTGACCTACATCCTCCAACAAGGTCCTAGCCCACCAGTAGTCCATGTAGCTGTCAGTGAGTTAATGCATTGATGAGGACCTTGTGATTTAACCACAATGTAAAAATGCCACCTCTGAAACCTGTGGGACAGGGAACCATGTTTTCAACACACAAGCCTTCTGAGATACATTGTGGATCCAAAGCAAAACAATTCTCAAAATCAAAAAGCAGCATGCTGACCTCGGCTCTTAAATCCCAGGCCACATTGATTTAACAAAGCCATGTGTTGAATCCTGCACCTATGATCCAGGCAGTGATGGAAGTGATGGTTAAACATTAACTCTCCCATCAGGTGCTGATAGAATTAGTCAAGAGTGAGAAATGAGGGAGTATATTCTAATTTGCAATCAGAACGAGAAATGATCATCCCACTAAATGGAGCAGATGACATAACTCTTCTTATAAATACAGAGTTGGAGCAAATATAGCCCTAAGGAAAAAGAAAAAATAAGAAAATAGGTATTCATATGTGTATTAATATTTATTTAGGACTATAGTCCAGGCACTCTTATATTTCAGTTAGATGTGCTAATCCAGAACAAACCTACAAAGTGGGCATGACAATTTTTCTATTTTACGAAAAGAAAACTAGAAACTAACTAAGTTATTAGTACCCACTTGAGCTGAAATTCAAACTACTATAAGGGTAGAAAATAAGCAAATAGAAGTCATTTGGTGAATTGACTAAGCTAGCAGTGTGTCAACCCTTGACATGGCATACTGGGTCAAGTTTCCCACCATGGACACTTTTGAGAGAGAGTTAATAGTGAAATAACCAGTTAGAGGCCACACATAAAGAATTTACAATAAGGCAGAATCAAGCCCAAGGCAGAAGAGGATGAGACAAACTACCACCAGGAAGACAGAAAAGGTGCAGCACTACTGAGACCACATGAAGACAGAGTCAGGACATAGCAGGTAAGGCTCCCAAGGTCCCTAGTGAGCAGGGCCTGGAAACTGACACCTGAAACCCACTGTATCTCCTGCATGACTGATTGCATCCTCATGCCAAGTTAACTGTAGAGTCCTATAGTGAGTTATCCTCCTTTTGTGACTCTCCAAAATATGTATATCATACACTGAAGAATGTTAAATTAAATTAAATTTTGCCTGAAACTGTCTCCATATATAGAGTACTGTAACCTAGATTAATATGTTAACAAACAAACCATAACTTGGGATTGACAAATCTCAGCCAATCATAATAGTGAAGCTCTCTATATCTTTACTGGTCCATTCGTAGAAAAATGGAATTAAATCCCTACCTCTTCACCCTACACAAGAGCCAGCAAAAAATAGATAAAAGACCTAGAAATCAGACCAGAGACTTTGAAGCTATAAGAGAACACTAACATATATGCACAGGTAGAAACTTCCTCAATAATACCCTCAAAGCTCAGCAAGTTAAAAGAAGAATTCAAAAATAGGATGACATTAAGCTAGAAAGCTTCTGGTCATCAAAAGAAATGATTAAGAGTCTTAAGAAAGAGCCTGCAAAATGGGAGGGCTTTACTAGCTATCGCTCTTAAAATATTTAACACTAAAAATACAAATAAATCCAGTCAAGAAAATGGTCAATAGAACTAAATAGACACTTCCCACAACAAGAGATACAGATGCCCATAAATACATGAAATAATGTTCATCATCGTTAGCCATCTGGAAGACACAAATCAAAACTACCCAATTAGAATAGCAATCATCAAGAAGTCAACAATACTGGCTAAGATGTTGGAAAATAGGAACTCTTCTACACTGTTGGTGTGATTACAAATTAATACAGCCACTATGGAGATCAATATAGAGATTCCTCAGAAAACTGGGAATGGATCCACCATGTGATCCAGATAGCACTCTTGGGTATCTTTCCAAAGGTACTAAAATAAAAAATATTATATATATATATATATATATATATATATATATATATATATATCCATGTTTGTAGCAGTACAATTCATAATAACCAAACTATGGAACCAAACTAGGTGTCCATCAATAGATGAATGGATTAGAAAATTATGGGATACACACACAATGAAATTCTACTCAGCAATATAGAAGAATAAAATTATGGCATTGCAAGAAAGTGAATGGACTTGGCAAACATTATGTTAAATGAGATTACCTAGTCACAGAAATTGAAGGGTCATATATTTTTCTCTCATATGCAACAGCTAGGAAATATTTTGGATACAAGAGAGCAAAGTTGACATTTATAACAAGTTTTCCAAAACTCAAAATCTAAATGAAGTATTTTTGTTGACCTCAAATTAACTTTGAGTTTTTCTTTTCTTTTTTTTTTTTTTTTTTTTTTTTTTTTTTTGGTGGTACTGGGGGTGGAACCCAGAGGCTTTCTACCTCCGGGCTATATTCCCACGCCTTTTTTTAATATATTTTATTTGGAAACAGGGTCTCACTAGGTTGCTGAGAGCCTCACTAAGTAGCTGAGTCTGGCTTCGAACCCGTGTGATCCTCCTGTCTCAGCCTCCCAAGCGCGGGGATTATAAGCGTGCACCACCATGCCCGGCGTTTTTCTATGTGGGACTTTGGAACATCCCAAAAGAATATCTCAAAATAAATATTAAGCTAATTGTGCTTACATTATTTGTTAATTATATGGGAAGCCATGTCAAATTATCAATAATGCTAGATTAACCTTCTTTGGTTTCTATTTATATAGATATTTTACTAATATATATTATAGAAATTGCATGAAATTTATAGAAATCTAATTGTTTGATATGCCACTATCATAATCCTTATTAATGCTTTGTAATGTAATATGCAACAGAAATGACCAAATTCCTTGTCCATTCCAACATTGAAATGAATTTAAGTCATGGCCATTTTAGATCTTGCCTTTCATAGATGGTTAAGTGGTTTGTACTTTACCAAGCAATTATAAACTTAATGTGTTAACCTTAAACTTGATGTGTTATGCCTTAATCTCCAAGGCTATTCATAGAAAAGACTGACAAGTAGATGTTCCAGAGAACTTTAAGATCATACCTTTGGACTCATTAAAAATTCCCAGAATTCTAATGAAGAAGCTAATGGGTTTATAAAACTGCTAACACATGATCAAGAAGAACAAGAAAACATTAAATTCTAAAAAACTAACTTGGTGGATTTTCTTACTCTCAGCTAGTACTGAAATTGTCAAGATATACAGTTTGAATAAATTCCATATGATTGATCCAAGTCAAATTGCTTATGATAACCAATATAATAAATAGTTCTATGCAACTGAATTGAAGAAACAAATGGGTCTTTAAGGAGACACATATCCAGTGATGAGCATGGATTCAGAGAGAGTCTGGCTACTTGGTCCTTCACCAGTCCTTAATTCTCCCCTTATTAAAAAACTCTGCACTCCATGATACACCATGAAAAAGATGCAATGATCCAAATTATGAAATGATTGTGGTCAGAGTACTATTCTAACATTGCTAAAACCCATAACTTCATTTGCCAAACCCATAACTGTAGTAAGAAAATAAAAACCTAAGGTGATATATTTCCAGAAACCACTAAATCATTTGAACACATGCAGGTGGATTTCCTTCCATTGCCACCTTCAATACATAATTTCTGGTGGTATAGAAGCTTTACCATATAAAAAGGCCAATGCTGCTATAGTAATTTAAAAGTGATTACAAAATGTATTTCCCTTATGGGGCACTCCTGGAGAAATCTCCAGAGGGAGAGGAACACATTTCACTGCACAAGTTATAAAGTAAGTTAAAGCTAAAAGGCAAATACCTTGTTAAAAATTATGGACCAAGGCAAAACTATTGATCAGATCCACTTCCACTTGAATACATAAATTGGTCCTATATAAAACAGTTACTGGAAGGCCTCTGTCTTTCATAAAAGAAGCTTGTGTATCTACCATTCAGAAACTCTGACATGACTCAATAGTGCAAGGCTTTAATAAATTATACCAAAGTATGTTTTCAATAGGTAAAAGAAGCCATTCGTGACCACCAATTCATAAAAAGACCTTTTACAACCTTTTAGAACCCAGCAATTGGGTCACTGGGAAACAACATGGAGAAAGACTACCCTTGAACTCTGTTAGAAGGGACTATGCACATTATCTACAGCAAAACTTTAGGACTTTTGCCTCCAATACACATCTCCCAGATCAAAGGGGCCTCTGCAGACCCCTGAAACTATATGCCTATTATAGACCTTAAGATATACCCAATCAGTGAAGTTTTCACCAAATGCAAACAGTATCCCAGATGTAAATAAGTCAGATCAAGGATCAATATTTCTTTGTCATCATTAAACTTTTTCTTTACTTACTTATCTTTTTATTTCTTTCTTTATATTTCCCTTTATTTACTGTTACCCTAATTCCTTCCCCCTTTTCATTATAGGTATCTAAAACCATGATAAATGATACTACAGATAATGGAAGACAATTGTGTTGCATTTCTAGGCATCTCACACTCAGGAACTGACTACGTATGCGGGTACAAGTAATTGCCAGTAAGATTTCACTTATTAAATCCAATAAGTGCATCTTCCACTAAATATAGCTGCCATCCATACAGCATGCTATGAGTGACCACATAAGAGTAAGTTTCCCACTGGACCCTGTTCAGAAGCTAAGCAAACAGATTTAATTGACCTCTGCTCAAATGCCATGAGGTGGCCCTCTTTTCCAGACTGTTAAGTCTGCAGAGAATTGGGCTGATTCACCATTGCAGATCATGCTATTTGGCCTAGTTCGCTGCTGCCTTCCAAGATCTTCCCCCAAGGATTCTTAAATAAAGCTCCCATGATCAAAGGTCAATGTTGTCAATAACTGTAGTTAGTACCAACCTTGAACTGGGTAAAGATGATCTAGTATCCACTGAGGGAAGGTCCCTGTAAAATTCCAGGGGACCTACTTTGAGTACAACTGGAATTCCAGTTGTATGGAACTTAAAGCCAACCCATAAATTGTGGGAAACCATAGGCTTAATAGCCAATAAGATCTTCTAGGGGTCCAGACAATTAGAAGCCACTCTTTGAAAGGGAGAAGAGAACATTTCACATTCAGCAAAAATACTTATGGAGCAACACATAAATTTAAATTTTTTCTTGACTCATGTTGGAAGTGTGTTTATGATATTGAACAAAGCTGGATGCTGCCCTTATCTTTTCTCTGATTTTACTACTACAAAAAAGATTAGTGTAAGACAAATGTGGTAGCCCATGCTTGTAATTCCAGCATTTGGGAGGCTGAGGCAGGAGGATCATGGTTCATGGACAGCCTCAGCTACTACTTAGTGAGGTCCTTTGCAACTCACTGAGACCCCGTTTCTAAATGAAGAATAAAAAATTAGGGCTGGGGGTATAACTCAGAGGTAGAATGCCCCTGGATTCTATCCTCAGCACTGGGGGGAAAAAAAGAGATTAGTTTAAAAAGTGGCTGATCCTAGCTGGGTATGGTGGCACATACTTATAATCCTAGTACTTGAGAAGCTAAGACAGGATGATCAGAGGTTTGAAGCCAGCCTCACAACTTAGTGAAACTCTTGGCAACCTAGCATGACCCCTTTCTAAATTAAAAGCAGGATTAGATCAGGAGATGTATCTTGGAGATAGAATGTCCCTGGGTCCAATTTTTAAAAAGTAGCTGATACTGTTTTCTAAACAACACCACTAAATGCATTTAGGGAATTTCCCAGGAGAAAAAAAAATCATAATGTTTTTAGGGGAGTAGCTGGCAGTGGCTCTACAGGCATTCAGCATGGTGGATGGCAAGCTTGGCTATTCCAAGGTTTCCAATCTTTCTGTTTCTTTTAGTGGATTTCTTGGTTACTATGACTTGTGTTACCAAGCTAACTAAAAACTCAATACCTCTTTAAATCAGCTCATTTGGTAGTGACTATGATTCTCTGTGTGTGTGTGTGTGTGTGTGTGTGTGTGTGTGTGTGTGTGTTACTGGGGATGGAACCAGGGGCATTCTACCTCTGAGCTATACCCCCAGCCCTGTTTTCTATTCTTTACTTTGAAACAGGGTCTCACTGAGTTGCAGAGGCCTCACTAAGTAGCTGATGCCCGGCTGTGACTATGATTCTTAATAACCGTCATACCCCAAACAGGGATGACAACCATATGGACTTAAATACTGTTAAACTCTTTATATGTTGGTAAGTTTGATATGTAGAGACACCCGCAAAGGAAAGCACTTTTGTTTCTATGCAATCTTCTTCTGATTGCCATCATAATATTCTTCCTCATAGGTTGTAGTTCTCAGAAGTTTTAAATGCTTGGATCCAGCTGTTCTTTGTACATCAAGTGGTCTCACTGTGGGTAAAACAACCAAAACACAAAAAGTAGAGAGACAGCCCCAATCTAACAAGTCTGGCAACACAGCTTCTCCTCATAAGTGCTATGATTATGAAGATAGGCTTCTAGAACACCAGGTTTCTAGAACCTGACTCTACTCACTCCATCTCAAAGCCCTCCATATCTCCTCTCTGCTCTCTCTTCTGAGAAAAAATCAATAAAACTAACAAAGTTCATCTGTTTTGTTTCACTCTTAGAGAGCTAACCTAGTCAGTCACTCTAACCAAGTAGAAATTACCTGGTAGAAAAGGAAAGAAGAAAATAGTAGATAGTGACAATGGTCTCTGTGGGAATCCCATCTGACCACGACATTCTCAGATGCTCTTTTAAAAAGTCTTTGTATCACAAAGCACATACATATAATGAGATGCGATCTCCCATGGGCGATATTTTCCACATGCAGTTCTAGCAATCGTCACAAAGACTTTTCAGTCCCCTTCTGCAGGTGTGGGCAACAGCAACAGAGGCTAGGAATCAGACTCTGTGTGGGCTACACCAAGATCAACCTGTACTCTGCGCTCTCGCTCTCTCTATCCCTCTCTGGCTTGAACCCACACACATGCACAGATACACACATTCCAAAGGCTCTCCTCTTCCATAAGTTTTATGAAACAACATTAATACACATAGCTTCTCCTTGTACACCCAACCTGAAGAAGCTGCATTCACCTGACTCTTCACAAGAAGCCCTGTCGTCACCAGAACACTTGCCACAAATACTGGCGATCTCACTGATTAATGAACCTGTTTTGGTTAGTGTATTCATTTTCCAGCTTCTCATCTACTGAGACCACAGGTGTGCACCACCACGGCAAAAGAACATTAGGAACCAGGATTGGTGGCTCATACCTATAATCTCAGTGCCCGAAGGGCTGAGATAAGAGGATCACAGGTTCGAAACCAATAGGGAGGCTTTCAGCAAAGTAGCAAAACTCTACTTCAAAAACAAAAAATAAATAGAAAAGGGCTGGGAGTGTGGGTATAGCTCAGAGGTAGGATACTCCTGGGTCCAATCCCCAATACTACCCCCACAAACACACACACAAAGAACATCAGTCATATTGGACCGAGGTCCCACTCTACTCCAATATGATTGCTTCTTAACTTAGCTAATTACATCTTCAAACAACTAGTGCTAGCCTCCAGAGCTGTAAGAGAGTAAATCTATGTTGTTTAAGCCTCACAGTTTGTGGTAATTTGTTACAGCAGCCCTAGGAAACCACACACACAAAAAAACCCCCTCTGGCTTAGCTTTGTTTAACCCAGAGTTTCACACACTTATTTAACCAAATAAGCATTTCCCCTATCGTAGCTATTCATCGCCCCTCATTGCTTGGTGGGGGGAGTATGTGTTTTAGAAGAATAAATCTAATCTTCCTATTTTACAGATAAAGAAACTGAAACTCAGGGAGGGTGATGGTTTTACATGGCCGAGCATTGTAGATGGAGCTCAGACTTCAAGTGCACGCTGTGTTTTCTTTACCATACTTATAATGAATTGCGTCCTTCTCAGCTGCCTCAGGAAATGGGGCATAATATACAAGATAAGCAAAACTGAACCCTTTCCCCAAATAACTAGGGGGTCTTGGAAGAAGTTTTCTACTCAATATCTTCCCAGTCAATAGGTGACTTTCTTTTGTGTGTGATAGAAAGGAATGAGAGGTAATGGGGGTCGAACCCAGGAACATTGTACTTCTGAGCTACACTCTCAGCCCTGTTTTTTTTTTAAACATGGCCAAGGTGAGCTGTTAAGGGCCTCAATAAATTTCTGAGGCTGGCCTTGAACTTGCTATCGATGCTCTTGTCTCAGTATATTAAGTACTGGGACTACAAGAATGTGCCACCATGCCTGGCTGTTCCACTTTCTCATGGGGGTAGGGGGTAAATATGTACAAGAAGCCAATTACAAGAGCAGCTGGCCTGATGTAAACTGTTATCTCAGATAAGCTCAGAATGGGTGGGTATGTTCTACAGCTGCAGTTTAACTTCTCTGGTGCCTCTCACCCCTTGTGCCCAGGAAGAGGCAAAAGAATCAGCCTCTTCTGTCTGAAAGGGGCACCATTTAACTTCATTGTGTATTATTCAACCCTTTCCTGCTTTTGACTTGGCCCCCTTCCCTGGGCATACAGAACCCACCAGAAGCCACCCAGGCAAGCCCAGCCCTGGTGCAGGGGAGGCAGCCTACCTACCTTCCACCTGGTAAGCTGCAGTGGCCGCCCCCCATCCGAATCCTGCAGGGAAAGCCATATCTTCTGGAACTGCTAAGTTTACCTGCAGCTATCAGGAGCTCAGCACCCTTCAGCCCGAGGAGCAGAGCAACTGAACAAATACCAAGTGATCTCTCACACCAAACTAGAGTCTTCACGTCCAAATATATGTGTAAGCAAGAAGGAGTCAGGTAGAAGGATCCCAACTGATTGGCCACAGCCTTGGCGAATCCAAGTCAGTCTGGGAAAGGGGAGCGATTGTACCTTCACCTTCCAGGCTTCTGCCTGGCTCTCAACAGCTTGATCAGCCTGGCTGCTCAGTTAACCTTTTCCCTTGGAATGTAACACACAGAAACTGTTTTTAGAAGTTATGTAATCCTCCTAGAATTTTCCCTTAGCCAAATGCTGGTCTCTACTCCCTAGAGATAACCATATTTTACAGTTTTTTTCTGGCACTTATTCCCACATAGATTAAATAATAGACTAATACTGCTGCTGCTTTTTTTTTTTAATTTTAGTTAACTATTAACTTCTGGGTATAGGGGTAGAAGATCTAGTGCATTCTCTCTCCTTCTCTCCTTCTTTCTCTGTCTCTTTCTGCTTCTCTCCTTTCTTCCCTTCCTCCCTCCTCTGTCTTCCTCCATTCATGATACATGAGATTAGTTTTGCTAATTAAATAAATTTGATGTTTACATTACCATGACTACATTAGATTCAAAGTGGAGTCATGTAGCATGCCATACCTTTCATGTAACTTTTTATTTTCTCTGTCATTAGTCAACTGCTCCTTAATTTTCTCTACACTTATCACTAAACTCATCCCTAAACACATCTCAAATACAAATCTCCAGGCTGTTCTAAGACCTGTTTTCCTGATCCACCCTGTTTTATTGGTATTTTGGGCCACCACAAGAATATCATGAATGATCCCCTTCCTTTTTCCCCTTGTCTTTCTTACTCTCTTTTCTTCTCCTCTGTAAAATAAAGAAATCCAGAATAACTTTCTGGTCAAGGGAGCATGAGAAGTAAAATTTCAAAACCTTTTCCCTCTGGAATTATCTTTAGCATCCCTCTTGATACAGTTTGCATCGTACTAGATTTAATAATGAAAATAATTTCCACTCAGGATTTCGAAGGCACTGGTTTATGTTTTTCTAGCTTCTTGCATAGCTGTAGGAGAGTCTGGTGACAATCTACTTCACAATCTTATGTAACCAGCCTGTGCTGGTCCCCATCCCTCCCTCACTGCTCTCCACAATTCTGTTGGAAGTAGCAAAGCCATGTGCCCTGGTGTGAGACTTTTCTTCCCTGTGCTGCATAACCAGTGGTGCTTTGTAGAAATCTAGACTTTTGGCTATAGGGGAAACTAGAAAAGAGATCTAGATAGCTCTTCACACTGTAAATATTAACTTGACCCTTAAATAAAAAGGTTATTTTTAAAGTGCTTGCAGAAAGAGGACTTGGGCAGAGTTAGTGAGGAAAAGTATGTATTCAATTTTCTCAAATTGTGTACCAAACCATCCTATGTTGTGGAATGACAGAAACATGAGGTTTAGAAGGAAGTTCAATTCCTACTCTCTCCAGTTATTCTAACCCTACAAAGAAAAAAGGACTTAAACATGAAAAGAGGGAAGAAATTCAAAAGTATATGTTTAGTGAAATAAAAATAAAAATTTTAGGTTAACTATTACATTTAGCACCTAGAGTCATTCAGTTTTGAAACAATCTTGGGTGGGGGGGAAGAATTATTAAAACATTTCCATTACCAAACACTAGATGGCAGTGTTGCGATTTTTTAGGTTTACAAGTATGTTTTCAAAGTGGCATTCAAACTTATTGTCTGACCAGGGAGGGGCTACTTCAATATCTCCAGGCTAATTACTACTGCCCTTCTGAAGAGTCACCTCTAGAAATAACAACCTACCTTCTCAGTGCTCCATATTCTCTAAAGTTATTTGTCAAGAAACAGAAGAATTTAGTTTTTCTCAACTCTGGATCCTCTAGTACACCATTTTCTAAATTTGGGAATCTCTTTACATTCTAAAACATACTTGAGGCAAAGAACGTTTCTTCCTTTTAATGTTGGATGCATAGAGAGAGACAATTAGAGTGTCTTAAAAGCAAAGCCTAATTTTTAAGATATATTTATTGTTTATTTAATTTAAAATAGTAATGAAAAACATGTTAACATAAATATTTTCTGAAAAATAACTATTATATTTCAACACAACAGCAATAAAAAATGAAAAGAACGGCCTTATTTTAAATTTTACAAATCCTGCTGTACTTGGTTTAGTAGAAAATATTTGGTTGCTCATACCTGCTTCTTATTCAATTTGCTCTCCTAGAAAACTCCACTATAAATTGTAAAAGAATGAGAGAAGAAAGCAAAAAAAAAGGAAAATCATGCATTAGCATTATTATGAAGATAGTTTTTACCTGGACCCTCTGGATGAGTCTTGAGGATCCTTAAGAATCCATGGACCACCCTTTAAAAAACCTACCTATCCTAGTATTCTCTTCATAACTCTCTTCCAGTATCTTTAACACAAATCCACATCTTTCTCACCTTTTAAAAACTACAGTTGAGACTTCTGGGAAGATGGCAACCAAGAGAAGCACCACATACCAGTCCTGCTGACGCTCCATCTCCATTGCCTCAAAAATAGCATTCATCAAAGCCAGAAAATACTATCAGTAGAGGAATAAAAATGTAGATACAAGGGACAGATTAAAAGAAGTTTAGCCTGGTGTGGTGGTGCACGCTTGTAATCCCTGTGCTTGGGAGGTGGAGACAGGAGGATTGCGCAGGTTCGAACCCAGCATCTCTTGGTTAAGAGACCCTGTTTCCAAATAAAATATAAAAAAATAGGTCTGGGAGTGTACCCCAGAGGTAGACGGGTTCCATCCCCAGTACCACCAGAAAAAAAAAAAAAAAAAAAAAAAAAAGTTTAGAAGACCAATTAAAGAGCAGAAAAGAAACCGGCCTGTCTTGCAGCAGTGGGTCTGCAGCAGAGCCTTCTTGCCCCCTGAAGTGAGGAGTTGCAGACCATGGGGTTATAAGCCATCAGTTCTTCCTGCACAAACACCAGCTACAACTTCCAACAGTGGCAACCGAGCCCACCACACCCTCCAGGGACCCAGAGCAGAGCTCAAGAGCAGAAAAAAAACCCACCCACCTCACAGCCGAGGGCACCGTGGTGCCGCCATCTTGCCTCACTGCACCTGAATTCAGAGTTGTTCAGGAAAGCATCCAGGATCTGAAGTAAGCAGCTGCAGATCATCCGAATTGTAAGTCATCAGTTCCTCCTGCGCAAACAGCAGCTACAATTTGCAATAGGGCGGCCAAGCACATCACGCCCTCCAGAGATCCAGACTGGCACTCACCAAAACCGTAAGTAAAGCTGCGATCCCTGCAATGCCTAGTGCAGTGCACCCAGGGACTCGCGCAGCCGCGATAAACTTGCTAGGTCTAAAACTTTACAGTCCAGCCCAGCAAAGGAGGGTTGGAGTCTACAACTTGCAGCAGTGGTGGCTGAGCTTACCACACCCTCTAGAGATCCAGCTGCACTCAATAACACCGTAAGTTAAGTTGTGGTTCCCGTGGGAGAATGGGCAGCATGGTGAGGCCACCATTACTCCCTGGGTCTGAGACTTTGCAGTTCAACCTGGAGAAGGTAGGGATAGAATCTGCTCTTGGAAATAGTAGAGACTCAGATGGACTCAGACTCTAATCAGTGGAAAGCGTGGGGGGAGACCTACACTTAACACTAGACCCAAATAGTAGGATATCTGGGATCACCACAGACCACTCCTTCAACAGTATAAATCCAAGGTTGTATGTTCAACTATCCTCATCTCAAACACACTAATCTTTTTGAGGTACTGCAGTCTTTCCTCATGAGAGTCAACAGCTTCTGTCAACTTTCCAAGTTGTAGGCAAATTTAAGTTATTTTCATGATGATTTTGTCTACAGGTGGGCTCTTCCTACAATTCTGAGGAGTGCTAAGAGATCACAAATTCAATTACCTTCACAGTTAAAAAAAAAAAAAACTCTTACAGAAACCTGTTCTTTGTTAACTTCAAAACATATATATATAGTTCTCCGGTAAGGATTCAGTCCCATTAGTCACGACCTTGACTCTTTCTATTTGAGTTGCAGAGACTCAGAAACTGCATGTTCCTGGGTACCTGTATTAGGGGAATGTAAGATTCTAAATGAGCATTTGTTTGAAACAAAGATGCCTATGTACAGGAGTCCATCATAACTCCTTCTCCATCTGGGTCCCACTCTCAGAAGACATTTGTCAGTTCCAGTCCCATCCCATGACTGACTGTGTCCCGGTCAGTTGTGTGGCCCTGGAGGGACTTAGGCTACTTGGAGGCTGGTTCAATAAAACCTGCTTCATCTACACATCATCATCCCTCTTCTGGCTGGATAGATGGGCTCCACTGGAGAACGCAAGGCCCTGTATCTCCTAGATAGAAGAAGCCTTGTTGCTGGAGTCACTGCATAGAACAAGACCTAGGACCAGCCCTACAAGCAACCCACTTCAGACTGTGGTATGAGCAAGACCTGAACATTTACTTTGCTAAGTCACTAAGACTGAGGAGTTGCTGAAAGTGTACTCTGTATAATAACTATATATATTCAACGAAACCTCTTTAGTAAGCTCATGTTGCTAGAGAGGAAAAGGAAATGAGACAGAAAACGAAGGCAGACCAGGGAGCAAATCCTCTGAGAGTTGTCTGGCCAGTGGATTGCCCATCTTGATTTTCAGCATTTACCAAGAAACGTCCAACCCAATTTTGACCAAAGAAGGCACATTTCCAGAAGAAGGCACACTTTCCAAACAGAGCCCCTGGCCCCCTGCAACTCGCTGGCTATTTTTACTTTCTCAGTCATTCTAATTGCAATTATACGTTTACTTCCTATAAGGTCTCTCAGCTTGTCTAAAATGTTAATTTTATTGCTTTAGGCTAGAACCATATAAACTCATTGTGGTGATATCAACTTCTCGTGCATGAAGATGCAAAACTGAATTCGTTATAACAATCCTTCCAATTCTGTAGTAAACAGACTCTGTCAAACCGTGGGGTGCAGGAAGCAGATCAATAAAGGGAACCTTTGATTGTAAAAATTCTGACTAACATATCATGCATGTTTATATGTGGGAGCCAGGGCCAATGATGTTTTTTAATTGGGTATCTAAAATTCAGTCGACCTGCCTCTTGGTAACAGAATATGATGTTTCTTTGGTATCTGCCTTTGTCCTATGCAGCCTAAATGATTCTGGAAAATCTGACACTGGGAACCAACCAGTACCTCACCAGCTCCTGGGATGCATTGAAGTTCATCTTCATATCTCACCTCATTAGTTAAAGGGATTAGATTAGACATGGGCTGGACACCCAATTCAGTGAGACAGAAAAAGCTCATTAGGTTTCTGAAAAATCAGTTTTCTCACTTTTCACTGAAGCTGCTAAAAAGACCTAGTTCTCCTGCTATACCTCAGTGGGGAAGTTTGGGACCGCTGTCTCATAAAAACAAAGAGGACCAGCCTTGGGACACACAAGAAAAAGGGAAGGAAAAAAGCTTTTGAGATCTTGTGAATTTCCTTACTACCTGAATTTCCTTTAGGCCTGTTTGTGTTGGGTTCCCTGATACTTGCGACCAAAAAATAGTGAACGTGTGTGTCCATGCACATGTACACATGTGCACACATGCTTAAGTGACCATATGCATATTTTACATATATAGTTGACCATTGAACAAAATGATTTGAATGGCACAACTTCACTTATATGTGGTTGTTCATATGCTTGGTTTTGGTTTTAAATTTGCCAGTATTTGAAATTTTTCAAACAAACTGTATAGCCTATAAATATGGAAAAAATATGTCACAAATGCATAAAATATGTATAGATAGTAGTTTATTTTATCATTTACAACCATCAAATTTATACCAATCTATTATAAAATGTTTAAAATTTATCAAAACCTACCCAGACAAACACTTATATGGCACCATTCACAGTCAAGAGAAATGTAAACAAGATCCAGAATTAAATCATAGCTGCATAAAATTAAATGTAGTATTCCTGTCCCACTTTAGTAATGTCGTAGCCACCTCCAGTTGCTATTGCAGTGAGCTCAACTGTTGCAAATATCCACTGAAAACCTTATGACACTAGTCCTATCTAGACCACCAGCTCCTCTCCTCGTCAAATGAGTATCACAGCAAAAGGGGATCTCTTCCAGTTTGTATTTTTCACCACATAAAATACATATAAAAATATGTCTTTACTGACTTTTGTTATCAGTAAGACTTCTAGTGAACAGCAGGCTTTCATTAGTTAAGTTTCTGGGGAGTAGAAAGTATAGCGCAGGTTTATCCACTGCACAGGGGTCCAGTGTTCCTACCCCACACTGTTTCAGGCTCAACTGTCTATATGTGACATATTTACATGTGCATATGGTATGTTTAAACTTGTATTTTTTATTTATATTTTTATGTGGTACTAGGGATGGAACCCAGGGCCATTCAACCTCCAAGCTACACCCCCAGCCCTATTGTTTTGTTTTGGTTTTTTTGCAGGTCTGGGGATGGAACCCAGGGGCATTTGACCTCGGAGCTACACCCACTGCCCTATTTTTTATTCTTTATTTTGAAACAGGGTCTCACTGAGTTGTGAAGGGCCTCACTAAGTAGCTGAGGCTGTCCTTGAACCATGATCCTCTTGTCTCAGCCTCCCGAATTCTGGGATTACAAGTGTGTACTACCACGCCTGACTTTCAACTTGTTTTTATGTAGATGTAGATGTGCATGACTGAAATAGACATATGAACATATATGCTTATATACATATATGCATGCATGTTTGTATGGTTCATCTGTTTCTAGGTACCCTAAATTCCCTCCAAATAAAGAAACTTCATAAATTTACCAGATTTTTTTTCTAGCTGTCTTGAATGCCAGCCCAGATCACCAGCCAGGAAATGAAGATATATGTGAGATAATTAATGGCAGGCTCAAGTGGGATTCAATTACATTATTTGCATTTATTTATTGAAGGCTACACACCCCATAAGATTTAGCATGACAGAAATATAAAACAACAGCAGTACATCACTCAACAATTCAAAAAAAATCCATATTGCTATGTAATTAAGGACTTACTATTGAGGAATTTTCAAAACCAACAACAAAACTAAAAAAATGCTCCACTCTTCAAGGTGTTGACAGGCCAATACTAACAATGGTGTACAAGTCATCACAGAAACCACTCAATACCACTCAAAGCTCAGCTGTTGAGCCTGGAGCTCTAAGTACAAAAGGCAGTGAGTGGAGGCAGAGCCTTCTTTCGGAATTCCTTCTGGGAGTGTCCAAGGAACACCCACAGCTGTGCTGTCAAGTCCGGCAGTAGCACTTTTCAGAACCTCGTTCACCACGCAGCTGCCGGGGCCTGGGTCCACCTCAGCAATGTGATTCAGATTCATCAAATACGCTATTCTCGCAGACTTAAACAGCTTGTTGTTAGGTTCTGGACCCCCATACGGGGCAGGGGCGGGGCTGACCCGCCTACCCTCCAAGGCCCAGGATGTTCCCACGGAAAGCCACTCCCATTTGATAAAAAGGGGAACGCGGAGATCTCAAGACACAGAAGCTTGTGGGACAGAGAGATTCCTACACTCGTGGAAGGCTCTCTCCCCACCCCCACCCCGGACCCGCGACACGGGGGTGGGGGAGGGAGCTGCCCGGGACAAATGGGCTGACCTAATAAAGACTTATGGCACCTGCATGGATGATCTCTCGTGTCTGTGGAACTCGCAAACCTGTCTGTGGAACTCGCAAACATTACACTTGTCCTCCTAAGAACAACACGCCCAGCACAAGCCCACTCCGCGGATTCCTACAGAGTAGTTGAAGAAGTCTTATACTGAGCTGGGATTCAGTGAAGCCGGGGTCAGGGGAGAACAATGTAAGGATGCCGCTGGCTCTCAGCCTCAGCCCTGATGCTAAGTACCAGAAAGGGAATACTCAAGTTCAAAGCTTGCTGTAGACACTGAACTGTGTCGACCCCATATGAGTCACGTGCCTTGGGACTGGGCTGTGGCCAGTCCACCCAAGTCCACACCGGTCTGCACACTGGAGAATACCTTTGATTGTTCATCGCCCTTAGGGCCTGGGTTTGAACTTCAAAACATGTCCTCTTCCCATAAGTAAACAAAGCCATGTGCTAGAGGCCCGTGACCTGGAAAAGAAGCATAAAAGAGCAAAATTGAGCCAAATACAATGTAAAACCAGAGTGAAAAGGAACAATTTTGGTGATAATAAAAGTATGTTAGATCGACTAGATTGGAAAGCAAGTGGGGCTCTGTGAGGTAGAGATGGAGGAAGCCCTGCACTGACCTTTCTCTCTTGGGTCAGAATCAAAGGCCGCTCATAGCCTGGAACCATCAATCCCTCTTCCCTCCCAGGAGCAGCCCAGCACCAAGCCCTGGTGACTGAAGTTCCTTCACACAGCTTTTGAATGTTAATTTACCTTCATTCCATTGTTCTCTTCTATATTGAAATAGAGTGAAGATGCAGTTTTCTCTCCTCAAATTACAAAGACCAAATCTTAAGGTCTTTAGGAGCCTCCAAAGATATTGCACATTTTTAAAGAGTAAACAGGAATATAAAGTTAGAAATGTCATTCATTTTTTTAATAATATAAGGGTGACATCTATAGTAGACTTAATGTTTATCATAACTATTAAAAATAGAAAACCGTAAAATGTTAACATTGGAAGAAACTGGTAAAAGGGATATAGAAACTATGCTGTCTTCACAATTTTTCTATTTGTCAAAAATTATGGCAAAATAAAATTTTGTTTTCAAAGAAAAACAAAATCAGTAGAAATCCTCGCAGCCTGGTAAGTTCCAAGAAAAACTTCCAGTTTTATTCCCATCCCTCTGGGTGTGGTGGCTCTCAGCCAACATACTCTGCTGTTGCCTGAGCACCTTTCTTTTGTACTTCTTTTTATTTAAATATTTTTATCGGTGCATTGCAATTGTACATCACAGTGAGGTTCAAAGTGACCCAAACACACATGCACACAGGTCTTGGGTGTTTCCCTTCGGGTCCCACTCTGCTGCCTACTCTTCCCCATACATATTAGTGAGACTAGTGGTGATAGCTTCATACATGGCCTGAGCTCCTCTCTAAAACACAAATTGTTCTATGGTAGTTCTCACCCAGAAAGTTCAAACTTCTTAGCATCTGCAAAGCCCATATGATGTGCTTCCTGTCCCTCTGTTCACACCCACACCACATCCCCAGGTCTCCTCTCATGCGCTCTTTTGACTTGTTCCAGCTTTTCAAATCTCCCATGCCAGAGCTCTTTCTCAGGATTGATTCTTTTATTTCCCCCACTTTTTATTATTTTATTATAATTATCAGCACTTATGTTTTGTGTAAGGGACATTGGGGATTGAACTCAGAGACACTCACCTATGAGCTACATCCCCAGCTCTATTTTATTTGTTTTGAAGCAGGGTCTTACTAAGTTGCAGAAGGCCTTGCAAAGTTTATGAGGGTAGCTGCAAACCTCCCACCCTCCTGTCTCAGCCTCCCTAGTCTTGGGATTACAGATGTGTGACACCACACCTGGATATTAGCATATATTCTTTGTGCCAAGTACGAAGTTTCATTGTAAAATCTTTGTACACGCCCTTAATGTGCTTCCATTATATCCACACTCCCTATTACCATCTCTTATGTCTCCTTCCCTTTCCCTTGTTAGGGTCCGAGAGTCACCCCCTTACCCAAATAACGAAGGACACACCAAGGTTGCAACTCACAAGCAGAGTTTATAGTGCTGCAGCTCTCACTGGCATGCCAGGGGTCGAGACTCCTTCACTAGCTTGACTGTCAGTAGAGGAATTGCCCAGCAGCTACCAGAGGGAGCCTCTGGCCGAGCTAGCGTTCAGCCTCAGTAGACAGCAAGGAAAGTGGTCGGAGCTCGACCCTGAGCACACTTCAGGCTCTATTTTTATAGCCCCTGGAGGGGTGGTTACACACGTCACAGCCCGCCAAAAGGTAGGATATAACCAATCAGATAAAAAGGTAAACAAGTACAACCAATAATTTCAAAAGAAAGCACACACACACTTGAATTACAGCAAATAGTCTTAAATGACAGCCTTTCTACGTCACTGCCCGCCAAAGAGTGACTTTCTCTTTCATGCTTGGTTACTATGGCAACCTTCAGCTCGGCCCCTGAGTACTGACCGTTTGAGGAGCCCTCCGGGTGCTTCCTTGAGATAAAGTTGCGGTGAGCTTGGGCCTCACTTCCAAGAAAAATAGCTTCATTCCCTAAATTACTTTATACTATTTTAAAATATCTCAAACTTTAAAAAACAATTCTTAACATCAAGAATTTTGAAAAACAAGTCTATCCTTAAAATAATTTCTAATAGTAACCTAGGTTTTTAAATTAAAACAACTTTTAACATTAAGGTAGCTGGGACATAAGCAAGCAGTTTCACAGAAGCCAGAACTCAGGCAGTTATCATAAGCAGGAACTTACAAGTTGTACTTTATATTGGCAAGTGGGGTTACCGAAGCAGAGACTCACAGTTTTATTCTAGGTTAATTCTTCACATTTTAATTTTATCAGGAGAGGGGAATGTTTCCTCACAGTACTCTCACATGTTTTTGTTACTCTCTTACTTCTACAAGGGTCCTATTTTAATTCTAATATCCTGCTTTCTTATTTCTAGTAGATTCCCTATACTAGTATTGTCAATATCTTAGATTCTTCTTCCTGCATTCCTTCATTTCTCCCTTTTTCTGTTTATACTGAGGATTCTTCCTCAGCTGTATTTGTGTCCAAAAGGTCATAATGACTTTTGAGGACCAAGAGTTGTACCGCGCTTACACGGTTTTTCACAAAGGCTATGAGTTGATTTATAGCACATGGGCCTATGATAAGAATAAGAACTATAACGATTAGGGGCCCAGCCAAGGCCGAGAGAAGGGTCACCAACCATGGGGAAAAATTATACCATGATTCAAACCATCCTTGTTGGGCCTCCCTTTCCTTTTGACGTTTTTGTAATCCTTCCCTCACTTTAGCCATGGAGTCACGCACCACTCCTGTATGATCCGCATAGAAACAGCATTCTTCACCTAGAGCAGCACATAGTCCACCCTGCTTGAGGAACAAGAGATCTAGTCCTCTCCGATTCTGGAGTACAACTTCAGAGAGGGACGTTAGGGATTTTTCCAGTGCAGAAACAGACTGCTCCATGTGCGCTATGTCCTTGTCTATTGCCGACCTTAAGGTAGCCAGGCCATGTTTCTGGGTGGCCAAGGCGGCGATTCCTGTCCCTGCTCCCGCAAGCCCAAGTCCTATTATTACTGAAACAGTAATAGCAGTAATTGGTTCCCTTTTAGGTCTACGAAGGGCTCTTAATTGGCTTATTTGTGTTCCCTCATTCCAATAGTTAAAGGGGACATCTCCTCTATAATATAAGAGGCGGGGCACTATCATTACAATCATACAGAATTCTTGGGAGGGATCGAATACTGTGGTGGTGATATGGGAAGTTATCCCAGTTGAAGAACAGGCCCACCACAGATCTTGTTTGGGGCTTACCCAGGTATTGGCACTCCAATTTGGAGAGGGCAGGGAGGTGGCACACAACTGTTGTTTGTCCTGAGGGACCTTCCCCACACATGTTCCTCTACCTGCTATTTCAGTTATTGAATTTAAGCCCACAGGCTGCTGTTTCCAATTGGTTGGGGTTTCCTTGCTAATGTTATATGTCCCTTCTATTCCTACTGCTTCATAGAAAGGTAAGGTGGGTTCATAACATAGCCAACATGACCCTGTATAATTTGGAGCAGTGTGATTAAGGGTGTTATAAACGGCCTTAGCCATCGACCATAGTGGAGTGGTCCACCCCGCCTTTAGAGCTATTGAGGTAGGGGTGGTAGTGGTCGTGGTGGTAATAGGAATTCTGGTGACTAGCTTTGGGCCTAGTTGGGCAGGTTTCCTAGCAGGTTCTGCCGGTTGTTCTACTGTTAAGAGTAGTTGGGCAAGAACCGCACGGCCGGGTATTATTGTTGTAAAGAAGCTAGGAACCTCAGAACCCATGTGCATTCCAACTACTTCAGTTGTAGGGGACAAGACTATACCCCAAATGAACCCTCGCTCCCATCGATTTTCTGCTTTACCCATCTCCGTAAAATGGATTTTGACTATATTAGCCTCCTCCTTAGAGCCTTCAATTGGATACGGGTTAATGAATTTCATTAATATTAAGCCCGAGTTAACTAACCCCCTTTGGTTTTGTCCGTCTGCTGCGATGACGCAATCCCAATGAGCACAATGGGATTTTTGTACGCCTCCACATTTTTCCCTTAAGTTTACCGATTGATGTTCTGGACATACCCAAAATCCTTTCTTTCTCATGTCCTCACGGGTTATAAGTTTTCTTTTAGGGTCAGTTATGGCATTAACACCCCCCATTATTGTTTCCAGATTAAAATATAAGTCCGGAAACCACGTCAGTGGGGGCGTCACCTTGGACGTTGAATTCCATACCTCATGGGTTACTGCATTTCTAAACACCCAAGTTTGTTTAACCGGTCTATGCGGGTTACCAAAATGGGGAGGGTTCAAGGGAGTAGCCTCAGTCTGGTTCAGCATCATTCCGAGGAGAAGAGACAGGAGGAGAGGACCCGCCATCATCCTTTCTTCTGGTTAGATGTAACTTCAGTGGGTTAGAGAGATGTCTCTGGACGGTCCACTCGTTGGTTGCTTTCCTTATCTCATTAGGTTGTGCTTTTCTTGCATGGGAAAAGTGCACCCAAGGTCCAATGCCGTCAACCTTTAAAGCAGTAGGAGTGGCAAACAAGACAACATAAGGTCCCTTCCATCGAGGTTCCAAAGTCTTTGACTGGTGTCTTTTGACCCAAACCATATCCCCTGGGATTATGCCATGTTTTGGGTTCGATTGTACATCCTTATCATGATAGGCCTGAATAAGGGGCCAGATTGTTTGCTGGACTGTAGCCAGGGCTTCCAGCATGGTTAGATAATTTGGAGCCAGATTTTTCTCCCCTGGTGGCGCCATGGCGCGCTGAATGATGGGAGGAGGTGCCCCATACATGATTTCGAAGGGAGTTAGGCCGTGAATGTATGGGGAATTTCGAACCCGAAAGATGGCTAAGGGAAGGAGTGTCACCCAGTCACCGCCAGTCTCTGTTACCAATTTAGTTAAGGTCTCCTTTAAGGTCCGATTCATCCTCTCTATCTGCCCAGAGCTCTGGGGGTTATATTCACAATGTAATTTCCAATCAATCCCCATGGCTTGAGCTAGTCCTTGGAGGACTTTACTAATGAAAGCCGGACCGTTATCAGACCCAATGGCCTGTGGGATCCCATAGCGGGGAATGATTTCTTCCAACAAGGCTTTAGCTACCACCTGACTTGTTTCCCTCTTTGTGGGAAATGCTTCTACCCACCCCGAGAAAGTATCCACTAATACTAATAGATATCTGTACCCAAATTTGCCCGGTTTTACCTCAGTAAAGTCCACCTCCCAACTCCTTCCTGGTGCCCTCCCGGTTATTCGAATACCTGTATGTATATTCTTTTGCAAGGCTGGCTTCATCATGATACAGCTTACACAGCGATCTACTACCTGTCGAGCTATACTTGCTTGATGGGGAAACCGGAGCTGGGCTGCAGAGAATAGAGTTAGTAGTTTTTTTCATCCCAAGTGGGATGTTTGGTGGAGGTTAGCGAGAAGAAAATGTCCCAAATCTTGTGGCAAAATCAGTTTTCCATCACAGTCTCTGTGCCACTCCCTAGTATTTATAGGATCCCTCAGTCCTAAATGTCTTTTTATCCAATTCAAGTCCTCTGGGGAGTAATTTGGCTGAGGGGGCAAAGCTGGTAACTCAGGAAGAGGCAGACTCACCAGAGCCATGACTTCTGGCTTATTCGCATCGCTAGGATGTTGTTGCACCTCACCCCAATCTTCTGCAGCCACTCGTCTGGCCTCCGCATCTGCTTGCCGGTTACCAATTGCTTCGGGGGTGTTAGCGGATTGATGTCCTGGGATATGCATCACAGCCACAGCTTTTGGTTTATTCACAGCAGTTAACAACCGCTGTACTTCAGCCAAGTTTTTGAGTTCTCGGCCTTCTGCAGAGCGAAATCCCCGCTCCCGGTAGATGGCGCCATGCACATGCACAGTTCCAAATGCATACCGGCTGTCCGTGTAAATATTAACACGTCTTCCTTCGGCTCGCTCAAGAGCCTCAGCCATCGCCACTAGTTCTGCCTTTTGGGCTGATGTCCCGGGAGGCAGAGCACTGCTCCAGATTACCTCTCCATCCTGACTCACCACTGCTGCCCCAGCTCGCCGCTGTCCGTTCTGCACGAAACTGCTACCATCTGTATACCAACATAGTTCACAGTTCAGCAAAGGGACATCTTGTAAATCCCCTCGTATCTGAGCGACCTCAGACAAGACTTCCGTGCAATTATGAAGGGGTTGCTCCAGGTCTGGCGTGGGCAGCAGGGTGGCTGGATTCAAGATCACTGGATCCGTGAAGGTGATCCTAGGTGAATCCAGCAACAGTCCCTGGTAATGAGTCAGTCTGGCATTTGTCATCCATTTGCCTGGAGGCTGCCTTAGGACTCCTTCCACTGGGTGGGGAGCGGTTATTTGCAGATTTTGTCCAAACGTTAATTTATCTGCATCTTTGACAAGAACTGCTATAGCTGCGATGATGCGGAGGCATGGGGGCCACCCGGCTGCCACCGCATCCAGTCTCTTTGACAGGTAGGCTACTGGCCTTTTCCATGGTCCCAGCCGCTGGGTTAACACCCCTTTTGCTACTCCTCCTCGTTCATCCACAAACAGGACGAATGGCTTTAGAGGATCAGGCAAGGTTAATGCAGGAGCCTGTAAGAGGGCTCTTTTAAGATGATCAAATGCCTGTTGATGTTCCCTGGTCCATTGCCACTGTTTAGTCTCTTTGGTAGCCTCATAGAGGGGCCTGGCCACCTCCGCAAAATTAGGTATCCATAGTCGACAAAACCCGGCAGCCCCAGGAATTCTCTTACCTTTCGAGCGGAGGTAGGGGTCGGGATATGAAGAACGGTTTTCTTCATTTCGTCAGTCAGCCATCGCGCTCCATCCCTTAGTTTGTATCCCAGGTATGTGACCGTCTGTTGGCAAATCTGTGCCTTTTTAGCACTGGCACGATACCCCAGGGCCCCCAACTCCTCTAGTAGCTGGCCTGTCGCTTCCAAGCATTCCTGTCTAGTAGCTGCCGCTAGCAGCAAATCATCAACATACTGTAGCAAAGTCACGTGAGGATGAGTCTGTCGGAAATGCTCCAGATCCTGGCTAAGGGCCTCATTAAAAAGAGTGGGGGAATTCTTGAATCCCTGGGGGAGCCTGGTCCACGTTAATTGGCCTATCTTTCCCCCTTTTTCTTCTTGCCACTCAAAAGCAAACAATGGTTGGCTAACCTCAGCCAATCTTAAACTAAAATACGCATCCTTTAAATCGAGAGTCGTGTACCAAATTAGTATTGGGGAAAGATGGCTCAAAATTGTGTAGGGATTAGGCACGGTTGGGTGTATGTCTTCAGTTCTTTCATTGATCTTTCTAAGATCCTGCACTGGTCGATAATCTGTTCCTCCTGGCTTTTTGACTGGGAGGAGAGGGGTGTTCCATGCCGAATGACAGGGCCTGAGGACTCCAGCTCTCAGCAGTCTATGGATATGAGGCGCTATCCCTCGTCGTGCTTCCTCGGGCATTGGATATTGTTTAACCCTTATAGGTTGGGCAGTAGCTTTCAATTCCACTATGATTGGAGCCACATGCTTGGCTAGTCCTACGCCTGTTATTTCAGCCCAAGCATTGGGGTAGCGCTCTAACCATATTGTCATATCCTCCTGATCTCTTAATTTCTTCCCTTGCTCTTTAAATAAACGGTATTCATCATTTAGTGACAAGGTTAGGACATGTAATGGCTGGCCATCTCCGTCAGTAACCTTAATTCCTTCTGGCTCAAAATGGATACGGGCATTTACCTTAGTAAGCAAATCTCTTCCCAATAATGGGGCTGGGCTTTCAGGAACCACCAGAAATGAGTGAGTGACCTGATGTTTCCCCAAATTAACAGTTCGTTTATTTGTCCATGAACAAAGTTTCGAGCCAGTGGCCCCCTGGACCACACTAGTTCTTTGGTTATCTAGCTTTCCCCACGACTGGTTTAATACAGAATATTGTGCTCCGGTGTCTACCATGAATCCCACCGGTTTCCCCTCCACTGTTAAAGTTACCCAAGACTCGGGGAGGGGAGTCGAGCCCTGACCCCCTCATTGTTTTTCTCCCACTAAGAGACCCTTGGCTTGTTCCACCGCTCTTTCCCTTTCCCTTTTAAAATTATAATTGTTTCCCCTTCTTTCCCTTTCTGGAAGTTTTGGGCAGTTATGCTTCCAGTGCCCATAACCCCTGCATCTTGCACACTGGTTCCTGTCTAACCTAGTAAAGTTTTTGTTCCTTAGCTTATATTCATCCCTGTCCTTGATTCCTGCCAAAAAGATTCGAGCTATTTCTTTCTGCTGCTTTCGGTTTTCCCTCGCTTGGAATTCACGATCTTCCCTTCTAATTTTCTCCTGGACCTCCCTATCTTCCTTTCTTAATCTTTCCTCTCTCTCTTCCTTAGTCTCTCTGGTATTAAATACTTTCTCTGCTATTTGCATCATTTCTCCCACAGTTAACTCTCCCAGATTCTCCTGTTTGCTTAATTTCTTTCTGATATCAGGAGCTGCTTGACTAATGAAAGAAAGTATAATGGCTGATCGATGTTCGTCTGCCTTTGGATTTATTGGGGTATACTGCCTATAAGCATCGTACAAACGCTCTAAAAATGCGGCCGGGCTTTCAGTGTCTCCTTGAACAACAGCTTTTACTTTGGAAAAATTAGTAGGCTGCCTGGCAGCTGCTTGGAGACCGGTCATTAGAGTCTGGCGGTATACTCGGAGACGCTCCCTACCTCGTGCGTCCCTGAAGTCCCAGTCTGGGCGGTTGAGAGGGAAGGTGTCCTCAATTTCATTCTGGAGTGTGGTGGGTCTCCCATTCTCGCCGAGAACATTCTTTCTGGCTTCGTTGATAATGCGCTCCCTTTCTTCAGTGGTGAAGAGTGTTTTCAACAGCTGCTGGCAGTCATCCCAGGTGGGGCAATGGGTATGCATGATAGATTCTAATAATCCTATAAGACACTTAGGATCTTCAGAGAAAGGGGGGTTCTGGGTTCTCCAGTTATATAGGTCACTGGAGGAGAAAGGCCAATACTGATAAAGGTGATTCCCTTCCGGTCCCCCCTGTCCAGTGGCACGAACTGGGAGAACCGAGACCTCCTCCTCTTGTGTTGAGGAGGTGGGCTCCTGTTCCTCTTCCTGTCTTTGGAGCCCCCTAGTTCGTGGTCTACGACCTCTGTCCTGGTTCTGAGATACGGGTGCTGAAGAGGAGGGCCTGGCCACACTATTAGGTCCCTCAGCTGCCTGCTCTGCCTGGGCGTAGGGAGGTGGTCTGGCTATATCTAAATCTAGTAAAGAAGGGTATAAGGGCGAGCTTTCCGGCAGTACTGGGGTGGAAAATTTCTCCCCAAGAGAGTTAGAGGCTCCTGTGGCTCCCTTCTTTTCCTGGACTACTAGGGCTGCATTGCCAATAGTTTGCAGAATTGGCCGGAGCCAGGAAGGGGGCTCTTGAACTATGTCCTCCCAGACCAAGATATAAGGGAATTGATCAGGATGGCCCTGGCTACCCGGCTGCGTGATGATTGTTTTGACCTTTGAAATTAAGCCTGGGGAAAATGATCCCTGTGGTGGCCATCCAACTCCAAGAGCTGGCCATTCAACAGAGCAGAGAGTATTAAACTTACCTTTCTTGATAATCAGGCCCTTTTCTTGAGCTTCTTTCTGGACCTCCGAGAAGTGGGAAAGCATGAGACCTCTGGGCGTAACCTGGGCTTGCCCCATCGTTAACTAATTTATTCTAGTTTTTTTTTTTTTTTCTATGTCTCTAAGTTGGGTGGAGGAGTTATGAGTCTAGGGGTCTTATTTTAGACTCTGGTGGCTAGTTCTTCATCCAAGTTGCTCCCCCCAGTCCTTAAGGGCTACAGGTGGTCGGAAAGCCACCCGGGCAACCGGTAGAAGTCCTTCGCCTATACCAGAGTCTGGGATGGGTTTTCCTAGTGTGTCGGGTCTGCAAGTGTGCTGTATTAAGGAGGGGACTCCACCAGGTTTTTGGCCAGGTGTCGTATGCCTCCACAGTGCCTCAGGTAAAAAAAACCTGCCCTCTCTAGCAGAGGTAGGCTAGTCCGGAGTGCTGGGCGACCACCCCTCATGTGCACTCCCCTGGCGGACTGTTAGAATTTAATTTTTAATAGATGTCGTTGCTCAACTCCACCCAAGATTAGCCCTTCCTGACACGGATACCTTAATATAACAACCAATAAATGCCCTAACTAATTAGACATATTAATTTATTATTATTATTAAAACCCAATTATAATAAACTACTTGCAATAAAACTTTTACTTATTTCTATTACTGGTACCAGTATTCTAATAAAAAAATTATAATAAGCACAGGAATTGCAATTCCAATAACACACATCATTTGTTTCCACTCACTCCATGCTCTCCATTCATACGGACCGGTCCTTCTCACATTTACACCACACTTACTGCTAGGATCCTGGATGAGGCCAAATGGTGTCCACTTTGCCGGCTGCAGGTCGATCAGCTCGAGCACTTCTTCGTTCGCCAGGACGGCTTCGTTGCTAGCTCAGGGGTTTCCACAAGAATCCCCTCTCCAATGAGACTTGAAAAAGTCTCTGGAGGTCGCTTAGGCCTTACACGACGTCTCGTTGCCTAAGCCCCCTCTCTCCTCCTCAGGCCTTACACAACGTCTCGTTGCCTGAGGGGTGACAGAGGTCACGAGGGCCTTATACGGCGTCCCGTTGCCCCCGCCTTTTCCTCTGTCTCTTCCCAGGTCTTACACGACGTCTCGCTGCCTGAGGTCCGTTGTAGTTAAACTCCTGCCCTTGGGGTCGTTCGCTAGGTGGGGGGAGGGATCTCGCTGGGGCCTCCAGATGTTAGGGTCCGAGAGTCACCCCCTTACCCAAATAACGAAGGACACACCAAGGTTGCAACTCACAAGCAGAGTTTATAGTGCTGCAGCTCTCACTGGCATGCCAGGGGTCGAGACTCCTTCACTAGCTTGACTGTCAGTAGAGGAATTGCCCAGCAGCTACCAGAGGGAGCCTCTGGCCGAGCTAGCGTTCAGCCTCAGTAGACAGCAAGGAAAGTGGTCGGAGCTCGACCCTGAGCACACTTCAGGCTCTATTTTTATAGCCCCTGGAGGGGTGGTTACACACGTCACAGCCCGCCAAAAGGTAGGATATAACCAATCAGATAAAAAGGTAAACAAGTACAACCAATAATTTCAAAAGAAAGCACACACACACTTGAATTACAGCAAATAGTCTTAAATGACAGCCTTTCTACGTCACTGCCCGCCAAAGAGTGACTTTCTCTTTCATGCTTGGTTACTATGGCAACCTTCAGCTCGGCCCCTGAGTACTGACCGTTTGAGGAGCCCTCCGGGTGCTTCCTTGAGATAAAGTTGCGGTGAGCTTGGGCCTCACTTCCAAGAAAAATAGCTTCATTCCCTAAATTACTTTATACTATTTTAAAATATCTCAAACTTTAAAAAACAATTCTTAACATCAAGAATTTTGAAAAACAAGTCTATCCTTAAAATAATTTCTAATAGTAACCTAGGTTTTTAAATTAAAACAACTTTTAACATTAAGGTAGCTGGGACATAAGCAAGCAGTTTCACAGAAGCCAGAACTCAGGCAGTTATCATAAGCAGGAACTTACAAGTTGTACTTTATATTGGCAAGTGGGGTTACCGAAGCAGAGACTCACAGTTTTATTCTAGGTTAATTCTTCACATTTTAATTTTATCAGGAGAGGGGAATGTTTCCTCACAGTACTCTCACATGTTTTTGTTACTCTCTTACTTCTACAAGGGTCCTATTTTAATTCTAATATCCTGCTTTCTTATTTCTAGTAGATTCCCTATACTAGTATTGTCAATATCTTAGATTCTTCTTCCTGCATTCCTTCACCCTGATAGTCCCCCTACTATTTTAATATAATCTTTTCTCTTTTGTTTACCTATGTGCCACATATGAGAGGAAGCATGCAAGCAAGATTTCTTGGCTTAGTTTTTTAATTTTTTTAAATGTTTTATTAGTGCATTGACGTCATATATCTTAATGAGTTTGTCTTATTTTGCTTATCATGATGCTCTTCAGTTCCATCTGTTTTCCTGCTGACGTGATTTTGTTCTTTTTTCTTACTGACTAATACTCCATTACGTATATATACCACAGTCATTATCCTTTCATCCATTGACAGCCACCGAGGCTGATCTGTAATTTGAGTATTATCTAACACTGATCCCTCTGCCTAGAGCTTATTTCTCCCTATCCTGGCTAACTCTTACCTCTCCTTCATTGAACACCTTAAGTTTATTTTTTGAGAACACTGTTCTGGGAAGAGCTGGTCCTCCCTGCTGTGTGATTATTGTTCCTTGTACACCGCTTAGCATCACGCTCATTTCATTTTGTTTTAAAACTTGTTTAGTTGTCTGTTTTCTCCATCAAGTGCAGGGACTGCTTTAATCAGGCAAGCTAAAAATTAAGGCCTCGATTGCTCTTTTTTATTTTTTCCCTAAAAACATCAATTCAGCAAATATATACATGGAACATGTACTATGAGCCAGGCACCGAAAGAAGCCTACCAAGAGAATGGTGAGCTGGGCAGACCCCGCTGACCTCAGAACACATGGTCAGGATGTAAACCATCTTCAGCCTGCCAGTTAAAGTCCCCGACTTCTGTGGTTTGAGGAGGCATGTTCCTCAAGGGCTCCTGTGTTGGAAGCTTGGTCCCCAGGTGGCCATATTAAGAGATAAGGGATCCTTAACAAGGAGGGGGCCCAATGGAAGGAGGCCTGGTTACCAGTGCTGCCAGCCTCTGAAGGGATAATGTGGTTCCTGAAGGACCCAGTTAGTTCCCAGGAGAGATAGATGTTGTACAAGGAGCACTCATGGCTGCTGCATCCCTCCGGCTTTGTGTTCACCATGTGTCCTCCTCTGTTGGTGCTCCCACCACAGTCATGCCATTCACCAGGGTGGTTGCCAGAGGTGGAACCCATAGGCTTGCACAATTCTGCGCTTTCAGATTCCAAAACTGTGAGTTAAATAAGTCTCTTTTCTTTATATATTATCCATCCTCAGATAGCCTGTAATAGCAATAGAAAACAGATTAATACGCAGACTCTTTTAATAGCATTTTATATCTTACCCCTAATGACTCAGAGAAGCAGAGCCTTACCTAGTAGGTTTCAAAAGTGTTATATTCCCCTCCTTCCTCCCAACACCGTATGGGTCCAGAGTGGGGAAGGGGATGCAGAGAGAGAGAGGAAGAGTATATCAATCATAAAGTGTTTGATATACTTTGATTGGTATACTCATATTTTTTGTGGTGCTGGGAATGGAACCCAGGGGCTTTCTACCTCCAGGCTATACTCCCAGACCTATTTTATATTTTATTTAGAAACAAGGTCTCACTAAGTTGCTGAGTTCCTTACTAAGTGCTGAGGCTGGCTTCAAACCTGTGAGATCCTTCTGTCTCAGCCTCCCAAGTACTGGGATTACAAGCGTGTCCCACCACGCCCAACTCTGAAATACTCTTTCTTGCTTCCTTGCACCCATCAGGTCAGCAGTGGGGAAAGGAGTCATCTAAGAGCACTGGTTGAGGTCAATTGAGGATTTTGGATCAGGGAGCAGACAACAAGGATGCTTCTTAGAGGATTTCATCAGAAAAGTTGAAGCTTCTGTCTTAACATAGCTTCTATAAAGATCCCTCCCCCCAGTCTAGCGTACTACTGGTGTGAGGCATCTCAGGCTGGAAGCCCCTTCTCCCACCTTCCATGGGGCAACACTGTGCTGTACGCACATCCCCTTTCCTGGGTATCCCTGCATTGAACAGTGGTATATAGCATAGCACCAGCCCACGATTATTCATATCACTTAGAGTTACAATACAATATGACCACTTTACGTCACCATGAAAGATTATTATGTTCTCATTTCATGTGTGAGTTTTATGTTTACGTCACCATGAAAGATTATTATGTTCTCATTTAATGTGTGAGTTTTATGGGGTGGCATTTTGAGTAATGACTTCTTGCATTTATGACAATCAAAATTTATCTAGAGTGGACAAATATAGTAGTATTCTTTCTAAAATCAAAACAAGGCCATAAAATATGCAGCGGCACTCAGAGCCATTGGGAACAAGTTTGTGGCCAATGAGGGTTATTCCGAAGATTTTGGTGATATTCACTTCATGTGATTAAAGTTTCACTGAAAAGACAAATATCATAGGTGCCAACAAAAACAACACAAAAATATAATCTCAACTGAGAAAAAACAGAAGTTAAATCAGACAATGCCAGAGTAGCTAATTGGTGGCAGATTTACCCTTTGGCCAACTTCAATCGCAAACTCTAAACATAACACCAAAAAATAACATTTTTCTGGCTAAAATAATTTTATTTCAAGTTTATTGGGTTTTGGATAATATTAATCCTGATGATAATCTTTATAATGAGAAAAATTTAAATATTAAGCCTATATATTTAGCAACTTTCAATAAGACACCATGACCTATCTAGCAACAATGCTCATTCGGATCAAAATAAAATATTTCTTAACACAAAAAAATCTATGTGCTTAATAGAAATAAATAACCATAATTCAGTGTAGAGATTAGTTTTTTGTTTTTTTGTTGTTGATGTATTGTAGTCATACATCTTAATGGAGTACAAGATGGTAGAGGCATACATGCAGCCATCACTCATTGAGCCCTTCCCCAGTTCCCACTCCATTCTCTCCCCCCTTCCTCCTTCTCAGGTTTGGCTTAGTGATTGACTTTGATATGTTTGTGAATGTGCTTTCCGAGGGACCTAAACTTTAGATCATATAAAAATGGGTGAACACTGGAGAGGCTTCAAATCATGCATCAAGGGGCATGAACTGGGCTGGTATTTATTTCTAAAGGTGTTACACTTCTCATAAAGCCCCCACCGAAAAGCTTTATTCTTCCAGCCTGAGAGGAAATGAAGAGTTTGCAGGGGGAGAGGGCACTGAAAATTGAGGGAAAAATCCAAGAGAGGAGGGAGCCACAGAAGAGAGGGAGCTAAAACATAATAAAATAGCAGTGATTACATTTCATGTTTCTTCTGATTACTATGTATTTATAACAATTGATATTAGCTTTCCACTCACTGCCCTGTTGTAATTTCTTATTCACAAATACATTTTTTAATTTAAAAACATGAGTCCATGTAAAGGCATTAGTAATAAGTATTTTGAAGATACAGCAAGATTTGAAAGGTGGTATTCAAATGTCTGAAATTTGTGACATCGTTAGGCCATCATTTTCACCTTTTGGAAATACCCAAACAATGAGTTCAACCTCTATCTTAATGTGCACTCTAATGGTAAAAAAAAAAAAAAATGTTGATTAGTTTTGCCTTTGGTCATCTTTATCGAAAAGGTAATAGAATATTGAGTATTTTCAAATTATAAATATTAGTTGGGGTTTGGATCTAGAATAGTCCCCAAAACTCATGTTAGGCCATTTAATAATGTTCAGAAGTGAAATATTGGAGTATAAGGACTCTGACCTCATTATTGAATTAATCCATTTGAGGGATTAATAATTTGAATGAATTTATTAGGAGGTGGAGAAAATGATAGGTACATAGGGAATGGCTGGAGGAAGTAGGTCACTCAGGGGATGGTCATGAAGACGATATCTATCCCTGGTCCCTTCCCCTCCTCTCTGCCTCCCAGCCATTATGAGCTGAGCAGTTCTCCTTTCTCAGGCCCTGCCACCATGATGTTTCTGCCTCAGAGTCAGCCAACTGAATCCTCTGAAACCATGAGCCAAATAAACATTTCCTATTCTGATTTGTTTCTATCAGATATTGTGGTCACAGCAGTGGAAATATGACTAGCACAAGGTGACACTGTCTTTTTTAGAATAGCAAGGCACAGGCTTTGACTTAGGTATCGACTGACAGGTCAGATGTGAGGTATTACTCAGCTACTTCCTAGATATGTACGATTGGACATATTTCTTGACCACTCTTAAGGAAGGCATTTCCAGCTGTAAAAGAATGATTATAACTTCTAGTTCATATGATTGCTGTAGTATTAAATGAAACAATACATGCAAAGCCCTGAGGACAGTGCGAGGGCCATGGTGGGCACCTTTTTAATATCAGCCATGGGGAAACACTGGAGTTTGCTTAAAGTAGCGGCTTGACTTTCAGAGGAACATAAGAATGCTATAACTTGGTTGCAAATGGCTTCTTTTCCTTGGAATATAATTTCTACAAATAGCTAGCTGACAAAAGGGCTGTGATCTGCTGGTAATAAACCAGGGGTCTTTAGCACGTCCTGTTTGTTCAGATTTTTCTCTATATCTCTGTCTTCCGGAATAAGACCATTCCTTTCCTCTGGGTATAGGGAGTGTGCCTCTCAAGTGATGGCCTTGCGGTCTGATTTGGGAAGAAGTGCAGGAAAGGTCAGAGAGATCTTCCTAGTCTTCATGACCTGTCAGGGAACAGGGGTGGGGTTCGGTGCAAGTAACCTTCTTGACTCTGCTATTTTCTTTAATGCTAAAGTGTAATATTTGGGAGTAGAGTTTCCTGAACTCCATCATAACTGAATAAAAAAGCCACCGAACCGGAGTCACAAATTTCCATATTTCAAGAAATATTTGATACCACAGGGAAGCAGAATGTGCCACATCAAAATATGACACTTTGGCAAAATGATTATTTTCTGCTAAGCACTTAAAAAATAGTAGAAACAAAAGGGTCAGTCTGACCTCTCTGTATCTGGAGAAAAGAGATATTGTTATCACTAGAAAGAGGAGAGCACTCCCATGTGAAAGACACCCTCCCTTTACCAGGAAAGAATAAAGATTCTTATCACAAAAGACTGGGAATTGAGGCTGAGAAAAATCACACAGACAGATCTTACTAAAATAACTCATTTTCCTTCAGTTACTTTTCCACAATGGCCACCCTTGATTCAAACTACCATATAAACATGTGGGTTTTGCCACTTACTGGAGTCTTCATTTTCCTATGTGGCCTTATAAGTCTACCTACAAATCTCTATGTTTTCTCCTTTTAACCTATTTTATGTCAATTTAATTCTCAGGCCAAGACAGAATTTTAAGAAGACAAATGTTTCAGGCCATTTCCTGCTGCTATAACACACAATCTGAGACAAGGTGACATAAACAATAGAAATTTATTTAGCTTGTAGTTCTATGGCCAGGAAGTCCAAGAGTATGTTGCTAGCTGGCAGCTAGCAAGGGCCATCATGATGCATCCTCCACACCAAAAGAGCCAGGGGAGCAAGAGAAAAGAGCAGAACCGATCCTCTCATCAGGAACCCGCTCCCAGGATAATTAATCCACTGCCAACAGAGCAACACTGATCCATTTGTGAGAGCAGAACTCTCAGGACCTCAACACCACTTAACAGTCTTACGTCTCAGTACTGTTGCATTTGGAGGTGAGTTTCCAAACTTCCTGAGTTTTCTTTACAGGAAGTCTGGGGGCCCACGAACCCTAGTAGAGGTAAAGTTTTGCCTCCCGCCACTCCTACGTTGGCTGCAGTTAAATTTCAGTCCTATAGCACAATTTGAGAAGTCCTTTATGTGGTGTTGTCATGGAGTTCTATATTTTAGGGAGACCATCAAGAACTATAGAAATTAGAGAAAGAATATTAAGGACAATGTATGGGTTCTTCTAATTTTGTGCAGTCAGATACTACTTTTGGAAAGACAAAATATCAGCCTGTGTTGCCACATCTGTTTCTGAAAATATCTCTCTCTCTCTCTCTCTCTCTCTCTCTCTCTCTCTCTCTCTCTCTCCCTCTCCCTCTCCCTCTCCCTCTCCCTCTCCCTCTCCCTCTCCCTCTCCCTCTCCCTCTCCCTCTCCCTCTCCAACTATATGCAGGCAGGTTTTGTTTTATTCTCAACTATTTAGAAGCCTCAGCCTTGGGTTAAAAATAGGGACTTTACTTTTTTGGTATAATGAATGGCTAAAGCATAAGACTAATATTTAGTTTGGGTTTTCTCCACTTCTCTCTCTCTCACAACCAAGTTGATTCTCTAATCAATAACTGTATTTTTAATAATTCGATTTTCAATGATTAAGAGGCAAACACTGTTAAATTCCCCCAAATTCTCTTTATTTCTCTACAATGCAGACTAATTCTATTTTGCCTCTGGTCTGAGGAACTGTCTATGATAAATTATTTCTCTCTCTTGTGGTTCTCTTTTCTCTTTCTTTATTTAGATCTGGCTTTCCAAAAACTTTGACTGATATTCTGTCAATAGAAAGCAGGACATTCACCGACGATCTTTTCTTTCATGACAATCACCCATACACATCCCTATTGGGAATAAAAAGCTTCTCGCATTTTAAAAACCTATAATTACTTTACCTATTTTTGATGCCTTAAGCAGAACTGTCAATTTGTCAGACTGAGAGGAGAAAACATTTTTATTTGCAATGTTCTCCACAAATATGCTATGTATGACTTTTATAGTTAAAACTACATCATCTCCTCCAAGTGCAAATATTTTCTTGGGATGAGAAATCCAATAAAACCACAGGTCCCTAGCCTTTGTGGTACATATAAACAA
The DNA here is from genome assembly GCF_963383645.1 of Muscardinus avellanarius. Classification (NCBI taxonomy): domain Eukaryota; kingdom Metazoa; phylum Chordata; class Mammalia; order Rodentia; family Gliridae; genus Muscardinus; species Muscardinus avellanarius. Next base: position 121,748,527 of record NC_137791.1, read on the forward strand.
ACCCCCCCCCTTTTTTTTTTTTTTGCTTTCTGTCTAAATGTGACAGCCACAGATTTTATTTTAAAGGTTACACTTTGCATTTTTTTAAAAATACATTCACAAGACTTATTCCTATGTGGCTCAGTGTTTCCACATCTCTGAAGTCACCTGCAAGGATTGGCCCCACTTTACATATGGGAAATCATTTATGGGAAAATGAACAATATTTTCTTTGTATCTTTAGCCACAAGCTGGCTCAGCCTTGCCTTCACAATTAACTGCGTTTCCAAAATTATTTTCCTGGTGTTCACTGTGATTCTTTTTTTTCTCCCCGAGAACAAAATTGCCTTTTCCCCAGTCCAGACTTTAGTTTTTGAATGTCAACAGCGCTTTCACTCTTCTGAAAGGTTCAGCAGAGCCCCTGAGGAAGTGTGGGGTATATAAAGAATCCGTAGATGGAGCAGAGCTAGCTTCTCCAGCTCCGTTTCCATATGTATGAATTCCCTATCACCTACCCCCCTTTGGCCTCTGGCACACATTTTTTCCAACAAGATCTATTTTCAAAATGTGGCTGTGTCTTAGTGTTAAGCTTATGCCGATATCCATCTTCATCTTCATTGGTGTCTTTACAAATGTTCCATCATAAGTTTACATTACAGATCAGAAGGGGGGAAGCATTTTTTCTGAAAATGAGACCACATGAGGAGTTTATAAATTCTATACCCAATCGGCAGACCCTGATTCCAACCACTAATAGTCTTCAAAGCGAGTTGTGTGTACATTCCTCTCCACCCAGCTAGAAGAGAGGAAAAACAGAATCACACAGGCCTACTGTTTCTGCCTCAGCACTTGCAACAACTGTTTTGAATGGCAGCGTAGATGCATTGAGCAAGAATGTCACCACTGACTGCCAATCATTTGGGGCTAAATAAAGCTAACATGCCAGAGGCTCTTGCCCTTCTGCTATCTGGTCTTTCTTTGTCCATTTTAGAATGTCTTTTTTTTTTTTAGGAGACAGAAATGCTTGTGGTACAGCTGTTCTTCATGCCATATGGTATAGCAGTTAACTACCCACAGTCCCTTCCAAAACTCTCTCCTCTGGTTCTACAGTGGTCTAGTGAAAGTAAGACCTTTATTCAGAATCGTAAAACACAGAACTAAAAGGCATTATTCATAGGGGTTTGAGAGAAATCCTCAGCGAGGGTCATAGAGCCCTCTGAGATGAAAATAATATTAAGAGTCATTTAGCAAGGCACAATGTTTATAAAGGAAGACGAGAGCCAGAACACTGCCTGGAGAAGGAGTGCCGTTACAAATCAGCAAGGCCAGGACTCGGGTCCAAGTGTTTCCATTCCAAGTCCTGTCTTTCTTTCCAGCATTTTCTGAACCTACAATCTATTATTATTCTAGAAGGCAGAACACATTTCTACCCTTAGAGCCCCTGTACCAAGAGAGCCTTTCCTAAACTTTTTTTGATATTTTAACTTGCTAGGACATCAGAGAATTCTGCCTTCATTTTTATAGGCACATACGGGACACCAATTGCAGGTTCCACTTTCTCATGGTGACATATTCAACAGTAACTAAAAGAAGCACAAAAATCGCACTCCTGGCCAAAATCTCTTCACTACATTCCTCTTTAAAAAAAAATCACTCTCTCTACTCTTTCTTTCTTTCCCCAGTATGAAAGTAAAAAACCCACAAAAATGGAAACATGTGTTGATATATCCTTGGCCCTCGAATTAACAACCACGAGAATGAAGGAAATTCATAGTACTGTGGCACACCCAGAAAGAATTGGTAGCACATTGACAAGAAAAGAGTAAACCAGGTCTCCAAACTGAGAGGGACATTTCCAGTGATCAGCATATTTTAGGGCAAATATCTTTAAGCCAGGGTCAAGATGAAACCAGAATTCTGGAAGAATTTCATTTTCTTGAATTAGTGGTAAACTTGAAAAGAAAGAAAAATACTACCAAAATGATTTTGTAAAAACTTAAATGATCATATAAAGAGTAGGCAAAAAATGTACTTGAGTTAGTTTATATGAAGAACAAAAACCATACATATTTGAAGACAGCTTGCCTTGGATTGTGTAGGAGGGCAGAAAAATAGGATCCCTTTGCTCACCCAGCAAAAGGGTCGTGGCTGGCACCCCTATAACTAAAGATAGGTTAATAGAGGGGAAAAGATAACAAGTCACTTAACCAACGTTTTACATGGCACAAGGATCTTCAGAAATGAAGACCCAAAGACTCAAGTTAAACTACTTCTAGCAGTGTAACACAACACATGCCTGTAATTCCAGTACTTGGGAAGCTGAGACAGGAGGATCACAGGTGTGAGGCTGCCTTCTCAGCAACTTAGCAAGACCCTCAGAAACTTAGTGAGACCCTGTTTCAATGTAATAAAGTCCTGGAGGTGTAACTCAGAGGTATAGTGCCTCTGTGTTCTATCCACAATATTCCCCCCAAAAAATTAAATTTATGTTGGGTTCAATGAAGAATAAAGAACCATGTGAGGTGTGATTAGCTAGAAGGGTCTGAGGTAATAATAATAGACTGAAGTGGGATCCCAGCAAAACCTGGTTGTTCAGATTCTTCTTGATTTCTCCGTGGACCATTCTTTTCTTCTAGATATACGGTAGAACCCCTCTGGCATGATGGTCGCCAAGGGAGAAGGGAGAGAGTGCTCTTTCTAGGCTTGCTTTGGAGAATAGGAGTTCTAGTTTCTATGATCCACCTTTGGGGATAGTGATTATGATTTTTATGAATTGCTTTGGGTAAGGAGAGAAAAAAGAGGAAGAAATGGGACTATAAGAGAAGGCCAAAAAGAGGACTTGTGAGGTCCTGGAAGGAAATCTCCTTTAATTCAAAGTTCACAGTAAACCACAGCGCCATACTTTACCCCAGCAACAAGTGGGAGAAGTCAGGCTTTCTAAATCCGATTGGATCCACTCCAGTGCTTGAACCTTGCTCATGTTCCAGAACAAAGCCCGTCTCTACAGAACAGGAGTAACTGCAAGGTCAGATTTGGATGACAGTTGGGCAGGCTTGTCCAAGGGAAGAGTTGACCACTTGAGAATCTCTTTTCTGTCTTCACAACTATCTAATTCGTAGGTAAGTTATAGGTTATTTCAGGAATTGGGAGATGTCTGAAAGACTGTCACGCCCTTCTTTCCCTAACTCCTGACAATATGTAATGGACTTGATTTCCCAAGGTTCAGGCCTAGGACAGTTTTAATCATTTCATTTAGCTTTAAACTTTTCCCAATCTCCAGAGTAAAATGAGGTGCCTGTGAGGGAAGGGAAGGAAATCGCGTGGAGACCAGGCATTCTCCTAACTGCTTTGCCTTACTGACTAACCTCCAGGTGTGACAATCCATCCCAAGTCCAATGAGACTTACTCTCCTTTTTAAAGATTTATAAATGCTGGTTCATTGAGGCTGAGCAACTTGCTCTATTCCACCTGGAAAAACACAAAATAGGATTTATTTCACAAACAACCTAGCTGTATCCCAAAACATGACTCTTCCTCAAAATGCTAACCACTGGCCAGGCATGGTGGCGTACACTTGTAATCCCCATGCTTGGGAGGCTAAGAAAGGAGGATCGCACAGGTTCGAAGCCAGCCTCAACTACTTAGTGAGGCTCTCACCAACTTAGTGAGACCCTGTTTCAAAATAAAATAGAAAATAGGTCTGGGAGTATAGCCCGGAGGTAGATAGCCCCTGGGTTCCACCCCCAGTACCACCAAAAAAAAAAAGTAAAAAATTGCTAACCACTGAAAGCTGGTCTCCAATGTGTAAAGAGGGCGTGGGGATTTGGGCTCTTCACTCCTTTGCTAGAGGATTTTCCTTAAGGCCTCATCCATTCTGCCTTTTGCAAAGACCAACGCTTTTTTTTAACCACCATTTTTCTTTTTCTTTATTTGTGTGTGTGTGTGTTGCTAGGGACTTAGCCCATGAATATTCTACTGTGATGGTATACCCTCAGCCTTGTTTTATTTTTATTTTGAAACAGGGTCTTACATAGCTACAGAGGCTGACCTCCAACCTGTGATCTTCCTGTCCCAGCCTCCCAAATATTGAGATACAGCATGAGTCACCATAACCTGCTTAAAACTCACTGTTTTTTATTTAGGCAAAATTCAGACTTCTAAACAAATAGTGTCTGGTTTAAAAAAAAAAAAAAGAAGCTGAGGGAACAGAGAGATATACAAATCAATGGGTAAAATAAAAGTCACTGGCATTTGGGAGCTGTGGATATTTGGCCATGTGAGAATAACTGGAGCTAAGAATCTAAGAGTTCCGTCTTCCTTTCTTCTATATGGACACAACTAGCTCTGCCATAACTTTTCATACCTACTTTTTGCGAATTGTCTTGGTCATTCTGTTTCTCATCTTGATTCTTCTCTTTATCACTTTGGAGCCTGAAATTAGGTAGGCAATTACTCACTTGTGGCTGAAAGTACTGACTCAGCAAAACAGACAAGCCTAGACCCCAAGACCTCATGACTGGAGACCTGTTCATGATTTATAATTACCCCAGAAAAATGATTCGACCAGCTGGGGCTGATGCCCATGGCAGGTATAACATCAGTGGGCAGAGGTATCTTTTCATGTAATAATGTAAAGAAAAAAACAAACACTGATTTTTTTATAAATTAGAAAGATTCCTAGAGATTATAGCTGCTTGATGTATTTTACAAATGTTATATCTTATAAATTTAAGACCTTGGATGACAATAGCTAAGAACAGTTTGAGGCTGTCCCGGGATTCATTGCCTTCAACTCTCTCTAAATGTACAAAACTCTGGGTCAGATGGGGTGTTCTCATAAGAGATTACAATGCTACAAAGATCATATTGACAATTACCAGGAAACTTACAAATTTGAATTATTACCTTCAATTATATCACTGTATAGATTTGCATTGTGACTGTTATTAAACACTATTGTCACAGATAGTCAAGCCCAGCAAATAATTCTGTTTCTTGAAAGTGTCACATCTTTTTGCATTTATGTCAACTATTCAAATAATTAATTGAGAGACTATTGATCTGACACAGCTCTAGAGCCTTAGGTTTCTATGTAAAGAAACTAAAATCCAATTTAATCTGATCAGTAAAAAGAGACTTCAACTTGAAGAAACAGATACCTGTAACTAACTCCTAACTTGGAACTTTGCACCAGATCATACGCGAACAAGGTAAACATCTAAATGTAGTCAACAGGTGATTTCTTTACTTTGCTTCCATGTTCAACCTATAAAATCCCACCATTGACCAGGTATGGTGGAGCACACCTGTAATCCCAGTACTTGGGAAGCTGAGTCAGGAGGATCACAGGTTCAAGGCTAGCCACAGACACTTAGCCAGAGATTGTTTCAAAATAAAAAATAAAAAGGGCTGGGGATAAATCTTGCTGGTAGAATGCCCCTGGCTCAGTTTCCAGTATGAAAAAATAAATTCCCACTGCTCACTCTGCCAAAGCCAAGCTCTCCACATGTTCTGGTTTTGAATGCTGCTTGGTTAGAAAATCCTTTACTAATTTAACTCTGTTAAATTTATTTTGTCTAAAGCTTTTTCTTTCAATATAACCAAGCCCCAAAGACTCTTGCTCTTGAATAAAAACAATAAGTTGTGGTGGTTCTAGGCTCTAAACCTCTGCCTTATTCCAAGACTTCAAATCAGACTCTGTCACTCAATAGCTGAATGTACTTGAGGGACAACAGAACAGCAAACTCCTTATTTACTAGAGATGATACCGTACAAAGAATGAATTTTAGTCAGCCATAAATAAGAACAAAGTTATGTCATGTGCAGGAAAATAGATGGAACTTGAGAATATTATGCTAAGAGAGATTAGCCAGTTTCAAAACACAAATAGTTGTGTGTTTTCTCCGTTTGTAAAAGGTAGATAGAAACCGGGAAGCAAATGTAACCTCAGATAAAGGAGCAGAGACTGTTATGGAGTGATGGAGGGCTTAGGGGAGGGAAGAGGGCGGATAGAGATGAAAAGATGGTAATGGTTGAACTAATCCTATGTATGTATTTGAAATTACCAATCCCAAAGACATGTATGGAGAAGGGGAAGAAGAGGTTGGGATCCAGAGAAAAATGCTCCCCAAGTGTTATGTGCCTGTATATTCCTATCATTTGATACCTCAGTGTGATGTCTAATTGTAATACACCAATAAAATAATAAATATATAGTACCGCAAAAAAATAGAGGTGGTCCTTTCTTTATAGACATTTAAGTAAAATCATTGCCTTTACAGAGAATGTTTAGAACAATCCCTGATATATAATCATCATAAATGATTGTATTTCATATATACACATATGTAATTCTGCTATTCACATAGTGATTAAATTCTATTTCACCTCTTCTCTAAGTCCTTGTAAACTGAACCCCAGGATGAAAATAAAAGAAACCCTGTCTTTCTGTTTACTGGAAAACAAATCTTGTCAATAGTCAAAATTTATTTTGTGTAATGAGATAATCTACCAAGGAGACCTAATGATCTATCATCAGGTTCCTGTGGATCAAAGCAAAGAAAGTTTGTTCTCACATTCTTGTAGAAATTCTTTTTCCTAAATATCCTTCTTAATCTCTACAATCAACCAGTAGGCTTTAGCTGAGGGCCTCATACTTAGCATTTGTAAAGCAGGAGCTTGAGCCGGGTGTGGTGGCGCTGCTTGTAATCCCTGCACTTGGGAGGCGGAGACAGGAGGATCGTGCAGGTTCGAAGCCAGCCCGCGGCTGTTTCCAAAAATAAAAAATAGGACTGGGAGTGTAGCCCGGAGGTAGAAGGGCTTCCAGGAACCCCAGTACCACAAAAAAAAAAAAAAAAAAAAAAAAGCTGGAGCTTGAGGTCACCTATCATCTCCTACTCCTTCCAGGTTTCTAAGGTGCTCAGCACGTTGATGCATTTCTTGGAGAGATGACCAAGTGTGAGGCATGTTCCCTTCCTTCCAGAGCACATGGTATGCAGAGAAAATATTTTTAAGTGAGATAAGGAAGAAAGAGGAGCTACGGAGTAGAATCGGAGCCTGTCGGTTCTTGGCTCAAGGCTGAAAACACGGCTCCTCTTGCTCCGCACCATCCTCATTCTGACCTGAATCCTCTGTGCATCGCAAGAGCATGTTCACAGCGTCAACACCCGTAGCTACCGGAAGGGCGTTCTCAGTGCCCCAGCTCCTACCTCCGCTTCTTACTCATACCCTGTGTGTTCCTGGCAGCCTAACAGTGTCACCTTTCTAAGATGCTCCACTTGCTGCGGGTCTTTACAGCGTCCACTTTATCTTGGACACTCACCTCAAATACGGCAGCCTTAAAGGTAACCCTGGGGTTTGGTGTCCAAAACCCAAAAACAAAGCACTCTCATTGAAAGAATATTTAAAAGATACTTAATTTAGCTGTAAGACTTAACCATTTCAGCCGGGCGTGGTGGCGCACGCCTGTAATCCTACGCTTGGGAGGCTGAGACAGGAGGATCGCACTGGTTTGAAGCCAGCCTCACCTACTTAGTGAGGCTTTCAGCAACTTAGCGAGACCCTGTTTCCAAATAAAATATAAAAAAGGTCTGGGAGTATAGCCCAGAGGTAGAAAGCCTCTGGGTTCCACCTCTAGTACCACAAAAAAAAAAAGAGTTAACCATTTCATGCAATTTATGCTGTTCTCTGCCTTCCTTGAAGATTTCTTTACTTAGCAGACCTTTAAGATTAATTTTTTTGTTAATTTTATATTAACTATTTAAATGATGTGTATATTTATCCTCTCACCTATAAAAATTGCCAACACTTTTGAGTGCTTTATATGTATCAGACACTGCTCTAGGCCATTTTGTCAACATCAACCATATAGGAAAATTATTATTATTATCATTATTATTATTATTATTACAGATTCATCTTACAGGTGAGAAGATAGAGGATTAGTAGGAACATATACTTTGCCCAAGAGCTTTCATCCAGGAAGCAAAAGAGCAGGCCTGGAACATAGTGTTTCTAACTATAAATCCTGAATTATTAATTTCTATGTCCCAGTAGCTTCCCAACCACTCTGGGTATTTCTTTAAAACATAAACACTATATTGCTCTAATAAGTATTAATGTGTATATCTCTTCCTAACATAACACAGAGCCTCTTACTTAGTAGCTTCTTGCTAAATATTTGAGAAGATAGAGGAGAAGAGGGAAGAGAGAGAGAAGAGAGAGAGGAGGGAGGCAGGAAGGTGGGAGGGTAGGAAGGAAGGAAAAGGAAGAGGAGAAGGAGTTGAATTCCAAGAAGGGTGTAATTATCATAATAAGTCTCTTCTTTCTTATAGGCACCTCAGCTTCTCTCAAGACCTTAAGCTCCAGCGAGTATAACCCACTCGCCATTCTTGGCTTCTGAGATGGGGTGGGGAGATTGGAGGTGAGCAGCCAATGCATTTCTAATTTTCTGCATGGATGCCTGAGTTACTATTAAGATATTGTCAAAGGGAAGTAATTTCAAAAAGGAGAAGCTAGCCTGATTAAGGAGTTCGATTAAGATTGGCTGTTGAGCAAATATTAAAAGCTCAGAAGAAAAAGAAAAGATTAAGATTGGAAGGTATTAAAAGGACCTCTCAGTTAGCAAAATGGCAGCAAGAAAGCTGCTCACTGGCACAGCACAAAGCCTTTACAACCACAATGTCTTTTATGATAGCAATCCCAAGTACATGCTGTTAGACTGTTCAAAGCCAGGCGCACTCATGTTAGCTACAGTTTTAATGAGCTTTATGTCTCGGCCAGAGCCAAGAGGTCCTCTGTTTAATCCACAAGTCTGCCTGCCTTCTCCTGCTAAACTACTAATGGTTTAGGTTCTAATCTTAGTATGTGAATTTTAACCTAGAGCTGCCCTTTGAAAGCCTATGAATTAGACTATTTTTAAGAGATATTTGATGAGTCCCAAATAACCATCCTAACCACCTCTTACTTTAATAAGAGATTATTACCTTGAACCAAGAATATTACCATTTTTCAAATTCATTGTTTGGGAAATCCTTGACACACTGATTCTTCCAAATGTCTTTCTCTTCCTGACAGTGCTCCCTAGTAGTCATTGTTCCAGTATTTGACTAGAGGAACATATCCATGAAAGAATGTCAGTAACTAGACCCCAGGGCAGGGAGATCTCAGAGATAGGTCCTCTGGAACTGCCTGATATACAGGTCCAGATTCCAAGACCTCTACAGTTCCTACCTGATTACTTATCTGGATTTTACATCTGCAGCAGAATTTGAAAGCTGTCACTAAAAATGGAATCTGGCTACTCATTCTGGTCAAACATCTTCTAATTTGATGTTCCTAACACTAAGAAGTAAAATACAAGCTGTCAGAGAGACTGTTAGCGCTACAGTCAAGTAGGGACGGCAGAGACAAGTCTGATATCATTGAATCATATGGCATCCCTGCAAAAGACAAGGCCTAGGAAGTTAGAATTACCAGGAAATTAATAGGTCTGGGATTGTAGCCCAGAGGTAGAAGGCTCCTGGGTTCCATCCCCAGTACCACCAAAAAAAAAAAAAAAAAATTTTCTTTTTTTTTCTTGCTAATTTTCCTTTAAAGAAAAAAAACAAAGGCCCAGAATTTCAAAAGTCTACATTTCTTATAGAAAATAAAAGAAAAATGGAATTGCCAGTCTAGGAGTTAAGTGAGTCTAGGAGTTAAGTGAGAACCTATTTTTTTATTTAATTTTATTGGTGCATTGTATTCATACATCATAGTAGGATTAAAAAAAAAACTTGTGTAGACATACATGCACACATCACCCAGTCACACCCCTCATCCAATCCTCACCCTTTCCCTCCCCAACCCTCCCTCCCATGCTTGGCTTAATGATTGATAACCGATATGTTCATCTACATGCATCATGTGCCTTACAGAGCTTTCCTCCCCCACCCCCACAGTTAGGTTGCCTTATTTGCTCCTCTATAGGATCTCCTTTTGCACCTGGAGCTCCTCCTATGACCCCTTTCACTTTAGCTTTCACATATTAGTGAAAGCATCTGATTTCTTACTTTATGTGACTGACTAATCTCGCTTAGCATAATGTCCTCCAGTTCATCCATTTCCCTGAAAATTATGTAATTGTATTTTTTATGGCTGAGTAAAATTCCATTGTGTACATATCCCATATTTTTGTAATCCATTCATCCGTTGATGGACATCTTGGTACTTGGATGGAAGAACCTATTTGTTTTAAACGTCACAGCACATGTGTGTGCTCACGGTTCATAGACCATAGAATAGTTCCCTCTGGGACATAGCAACGTCTCCCCCAGTTTACACATGGAAATGTAAACTGAAAGCGACAACAGTTTGCAGCTTGCCACTTTTCACCCTGATCCTTATAATAATACTCTACTTTTTGGAAATCCCGGAGAGTATATGTGTTTGAGAATTGAATGGATATACCAGAAACACACACTGTTCCTTGGAATTAGACATCAGAATGACGATCAGGCTCTCATGTTAAATCTGCCTTTCTCATCTCCATCAACTCCTAAGAAGACTGAAATGATTCTATCTTAATACTTTTGGTGTCTTTTGGATGTGTGCGTAGGCAGTATATAGTATGTTTGTATATAGTATGTGTGTGTTTATATAGGTCTGTATCATTAAATTTAAAATCATTTTTTCTTTCATCTCTCTTTTTTGTGTGTGTGCTACTGGGAGCATTCTACCTCCTAGCTCTATCCTCAGCCCTATTTTTTATTCTTTATTTTGAAACAGGGTCTCACTAATCTGTGGAGGTTTCACATTATTCTAAAATAATGAAGAATAATTGTAAACACAATTATGATTACTAGAAAACAAAAATAAGAAGAGAGGAATCTCATGCCCAGAGAAAGTTAACATTTAACATTTTGGAAAGCATTTTGCCATTCAGAGAAGTAATTATGTTTTATTCTTTTAAGAGAAGCATATTTCATTACTTCATTGGTCAAAGTGTTTTCAGTAAGACAAAAATGGCTATTCTTAAACCCACGTTTAATGTTTATAAAATATAACTAAGAGAGAAAATAGATGGGATGTAGCACCTTTATGTATTTTCATGGGCATAAAGAGTCCAAGAAAATATTTTTAAACTAAAGGGTACTTAAATTTAAACACAGTGAAATGAATACCAACTTACTTTGTGCTCAATCCACACTTCCTTTAATATTCTTTTAAAGCAGTAATGTAAGAGTACATGGACAAGGTCAAAGAGAATGGGAAAAGAGACAATTTAAACAAATTTTGAGATGAAAAGCAAATAAACAAGTAGTAGAAAACTAAGCAAGACAAATAAAAAACAAAAAAATCAGAGGACAGTGCAGAAGCAAGCTAATTTTGTCCTTGGAATCCCAAAATCTAAAAGTGAGATTACAGGTTCTGCTAAAAACCAGAGGGTGTATTGAAAATATCTAAGAAAGAAGCAAGATCCAACACTTAGCCAGTAACCAACTCCCCACCTCACCCCAACAAATAACCCTGATTAGCCAGGAATGGTGGAACAGTCCTGCAATCCCAGTACCTGGGAGACTGAGACAGCAGGATCCCAGGCTCAAGGCCAGCCCTCAATAACTTAGTGAGACCCAGTTTCAAAATAAAAAATAAAATGAGTCTGAGTATATAGTTCAGAGGTAGAATGCCCCTGAGTTCAATTCTCAGTACCAAAAAAAACCTTGTTTGTCAATTTTCAAGGTGTAAACACTCCTCTCATAATCATGCTACCAATATAACTTTATTGAATATAAGGACACTTGTCTTCCAACGAGTTGGTTCACTCCAGCTCCAGCACAGTTCTCCTTTGATCCTATCAATCAGTAGAGAAGGTATCCTTATGCAACCAAAAAATTGCTGCTTAAGATATGAAGAAAAAAAAATTTTTTTTTTGGTGGTTTCTGGGGTTCCCGGAAGCCCTTCTACCTCCGGGCTACACTCCCAGACCTATTTTTACATTTTTATTTGGAAACAGGGTCTTCTAAGCCAGCGCGCGCGGCTGGCTTCGAACCTGCGCGATCCTCCTGTCTCTGCCTCCCCAGTGCGGGGATTACAAGCGTGCGCCACCACGCCCAACAAGATAAGAAGAAATTTTTGAGAGTTGCACAGGACTCAGGGACATGAGGCTTAATTGAGGAAGGATAGCATGAAATAGGAGACTCCATGAAAATGTACTTACACTACAGCCCATTTCTTCTCTTGGTTTTCATAAAGTTGGTCTCACTTAGTGAAACCACTTCTCTTGGTCCACTAAGTTGTTGAACCTGGCCTCAAACTTGTGACTCCCCCATCTCAGCCTCCGACGCACTGAGATTACAGTATGTGTCATCACATTCAGCTGGAAAGCTTCACTTTTACCCAGAGTTCCCACTCAGATTTTCAGTGAATCATTTGTAAAAATGAGTGGTGACAGGTTTCAGGAAATGCTACTTCAAAATATGGCACCTCCAGCCAGGTATGATAGTGCACGCTATAATCCCAGTTCTTGGGAGAATAAAACAGGAGGACTTCAGGTTCAATAACTTACCAAGCCTCCATAACTTAGCAAGATCCTGTTTCAAAATAAAAATAAAATAGGGCTGGGGGTAGCTTAAAAATAAAATGCCCCTGGGTTTCATTCCCAACATATACATACACACATTCTACATACACACACATGTGCATAAGGCATCTTGGCATAGTGATATTTTAGCTATAGGAAATTGATAAAACTGTCTCAGCAAAAACTTCGAACTTCTCTTTCTCTTTATCTGACTTTCTCCCACATTTCTCTTCTGAAGCCATAAAAATAATTCTATGATCCCCAAGAAGTAAATCACAAGAGTCATTTTAGAGGGGTCCTGATCTTTTGGTTTAAAGAACAAGGAGATTTTGAACCAATGGGACTTGCTAAGTTCCTCCCAGCATTTTACTGTTACAGCATACCCTTTTTTGTCTTCCAATTACCCTTTTACACAACCATCCATAAAAATACTCAGTTTTAACTGGATTTCATTTCAGAAGGCTCCCGTGCCACATACAACTTTTGGTAAGTAAATTTGTTACGCTTTTCTCTTATCAATCTGTCTTTTGTTATAGGGATGTCAGCCATGAACAAGTGAGGCGGGCATAGGGAAAAGATATGATTTTTTTCTACCTACATTTGAAAATTATATTGGTGTTGCTAATATTAGTCTTGTTATTCTGAAACTACTGTGTGGAATAGCATATGTATAATTGTGATATATTCTGTTATCCCTTGTAGCCTTGAGCCCAAACTTCATGATATAGCAAAAAAAAAAAATATTAAATATAATACATAAATAAGTAAATCTTCTCATTCATGGTCAATTGATTTTTGGAAAGATGTCAAGGCAAATCAAGGGGAAAGGAAAGCACCTAGTCAATTGGGTAGTCATAAGCTAAAACTATGAGCTTTGATTCATATCTCACACCATCTATAAAAACTAAAGTGGATCATAAACCTAAATGTCAGGGTTAAGAGAAGGTAATCCTTGAAACTGGATTAAACAAATATATCTTGGCTTTGAAACCAAAAGCAAAATCCATAAAATGAAAAAGTGGATGAATTGGATACTGTTGTCATTTGGTTGTAATTTATCCCACAAAAAAGAATTTCCTTGTCGTAATTTGTTTGTTGTCATTGTACTTTGTTGTAATTTGGTTGTAGTTTGTCCCACAATGATTCATATATTAGAATCTTGGTCCAGTATAGCAGTCTCGCAAGGTGGTGAGTCATTAAGTGGTGGAACTAGTGGACAATGATTAAGTCATGGTCACCACCCTCAGAATCAATTAATGTTAACCTCATAAGAGTGGATTAATTCTCGCAACAGTGGAGTGTTGTAAACGCATGAGCCTGGCCCCCCACCACTCTCACGTTTTCTGTCTGGTCATTTGGCCTCTGTTTTTGCACACACCCGCTTCTTGATCTTCTTCGCCGCTAGACAGTGTCACAGCCAAAATTTCCTCACTAGATGCTTGTACTATATTGATGAAATGTTCAGATAAAGATTCAGCTTAACCTGGGCGTGGTGGGGCACACTTGTAATACCAGTACTTGGGAGACTGAGACAAAAGGATCACAGGTTCGAGGCCAGCCTCAGCTACTTAGTGAGTTATCAGCAATTTAGTGAGACCCTGTTTCAAAATAAAGAATAAAAAAGAGGGCTGGGGGTATAGTTCAGAGGTAGAATGCCCCAGTATCACAGAAGTTTTAGCTAAATAAATCTCTTTTTCTTACAAAATATGGAGCCTCAGGTATTATAGCAGGAGAAAATGAACTAAGATATTGTTGATAAATTTCATCAAAAATTAAAAATTTTGTTCATCATAATATACAATTTAATAATGAAAAGGCAAAAGACACAGACTAAGATAAAATATTTACAACACATTATTTGTCAAATGGTTTATATGGGGGGGAGATCTTTGCAACTCAATAAGAAGCTAAATAACCCAATTAAAAAGAAATGAGCAAAAGATTTGAATAGACATAAAGGAAGATTTACACATGATTGATAAGGACGTGAAAAGATGCTCGACGACAGCAATCATTAGGGAAACGCAAATTAACATCACAATGAGATACTACTTCACAGCAACTAAAATGGCTTCAGTCACAAAGTCTGACAATACCAAATATTAGCAAAGATGTGGAAAAACTGGATCTCCCATCCAAAAGATGAGAGAACAGCTTGAAACTTTACAAAACAATATGGCAATTTTTTTTAAATGCCACCAGAAAGCAATTACATTCCTAGGAATTTACCTGCAGAAATGGAATATATCACCCAAAGATGTGAGTGATCACAGGAGCATTATTCATAATAGCCAAAACCTGGAAATAAACCAAATACCCATCAACTCGTGAACACACCAACAAAGTGAAACGTATCCATACAATGGAATCCTAGTCAATAAGTAAAAAAAAAAAAAGGAATGGATTGCATTTACACACTCCTACATGGATGTGCCTTCAAAAGCAGTATGCTGAGTGAAAGAAGCCAGACACGAGTGACTGCAAATGTATTATTTATACACAATTGCCAGAAAGCAAATTCATAGAGCCAAAGCAGATCAATGGCTGCCTGGGGCTGAGGTTGGGGCAGTGCTGGCTCCTAAAAAGACACAAGGGAACAGCGGGGTTGATGAAGAGGCTCAAAAGCTGGACTGCACAGCTCTGTAAATTTCCTAAAAGTCATCGAAGTGTACAGTTATAATGGGTGAGTTTTATGGCATGTAAACTGTACCTCAATAAAACTATGTAAAAAATAGATTCACAAGGCATGTTTTAAAGGCTAGCAGGCAGGACTGAACTACGGTGGCTATCATGCACGTTTTGGTGATAAACCCATAAAGAAATATAAGAAAGACCTTATTATCCCATTTTTTTATTTTTATTTATTCCAAATTACCTTAGTGTTTACTGTCTCATGGGTGAAAACGATATCATACTAACAGATGGCCCAGATTTCCTAATTTTGGAGCTAGCCAGTCCTATGGGATTTTTGGCTTCCTGCAGAGCCTGCCATAGTCAATCCTAGAAGCTCATGTGGGTGTCTCACTGGGCTCATAATCTGAACTCAGCCAGAATTATCTCATAGGTTCAACTCTGTCCTTCCTCTCACTTTGCAACTCCCTCTCTTCATGCACATGTACAAGCTATGAAATACAAATTAAGTCATCTTAGCTGCATTTAAAATTGGCATTGTGCAATATAAAGAAAAATGGTATATCTGTGCTAATCATTTAAAACCTTGTTCTATTTTTTGCTTAGGATGGCATGAAATAGCAAATTAAAAACCACCATGAATTTTCCAGAGAAATCCTGTAGAAGAAAAAAAATAAATGTTATATTTAAGAACTTTTAATAGTTTTTTGTAAATTTTTTTTTAAAAGGGGGAATCCCGCATTTTGATTTTGCACCGGACACCACAAAGCTATAGTTACTCTTGACCCAAAAGAACCATTTGAATTAAAACCATGATGCTCAGGTCTCAGTGAGAGCACATACTGATAAACGGACAGACTGTCCCAACACCTTGGTGTTTTCCCAAAACCCTTGGACTTACACACAGGCCTGTTTTCTCCATTGACAAAGTGTAGGGCAAAGGATAGTACAGACAGAGGCTCACCTATTTTTTATTTTGTGTGTGTGTGTGGTACTGGGGGTGGAACCCAGAGGCTTTCTACCTTCGGGCTATACTCCCAGACCCATTTTATATTTTATTTGGAAACAGGGTCTCACTAAGATGCTTAGAGCCTCATTAAGTAGCTGAGGCTGGCTTCGAACCTGCGCGATCCTCCTGTCTCAGCCTCCCAAGCGCGGGGATTACAAGTGTGCGCCACCACGCCGAGCTAGAGGCTCACCTATGATATAGCTAAATAGTGGACATGCTAAGTAAGGTAATAAATTGTTAAATAAAATATGGTCTAAGTCAAATATGGTGGCACACACCTGTAATCTTAGTATTTGGGAGGCTGAGACAGGAGGGTCACAGGTTTGAGGACTGCCTCAACAAGGAGTGAGACTCGCATCAACTGAGTGACCCCCTGTGTCAAAATAAAAATAAGAAATAGGGCTGGGGATGTAGCTTGGAGGTAGACTATCCCTGGGTTCAACCCCCAGTACCACACACAATAAATAAATAATAAATAAATAATAAGGTCTGTTTGAACCTTGAAAAAATATTTGATAAAAATAGATAGATGCGAAGTTTTTAAATGTAAGACAAAATTCTGTCCCAGAAAGTGAAAATGTGGGACTGCTGTCCCTGGCCCCCTCGGTCAACTGTGATATAAACTCCCACATTTCTTTCCACCTCTTGCTTCATCCCATCTCAGAAGGGCCCCAGACTAACATCAGTAGATACCACACAATACCTGCAAGTTGCTACCCCTTGCCTTTCCTACAGATCTAACCACTAAGAGGATGAATATAGATAACAACAAGACCATTTGTGACAGAAGAACTTTGTCTCACAACCTGCAGAAACCTGCCCAGAAAGTCAGACCTCGTCTCTGCCCTCAGCAATCCAGCAGCCCACCTACAGCTTCTCCCATCTGCTGCCAGGGCTCACCTGAATCTTCCCTGTTTTCACTCTGCACATTCCCATTTCTCTGCCTGTATTTGAGGCTCTGCTAGAATGTACAGGACAGTGGCCAACCCCTTTGTATAGCCAGCTCTGAAGAAATAGCTTTAGTGTTTGTGTTTTGTTCAGTCTTCATTTCCACAACACATATCGCCATCCTGCCATCGGGTAGGCTGAAAGAGGTCTATCATGCCCTGAAAACCAGAGCAGGCACCTCTGAGGTCTCAGGCACATGGGTAAAGCCTAGAAGGGGAATTCTGGGATCCTGGTGGGGAAATTGCTTCAGCACAGGACACTTGAAAGCCTCCTTCATTCAGATATAAGTCTTCATTCAGATATAAGTCTTTCAAGTTCAGAGACCAGGGAAGGAGCTCCATTTGTTTACTTATTGTTTGTTTGATTGTTTGGTTTTGGGTACTGGGAGTCGAACCCAAAGGCATCCTACCTCTGAGCTACACTCCCAGGTCTTTTGATTTTTTTTTTTTTTGAGACAGGGTATCACTAAGTTGCTGCAGTTAGCTTTGAACCTGCAATCCTCTTGTCTCATTCTCCAAGTACTGAGATTACAGGTGTGTGCCACCATGCTGGGCTCTTTTTTCTTGGTCTATGAGAGATAGGAGACTGATTTTCCTCATGTAACCAGAAGTAAAGTCACTTGGAGTCAAAATTAGACTGACTTCATAATTTTTTCTGCCTACATTTGGACAAAATTTGCTGGAGTGCTTTGAAATCTACCTAAATTTTTGTGGTTCTTTTAGAATGATCGCTCCCCACAATCTAGAGAACTATCCAGGAATTACTGCTTCTGAGTCTGAACAACACCTCTCAGACCTTTGCTACCCGGGAAAGAGAGGCCCAGCCTATACCTGTGAGGACTGAGAAGGTGCATCACACTGACTGTGGGCTGCTGCACACAGGGGCTGTGTCTCCACCTCAGGGCCATATTTTTAACTCTGAAGAGAGGTGGAAATATTCAGTTGTTCCTGGTATCACATCTCTATCCACCCTTTGCCCATGTTGTATGGACCTCTTCCTCAAAATTAAACTGGTTTCCCTCTTAAAACCACTGCAGTAGCCCATGTGAGTGCAATTTTTCTTTTAGTCCCTGATAGAGTTAGATATAAAATATCCCCTGAAGAGCTCATTTATTAATACTGAGGGCTGATAAAATTGAATCATGAGGATTGTAATCCCAGAAGTGGATTGTAATGAATTTACCCGGGTAGTACTCAGTAGGCCAGTAAGATGTGCTTGAAGCAGGACCCTAGAAGTGTGGCCCTGGAAATTTTACATATGACTCCTCCTCCCACAGCCTTCTCTCTTGCCTCCAGCCTACATGATGTGAGGCCTGCAGCCCATGTGCTCTCCCTTTGCCTTCTGCAACCATGTCTTCAGATCCACTGTCCACAGCCTCCCTTGGACTGAGCCCAAAACCACAAGAAACTTTCTTCTAAGTTACATGGTCAGTATTTTAAATTATAGCTGCAAGAATGCTGGCAGAGATAGTCCCCAAGCCCTACAAAAACACAAATGTATTCAAGAAAAACTTACTCAGACATTTGTTACAGGTAGTAAGGCAAACTTGATTTAAGAGAGTTTACGGCAATGGAGTTTTGCAATATAGGAGAGAAATCAGGGTCAATTGAGAAAATAACAAGGACAGATGAAGATTTATAGCCAAGCAGCAGAATAGGGGTCTGTGGATTAAAAACTGCTAAGAGAAAACATCAAGGTTAAGGGTATTCTTACTAGACTGACCCAGGAAGATTTATGCTAAAACTGGACTAAGAGGTCCCAGGACAGAGTCCAAAGTCTGGACCTAGTCAGAAATAGGACTCAGCTGGACTCAGGTTTGGACAAGAAATACATATTTGTAGAGTAGACTTCTCTCTCCGTTCCTATTTTCTGTTCTACGTTAACTGTCAAATTGTCTAGCAGTTATTGCAATCAGGAGCAATTGCTCCCCTCTCTCTTCTGTGGCAGGGAAGAGCTCTGGGCTTGATGGAAGAGACGCCAGTGTCTTGAGTCTTGGCTTCACTAATTATTGCTGAAGAATATTGTGCAATTCATTCATTTTTTAATGAATTCCACTTCCTTGTGTATTAAATGAGGATAGTATCTGCTTATTATGCTTCAACTAGAGATAATGTAAGTGCCATGCCTTACTGGGGTTCTATAAAAGCTGCTGCTGCTACTCCTACTGTTATTAATGTGGTTATGTGTTTCTCCTTTTCCTCTACATTCTATTATTCCTTTCTTTTTTGTGTGTGGTACTGGGGAGATGGGACCCAGAGGCTTTCTACCTCTGGGCTACACCCCCAGCCCTATTTTTTATACTTCATTTGGAAACAGGGTCTCACTAAGTTGCTGAGAGCCTCACTAAGTAGCTGAGGCTGGCTTCAAACCTGTGCAATCCTCCTCTCTCAGCCTCCCAAGCACTGGTATTACAAGCGTGCACCACGACACCCGGCTCTATTATTCCCTTCTAAATAAGCATATCTGATTGTATACTTATGAAGCTAAAAGAGAATTCCAAGACACACATACATACATGCACACACACACACACACACACACACACACATACATACACACACACACTACATTTCAGAGAGTGCTCTAGCCTTGACAGGAAGAAAGATAATGATACCCAATGGGTCTTTTCCATTTCTAATTTCAGTCACTATGGTCCTGTGATTACTATAGCCAACTAATCAACTAAACATAATTACGCACAATTCCAAACATATTATGAAGTAATAATGCCTTTATTTGTCACTGTGCCCTGAATACTTGTATCATTAAAGATATAAAACTAGAATTTAATTTGGTCGAACAGAATGAAAAGTCAGAGGAGTGAACGCTAAGACAAGAAGGCCTATAATTTCCCTTTGTAGCTTCGCACTGTGTGAACACCTGGGTCAAATTTATAAAGAGCATCAGTAACTTCACAGCTGCCAGAGCACATTTGGGACTCACCTTATTCAAGTCACTACTTTAGAAACTTTATCCATGAATCCTTCGAGAACATCTGTGTCAGATATCTCTGATGAAATGCAAATGATCATGCACAAGGCTTTGGGTTCAATCCCCAACGGCAAAGACAGAACACAGCAATGCAAATAATCAAATGTATCCTGGAAGAATTGCACACACCTGTGAACACAGAAACAAATAGTCCCGAAGTATATTCAGAGGAGCAGAGTTCTCTTACAAAATAGTTATGATACAGCTTCTGTAGCATATCATTAAGTGAAATAATAAATACCACCCTGGGCTCTAAAATTGCAGGCTAGGAAAAATCATTGTTATCTCTAATTTTGAAGCCAAGTCCAATTCTCATAATCAGCCGCACAGAACCAAGTTCTACATCTTATCCAACATCTTCAATTTATAGGCCAGTGGAGTAGCTACCAGTATATACTTTCTAGGAAAAAAAAAAAAAAACAATAAATGCTCTTTCAAAAAGAAAAGGGCAGAAAATGTCACAACTGATTTGGAAGCTACTTTAATAGTTCCTTTCTGGATTATGGTTTTCTAAAATGTGATAATACCAAGCTCAGTCTCCAAAAACTAAGAAAACTGTAGGTTATTTCAAATTCCAGACGTATTATGCCCCCACTGTTCCTCCTGCAACCTGCTGTAATTTTAATCAGCACAACACCAGGGTTTATGCTGTGCCCTCTAAGGTCTCTTTTTGTATTTGTTATTTAAATGTCCTCAGAGAACACTGATCATAGCTACAAGTTCATTCTCTAGGTAAAACCATGTAAGAACGTGGATTCCAAATTTTGTTGCTTCTCTTTTACCTTATACAAGCATACGTTAAAATCCTTACTGACTTCACAAAAGTGCTGCCATGAATAAGACAGAAAAAATTACAAGAGTGTAAATTCAACAACCTGGAGCCAATTTTTCAGGATTCAGGAGAGTAACACATAGTATTTTTCTCCCCAGTGCTTTACTTCTCTGAATCTCCTATTCCCTTGGAAGTTACAAGAAAAATGTTAAGCTTCACATCAAAGATAGATCACCGTTAAAAAGGGACATTTATCAGAGGAAATATTAATTGGTTGCTGGAAAGTGTAGCTTTAAGAATAAAGGATTCTGGAGTGAAATGAGAGATAAAAGCTAGAAATATAGCTAATGAAGAGTGGAATTTCCATTTATGCTTGTGAGAGCTTGCACGCATGTATTCATTTCTCCCAGCTATCTCAGATGTTTAGATGAACAGTAACATTCCATGAGCCTTGCCAGGCAACTGTTACTTTGCCTCTCCTAGACTGAGTAGTATGAGCCATTTTCCCCTTAGCCTCCTGATAACGTTTTGTGATTCTTCAGCCTGTGGCAGAATGTCCACACCCACCACTGCTCAGGCACTGAGCCCTGCAAGTTGGGAATGTGGAGGAGTCATGTTCCCCTCCCATTTCATGAACTTTGTTTATTATTATTATTATTATTATTATTATTATTATTATTATTAGTGGTGGTGGTGCTATTGGGGTTTTTGGAAGCCCATCTACCTCCGGGCTACACTCCC
The DNA here is from genome assembly GCF_963383645.1 of Muscardinus avellanarius. Lineage (NCBI taxonomy): Eukaryota > Metazoa > Chordata > Mammalia > Rodentia > Gliridae > Muscardinus > Muscardinus avellanarius. Next base: position 121,770,157 of record NC_137791.1, read on the forward strand.
AGACCTATTTTATATTTTTATTTGAAAACAGGGTCGCTTAAGCCAGCGCTGCTGGCTTAGAACCTGCGCGATCCTCCTGTCTCCTCCTCCCAAGCGCAGGGATTACAAGCATGCGCCACCACGCCACACCCCCACCACCACCACTTCATGAACTTTGATCCTCATGTCTTAACCTCCCAGGTACTGGGATTATAGGTGCATATCACCATGCTCAGTTAGTGTTGTGGGATTTAGATTAGAGCATCAGAGGGACAGAATCATTCAAGAGACTTTTACCTTGACAACTCTCCCTTACATATTCCAGTGTTCTAGTCATCTAAATTCTGAACCTTTGAGATCCAAAGGTCTTTTACAAACCTTATTATCAATAGTAATGGTAATAATAATAATATTTGCTTGACAGTGATTATTCAGCAACCAGTTTGTGTGTATGTGTATGTGTGTGAGTGTGTCTTTCACTCTTTTAAACGGAACATCACAAATTGAGCATGGTGATACATGCCTATCATCCCAGTACCTGGGAGGTTAAGACATGAGGATCAAAGGTTCAAGGACAACCTCGTCAACTTATTGAGACCCCCTCGGACACATAGGTAGGCCCTATTTCAGAGTAGAAGGCCCCCAGGTTCAGCCTCCAGTACCCCCCCCAAAAAAAATCACACATCACCTAAAAACCCGTAAGTGACAGGTTGTCATGCCATGATCAGAATGTTTGTACGCCTCCCCTTCAGATTCTTAGGTTGCAATCCTGACTCCCACAGTGGTGATATGAGGAGAGGAGATGTCAGGGAGGTCATTAGGTCTGAGTAAGAAGGGCCCTCATGATTGGGATTACTGTGCTTATACAAGTGGCCAAGTCTAGAATTAAAAATAAATATATTAAATACATACATACATATTTAAATAAATAAAATTAAATTTCAAAGTCTCTGAAAATTTTATCTTGATTTTGATTTAAATAGATTTTATAAATTAGATATCGTTGGTTATCTTTTTTTTTTTTTTTTTTTTCTTTTTTGCGGGTCTGGGAATGGAACCCAGGGGCACTTGACCTCCGAGCCTACACCGCCTGCCCTATTTTTTATTCTTTATTTTGAAACAGGGTCTCACTAAGTTGTGGAGGGCCTCACTAAGTAGCTGAGGCTGTCTGCAACCCGTGATCCTCTGGTCTCAGCCTCCCGAAAGCTGGGATTGCAAGAGTGCGCCACCAGGCCCGGCTTTTTTTTTTTTTTTTTTTTTTTTCGGGTCTCAGGATGGAACCCAGAGGCATTCTACCTCTGAGCTACAACCCCAGCTCTAGTTTTTAGTCTATTTATTTATTTATTTATTATTTGTGGTACTGGGGATTGAACCCAGGGTCATTCTACCCCCAGCTCTATTTTTTGTCTTTTTATTTTTGAAACAGACTCTCACTGAGTTGTGAAGGGCCTCATTAAGTAGCTGAGGCTATCAGCAAACGGTGATCCTTTGGTCTCCACCTCCCAAATGCTGGGATTACAAGCATGTACCACCATGCCTGATCCATTTGTTATAATTTAATGAATATAATTTGATAATTTTCTTTTTAGGTAATGCTAACTATACATTTAAAAAATCTACCAAACTTCCTTTATTATTTGTTTTGCATTATACTTCTGATACAAATATAATTTTATACTCAAATAAAACTTTATCATAAATACTTGACATTAGGGTCAATACACTATGGCATGTATAAATAAAGTTTTATCGAAACATAGTCACATTCATTTGTTTACATATTGTCTATGGTTAATTTAGCCATATAATGATAGAACTGAGTAGCTATGACAGAGACCATCAGTATAGTTGGAAAAACCTAAAATATTTAGCATCTACTTCTTTGAGCTATTTGCCATCCTCTCCTTTAGATTATTACCACCAAAAAATGCAAATTATGTGAAAATTTTATCACAATGATATATTTGGCAATTTTACTGAAATTTAGGGAAGAAAAATAAACTTGATAAAATATGTTATAAATTATGTATATCTTTATTATTTATCCATAAATCTGACCCATCAACAGAACATCCAGCCATTTGTGAGAATAATAATCAGTTACCAATGATGTATTTTGCCAACTTCCAAGTTTTCCAAAATTCATCGCTTCACGCATATTTTTCCATTTTGTCATTGCGAAGGCACATTTTTTTCCAGGTAGGAAATAACTATATATTTTGCTTAATGATTTATTATTTGATGTAAAACTTGCAAATAATTAGACAAATGGTATATAGGTCTCCATTTGTACTTCTGCCTGGGAACTGCACGTGTAGAAGAGAAAAGATGAGTGTTCTCATAGGCCTATACCCAGAGGCCTGATTCTCCACAGCAAGAATCCCTGGCTGGGGGATTTCTGGAACAGTCTCATGCTCACTTTTTTAGAATAAGTCTTAATTTTTCCTATGGTCTTTGGGCATCCAGTGGTCAATGCAGACACTTGCAGAAGGAACAGAAATGGAGCTGGGGAGAAAGGGTCTTTTATGCTTTTTTTTTACTTTGACTTTTGGTATTCCATAAAGCATGTAACAAATAAATTATCACATATTAGGGACAAAAATTACTTGGAGAGCAAGGGAATCTCAGAAGATTTCCCGCCCAGGATGAAGATATCATTTCCTACCATTCTTACAGAGATTTTATTCAGTTCACATTTCCTCCTCTTTCTTCTCCAGCACAAACACGAAATGTTTCCAAGTGTAAAGAACAGGGATCTTTGTCAAGACTTCTCCTCTGACCTTGTTCACCTTTCTTAATTCCAGAAAGCCTTTTTAAAAAATGCTTGGGAGCTGAGCATGATGGCACACGCTTGTAATCCCAGTACTTGGGAAGCAGAGACAGGAGGATTACTCAGGTTCTAAGCCAGCTCAGCTACCTAGTGAGGCTCTCAGCAACGTAGTGAGACCTTGTTTCCAAATAAAATATAAAATGGTGGCGCACGCTTGTAATCCCAGCATTCAGGAGGCTGAGACCAGAGAATCATGGTTCAGGAATAGACTAAGCTATTACTAAGTGAGGCCTTCCACAAATTAATGAGACCCTGTTTCAAAAATAAAGAATTAAAAAAAATAGGGCAGGGGGTATAGCTCAGAGGTTGAATGCCCCTGGGTTCCATCTCCAGACTAGCAATAAATAAATAAATAAATAAATAAATAAATAAATAAGCAAAATGGGTCTGGGAGTGTATCCTAGAGGTAGAAGGCCTGTGGGTTCCATTCTCAGTAACACACACACACACACACACACACACACACACACACACACACAGAGTTTAGAAAATTGTTGTTTTTTCTGTGCGTCTACATCAAACATTTAGGCAGAAATTCTACCAACAAATGTTGCTTTGTAATCAGAGAAAAAAAACAGTGCAAAGATTTTTTTTTTTACTTTGAAGGTCATGTATAATGATTTATTATGAATTTTCTCTAATTTTTGAGATTGATATAATCAGACCAAAAATATTTTTTAAATCATGTTTTCTCTCTCTTTTTTACCTACATTCCTACCCCACCACATCACATGTTCAGGCTGCTGGGCAAATACTGTTTTAGGCTGGCAAATTCACCATACCTTGAGGGGCAGACATTGTCTGCAGAGTGGGTGGCTGACAGATTTACTACAAATGGATTCACTGCAAAGCTAATGAAGTTTACTTCACAACCTCTTGCATAGGTCTGTTCCAAAAGCCGGCCCAGGCCGAGGCGGCAGCCATGTGTTCTCATGGTCATGTATCGCTTCCATCTACAATTAAGCTGCTTTCCAAGGAAAGAACTTCCACCCATTAGGCAAACTCACCCAGCAAGATAACGCAAAGATCAGAGCTGTGGGCTGCACCGTGGTGCGATCATAATTCCTTATGTTGTTTTCCTCATTCATAATGAGCAGCTATTTACATATCTAATTTTACATGCACTCATGTGTATTTTTTATCGTAAAGATGATCCCTCAGATTATATTATGGTCTGGCCTCATAAAACCCAGATGTCCCTCTAGGTGCAGAAGTGAAGCGATCATCTATGATCAGGTGAATTTCAGTTTATCTAAAATAATCAATTTTTTAAATGTAAAAATATATCTATTGAAACAATACATGATATGCAAAATAATAAATTAAATAAAAATGGTTGGGTGTATAGCTGGTAAGTAAAATGCCCCTAGGTTCAATCTTCAGCAACACACACACACACACACACACAACACACACACAACACACACACTCACACACACACACACACACACACACACACACACACACAGAAATGGGTTTAAATTCTCCCATTCTAGTAGTTTAAAGTTGATCAAGTTATTTAATTTCCCTGTGCCTTATTTGTCCTGTCTGTAAAATGCCAATAATAATACTTTGCGGAACTATTCTGAGGATGAAATTAAATTATATACCACTGATTCAGACTGTTGAGCTCACAAAAGTCATTTAAGTTTTGGGAGGCATAGGAACACACACTCTGAAATCAGATTTTCTAATTTAAACCTGCACTCTGCAGGTAGTTAGCTATATAATCGGGGACAAATTATTAACCTCTCTGTGCCTCCAAGTCCTCATCATTAAAATGGGAATAAAATGATACCTACATTAGAAGGTGGCTATGAAGATTAAATGAGGTGCTATTGCTCCAGCACTAAGAACATTGCCTTTGGGACCTAGTATGCTATATAAGTATATATTAAATTGTCAGCTATTTATTTATTGAAAATCTTTATTCCACTAGACCAGAACTGTTCTATTAGGTACATGCTATAGTAGAATAACCAGAGCATTATCTTTGAAAATGTGGGAAGTTTGTTCTAATTAAATCCACATTTCATTGTTCTGGTTTCTTGTAGCTTCAGATTTATTGTCGACTTTTTAAAAGGCAAAGTTTTGAATCTATGGCAACATGTTCTGCCTCGTTACTAGACATAAAGACCCCAATTATACCACTTGGTTACTGCCTTCAAAGGTATTTTTGGTAACAGTTGAACAAAAAGAGTTCCAAAAAAAAAAAAAAACTATTGTTTTCTCTGGGATCCAAGAAAGTTTAATTAAAATGCCAACATGATCAAGCAGGCTAAGAATGTTTTCTCATTATTCCAATTAAGAGTCAGTAAGATTTGATTAATATTATTCTGACTGCTCTGGGCTCTGGCAGATCTGTATATTCTCATTTAGTTATTCATCTCCAGTATATCCTATTAATTATCTCCTTTTCTCTCTGCCTTTCTCTTCTTCAATATAATCCTTTTTTTTTTTCCAAATAGCCTCTGGAGCTTTTTCCTTAAAATAGTAAAAATTATTTCAAGTGCTAGAGTTAATTTTAGTCAAAACTTTAAATACCATTTTGAGTTAATTCATATCTCAGATTCTTCACACAAAAGGAACATGTGAATTTTAAAAATGGAGCTTTTCCAGGCTTGATATAATTTACTATGTAATTCAGTGTCTACCAGAGAATTAAAATGATTATTTATGTTCCCCAGACTCAGAGAATTAGGGAAACACGGAACTGTGCTGATTTTTTTAAACATACATTTGGAATTGTTTAGTAATGCTTCATTTGTATGCAGAAACCCTAACACATATTAAGATAGGTTTGAAATTCTGTGTTGATTTCAAGGAAATGAAGAGAAGCCAGTTTATCATCAAAGCTTGTATATTCAATACCCACCCAAAATTATATAAATGCAGTGCCACGTTTGAAATATTAAATAGACAGAAGTCTAAAATCCAAAGTTATGACTCCCAAAGAAACGATAACTTATTCTTTTATATATTTGTAATATTAAATTCCAGGCTTAATACATAATTCTGAATAGATGTGTGAAATGGCTTTCTTTGGGGAAAATGCATAGTTAGTGCTCCTTTTCAGGCTAGTAATTGTGCTGGTATTTTAAAATATGCTATTACCCACAAGTTTTGGAAATGGTTGTATGTTTTACAAAAATATGAATAAATGTGAGATAGATTATGCTGCAATTTGGGGGAAAACCATAATTCTGTACTGAATGCCTTTTGTGTTTTCAAACCCCACCTGCATAAACATGAAAAGAAAGAAAGCATGAGTTTTAAAAAATAAGGGCATCTATAATTATAGATTTTAGTTTCATGCTTACACACATGCACACACACACACAAACACACACTTTTTGGTGTCTTTTATATTAAAAAAAACTTGAAAAATTAGTGACATTAATACATATATTAAACACAATTACATAAAGAATTCTTGCTTTGTATTCATGAATTAATTGTTCTTTTTATGGATTTATTTGTATATTTTCTTAAGAATTTGAAAGAGAAAACAAAGTATACTTACTCTCTGATAGGTGCCCACCACCATCCCAGCTGGAAGCACTAGCACCTGATTGCCATCATCGCCCAAATATCAATTCATGCCTCTGGAAGGTAGTATTCTTAGTAGTGATTTTATACACAAAATGTTTTTCAACTTCATTTACTGAGGCTAAACCGGGTACCAGATGCAAAGAAATATCATGATTATAAATTATTATAATTTTACATGATAAAGAAAAACCTTAACTTATTGAAATCTTTGCTGATGATACAAAGAAAGGAACTCTACGTAATAGAATATATCTTCTCTGAAACATGAAAACTTAAAGCTCTTGAATGGTATTAGTGTCAAGAAAATTCTCTCATTTAGAGAATTACATGTGGCACCCTGATTCACTCCTTGGTGGCAAGAGGAAAAATAAGATGCAATATAATAATAATAATAATGTGATCTTTTTATTACAAAATGGATGAGAACCCATCACCAGCTGTGTTATATTCTAATTCCTTTTGCTGGTTTATGTATCTCTTACTTCATGTTTCACGTTTAAAGTAAAATGAGGAAAACAGGCTCTTGTATTGGTTGTGACAGATCTCAATGAGAGAATTTACATAAAACATTTAGTTAATGCATGATGTATAGTGAATACTCAACGAATGATAGACTCTAGGTCAAAATCAGATTTCAAAAAATTATCCAGGCGTGGTGGGACACGCTTGTAATCCCAGCCAGCATTCGGGAGGCTGAGACCCAAGGATAGCGATTTGCGGACAGCTACTTAGTGAGGCCCTCTGCACCTCAGTGAGACCGGGTTTCAAAATAAAGAATAAAAATAGGGCAGGGGGTGTAGCTCGGAGGTCAAATGCTCCTGGGTTCCATTCCCAGACCCGTAAAAAAAAAAAAAAAAAAAAAAATTACTTTTTTTTACCATCTCTGAATATAAATGCTTTTATTTTTCAAACTAGGAATTAACAATTAAAAAATAAAGAGATAATCATAGGATGGAATAAAATATGTGTAAAGTATACATCTAACAATGGATTAATCTAAAAGTATAAAGAATTCATATATAACAACTCAAGAGCAAAAAAGTAATATAAATATGACCCACAGGTAGTGCATGTAAAAATAAAGTTCTCAACATCACTAACCATTAGAGAATGCATATTAAAACCACAATGATACGCATATTAAAACCTTACCGTGTTAGAATGGTTTTTATCAAAAAGATGAACAATAAGTTTTGCAAGGATAGGTAGGAAAGGGAACTCTTGTATACTGCTGGTGGGAATGTAAATTAGTACAGCTATTATATAAATCAGTATGGAGATTCCTCAAAAAGCTACAGGTAGGACTTTTACGTGATCCAGCAATGCCACCTCCAAGTATATATCCAAAGGTATTGAAGGGAGTGTGTTGAAGGGTTTTCTCCACTCCATGTTCAGCCCATTATTCACAATAGTTACAATATGGAATCAACAGGTAAATGTATGTATTCTAAACTGTGAGGTCAATGCACAGTGGAACACAATTCTGCCTCAAAGAAGGAAATCCTGACATCTGCAGCAACATGGATTAATCTAGAGGACATGATGGAATGAAATAAGCCAGTCACTGAAAGATAAATGCCATATGACCTCACTTACATATGGAATATAAAAAAGAAGTACAACAGGGCATTGGCTACCCAAAACTAGAGTTGGGGGGATGGGAAGTTGTTGGCCAAAAGGCACAAAAATGAAAAGGAAGAATCACCTGGAGTAGTTCAGGTTACCAAGAGGAATAATGTAGAAATCTTTGAGACTTTTAACATACAGCAGAGTGACTATAATAAAAATGTATATCGCAAAATAACTAAGAACATTTCAACTATCTCACCACAAAATTAATAATTTGATAGACATGCTAATTAGATTGACTTAATCATTTCACCTTAAATGCACATGTCAAAACACCACATTGTACCCCATAAATATTTATAACTTTAATTTGCCCATCAAAAAATACTCTTAACTTAAAAACTTTATCTTACTCCCATGCTCATAATACACAAAGGTATCTTAATAAATTATGTACCATCATTTCCCTTGATTCCTTTAAATTTTACTATCTATTTGCTTTTAAATTCATTTTTAACTTTTTTATTCCTTTTTTCAGATTTTTACACACTGAATGAACTTTGAAATCAAGATTTTCTATTTTAAATATGAAATGTCATCTTTTGCAAATTGTTTTAAAGAGTATCATTGTCTTTTATTTCACCAGAAACTGCTACATCTACAAACAAAAATAGTGCTAAACCATCCGTTTTCCTTAACCCTGAATTAATAAGAATATAAGAAGTTTACATAATTTAAGTTTCTGTATATATTCTACAACTTTCCTTCTAAGAAATGCAAAAACTTCCTCTACTCTCTCTACCAAAGCTTCCTCAATACTTAATGGTTAAGTTAAAGTTCATATTTAACCATTTTGGAAAGAAAATAAAACTATGTTTAATTGTCAAAGTTACTTAGAATTAAAAAGAATGGAAATTCAAAAGTAACAATTAATTGAACTTTAATGCATCTCATCTTTTCCTTTTGTGATAGTGCTTAATTCCAACTATGTAAATTGAATTCAGAATGCATGAGCTCCTTTACCTAATCACAGACTGCCAAGAATCTGTTTAGATATTCACCTGGGTTAATATGCATATTATTGTTCTTTAGTTTGGAAAATGAAGCCTTGGACAGAATCCATTATGTGCGTGTTGGTTTGCCTGAGCAATTGTTTCCCAAATGCATATTAATTCTATTTATTTATTTTTTATTTGTCAGCTCTGCTCCATCTGGGTCCTTGTGCCCTAAACAATAGCCCACTTCTTGCAGAAAGACAGCTGTGGCAAGTTGTGGGAGAAGGAAATGTGTTTCCTGGGCCTCAGATTGCGTAACCCCAGGAGACCTTGGCCATCCTGGGGGGAAAAAAAAACCCATTTTATGCATTGGGGAGTGTCAGGCAGCATTCACTGAAGGACTTCCAGAAGTCTCCTCATTGTCCACAGTGAGCTCCAACAATCATCGGTTCCTATGATCCCTAGAAATAACAGGGACCTGTGGTTACAAAATTGGGAATAGCCATGTACCATCATCCCCACTGGCAAGTGAAGTTGTACATTACTTATCTCATGAAGGTGCTTACAAGACATGAGCCAGTCAGTACAATTTGTTCACCCCTGAACTTCCCAAATGCATTTGAGTATAGAACCCTATGAACTAAACAGTCATAAAGACTTTTTTTCCTCTTTTTTTTTTTTTTTTTTGCAATAAGCAAGTATTTCTAGAAAGAAAAAAAAAGCAACAAACACATGGGGAAAGAAACATTCAAAGTTGCAGCTCTGATGCATTGCCTGTGGGCAATTGGCAAGACCCTGATTTTCCTAACCACATTTTTCCCATACATGAAGTACAACCAAGATCATATTCTCTGACCTATTTATTGTTCAGAGCAGCATTTCTCCAAGTGCATTCCACAGACCATTAGTTCCCAGAAATGTTAGTGAATATTCCACACACAAAAAGAAAAAGGAAAGAGATTCAGGGTCACAAAGTGAGGGATCGAGCAAGTTGTGTCTGGACTTCTCAGGATCTTTATTATTTCAACACAAGTGAAACCATGCCTATAGGCATGAATTTGCTGTTTTTCCAAGTTTACTTGACTATAGGTCACCTTTATTGTCAATATCTTGAGTTTTTTCTAAACCAGCTCTACTTTGGAAAACACCACTTAAAATTTTAGCTCAAGCTTTTGAAAAATACAGATGGTATGGATTAAAATATTTATCAGAAGTTGACCTAAGACCCTGGATGCCCTCTGAGATCTTGCTAACAGAAAATTACAGAGGAATTTGCCTAATAATTGTCAGCCAGCTTGGAAAGCAAAGGACTTTTTGTTGTTGTTGTTGATATTACTAGAGATGGAACACAGGGGTATTCTACCTCTGAGCTATACCCCATATACATAGGTTTTATTCTTTATCTTGAAACAGGGTCTCACTAAGGCTAGCCATGAACCTGTGATCCTCCTGCCTCAGCTCTCAAGTACTGGGATTATAAGAATGTATCAACATGCCCAGAAGGCTTTTGTTTTTAAATTTTAAGAAAAGATGAAAGATAGATAGATAGATGATAGATATGAAATAATAGAATAAATAAAATACATCGATAACAGAATATAGATAAGTAGATATATAGATATCTAGATATAGTAGATATATAGATATAGATATTGATATATAGATCAATACGATATATTATCAAAATGACAATGAATTATATAAACCAAAATATATTTCACAGGCTGAAGAAAACTATATACTTGTGTGCATGTGTGTGCGTGTGTGTGAGTGTGTGTGTGTGTGTGTTCCACCAATATTTATTCAACATCAACTTTGTTCTAACAGTAGACATAGTACTAAAGATGCAAAAGCACTCACGCAACTTCACAAACTTAAGTCTCATTGCAGAGGCTGCCATGCAAATAAACCCACCCCCACGGCAGCTGTAGGGATGGAGCTTTGTCTGAAAATCCAGCGGAACAGAGAAAGGAGACACAGAGCTTGCAGAAATTTGTTTAAAACTTCAGAGAAGAGCAAGTTGCTGAGCTAATCCCCCCCACCTCAACTTCTCACACCATTGGCCCCCTCTGAAGATCTTCTAGAGCATGGAATTGCATCATCTAAGTTTATCTTCTTTTCGTAGTTCTGATAAGATTTTTAACAATAATGGCAATCTCTTTTTCATTTCAATTGGCAGCCACATTTACCTAGTGGTAATAAAATACTGTCATTAAAATAATAAATGTGACCTCCTGTGCTTTCAATAGAATAAGAAATTATCACTAATGAAGATGAAAAGAATGTAGTATCAGCTTGCAGAATGAGGTGGGACTATCATTTGGATCGTCCCTGTTGAGCAAATACTGAAAATCCTCTTTTTGCTGACTGCAATCTACTGCCGAATAAAGCCTTTGAACCACTGAATCATTAATTTTAAAAAATCACATTTTGCCAGCCAATTACTCAGCATTCCGTGACATGATCAATGATGTTAAAGGTTTTCAGCTCATTGTATTAATCAATTAAGCACAGAATATAAACAAAAAACAACTGTCAGCTGATCTGGATTCATTGCTGATGAACTGCTGTTTAAAACAATTAATAATGAAGTAATGCTTGAAAACTAAGGGCAAAGGCCTAATTGATTTTTCAAATGTAAGAACACTCTAAATGCTCAATTAGTTAATAATTTGCCTACTAATTGATTTCTTCAAGGTGTCTGACTGGCAAAATTGAGAAAGGTTCTATAATCACTATCATCCTGCAAAAAGCTTGTCTCTAGGCATCTAGGAAGGTTAGAAGATCAATTTAGACTCCCATTAATGGTGTAGAAAACTTTCTCCAAGGATGAAAAAGCAACTATCAAAAACAAAGAAATCATCAACTAATAAAACTCTGGGGAGTGCTTTATGAAATGAACTAATGTCATGAGGCACGCTAATAAATTAAATAGGGAAAAATAAATGAAATGTTGCGAATATCTATTAGAAATAACAGGCCCTTACCAAATGGAAAAGGAAGAGCTTGAGACTGAGAGACTTGTGATTAAAATGCTTTTAATTGCAGGTAATGATCTAAATAAGGAGAAATGAGCAGATGAGGATGCTCAGAATCCTTCTAATGATGTTTTATTCTCTAATTCTTTATTGTCACTGTACAGGGCAGATTACATGGCTTCCTGGCAAGTGAATCTGATGAATGGTATGTAGGTGATGCAATAGGGATTATAGGTACCAAGAAAATAATCCATAAGCATCCTGAAGAGGTGTTACCATGCCAACCGTGTACATATTGGTAAGTACTCACTCAACACGTATTAAGTGGCAGCCACTTTGCTGAGCATCAGTTGTGGATTAACTCATTTAATCCTCATAAGTTCCTGTGGGAGGCTGTCTTTGCAGCTGGTAAACAGTATTTTCAGAGCTTCTGAATCCAGACAAAATGACTCTCGGGCCCAGACCCTCAGCTTCCACCACCTCCAGCATCGAGTCATGCACTAGCATAGCACTTTGCACAGGTTTTCTTGTTGAATCGCAAAACAACCCTATATGTTAAATGCTACTTACTGATAAAAAAGAATTCTAACCAAGTAATTTGTTCCAGGTCCCCTGGGCCAGTCTATACAGTCCTTGGAAACTTTCAGGCCTGATATCAGGACACAAGCTCTTTTGGCACAAGTATGAACAGACAGCTGAGGTTCTACCACATAGCAGCTGGTGACCTTGGATTTATAATTGCTCTTCACTGTTTCTCCTCCTCTTGCCCTTACTCCTCCCTCAATTTTAATACAACCACATGACTTGATATTTTTTTTTTCAGGGCTGCAGTCTCTTGATGGTCAAAGAGACACACCACACGAACCCATCTGATTCCCCCATGCCAATTACATATACCTGTACCCTAAGCCGGGGCCCACTTACGCCACCCCTGTTCAGCCAGAAGAAGCTCAATGAGTCATCGCCTTTATTCTTTGCTATGGGTACATGTATGTAATAATAATAATGGGAGCTGGGTGTGGTGGTGCACACTTGTAATCCCCGTGCTTGGGAGGCAGAGACAGGAGGATCGTGCTGGTTCGGAGCCAGCCTCGCTGGCTTAGGAGACCCTGTTTCCAAATAAAAAAAATATAAAATAGGTCTGGGAGTGTAGCCCAGAGGTAGAAGGGCTTCCAGGAACCCCAGTACCACCAAAAATGAAGAAAGAAAGAAAGAAAGAAAGAAAGAAAGAAAGAAAGAAAGAAAGAAAGAAAGAAAGAAAGAAAATGGAAATTGAGCTCATGTTAACTGTTTGTAAAATTGTAAAAAAATAAAATAGCAAACATACACAAACTACTGAGCTAATAACCAGAAGATAATTTCCTCCATAAGGAAAAGTGCCCAGTAGACCAAGAAACTGAAGAGAAGAGACAGAAGAAGCGGATCTGAGATGACTCTAGTGGAGGGTCACAAGCTGGGTCCAAGAGTTCAGACTCTGGTCTCTAATACAGTGACCAGCAGGCTGTTATTTGTTTGTTTGTGTCCACACCAAATAATGCAAGGCCTTACAGAAAAGCTGTCCATCTTCCTCCCTCTGTTTTCTTATCTCTTCATCTCCTGGGTAGATGGAGATGCAAATAGGATGAAGCAATAAACACATTTTATGGAATCGGGAGCATCTTTATGTCTTCTTTGGTTTCTTTCTCAATAACCTTGAAGTGAAACTGGCCACTATTAATAAAAGATAAGGTGTATAATTAGCATTTTGAGATTCCAACCTGAGATCTTCTTTTTCTTTATTTTGAAATTAGAAATCAGCTTTCTTACTTCTTCTTGTGACTGTGAGGATCAACCAGACACCTCGGCCAATGTGCCTGGACTCAGCAGGTGTCTTGCATGTTAAAAAGGCTTCCCACCCCCCAATCCCAGCCCCATCAGCTCCCCTTCCCACATACCTCAAGATTCCATTGAGGAGACAAGGACTGACCCTTGAGTGTAGAAGCCCCTCACCCCTCTCCAGCCTCAAGTGCCCGGCATACAAATTTAATCCTCCAAGCTGCACATTTTCTCACCATCTCTGCCGTCTCCCTCTGCAGTTCCCAGTGGGCCACCCTGAGGTGGGATAAAAGAAATAAACAAAATAAGCACAAAAGAGACATAAAGGAAGGAGAGACATATAAAATTTTAATTCAGAAGTTCCACAAACTTTTCTAGGCCTGTCATTCCCCAACTCAGTTCTCTCCCAGACCTGTCACTCCCAATTTCTTGAAAATCCATAGATCTGAAAGTTAACTGAAAACTTACTCACCTAGGATAATTACCTTGTGCTCTCTTAATTAGCCACCCCAGTGAACGGTTTAAGCAAGAGATATATGATAGCTTGAGGTGCCTGTCAAGAGGGGACGACGCTGCAGCATTATCAATTGATCAGTCCCTGGGTACCATACCAAAAGGCCAGAAGACGACCCGACCAGGCCACCATAAACTATCTTTTGATCCCTGATCACTGGACCAATGTCATCCTCACATATATTTTCATACTCAACCTTTACCAGGTTTCTCTTAAAAGAAAACCCAGGAACCCTCAAAGTCTCCATTCCCTCTCTCTCTCTCTCTCTCTCTCTCTCTCTCTCTCTCTCTCTCTCTCTCTCTCTCCCTATTTTCTCTCTCTCTTTTATCTCCCTCTTTTTCTTCTTATTCTATTTTCTGTCTCTCAACTTCTCTCTTTCTCTTCATTTCTCTATTTCTTTCTCTCCCTCTCTCTTCTCTCCCTCTCTCTCTCTCTCTCTCTCTCTCTCTCTCTCTCTCCCTCTCTCCCTATTTTCTCTCTTTTATCTCCCTCTTTTTCTTCTTATTCTTTTTCTGTCTCTCAATTTCTCTTTCTCTTTATTTCTCTATTTCTTTCTCTCCCTCTTTCTCCTCTCTCTCTCTCTCTCTCTCTCTCTCTCTCTCTCTCTCTCTCTCCCATACTCTGGAGATGGCCACGTTGTGTATCCCTTGCTTTCCTAAATGCATCTCTGTGTTTCTATTGACAGGTGCTGAAACTCTTTTCTGTCATGTATTATCCAGGATGCCGCTTATCCAGAGTTGAGCTACCTTCCACTCTCTGAGTACTCCTCAGGACCCTCTTCTAGAGATATCTCTTCTCCCATGACAATCTAGCCTGAGTGAAAATCTAGAATCTATGTTCCATTTTCCCTTTGAACTTACTCCTGTGCATTCAGCCATATGCATCACCTCTGGACAAAGATTATACAACTATTTAGAGAACAAAGCATTATCTTGGCTTTGGAGTTCAAATTCCTCCCTGTGCCTCATAGCTTAAGCAATAAACTTGAAATTAAATTCTCTTAATTTATATTTATTATATTTGTTTCTTCTTTTTCTATACACATATTTGGTTATATGTGTGGAACACCAGACTCCTAAATAAATCATGTGTGCATGTAAGCAGCTACCATCTGTTACCCCATTAAGATGTATGAGGAATGCCGGGCGTGGTGGCACACGCTTGTAATCCCCGCGCTTGGGAGGCAGAGACAGGAGGATTGTGCAGGTTCAAAGCCAGCCATGTGCGCTGGCTTAGGAGACCCTGTTTCCAAATAAAAATATAAAATAGGTCTGGGACTGTAGCTCGGAGGTAGAAGGGCTTCCAGGAACCCCAGTACCACCAAAATAAACAACAACAACAACAACAACAAAAATATATATGAGGAAAATGCACCAATAAGCCGGGTATGGTGGTGCACGCTTGTAATTCCAGCATTTGGGAGGCTGAGACAGGAGGATCATGGTTCGGGGCCAGCCTCAGCTATTTAGTGAGGCCATTTGCAATTCACTAAGACCCTGTTTCAAAATAAAGAATAAAAAATAGGGCTGTGGGTGTAGCTCAGAGGTAGAATACTCCTTGGCTCCATCCCCAGTAACATACATATGAGAGAGAGAGAGAGAGAGAGAGAGAGAGAGAGAGAGAGAGAGAGAGAGAGAGAATGCACCAATAAAAAAAAATTTAAAAATAAAAATAAAATCAGGCTCCAGAGAACTGGGTCACACACTGTATATCCAACCACCAGGTTGGGGAATCGATAGTTGAGCAGTGAGAAAACAATCTGGAAAACTAGATGGAGGTTTTTTTCTGAGAGAAGAAAATAGTGTCAACTGCTGAGGTATGTTTGTAAGAAGGAGGGGCAGCCAGTGGTAGGAAGACAAAAGGAAAGCAAGAGAGAGACCAGAGGTGGGTGCCAGGGAATCCCAGCCATGAAACCCAGCTGGTGGCCCGTCTTACAAAGACATCAGGAGGACAGCCAGCCATGATGCAATGCCATCGCCCAGCAGCAGCATCACGAAGGTCAAAGGTCGGCAGTGGTGCCCAGGAGAAGACCAGAGTCACTCTGGGCTTTCTTCATCTCCCTGGAGTATCACCCAAAGGGGTCTTGTCTTCTCAAGTAGATCAGAGAAGTATTCAAAAAGAGACAGCACCAGAAGGGACTTTTCTCTGAGACATGGCAGACCCCTCCTGAGGGCATTTATCTGTCACTGGCAATGATAGAGAAGCTTTTTTTCATGGAGGAGGGTGAACCAGAATTGTGTTATATTTTATGTTATTTTTATTTTATTTTTTCTTTTAGAAATGTAAACATTTTTAGACCCACATTTACAATCTATATACAATTATGACCCTCATCCCCAGTAGGGGTTTAATCTGAGAAATGTCTAGGCCCCACCAAGTTCACCAAAATGAATTGAAAGTTTTGTTGCAATGAAATAAAAAATCCACATGGTTACCCTCTTAGTCCATTTTGGCAGCTATCATAAAAATCCATAAATGAGCCGGGCGTGGTGGTGCATGCTTGTAATCCCCGCGCTTGGGAGGCAGAGGCAGGAGGATTGCGCAGGTTCGAAGCCAGCCGCGCTGGCTTAAGAGACCCTGTTTCCAAATAAAAAATATAAAATAGGTCTGGGAGTGTAGCCTGGAGGTAGAAGGGTTCCATCCCCAGTACCACACACACACACACACACAAAAAAAAAAATCCATAAATAAGGTAGCTTATAATCAACAGTAATTTGTTTCTCACAGGTCTAGAGGTTGAGAAGTCCAAGACAGAAGTGCCAGCAGGTTTGCTGTCGGCGTGGGCCTGCTTCTTAGTTAATAGATGTTGCCTCATCCTGTGTCCTCACATAGTAGAAGAAAACAAATTTCTGCAGGCCTGTTTCATAAGAGCATTCATGAAGGCTCTGCCTCACCTTTTTTTTTTTTTTTTTTTTTTTTTGGTGGTACTGGGGTTCCTGGAAGCCCTTCTACCTCCGGGCTACACTCCCAGACCTATTTTTACATTTTTATTTGGAAACAGGGTCTCCTAAGCCAGCACACGTGGCTGGCTTGGAACCTGCACGATCCTCCTGTCTCTGTCTCCCAAGTGCTGGGATTACAAGCGTGCGCCACCACGCCCGGCCCCTCCTCACCTTTTAAAGCCATCACGTTGGTGGTCAAGATTTCAACAAGAATTTTGAGAAAACACAAATCTACAAACAATAGCATTAGTTAACACTGTTGTCAGCTTGTATACTTTTGCTATTCTGAAGTTAAAAACACTATGTGGAGTACATTCATGTTCATAAAAGCACTCTTCATAAAGGCCAAAAGATGGACGCCACCCAGGAGTTCACCAATGGATGAAGGAATAAGAAAAATGTGGTGTATATATCAAGGAAATGTTATTCCACCCTAAAAATGAAAGATCTCATTACATGCTACAACATGGGTGAATTTTGAAGATATTAAGAACAATTAAGTAAGCTAATCACAAATGGAGAAAAACTAAATGATTCGCTTATATAAAATGTGTACAATAGTCAAATTCATAGGGAAAAAAAGAGTTGAATGCAGATTGCCAGGGGCTGGGGATAGAGGGAAATAGGGATTTATTTAAAGTTTAATGGATACAGAGTAGAGAGTTATTTAATATTTTAGGGGCATAGCATTTCAATTTTGCAAGATGAAGAGTTCTCTGGAAGAAAGTTAGTGATGGTGGCCCCAAAAAGTGAAGGCGTTAAAGCCAAATATGCCAAAATGGTATGTTGATTATTTCAAGCTGAAATAACTGGAAAGTTGTAACTTCAGAAGGGGCCATTTGGCCTGTCTTTCCCTATGTGCAGCAAACCATAAAGATTCCTTTGGGAAAGAAGTTCTGCACATACCAAGGGTGAAAAATAGCCTTGATCTCTGGTAATTGGTGCTGTAATAATCCTGAATAAGCAAACTGTTAGGTAACTCTTCTTTTCCACTGACTTCTACACCACTCATTTATCTCTCAGTAGCATCTCTAGAATCTATTCCCTTAGTACACGTTTTCATTGTTTCTGGCATTCCTTGCAAAGTTAGTTCTTTTTTTGTTTTGTGTTGTGTTGTGTTTTGTGGTACTGGGGATTGAATCCAGGGCATTCTATCTCTGAGCTACACTCCCAGCCCTTTTAATTTTTTTGTTTCTTTGTTTGTTTGTTTGTTTTTGTTTGTTGTTCTCTCTAGGTTGCTGAGAGTCTTAATATATTGCCATGCTGGCCTTCAACCTGTGATTCTTCTGTCTCAGCCTACCAAGTACTGGGATTACAGGCACAGGCCACCATGCCCAGTTTATTGTTCTGTTTCTAAGAAGGACATAGCATCATGCTTTGGACATTTCTTCAGACTTCACTCTTTTGAGAAGATGCTTATGAAACTTCTTATCCTTTTTGTTAATCAGCTCTTGTACTAACTAGGTTCCTAGATTCAACCAAAGAACCCACATAAGAGCTAAGTGTGGAGGAATAGGGAGAATGTCTCCCTATGACAACGTGACTGTGCTTAACACCAGTGACCAGTTCATTTAAAAAAGGTCAAGATAGTAAATTTTACATTGTGTGTATTTTATCACCATCTTACAAAGAATTAGGACAAAAATACTTTGAAGAATAATAGGGAGCTTTTGTCTGTCTCCTATCTGTATAGCCACTGTACAAAAATCATTAAAATACATCACTTTTCTATGCAAGGAAGTTAGATGACTCCCTGAGAGTATGTAACTCCCAAATTCACATCCAGTTCTTCTGATTCCAATTTCAGTACTTTCTCCATGGTACTCTAATAAACATATACTTTAGAACATGTGACCAAACAGCTCACAGGCAGCTTTCCAAATATAAATTAAAAATATGGTATTTTGATGCTTGTTAGGAGACAAAAATAATAAATGCACTTTGCTAAACATTTTAATATTACCTGTGATTTGTGAAATTTTAAAACTATTTTTAGATAAAAATATTTTCAAAGTTTTTTTTGATACCCAGTAACTTGACTAAGTCTACTTACAGTCTTTATTCTTTAAAATAAGAAATCAGGCTTACTAAGTATTTAGATACTAAGTGATTTATTTTTATGAACTCACTCCAAATCAACAGAAATTTATTACTTCTGGCTTCTTAAAACCTATATCCTCATATGTGTACTCTAGAGAAAAACTGGGGCACAAGAGGAACTCCAGGCAAAGGAAGAGAAACTTTGTGGAGAGAAGGAAGGGACCTAACTGAAAGAGACAGGAGTGGGGAATAAGACTTGAAGAGGGAAACACCTCAGTGGAGATGATGCACAAACACAAGCTTATCAAAGCCAGTCACACTGAGTAAGGGAAGGTGGGGAGGGAGAGAGGAGGGTGGGAACTGGGAAAGGGCCCCATGAGTGCTGTGTGCATGTATGCCTCAGTACCCTGATCTTCCTCAAGATGCAGGATTTCAATACATGAATATAAATAAATAAATGTTTGATGGTTCTAAAAAAAAAGTTTGAAAGTTCTACAAAAAAGTGTATCCTAAATTTCATGTGCTAGCCATTGTTACTGAAGTCCAATAACATATCCATTCATTGTACACACATGCAAAACACAAAATAGATGGCTGTCATAAGAATTGGAAATTATTTTGATACTCTACAATATTTAGGCACCATGGGAAAGAACTTATAAATTCTAGCAGACTAAGAAAAAAGCTTACATTGAAAGGAACACAATGAGCAAATATACACTTATGGTTCTATATTTAATGGTTCATTTTCTTACATTGTATTCATCTGAGGTTTTATTTTGCTGTGCATTTAAAAGAAAATAGGACTTTTTTGTCTCTTGCAGTCATACTTGGAAGGGAAGCAGCGTTTTGTGAGAGAATGTGAATTGGCATGGAGACTGGGCACTTCGGCTCTTCTGTGGTATGCTTTGAGCATGTGATTTCTTTCTCCTCCCTTGAACTCATTTTTCTCCCCAATAAGGTAAGAAAGTGACAGTAGTTGGATTTTAATGTCTTTTCATATTTTTTTATTCCATAACCCTATGCTTCTGAGACTCGTGCTTATATCCAATGCCCTGAACTATGCCCATGGTAAACTTAGGCTTTTTTCCTTCAACCAATTTAGACTAAATCAGTTTGACTAGATTTATTATCCATGGGGGCTTTCCTTAATAATAATAATAATGACAGGTAAGATGTATTGCGCATCCACAGTGTGTCAGGACCTGTTTGTGGTGCACTGGTTATAAAAAGAACTCTAAGCTGGGCAGGGTGGTATACACCTATAATCCCAGTATTGCGAGCTGAGACAAGAGGATCTCAGGTTTGAGGCCAGCCTAATAAATTTAAGGAGATTCTTAATAACCTAGTGAGACCCTGTTTCTAAACAATAGTAAAGAAGGGCTGAGGGTGCAGGTCAGAAGCAGAATGCTTCTATGTTCAACCCCTAGTAGCACAAACACAAAGAACAAGTCTAATTCTCCAAGCTCCAGCTCTCTATCCATGCCTTTTTTTAGCTCCTTCTATTAAGGGTGGAGACCATCTCCACATTCTTTCATCTGGACTGGCTTCCTCACATGCTTTGGCCAACAGGATGCAGTGGGCATACTAGCACAGTCAGGACACCAGCTCAGAGCCCAGGCCTCCAAAGCTTGCTCTTGGAACTCTGTCTCTGCCATGAGAACAACCCCAGGTCACGTGACAACATCACATATTTTTAGTCATGGCACAGCTTTCTAGTTGACCAGCAGCTGGACAGAGAACTGTGAGTAGATCCTAGAATGCCCAGCTGAGTTCAGTAGATCCACCAAGCTACAATAACCAACTTTGCTTCAAGCCACCAAGTTCCGGGGCAGCCTGTGAGGCAGCACCCTTTAATCCATAAATAACTGTTGCCTTCTCTCAGCAATTGTGTTATTTTCTCATTTACTCCTTGCAACAGCCTTATATGAGAGGCATCATTATTACCCCACATTAGACATAGGGAAACTGAGGCACGGAGAAATTAATTTACCCAAGATCACAAAACTATGGTACCTTCAAATAATAAAGCACCACTGATTATAGTATGCACCATTATATTTTACACCACTAGAAGGAAACAATAATAGGACTTTAAAAAAGATGGGTTGTGTTTTCAGAGATGTTAAAACATGAAGAAGTGCATTTTAGAATTGACGAGATGTGGGAGTAAGTGGTGGGGACAAGACCGTTGAGATAGGCAGTTCCACTTATTTGAAATAATTTGTAGGACTTAATATTGAACTGGTAGTTGGGAATTGAATGCCCTTTCTACAGTTTTCTAGAATGGCAGATGATTTGTTTTCTCCTCTTAAGCTAGAGAGTAATCAGAATATAAGAGGGGTTTCAGATAGTGGAGAGGAAATTTCAGTAGAGCCAAGAAAATGGTTTAGGGAGAAAGGGAACGGGGTAGAGAGAGGATCAATGTCCATGGACATTATATACACATAGGAAAATACCAATGTCAGTCTTGATGCCCTGCCAAGTGCTGTGTATGTGTACGTCACTATCACCATGAACTCCATTAAGAAGTGAGACTTTAATGCACCAGTAAAAGTATAAAAATAATCTTTTGTTAGCCAAATGTGATGGTACACACCTGTAATCCCAATACGTGGGAGGCTGAGACAGGAGAATTACAGATTCAAGGCCAGCCTTAGCAACTTAATGAGACCTGAGAAAGACTCTGTTTCAAAATATTAATAATTAAAATGGGCTGAGGGCATATCTCGAATGTAGAATGCCTGTGGGTTCAATTCTCAGTACCAGAAAGAAATCATTACTCTGGGATCTTAAAGTTTTCTCTTCCCAGTTCTGTAAACTGTGCTATTTCCCTTAACTGGAAAGTCTATTCTTTGTGGTATACTTCATCACCTGCATTATTTCATTAATGTTTTCTCTTCTTAAATTCCTCTCGGTCATTCAGTCTTCTAAAAGCTCCTTCATTTATCCACGTCTCTTAAAAGAAATTAGATGCTCACTTACTAAATATAGTATTAATGAGACCTAATCACTAGTACTGAATTAGATTAATTACCTTGCTTGTTTTGAATGTGACACTCAATCAATTAATATTCCACATATGTAGGATTCCCCATTGTATTCCCTAAAACAGATTAATCTGGCCATAGCTTTTGGAGGTATATGGACAAGGATGAAATATTGCTTTCTGCAGAGTGTGGTGGTACATACCTGTAATCCCATCACTTGGGAGTCTGATATGGGAGGATCACAGATTTGGGGCCAGCTTCAGAAACTTAACAAGACCCTCAACAACATAGTGAGACTGTAGAAATTAGCCAAGTGTGGTAGTACACGCCTGTAGTCCCAATACTTGAGAGACTGAGATAGATGTCACAGTTTCAAAGCCACCCTTGACAATTTAGCAAATCTCTCAGCAGTTTTATGAGACCCTATTTGCAAATAAAAAATAAAATAGGACTGGGCATAGCTCAAAAGTAGAATGACTGTGGGTTTCATCCCTATCACCACAAAACTATTTTTAATAAAAAGTGTTAGGTATATAGCCGGACATGGTAGCACACACTTGTTATCCCAGCATTTGGGAGGCAAAGATTGGAGGATTGTGGTTCAAGGTCAGCCTCAGCTATTTAGTGAGGCCCTATGTAACTCAGTAAGACCCTGTTTCAAGTTAAAGAATAAAAAAATAGTGCTGGACATGTAACTCAGAGGTAGAATGCCCCTAGGTTTCATCCCCAGTACCTTTCCTCTGCAAAATGGAGGTGATAACTATTCTGTTTAAAATGTCATTTTGTGAGGCTGGTGGAACATATGTATAATTGGAGCACTTGGGAGGCTTAGACAGAAAGATCACAGGTTCGAGGCTAGTCTCAGGAACTTAACAAGACTCTGTTTTATTTTGTTTTCATTTTTTTATGTAGTACTAGAGATGGAACCCAGGGACATTCTACCTCTGAGCTATACCCCCAGCCACTATTTTATTTTTATTTGGGGACAGGGTCTCAATAAACCACAAAGAGCCTCACTAAGTAGCTGAGGCTGGCCGCAAACCTGTGATCTTCCTGTGTCAGCCTCTCAAGTACTAGTATTGCAAGCAGGTGCCACAATTTCTGGCTGAGATTCTGTTTCAAGGGGGAAAAAAGGGCTGGGAGATGTAGCTCAGAGGCAGAACACCCTTTGGTTCAAATTCCAGTGCCAACATACATACATACACACATACATACATACATACATACATACATACAATATCATTGCAGTGGGCTCCCAATTTCTGAGCAACACAATAATACTTCCCAGAAATTCAAACATGAGCAATGCACACCTAGAAAACATATTTTATAAGAATTATACATGAAATTGCTCACAATGATTATGTAGACATATAACTCTACTCACTTTTGATTTTTACATATTGCTATGTAAGTATTTTTGGTTTTTTGTTTGTTTGAAATATACTCTTATTGATGCATTGCAATTTCACATCATAATGAATCGGTAGAGATATATGGGTACCCAGCACACTCTGAGCTTCCACCCCTCCCCCATTCTCTTCCCCATACATGACATTGAGACTGGCATTGATAATTTTACATATGTACATAACATCAATTGAAGTGCTTCCTTTATCCAGTCTCTACCCATCACCTCCCTCCTTGAGGCTTCCTCCCTTCTCCACTGCGGTTTATCCTTTTTCATTGCAGTCTCTTTCGTATCCCATTTTCTCCCTAGCTTTCACATATGAGAAGAAACATATGACCCTTCACTTTCCGTGACGGGCTAACCTCACTTAACATAATGTTTTCTAGATCCATCGATTTCTCTGCAAATGACATAATTGTGTTTTTGTTTATTGCTGAGTAGAAATCCATTGTGTATATATCCCATAAAGTTGTAATCTATTCATCTGTTGATGGACATCTAGGCTGATTCCATAATTTGACTATTGTGAATTGTACTGCTATAAACTGGATATGCATGTTCCACTGTAATATTCTGATTTCAGTTCCTTTGGAAAGATACCCAGGAGTTGTATAGCTGGCTCATGTGATGGTTGCATTCCAAGTTTTCTGAAGAACCACCACACTGATTGCACTAATTTGCAATCCTATGGACAATGTCTAAGCGTTCCTATTTCCTCACCAGCATTTATTATTTGACTTCTTGATGATTGCTATCCTAACTGGGGTTAGATGGAATTTCAGTGTAGTATTGGTTTGCATGCCCAATTGATAATGATGTTGAACATTTTTTAATTATTGGTCAATTCTTTTTTTGTGAATTGTCTAGTTCATTTGCCCATTTTTTTTATTTTGTTGCCTGTTTTCTGGCAGCCCTTTTAAATTTTTTATTTATTTATATTTTTTGTTTTATTGGATCATATTGAAAATAGCACACATACATGCACACCGTGCTTGGTGCCCCCTCTGCTTTCCTTTACCCCCTCCCAACCACGAGTGTCCAGGTTGACCATGCTACATTCACACTTATACACATATTCGAATGTAGCTCCTCCATTAATCAACCTCAGCCTTCTTTCTCTCCTACCCTTCCTTTCTAGCTTTTCTGAGGTTTCCTCTCCATTATCTGGAGTCCCTCTGATATCCTTTTCCCTTATATGCCCATTTCCTGTTGTTTTGTGGGGGGAGGGCCTAGGGACTGAACCCAGGGGCATGCGACCTCCAAGCTACACTCCTTACCCTATTTTTTATTTTTTATTTTGAAACAAGGTCTCACTAAGTTGTGGAGGGCCTCACTAAGTAGCTGAGGCTGTCTGCTAACCACGATTCTCTGGTCTCCGCCTTCCGAATGCTGGGATTACAAGCACGCACCACCATGCCCAGCTGGATTAGTTTTTTAATGTTGAGTCTTTTAAGTACTTTGTATATTCTATTTATTAGTCCTCTATCAGAGGAATAACTAGCAAATATTTTCTCCCATTCTGTAGGCTCTCGCTCTCTCTCACTCGCTGTGTGTGTGTGTGTGTGTGTGTGTGTGTGTGTGTGTGTGTGTGTGTTACTGGGAATGGAACCCAGGGGCATTTTACCTCTGAGCTATACCCCCAGCCCTATTTTTTAGTGTGTGTGTGTGTGTGTGTGTGTGTGTGTGTGTGTGTGTGGTGTGCTGGGGATGAAACCCAGAGGCTTTCTACCTTTGGGATACACTCCCAGACCTATTTACTATTTTACTTGGAAACAGGGTCTCACTAAGTTGCTGAGAGCCTCACTAAGTAGCTGAGGCTGGCTTTGAACCTGTGCAATTCTCTTGTCTCAGCCTCCCAAGCACTGGGATTTCTAGCGTGCGCCACCACACCCAGCCTGTAGACTTTCTCTTTAGACTCTTGATGGTTTCCTTTGCTTCACAGAAACTTTTTAATTTAATGTCATCCCATTTATTAATTCTCATTTCAATTTCCTGAGCTTTGGGAATTTTATTGAGGAAATTTCTACCAGTACTGAAAGGTTGAAGTATTGGCCCTATGCCCTCCTCTAGTAATTGCAAAGTCTCTGGTCTAATTTCCAGGTCTTTGATCCATCTTGAGTTGACTCTTGTGCAGAGTAAGAAGTTAGGGTTTAATTCCATTTTTATAAAAATGAATAACCAGTTTTTCCAACAATATTTGTTGAAAGGGCTGCCTTTTCTTCAGCATACAATATTTTTATAACTATGACTGTTTAGTAACAATTATGTTTTTACCAGTGTAGTTGGAAAAAAAATTCTAAAAGTCTTTGGGAAAAGAAGATTTAGAATTGCCTGAGTAACTCACCAATGTGAAAAATGTAACACATGTCTCTCTATACCTGATTACTACAGTAGACAAAAGAAATCTGTATGAATAATAGAGTTTTTCCTCTGTGTGTGTGTGGTACTGGTGATGGAAACCAGGGGCATTCTATCTTCAAGCTATACCCCCAGCCCTAATTTTTATTCTTTATTTTGAAACAGAGTCTCACTGAGTTGGAAGGGCCTCACTAAGTAGCTGAGGCTGTCCGCAAACCACTATCCTCCTGCCTGAGCCTCCCAAATGCTGGGATTACAAGCATGGGCCACAATGCCTAGCTAATTTTAGGGTTTTTAATCAACACAATTAGCAAGCTTGACCTAAGGTACACATGTCAGAACCTGCACTTAAAAGGGAGAAGACGAGGACTAACTATAAAAAAATCTACTGAGCCCCAGACCATAAAGCAAATATACACACATTTTTAAATAATCAGTCTCATACAGACTGCATTCTTTGACCAGAATATAATCATAAGATAAATCAATAATAAAAACTAAGTAGTTCATAGGAAGAAAAATAAATGATAATTTATAATAATGAGTACTTATAACTGAATAAAACCTATAATATTATGTACCAAAAGTCCTAGGATATAGCCAAAGTGGTACTTACAGGTTGAATTTATAACCTCAAATGCTTAGAGCTTAGTAATTAAGTTCTGCATTTTGTAGAAAGTTGCTTGGACTTTCTTTAATGTCACCATGTCCCTTCTCTACTTGGCCAGAAAACTGAGGGTGGAAAAAATACAAGGTTGATATTTGACATTTAGGGTTTTATACGCATGTAGAAAGCATGCCTTGTAATATAAGAACCTTGATCTGAGTCTTCGATCCCCAGAAAGAGATCTATTCCTGGAGCAATTTTCTTTTAATAAAAATAGCATTTAAAAAGCCTTAACCTAGCCAAACAGCAGGTATAAAACAACCAGGACATAGGGGTGACCCCCTTGATGGAAAATTCCTATAGATATTTTATGAGTGAGATTCCCCTGCCCTCTTAATGGACCCGTTGTTGCTATATCAGTTTCCCAGCCTCGTAGATGTTATAGTTAGCAAGAATAGGGCCCTATACACAATGAGATAGTATGATCTGAGTAAGTCGAAAAAGTCAGTTCTTACTCTTGCTATTATTCTATTATCCCCAGGCATGGCAGTAAGTGGAACAACTGGCCTAAGACAAAGAACAGAGAGTGAGCCTGTGATGACTTTAAATGGGTTCAGCCAGAGCCTTTGAACAGGAAGACCAAATAACCTCCAGTTTTAGGCTTGTAAAAACCAGAACCCCATTTCTGGTCATTTAGTTAGGCATTGGGGAACAAAAATGAGTGACAGTATAGAAGGATGACTGTGGTGGAAGATCATGTAGCCGCTGGTTCACTTCCAGAATTTCCCTTTCAGATCCTAGTTCAAGCTGGGCATGGCGGCACATGCCTGCATCCATAGCTAGTGGGAGGCTGAGGGAAGAGGAGCAGA
Organism: Muscardinus avellanarius; assembly: GCF_963383645.1. NCBI lineage: Eukaryota > Metazoa > Chordata > Mammalia > Rodentia > Gliridae > Muscardinus > Muscardinus avellanarius. The sequence continues at coordinate 121,797,606 of NC_137791.1, forward strand.
AATTTATCAAGACCAGACTGTCTCAAAATGAATAATATATATAGGGATCAGGATGTAGCACAGTAGTATCATGCTCCCAGGTTCAATCCTCAGTGTGGGACAGAAAAAAACGGAATTTCTGAGTATTAAATAATTCTTACAAATTCAATAAGCAATTCTTATAAAATAAATTTAATATTTTGGGTGAGATATAATAGAACATAAAAATTTCTTAGTCATAAAACTAAATATATTCTTTTAATAGCTATTTCAAATTCGGTAAAAGATTGTCATTTTATTAAGCCAAGTTTTCCCATTTATTATCAGCATATATAATATTAGAGAGGCAATGTTTTCATCTTAACATAAAAATACTAATTTTAATGTTTGATTGGATCTTAATACTAATTCTAATGTTTTGATTTCATCTTAATTCTAATGTTCTTAAATGTTTCTGTACTCAGCTCTAAATTTTCTCAGGCTGAAAAAAAATGTTTATTCGCATTTAAAAAGCCAATTACCATGCCTGTTAATTGACAGTACTGGAAGAGATTCATACCAGAAGGATGCTGTTTATTTCTCTGATGTAATCTTCTAAATCCAATTTTTTGTTATGTCAGTGATTTCATAAGTCTAAGAAGATCAGTTAGCTAACCTCCACGTATTTATTATCTCTATGATCTAATTCTTCAGTCTAGTGGTTATCGTTTACTCAAGTTGGTAAACTGAAAGTTGAATAGATGCTTTTCTCTTTCTAGCTCTAGAGATCTTCACACTCAGTGGAATCCTACGAAATATAACTTTAAAGTCTCTTGACCTTATGGCTCATGAATTTTCTTCATTCTTAGAAACACAAGTCTTTAAAATACAGTTGCCCCTTTGCATCCATGGGTTTCACATCTGTGGATCCAACTAGTATCAAGTAATATTAAAAGAAAAACAGTTCATCTGTGCTGAACATGTAGACTTTTATATTATCATTTTTCCCTAAACAATACAGTATAGCAACTACTTTACAGCACTTACATTTTACTATTATAACTAACTGGAGATGATTTAAAGTATAAAAAAGATTTATAGATGTCATATGCAAATATTACACTATTTTATATAAGGAACATGAGCACCCTCAGATTTAGTATCTGTACAGGAGGTTCTGGAGCCAATTCCTCTTACATATATAAATAAATTATATTATATATCTCTCATTATTTATGTGTTATTGATAATTTGTATTTGTTTATCTACTAACATGTACATATTTTAGAGAGAGAGACAAAAATGTAAATATTTCATGTTGAATTTAAGGTCACAACTTAATGGTATCAGTCTATCCATATTCCCTTTGAATAAGAGAATTCATTGAGCTAACGTATTTACACTTTTATTTCTGTACTCTTTAATAGCACAATAAATCAGTCAATAACACAACATGATTGCATAACAAGACTCAGCGCTTAGTTTCACTTCTCTCTTTTGTACATTATTATGGGCTAATAGTTTTGCAGATTTATGGTGTGTCAATTGACCAGAGCCATTATCCTCCTTTTGGTGCTCAAATTGTCTCAAGTACACCTTAAATTGGTTCCTGTGGTCTTTTGACATAAGACCATTAATCTTGTAGAGCTCCCTTGCTTCCTGGTACAACTTCCTTGCTCCAGTCCCACACTGTACCTTCCATCCCGCACATGGAATCAACCATTTTCCAAGTGCACTGGTCCTTCTGGCCACTAGAGCACATGGTAGAATGACCTTGCTCCTGGGCCACTTTAATGAACAGGGCTAACTATGAAGCCACCCAGATCCCAACCCCAACCTCATGGAAAGGTATGACTTCATGTTAATCTTCTCAACTCACTTCTAAGAATTCCTACTTAAACTACTACTAATTCAGAAATTTTTATTGTCACACTATAAATCTTCCAATGTAATAAATTAATGACATATTTGCTTTTACCAACAATAGGAGGAAATAATTCTAAAACAGCAATTTAAAACTTAATCAGTTGCCAAAGCTCAAATATTTAAGTGGTTTCTTTTCTTTTTAGATTAAATTTTAGTCAGCATGTCAGTCAAATTAATTTATTCTAGAGTTCCTTATAATTTCTCAGTTGATGTGGCTGTGCTGTTTAAGTACTTATCTGGTGGATCCTTTGGTATAAATGTAAACTAGCACAGTTGAGAGCACTGCCATTTGCACATATGTACTAGATAGCTCTGAGCTGGGCATGATAGAACAAGCCTTTACCCAGTGCTTGGGAGACTGAAACAGGAGGATCCTGACAGATTCAAGGACAGCCTCAGCAAAGTAGTTACACACTCAGCAACCTAGTGAGTCCTTGTCTCAAAACAAAAAATAAAAAGGGCTGAGAATGTAACTCAGAGGCAAAATGTCCCTGGGTTCAAACCCCAGCAAAGAAAGAAAAAGAAAGGAAGGAAGGAAGGAAGAGAGAGAAAGGAAGAAAGAGAAAAGGAAAGAAGAAAGAATGAAAGAAAGAAAGAAAGAAAGAAAGAAAGAAAGAAAGAAAGAAAGAGAGAAAAGAAAGAAAAAGAGTAAAAGAGAGAGAAGGGAGGGGAGGGGAGAAAGAAAACTCCCATAAAAGTGGAGGCTTTCCACTCTGAAGATCACTGTGGAGTTTTCTCAGAAGACTGCCCATGGAACCACCATATGAGCCAGCTATACCTCTCCTGGGTATCTTTCCAAAAGAACAGAATTCAGGATATTATAGTGATACATGCATATCCATGTATATAGCAGCAGGAATCACAATCCCAAATTATGGAAACAGTCTAGGTGTCCATGATCAGATAAATGGCTTATGAAATTGTGCATATACATACAAGGAAATTTTACTCAGCCATAAAGAAGAATGAAATGATTTGTAGGAAAATGAATGGAACTAGAAAATACGCTAAATGAGGTTAGCCAGTCTCAGAAAGCTCACTTATATGTTTATAGTCATATGTTTTCTCTCCTTTGTGGAAGCTAGAGAGAAACTGAAAAACAAAAGGCAGGGTAGTGGGAAAAGACTTGAGGAAGGAAGTGGGATAGAGAAAGGAAGACTTGCTGAAGGAGTAGTCCAGACAATCCTATGTACATAAGTAAGGCTATTAATACCAACTTCAATAGTATGCATGGGGAGAAGGAGGGAATGGAGCAGGATCGAGAGGACAACACGAATGCTGTGTGCATGTATGTTTCCACCACACTGAACCTCAATAGGACACACAATTAAAATGCACCAATAAAGGTGTTTTGATTTTTAAAGTGGAGGCTTTCAGCCGGCTATGGTAGTGCATGCTTATAATCCCCCATATTTGGGAGGCTAAGAAAGGAGGGTGGCGGTTTGTGGCCAGCCCCAGCTACTTAGGGAGGCCCTCTGCAACCTAGTGAGACCTTGTTTCAAAATAAAGAATAAAAAATAGGGATGGGGAGGCCATAATCAGGGCCTCCCATGAGGCAAGGCCGCTGCTTGAGCCAGCGAGGTCTGGATCAGTCCACCGGGTAGCCAGGCCACTACTGGGGCCGTCAAGAGTGGGATCGGTACTTGCAACATGGCATGCACAGAGAAATATCGCAGAAAATAAAAACCAGATGCTTCCCCTAATCAGCAATAACTAGGAGGAAAGGGGCAACAGGAAGAGGTCGAGCTATAGAAAGGGCCCTATAGTGAAGCAATTAAGGTGACCAATCAGAGGGTATGGAATAGGGGAGGATGGAGCCTCTTTATAATGCAGGAGGCACATAAACAAATGTATCAAAGTTAATCACCAAACAAGCATGGGATCTAGGGAAGGGGAGGGAATGGGATGGGGAGCGGATGAGGGCTAATTAGATGATGTGTGCTTGTATATCCTCTCAAGTCTTGTATTCCAATGTGATATATGATTACAATGCAAAAATAAAAACAAATTTTAAAAAATAGGGCTGGGGGTGTAGCTTGGAGGTAGAGTGTCCCTGAGTTCAATTCTCAGTACCACAAAGAAAAAAATAAAGTGGAGGCTTCAACCACTCCTTTTTCCTTGGAGATTATTGTTTAAAGGAAATAAAGGAGGCCCTTTCTAGTAGTCCACTCTGAGATGAGAAACCTAAGCTCAGTCTCCATATTTCTTCTGCACAGCAGGTTTACTTCCTCACCAAGTTGTCTCTCTGCAGTGAATATCAGAGACCATCTACATAACCCAGATAAGTATAAATATATGTTAATATATAACAACTGGCTGGATACTTATATTTTATTTTCTAGCCATAGAAACCTACATATTTCCACACATTTAATTCATTTTCATTAAATCTATGAATTCACCTCTTGTAATGAAACACTAAAATTTATTTTGCTCTTTTTTCTGAACAAGCTCTTCTTTGTTTTGTGATATAAAAATTTCATAAATCACTCTAGCACTTTTATACCAAAGTTTACAACATATAAATCCAAACAAAATTACAAAATTGGACCTCAGTGGGAAGTAATTGTAACTATTCTCTTGCATGAGTAATAGCCGAAATCTTCTTAAAAATTTAGAGCTGAATTTGTTCATTATGGCCAAGATTATGGTGCTGACTTCATTTATTACTCTTGGTGCCACTTTGGCTATTTTGGTTATTAGTAATGCTTAAGGTTATGCATTGGCAACTCTTAGACTCTTCCAGCTCACTAAAATATTTGGATCATGCAGTGATAGTTCCCCCTAATTTTTTTATGATAAATATACATAAAATGTGCAATCTTAAGGATTTTAAGTATACAGTTTATTGTTATTAAGTACATTCACATTGTTATACAACTATCACAACCTTCTATCATCCAGATACTTTTTAATCTCTAAAACTGAAGCTCTTTACCCACTAAACAATTCCCCTTTCCACCACAACTACCAACCCCTGACAACCACCATTTTATTTGTTTGTTTGTTTGTTTTTTATTTATTGTCTGATTTTGACGACTACCCTAGCTATTTCATATAAGTGAATCACACAATATTTGTCTTTTGCTTATTTGTGGTTATTCTTATTACACTTTGCTACATGTGTCAGAATGTTCTTCATTTTTAAAGCTAAACACTGTTCTACTGTATTTATATATCACATTTTATCAGTTTATGTGCTGATGAAAACTTGGATCACTTCACTGCTATTGTGAATAAGGCTGTTTGAAGCTGGGCACAGTGGCTCACACTTGTAATCCCAGACTTGGGAGGCTGAGACAGGTTTAAAGCCAGCCTCAGCAATTTGGCAAGACCCAGTTTCAAAAAATAAATTAAAAAGGCTGGGGTTGTAGCTCAGAGGTAGAATTCCCCTGGGTTCATTTACCAGTATCAAATAATGATGATGGCGATGATGATAGTAATAATAAAAATAATAATGTAAAATAAAGTTGCTATGAATATGAAAGTACAAATATCTCTGATTTGTATCTCTCTGATCACTAATGGTATTGAAGATTTTTCATATAATTTTTGGCCATTTGTGAAGTGTCTATTTAGTTTGCTTGCCCATGATTTGATAGGGTTGTTTGTTTTCTTAGCTGGTAGTTTCTTGAGTTCTCTGTATACTGTAGATATCGATCTTCTATCAGATAGTTGACAAAAATTTTCTCCCCTTCTGTCAGCTCCCTGTTGAGGTTCTTGATGACTTCCTTTGCTGTACACAAGCTCTTCAGTATGATGTAATCCCATGTATTGATCCTCCTTTTAGTTTCTTGTGCCTTTAGGGTCTTGTTGAGAATGTTTTTACCTTTACCTGTGTGTTGAAGTGTTGGACCCATGCCCTCTTGAAGGAGCTGCAAGGTCTTTGGTATGATTTCCAAATCTTTGATCCATCTTGAATTGACTCATTACCAATCTCTACAGGTATATACCTGGAAGTAGAATTGCTGAAATACATAGTAATTCTGTGGGAACTGCCTGGCTGTTTTCCATGGTGGTTGAGGCATTTTATGTTCCCACCAACAGTGGACGAGGGCCTTAATTCTCCACATCCTCACTAGCACTTGTTATTCTGTGCTTTTGATAGGAACCATCATAATGGGTAATAAGTATTATCTCACGATTTTGATTTTCATTTTCTCTCACTTTGTGATGATGACCATTTTTTAATGGAATCCTTGACCACTGTGTATTTTCTTTAAAGAAATGGCTATTAAAATGTATACCATTTAGGCATGGAGATGCATGCCTATAATCTCAGCACTTGGGAGGCTTGAGACAGGAGGATCCAAGTTCAAAGGCAGCTTTAGCAATATAGTGAGACTCTCTACAACCTAAAGAGACTCTGCTTCAAAATAAAAAGGAAAAAGAGAAAAAGAGGGGAGCTGCTGGTATAGCTCAGAAGTAAAATGTCCCTTAGTATATCCCTGATACCACAAAAAATAAAATATAAAATGTACACTATATTTTGAGTTGGTTCAAACTAGAGATCATAGAGTAGCCTTCAGACAGAGATATCCACTAAGAGACCAGAGGTGTAAGACAAAGCTACAGGGGCCATCAGTTTGGCAGGTTATGAGAGGAATGAGGAGCAATGGGACCCCTGTGGACCATGGGCCATCCTCTGTCCAGCTGGTCTACACACCTGAATGACTTACCATTCCAACCCCCAAAGCCTAGACTACATGTATTAGCTTCATCTACTTTTAAGAATCTTTTGGCTTAAAGCAAAGGGAGATAAGGAAGAGCAGTATGAGAAATTTTCAACATCCTGCCTAACCTGTAAGAAGCTATTGATGTCCAACATCACATTTTTGTACATACCTTTCTCTATTCCCTCCCACAAGGCCAAACCTCAATTCCCTAAGGTTAGGTAGGCAGGTGATGTTGTTGTTGTTGTTGTTGTTTTGTTTTGTTTTGTTTTGTTTTTTAAGAGATTTGCATAATCCACTTTGAGTCTATTTAGCCCACTCCTGATAGTATTCCCTATTGCTCCCCTGGTATGCTTTGTAACTCTGTGTATTAGCCCACTTGGGCTGCCATAACAAAATACCATTGGCTAGGTAACTTAAACAACAGACATTCATTTTCTCAGAGGGTTAGAGGTCCATGCCCTCTGTGCTGGCAAGCTCAGTTAAGGGTGAAAATACTCTTCCTCACTCTTACAGACTGACATCTTACTGTGTCCTCCCATGACCTTTTCTCTTTGTATGTGCAGTTTTCCCTGTCTCTGTCTCCTTCTCTCTCTTCTTCTTCTTTTAAGGCCATCAGTCTTATCAAAGTAGGACCCCTCCCTTATGACTTCTTTAATGATAATCACCTCTTAAAGGCTCTATTTTCATATCCAGTCACTCAAGGGTTTAGAGATTCACCACAGAAATTTGGAGGAGACACAATTCAGTCCATAGCAGCCAATACACAAATTTGTGTTAACGAACTAGACTCTAGGCTTTTAGCCATAGAGCCTCTGAAATAAGGAGGCCAATTTTATTATTTTCATTATATATTAAAAAATCAAAGTTGGCTGTGTCAACTTAATATATTATATAAATTATATGTAAATAATAATTATCTTATTATATTGTGTATATTTAATAATTATATATTATACAATATAATAATTGTATATGCTATTGTATAAAACAAATAGTGAAATTAGATTATACATATTAAGCTTAGGAATCAGTGCTGGCTGTGACGACTAAATCCCTTTGCCTACCACATAGTTATTGCTCATTAGTATCTATGGGTTACTTTCTCTGCTCATCTTACAACTTTCCACTAACAATGTAGTTAAGAAATTCTCAGTCTCTTCATTTCTAGTCTCAACTCCAGACCTCTGCATCTTCATCTACCCAGTTCCAGTAAATGGACTCATGGTTTCTTTGTAATACCTGTTACACCTCCCTTAATCATAAGACTAAGATCTCAGCTTTGGTCCTCATACACAAGTCCTTACCTTGGAAAGCATTTGCATACTCCATTACCTGCAGGATTCGAGATCTGCTGGCTGGTGATAACTAGCCAATTGCTAGGACCTTACTCCCCATTGACATACTTGCTGTCAATCTGTGTCACACACCAGCTACCTCTTTACTTTCCTAATTTCTGAGCCCTTCAAGGCCAGGGATTGCCACGAGTTCATTCTAATTTACTCTGGTCTTACCAGTTCCTTAGTCCCTGGCATACAATGGTATACAGTTCATTGCCTCTAAGATTTCTAAATATCATTGTCTTTTATTCTATTATTAAGGTATCCACCGATTACATAGTGATCTTTGAACAAACTGCTTTGTAAAACCACCACCTATTATCTGTGGGCACATTTCCTGAATACTATGCTCTTTAACCACCTTCTGATTTTCCTACCAGTGTCTGTAGCAGTGATTTTCGGGTTCTATCTAGCTGGACAATTCCATTTTCAAAAACTGAGCTTTTACGTCCTTTGCTTTTCAACTTTTTACTATGAAAAAGTTTTCTTAGGAAAACTAGGCTATACTTTACCAGGTCCAAAACATGACCATAGAAAGTCCTCTATGTCTTCAGCTCCTGATTTCTTCATCTTTCAAGAAAAAATGTAAATAACATCTGAATTGACTCCTCCTTTTGAATCTGGTCTCACAGACTATTTTGACTAATATGGTTCCTTGCCTAGAAGTCGAAAAAGGAAAACGGTCTGCCAGGTATCAAGGCAGTAGAAGAATAAAGAAGGATAGAAAAAACAATAAAAGAAATAGGCAGAAAGGAGACAAAGAGGGAGGAAAGAGGAAGTGTAACTTTAAATCTAAAACTTTGTGGTCACCCTTCCCTTCCACTAAAGGCCTATTTTCCTCCAACACTGAATTCTTAAAAGGTCTAGGAAATCAATAGTACTTATAGTAACTAAAGATGTAAATCTAGTTAATTCTGCATATGTATTTTGTTAGCTTACAGCATATATTTTTAGACTGGTCCATCAATTTAATAATGTCAACTTGAAGTTTCTAAGTGCTCTCCATCAACCAGATAACGTCAGCCTGAAGATTCTGAGAACTGGACCATCATTGCCTGCTCCATGCTTTAACACTACCCCCCTCATGCTTACCATTTACAACATTTGCTGTAAAAGAGCCATCATGCTCCTTCAGAGGCCATCTCTCCTCCTCTCCCTCTGTCTCACTCAGGAAATGGTCCACATTCTCCCTTCAATGTTTATTTCATGCTTTCCTAAATAAACCTGTATGTAACTCTACTTTTTGCCCTGGAAGTCATTTTCCAACCTGTGTCTGGGCCATAACAACTAATAGAATGTGACAGAAGTCACAAAGGGTCCATTTCCAGGTCTAGAAATTAGCAGTTCCTGCTCCCTATCTCTTGAAACATTTATTCTTGGAGCCCTGAGCTACCATGTATGGATTCTAATGACTCCACTGGAAAGATTTTGTAGAAAGGCCTGAAGACTCCTAGGACTCCATGCAGAAAGGATAAACCAACTCAGCTCAGACTTGCAAATGTCCCTACCAAGGCACCACACGTGGATTGAAAACCTCTGAGACCCCCAAGCCAGGCCTGCCTCCAGCTGCAAAAAACTCAAAGTAAACAATTGATACAGGATAGAGCAAAAGAATGATCCCGCCAAGCCCTGTCCAAACTCAACCCACAGATAATAAACATTATACATTGATTGGTGTCATGGTGTGGTGGTGTACTAAAATTTGGGAGGCTGAGACAGAAGAATTGTAGGTTGGAGATCAGTCTCAGAAACTTAGTGAGAACTGTTTTAAAAAATAAAATAAAATAATATAAAATAAAAATAGCACTGGGGTTATAGCTCAGAGGTTGAATGCTTCAGAGTTCAATATCCCATACAATACATAAACAAACAAACTGATTGTTTTACACAAATGGCAATCTTGGAATATTAGCAATGCAGAAATAAATAACCAGAAAAAATATAATTTTAAGTATTTAAAATTGGAATTCCACAACCAGCAATATTGTACGCTATATAGAAAGAAAATCTTACTATTAAAACCCTTCAGAATCCTGGAAAAACTTTTTTTCAAAATTATTTTAAATGCATAGCTAAGCTCACAAGAGGGTAAGAAAGTATTTAGAAGTCAAGGATCCAGAATGAATCCAGACAAATAAACTGGCTCTGAGGCTGGCAGCTGCCCCAAGGGCATGGGCTGACCTCCAAAAAGCAAGAGCCTTCAGTTTTCATGGCTGAGAAAAATTCTTCTGCCTTCACAGAACAGGGAATTAAAATGAAGATGCCAAGTGAAGCCAAGAGCCAAAAGGGTTAGCCCCTCTACAAGAGGCTGGAGAGAAAAGTATCCACCCTGCAAAAAGATGTCCCTGGGGAACTATTGCTGACCTTGAATGACAGAAAATAACACAAAGGGCATCTCCTCTGAGAATCGGTTGATGGAAGCAGTCCTCCCACAGCAGACACGTATATCAAGACATCACACTGCACCCCAAAGGTGTGTTCGCATATTACTGACCAATTTTAAAAATAAAAAACATAAACCGGGCCTGGTGGCACATGCTTGTAATCCCAGCATTTGGGAGGCTGAGACAGCCTCAGCTACTTAGTGAGGCCCTTTGCAACTCAATGAGACCATGTTTCAACATAAAGAATAAAAAATAGGGCAGGGGGGTGTAGCTCGGAGGTAGAATGCCCCTGTGTTCCATCCCTAGTACCACAAAATAAATAAATAAGTAAATAAATAAATAATAAAAAAAGACCGCAACAACAGAAAAAAGGATCCTCAAGTGGATTGGAGAAGCAGATTCAAAACTATCTGCATGCTCCAAAAACTCTAAGACACTAATGAGAAGTGGCGTGGCACTGGGAGCAGTTCCAGGTGCCTCACAAAAACAAAGGCAATTCCCTGTAAGGAATGGGCGGGCTCTCAGTTTGGGTCTGCTGGAACTCAACATGTGAAGAGCGGGGTGGGCTGGAGCTGGCTCACGCTGGCTTGCTTGGGAGAGACAGTGGTGTGCATCTCTTCCCAACTTCAAACTGGCAGTTGGAAGTTGGCTACCGTGGGAGTGCTTTCACGAGCAAATTGGCAAGGAGCACCAATTGGGCTCTTTTAAATGAGAGCCAGTCCATCGGGACGTTAGGTGAAGACCCCTATCTATAAACTCACTGCCAGAAGCTCCTCAAACAGAAGTCAGCAGGAATAAAAACAGCACAATGAAACCTCCAAAGGCTTCCCGTGATTGAATTATAAGATAAGAATAAAAAGTGAGACTCCCTCATATGTTACAGAAGAGAGAAAATTATAATCATGGGCAAATAATAAGATGTTTTACAAATGATTAAATAGATAATGAAAAAGAATTTAAGGTAGAGGAAACAATAACATAAAAGCGCTTGGAGATCTTTGCTCAGTGACTTACGTCCTATCAGCTGGTGTATAAATAGAGGAGGAAATTCAACTGCAGTATCTCCCCTGGCTGCAGTTCTGTTATTGCTCCTTGTCCTGTTCTGGAATGAGGCTTCTGGTACCACTCTTTTTCTGTTACTGTTTTTACTGATTGTTAAGTAGAATTATATGCCATACATCATGAGTGAAAACAATTTGTGCTATGATTGGTGGGGATTTTGTTATTTTGTTTTGTGTTTTCTGAATTTTCTTATTAAATAGATCATAACATGGATGGATCATTAACATATATACCAAAAGGTCATATGTTATTATAGTGGACAACCTTTTGTGATACAGTAATATAATAGCAAATCTATATTTGACCTTTGTCCCCAGTTCCTGACACAGAGCCCCTAAATCTCCAGGGATTTCCTGAGTGACAGGAATGTCTTTTGTCCCAATGACTTGTAAATAGTTTCAGGCTGGTAGCCAGAAATAAACTTTGATGAGAAGCCTAGAATTTTCAGCTGTTCAGGAGAGGAGAGGGGTGTGACTCTGTTAATAACTAATCATGTCTATGTGACAAAACCTTCATAAAAGTCCCTAAATGACAGATTTTAGGGAGGTTCTGTGCAGGCAAACACATCCATATACCAGGAAAATGGCACACTGACACACTCAGCTCCACAAGAATTGAAGCTATATACTGGGGACCCTGTGGAACACACTTTGTATACATTCCAAAAGATCTGTGGAGATGCTGTGGAGATTACGAAGGAGGCAAATGGACAGCGATGTATTGAATCTGCTTTAATCTGGCAAGGAGCTCGCCCTCCCCCCTCGGGAATGGGGGCCAGTCGTGTCCCAATGGGCTGGCTGAACCACCCACCCACCAGAGCGGAAGTACTTCTGCTTTTAGGCCAATATTTTGGGGGTGGGACTAAGCGTGGGAATGCCGCTTCTCTCTGACATTTGTAGTCTCCAGGGCAGACTCTCTGCCTCCAGGGTTCTGCCTCCTATCCTCACTGCAAGATTGCGTGGGGGAGAGGAGGGACCCAACTTATCACATTCAGACTTTTATTCATTTGTATCCTTATAATAAACCAATTATAGTAAATGAAAGTGTCTTTGTGAGCCATTCTAGTGAAGTATCATACCCATGAAGAAGGTAGTAGTGGGAACTCTATAACTTATGGCTCTTGGGTCAGTAATCAGGAATACCCAGGACTTGTGATTAACTTCTAAAGTAGGGACAACTCTTAGGAATAAAAGCTTACCTTGAAAGATCCCCAAATTAAGAGAGTCTAGTTCAGAATCAAATTGAATAAAAGACACTCAATTGGCATCCAGAGAGTTCTAGACCTGGTCAATATGAGAAAATTACCCACAGATTTGGTCTCAGAAGTGTTGTTTAAAACCAGTTCATAGGTGATATGTTCTGTAATTTTGGTGAATATATTATCCTTATAAAAATTATAAACATTAATATGATGAGTGCCTGATGTATACTTCCTGTTTTTCTACCTTCTCTCCATAAATTTCACTAAGTTTAAATACATATTTATTGATCCCATGAATGATTTTATGTAAGTACATACTTTGGTACACAGAAATAATACATTATTTATCTTCTGAAATGTTAAATAAATTGAAGTGGCTTTTACAGATATCCACACAGTGAAAGTAAATAAATCAGTACTATCTGTGCCAATTCTGATATTCAGCTTCAGTTAATCCATTTTCTGTTATGTAGTTTTCTGCTAAATACATAATTTATTTACTTACTTTGAAAAATAATTTTATGATATCTAGTTAAGTTTAAGGTACACACTCTCTTGGACTCTAATTATGCTTGTTAGACAAATTAGAAATCAGTAGCAAGGGTGTGAAGAAAGCAACAACCACAAAAACCAAGAGTGGTCATAGATACCAAGGACAATGATAGGGGAAAAGGAACCCAGTGCTTTTGGGGGCTCCCATGGAGAAGCTCTGTCTTGACTCTGTTTAGTATAAGCCTTCGCAGACTGTTGGGCTTAAGTTGGATCTGGGTCTTAGTAGCCTAATCTTGGTCTGCTGTCGCTAGTTGCCATCTAGAATGGGCACCCATACTCTTCATGCACTTAAGGGTCCTCTCCATGTTCTCTTCTCTGGGCTCCCTTTGTAGACAAAAACAGAGTTCAGAGGTTCCCAATGAATACTTCAGTCTGAAAACATTTTTATACACACAATGGAATTCTACTCAGCAACAAAGAACAAAATCATGTCATTTGTAAAGATGGAAAGACCTGGAGAACATTATGTTAAGTATGATTAGCCAACCACAGAAAGAGGAGGGACATATGTTTTTTCTAATATGCTTGAGCTAGGGAGTACTGGGGATACCAGAGAGACTCCAGATAATGGGGAAGATCTTCAGTAAAGTCAAGGAGGAAGGGTAGGGGAGAAAGAAGGCTGAGGTTCGTTAATGGAAATACTACCTGCGACTATGTATGTGTATGTGAATGGACATTTGGTATCGAGAGGGAGGGAAATGGAGGGTGAGGTGGAGAGCACAAAGTACTGTATGAATGTATGCCATTGTCACCATGATCTACATTGTGATGTGAGACTATAATGCACCAAGAAAATAATCCTTACAATCCCCTTTATTATGAACTAATTTTGGTTCATGCCTGTAATCCCAGTATTTGGGAGACTGAGACCAAAGGATAACCATTTGAGAACAGCCTCAGTAATCTAACAAAACCCTGTTTTAAAACAAAGAAAATAAGCTATGGGTGATGGGACATACTTGTAATCAAATGATCCTGAGTTCAATCCTTAGTAACATAAAAAAGAAAAAAGAAAAAGAATTAATTTTCCTAGAACAAAGCACTCTTCACTTATTTATTCATTTACGTATTGCAATCCTCCTGTTTCAGCCTCCTGAGTACTGACATTACAGGTTTATACCATCACACCTGGCTCAAATGCCCTTATTGTGTGTGTGTGTGTGTGTGTGTGTGTGCGTGCTGGGGGTGGAACCCAGAGGCTTTCTACCTCTGGGCTATACTCCCAGACCTTTTTTTATATATATTATTTGGAAACGGTCTCACTAAGTTGCTGAGAGCCTCATTAAGTAGCCGAGGCTGGCTTCGAACCTGTGCGATCCTCCTGTCTCAGCCTCCCAAGCGTGGGGATTACAAGCATGCGCCACCACGCCTGGCTCAAATGCCCTCATTTTAAGTATACATTTTTTTCTTGGTACAGGAGCCTGAATCCAAGGACATTCTCCCTTCAAGTTACACCACAGACCTATTTTTATTTTTATTTTTATTTTATTTTAAAACAGGTATCACTAAGTTTCTGAAGACTCTCTAAATTGCTGAGGCTGGCCTCTAACCTGCAATCTTCTCTCAGTTTTCAAGTACTAGGATTACAGGCATGTGCCACCACGCCCAGCTTTAAGTATACATTTAAATGAGTTTAAGCAGTGATTTGCTAGGGATACCACATCAAACTTCCAAAGACTAGGTGGCTTTAAAGCAACAGGAATTTAGTTTCTCATAATTCTGGAATCCGCGAGTCCACGACCAAGATGTCATAGGCTTGGTCTCTCTGAGGCTCACCCCTGGGGTGAGGCTCACTATCCACACAAATACCTAGGATCACTTTAAGCACACCAATCATAGTAGATGATAAGGTCCCATCTTTGAAATCTCATTTGACCTTAATTATCTTTCTAAAGCTCCAGACTTTAAATACAGCCCCACTAACAGGGATTCAACATACAAGTTTTGAAGGGAACCAATTTAGTGCATAGTACTCCCTAACTCTTCAGATGGAAATTTAAGCTCAGAGAGTTGAGTTTGTAGGACCAAGGTAAAACATTCAGGTAAAATAAATTTCCAAATTAGTGGAAAACACACCACAGAAAATGCTTTAATTCAGATGTCAATGCTGGAATAGCTAATTCTATTTTCATAAAAGATAAAGGCATAAATATACAATCTGTGGGCTCTAATGATATAAGAAAGCTGAGGTTTCTATAAAACCTAAAACTAGGAAAGCATGCTTTCTCTGTTTAAAGATTGTATTTTTTAAGTTTTTAAATTTTTTTATTGGTGCATTGTGGTCATACATCTTAATGGGACTGATTGTATTTTTATATGGATGAAAAATAATGAGCTAAAACATATCTATCATCATATGTCTTTCCTTATCTTTCATTATCTGGCAAGAAGCATTAATTTCTAAAGGGATACTCTTCCATGCTTACAAGTAGAAAAGAAGAAGAAAAAAGAAAGAAAAATTAATTTCATGGTCTGCAAGATTTATTGCACTGAAAATTCAAGCCAAATTATAAGCTTAAAAAATTATAATAAGGTTCATAAACCCATTATTACCCTGAGTTATTGCCCTGAAGCCTCAAATTTTGTTTCCTGAAAAATCTTTGAGGAATAAGGGATAGTCTCAGGACAGTCTTGCTTTGTTTATAATTTATTTTAATGTATGTATTGTACATATATTACATTATTTTACAAATTAGTCATTTACATATTCCTTAAGTGTGCATGTCCTATGGACTGAGCTTAGCTGTCTGGTCTTTGTGAACACTGGAAAATGTTATTTTAGAGATGTTCTTTTAAATAAATATGATTTCCTGTTATGACCAGGTGATGCCAATTGCCCAAGAAAGACAAAAAAACAACTCATAATTCATCTGTTAAAACCAAAGCTTGGGGGTACATTACTTCAAAGTCATTTCAAGTAGCTACTAACTACAATTCTAAAATTATATAAATTTACATAGTCTAATGCACATTTTCATTTCTTAAAAGAGTTATATAAGGAAATTGACTCCAAAGAGTCAGGCTTTAGACAGCCATTTAAATTAATGTTCCATGAATCACAATTAATCTTGTTTAGCAAATTAGTTTGTATAATTAGTTTACATACACATGATTGAAACAATAAAATGCTTTCGGTTATATAATTGTTCATAATTAGAATATTAAGTTACTGCCCTAGTTTTTTTTTTGAATTTCCAAATAAATTGTTTAACAATTGTTTTGTATTTACTTAGCATATACTTTTATCACTAAACTTGGATTTGCATTGTGAAGCTCAAAGATGTCGATATAGTGGAACATGTAAATTTTAAAAATAGACACAAAGAATTTGAATCCTTTCTGACAGCACCCTAAAATATAAAATAAAAAATCAACATCATTGGCAATCAGAGAGATGCAAATCAAAACTACCCTGAGATTTCACTTTACCCCAGCTAGACTGGCAACCATTCAAAACACAAACAACAACAAATGCTGGCGAGGATGTGGAGAAGTGGAAACTCTAAAACATTGTCGGTGGGATAGCAAATTAGTGCAATCACTTTGGAAAACAGCATGGAGAATCCTCAGAAGAATGGGAACAAATTTACCATTCGATCCAGCAATACCACTTCTGGGTATCTACCCAAAAGAAAGGAAACCAAACTACCAAACAAATGCATGTGTATCTATGTTCAGATCTGCACAATTCACCATAGCCAAACTATGGAACCAGCCAAGATGTCCATCAACAGATGAATGGATTACAAAACTGTGGGATATGTACACAATGGAATTTTACTCAGCTATAAAAAAAAAACCACAATTGCAGCATTTACAGGGAAATGGATGGATCTTGAGGACATTATGCTAAGCAAGTCACAAAAAGTAAGGAATCAGATGCTTTCCCTAATATGTGAAAGCTAAGGAGAAAGGGGTCATAGGAGGAACTCCAGGTGAAAAAGGAGATCCTATAGAGGAGCAAATAAGGCGACCTAACTGTGGGGATTGGGGGGGGGGGGTTAGAAGGAAACTCTTTAAAGTGCAGGATGTACTTATTCATATCATAGTCAACCTATAAGCCAAGCATGAGAGGGAGGGATAGGGAGGGAGTGGGGTGGGGGCTGGGTGGGGGCTGGGTGGGTGATGTGTGTATTTATGTCTACACAAGGTGTTTGCTTCATTATGATGTATAAATACAATGCACCAATAAAAAATTTTTTAAAGAAAAAAATAAAAAAATTAAAAAATCATATTATCTTAGAAGCGTTATCCATGCAGAACACAGAGTTATTAGAGTTTTCTTTGAATCTGACTTTAAAATCTATGGTAATCTATATCATTTGTCTCTGACAGTCATGTCACCAATGAGGAATTAATCTATCAGAGTTCCTGTCTCTTTCTTTACTTTCTCTACTTTGTCTGCTGCTTTTACTCTTTCTCTGCCTCTCCTTCTTTTCCCTTTTCTTTTTCTTCTTTTCTTTCTTCCTCTTCCAAAATCTTTGAGGAATAAGGGATAGTCTCAGGACAGCCTTGCTTTGTTTATAATTTTCTTTTCTTTCTTCCTCTTCCAAAGTCACAAAAGCTTACTTAATCAAATCATAGTTGCTACCTGTGATCACCTAGTAATCCATTTTTATAGGTTTTCCCTTCATAGACCCATCTGTCCTAGGTTCAGCAAGACATAAAGTGTTTTAGAATGCATGGTAGATATTTCTACACGACAATGTTTCTAGCATCAAGCAAGAAAATTCAAACGAGCTAGAAGGGTCATTTTTCAATTTTATTTCATGAATAAATATTAAATACTATAAGAGTAGATATGCCATTTTTGTTATTTTAAGGTCTCTTTTAATACTTTACCTGGACTCTTTAGAAAACAATCAACTTCTCAGACAGTTGCTATTATGACTTGAATTCATATGTTGAGGTTGTAACTCTGAGGACTAAAAATGTGACTTTATTTGGAGACAAAGTCTTCTGGAGATATTCAAGTTAAAATTAAGACTTTAAGCCAGGTTTGGTGGCACATTCCAGTAATCTCAGTATTTGGGAGGCTAAGACAGGAGGATTGTAGTTTTGATACCAGCTGTGTGTGTGTGTGTGTGTGTGTGTGTGTGTGTGTGTGTGTGTGTCTGTGTGTGTCTATGTGTGTCTGTGTGTGTGTGTCTGTATGTGTGTGTCTGTGTCTGTGTCTGTGTCTTTGTGTGTCTGTGTCTCTGTGTGTGTGTGTGTTACTAGGGAAATGAACTCAGGGGTATTCCACCTCCAAGCTACACCCCAGTCCTATTTTATTTTCATTTTGAAACAGGGTCCCACTAGGTTGATGAGAGTCTCACTACTTGCTGAAACTGTCCTCAAACCGGCTATCTTCCTGTGTCAGCCTCCCAAGTACTAGGATTACAGCCATGCCCCACCTGGCCTGGCCCAGATATGTCTTTTTAAGTATTGTAATCTCTCACCATCATTTGAAATGTAAATCAAGGGAGATTGACTTGGCAAGAGGTAGGAGAAACTAATTTCAGGCAAAGGAAAAATAGCTGTGAAGCCTGCAGTGGCCCTCTTATTTACACAATAACTCTGAGGTCTTTTATTCTGTCTCAGCATTCAGATATTTGATGTTGGGGTAAGCACATAGTATCCCTTCTGCTGTCCAGCTACAGAAGGGTAAAAACCAAGCGAATTCCCATTCAGTACCACCCCTAGGCCTGGACCTAAAGGCCCTTTCCCTAGGTTCCATACATTAGAACACCCTGTGTATCATAAAACACCTTGAACCCCCAAATGCTTTTAAAAGCCCTTGGCCTCCTATGTCACAGGATTAGAGATTCATAGCTACTGGGCCCTAAACAACCTCTCTTAAATAATGTGATTCAGGCTGCAAAGAAATGCTTCTCCACACTTCTTCGGGGTAGGAATGGGAATTAGTGATTGTCAGGCTGATGGTGCTGAAGACAGACAATGCTTCAGGATACAGGAAGAAATACTCCCTCTCCTTCCCTTTCATAAGAGTACATATAATTGCATTTCAGGTGGACCTGGGCAATCCAGGATTGTCTCAAGATCTTAGTGTAATCACATCTGCGAAAACTTGGCCACAATAGGTAATACTGACAAGCTCCAAAGATTAAAAATTAGAATCCTATAGTTTATGGGTGAATGTTGTTGACTAATGATAGGTACATAGCTCTGTGTGTGTGTGTGTGTGTGTGTGTGTGTGTGTGTGTGTGTGTGTGTACTGGTTATTGAATCTAGAGGCATTCTACCTCCAAGCTACACTCCAGCTCTTTTTATTTTTTTTTTCTTTTGAAACATGATCTGGCAAAGTAAAGTAGCTGAGAGTCTCACTATATTAATGAGGCTGTCCTGCAATCTCTGATCCTCTGTTCTCAGCCCCCAAAATCCTGGGATTACAGGTATATGCAGCCAAACCTAGCCCAAAGTTTTTTCTTAATGTCATAGTGTTTTGTTTATTATTATTATTATTATTATTAATTATTATTATTGGTGGTGGTACTGGGGTTCCTGGAAACCCTTCTACCTCCAGGCTACCTATTTTTTTTTTTTTTTTACTTTTATATGGAAACAGGGTCTCTTAAGCCAGCAAGACTGGCTTCGAACCTGCTCGATCCTCCTGTCTCCGCCTCCCAAGCGCAGGGATTAGAAGCGTGCACCACCACACCTGACATGTCATAGTGTTTTGATTCTGCTATTTCAGCATTGTGGATGGCAGCATGAGGTACATAATTAATTTTTTCATTTATAGACAGTTATATAAAATTGTCCATGAAATGAGAACTTGGCCTTAGACTACACTGAGAGAAATCGCCCAGCAAGTATTCCCCCACTCCTTCATCCTAAGCCTCTTTCTTTCCTTCCCATTTCTCCTCCCTCTCTTCTCTTTGCATTTAGCTACAATAAGTGTTTGTTTTTAACAGGGAAAAGCCTGAGGCTATCTAGAGAACTGGCATGCTCTAACTGGGACAGGGGAGAATCTAAGCTCCTGGGAATACCGTTCATCTCATTTGCAGGAGGATGAGGGATCCTAGCTTCCCAGAAGTTTCGACCGAACACTTAGTCTGGCTTCTCTGAATTCCATGCAGCAAAAGTTAAGCAGCAAATTTAATGAGAAGTTCCTACACTGGAAAATCTAGGCCTAGAGCAACAACGTCTCCTTCTATGTTCGCACTTTTACCCATGTACCACTAACTGGCTGCCTAGACTCAGACAGGAACGAGCATCCGAGAAGCCACAGAAAGACCATGTGGGAGAAGCCAGAGGCTTGAAAGGCAGCTTCTTACATACCAGTTCTCATTTTATAGGTTATTCAGCTGGAGCCCCGGGGAATGAAATAGGGTTGTCAACGTGGAGAGTAGAAATTCTATGATAGAACTTAACGCCTTGAACATTTTGGTTTTTGAAAAACTTCAACTGTTTAATTTCAGGGAAAGCCTCCAAGGGTTAAGTAACCCTAGTAAATCCAATAAATAAAACTTTTTAAAAAGTGGACTGAAGTTCTCTTAAATGTTTCATTACTGAGCATTACGTGTAAGTTTTCACTTAAATATTCGGTCTACATTTATTTCCTAAATATACACTTTAAGTTACAGTTGAAAGACGCTTAACATAATAGACCACTATGACATATCACAGTATATGAAATTTTATACATAAATAGTTAATTTTTTTGTGGTGCTGGGGATTGAACCCAAGGGCATTCTACCTCTCAGCTATACCCCCAGCCCTATGTTTTTATTCTTTATTTTTAAATAGGTTCTCACTAAGTTGCAAAGGGCCTCACTAAGTAGTTAAGACTGTCCAAGAACCCAGATCCTTCTGTCTCAGCCTCCCAAATCTGGGATCATAAGCGTGCATCACTTTCTAATTTTAAAATATTAACACATAGCTTGTTTCTCTTTAAAAAAAAAAAAAATCCTGCCGGGCAGGAATTATACTCCCAGTTCCTAGTTCATTTTTTTTTTTATTTTTAATAGAATAATAGGATATCCATAAAGGTCTTGCTAAATTACTAAGAGTGGCATTGAACTTACAATCCTCTTGTCTCAACTTCCCAAGTTCTGGGATTACAGGATTGTGATACCATGCCTGGCTTCTCTTAAATGTTTTTATACTTAATCTTAAGCCTTTCAATTCCTCTTGGAATTGACAGTAATCATCCTACTGTTACTAACATCAATTTAACAGGGCTCTTTTGGAGGGCAACCAATTTTTTTATATGTTACACTGCATAATTTCCTTACTATGTTAATCTCTCCTACTCTGAACTACCTAGCAAGATTTGTAACATATAAATCCAAGTGATCTTTTGTTGTAACAGTAGGAATGTTTATGTTGTCCCCAAAATTCTTATGCTGAAACCCTAACTCTCCAAGTGAAGGCATGTGGAGGTGAGGCCTCTGGGAGGTGATCAAATCCTGAGGGCACAGCTGTTGCACAGGGATTAGTACCCTTATAAAGGAGACCCCATGGCGGGCGTGGTGGCGCACGCTTTGTAATCCCAGCATTCAGGAGGCTGAGACTGGAGGATCGCGGTTCGCGGACAGCCTCAGCTACTTAGCGAGGCCCTCTGCAACTCAGTGAGACCCGGTTTCAAAATAAAGAATAAAAAATAGGGCAGGGGATGTAGCTTGGAGGTAGAATGCCCCTGGGTTCCATCCCCAGACCTGCAAAAAATAAATAAAAAATAAATAAAGGAGACCCAAGAGAGAGACTCGACCTTTCTACCTGTGAGCACTGTGAGGTCTGACTGAGAGGCCTGGCCAGAGAAAGCCAAGAACAAAGGACTCCAGGAATGGCAGGAAAATGGCTTTAGCCATGCCCCTGCCCCCAGACCCATAAACTTACCTGTGCTGGCCCACTGTCAAGCCGGCCAATCAGAGAGATACATGACTGCTTTGCTTTCTCTCCCTCCTAATGCCCCATTAAAAACCCCTCGTCTGTAAGGGAGGAGATTCTTTTGACTCTTTTGGGCTCTTTCCCTGGTCATTCTCCCTCCCAGGCTTCACTCCAAATAAAGCTTGTTCTGGTCTATCAAGCCACGTGTCTTTTTTATCTCTATATTTTCTAACACCATCATGTGAGGACCTTGTGAGAAAGTTCTAACTATGAACCAGAAAGTGGGCACACACACTAAAGCTCCTAGCAACTTAACCTTGGGATTCCCAACCTCCAGAATGATGGGAAATAAATTTCTGTTGCTTGGATACCACTCAGTTTATAGGTATTTTGCCACAGCCGCCCATACAGACTGACAGATTCTTTTGCTTAGTTTTATCTTGACCAAATATCAGTGTGGTAGTTATCAGTGTGGTCATTTTAAAAGTAGATTCAAAATGTTTCTGATTCTCTTTCCTTCCAAATCTGGAGCTTCATTCCCTTTCTTCCGCATGAGTTGAAGCTTAGTTACTCGTTTCTCACAAGCAGAATATGGTGAAAATGTTGCTGTGTGATTTCTAAGACCAAGTCATTAAAGGCTTGGTGGCTTTCTGCTCAGCTCTGTCTTGGATCACTTGCCACAAAGGATGTCAATTGACATGTTGAGATGACACTCAAGGAACTCCACAGAGAGATGACCAGAAGTAGGGACTGCCACTGGCCAGTGAAGAACAAGACATCCAACTGATAAGGGGTGTGTGTGTGTGTGTGTGTGTGTGTGTGTGTGTGTGTGTGTGTTACTAGGGACAGAAACCAGGGGCATTTTACCTCTAAGCCACACCCTTTTTATTTTTTTGTTTTGAAACAAGGTCTTGACAGGTGGCTAAGAGTCTCACTTGGTGGCTGAGCTAGGTTTGAACCTGTGATCATCCTGTCTCAGTCTTCCAAGTAAGTACTGGAATTGTAGGCATGTACCACCATGCATGGCTCCAACAGGTTCTTGAGTGAGCTCTTTGGAAAAGGACTCTTCGGTTTCTGTTAAACCTGCAGGTGACTGTAGATCTGATTGACATTTGACTGCATTTTAATGAGAGACTGAGCCAAAACTACCCAACTTAGTCCCTTCCAGACTTCTGACTCTTGGAAACTGTTAGAGAAACAATATTTGCTGTCTTTAGCTCTAGAATTTGGGGCAATTTGTTATACAAGAGTACCTAATAAAACCAGTTATAAACATCTTCAGGTTTTTAACCAGGCATGATGGCACACACCTGTAATCCCATTACCGTGGGAGGCTGAGACAGGAGGATCACAGATTTGAGACCAGCCTTAGCAATTTACTAAGACACTGTTCAAAATAAAAAAATTTAAAAGGCTGGGGGTGTAGTAGCTTTAAGTTAGAATACCCTGGGGCTCAATACCCAGTACTAAAAAAAAGACTTTTATATTTTCCATATGGAAGACCAAAGATATACCCTGCATCTTATTAACACAGAATAATTTATGTAAATAAATATGGGTTATTTAGACTTTGCCTGAAACATTGTTTGACTCATGATCAAAATGTAAGACTTCTATAATCAATATTCTTTTAGACGTACAGGAAGATGGCAATGAAGGGAAGCTGCACAAACCAGTCCTGCTGACACCCAATCTTCACTGCCTTAATCACAGCATTCTACAAAGCCAGAAAGCACTATCAGTAGAGGAATAAAATGATAGCTACAAGGCTGCAGGGGGGAAAAAAGGCTAGAAGACCTATGAGAGAGCAGAAAAGAAACCCACCTGCCTTGTGGCCTCAGGCACCACAGCAGCATCTTACCTCACTGCAACCAGCTCCAGAGACCAACAGGAAAACAACAACCAAGGAATTGAAGTGAGCAGCTGTAGATCATCAGAGTTGCAAGCATCAGTTCTTCATGCACAAACACCGGCTACAACTTCCAGCAGTGGCTGCCGAGCTCACTACACTCTCCAGGGATACAGAGTGACACTCAACACCAGAAAAGAACCCCACCCACCGTGTGGCCTTGAGTACCACAGCAAGGCCATCTTGCCTCACTGCACCTGACTCCAGAGGCACACAGGAAAACCAAGGACCTGAAGTAAGCAGCTGCAGATTATCGGGATTGTAAGCCATCAGTTCCTCCTGTGAAAACTCCTGCTACAACTTCCAGCAGCAGCAGCCAAGCTCATTACGCCCTCCAGACCAGCACTCAACAAGACCATAAGTGATGCTGCAGTCCCTGAATGAGATTGCCCAGCACGGCGCCCCCAGGGACTTACGCAGCCACAATAAGCTCCCTGCATCTGAAGCCTTTTGGTTCAACCCAGAGAAAGTGGAGGTGGAGTCTACAATTTGCAGCAGTGGTGGCTGAGCTTACCACACCCTCCAGAGATTCAGAGCAGCACTCAACAACACCATAAGTGAAGTCACAGTCCCGCGGGAGAATGCTCAGCGTGGCTCCTCCAGGGATTCACACAGCTGCATAAACTTTCTGGGTCTGATTCTTTGCGGTTCAACACAGAGAAGGTAGGGATAGGAGTCTGCTGTTGGACATAGCAAAGGCTCAGACAGACTCAGCCTCTGCATTAGTAAAAAGTGTGGAGGGAGACCTACACTTAACACTAGACCCTACTAGTAGGATCTCCAGAATCACCACAGACAACCCAATCATGGTGAAGAAGTCAGACCAGACCAGCCCAAGCTATGGAGAACAGAGACTCTTACATTAAGTTTGGTTTCAGAGGCATCTGCCACCTATGGAGGCAGAGAGAGACCGAGACTCCACATTTGTGGAAAGTGTGGAGGGCTGCACTTAACACTAGATCCAGCTCTATTGATACTGCCTAGACTGAGAAAGACTCAAAGAACCAGGCTTGCAGAAGGAAAGGTGCTGGTGGCACTTGGTGTCTGTACAGAGAGAGACTGCAGAGGCCCAGTCTGCTGAGTATTTATATATTTGTAGAGTTGCATTAATTTGTTGTTGGTATTGTTTGAGCTTTTGTTTTTTGTGTGTGTGAATTTATAAGCCTGTTTTTTTTACCCTCTCCCCAAACCCTCTTCCAAGCTTCTTCCCTTGTACATACCTACTCTCGTTCCTTAATGCTTTTTCATTTTTCTTTTTTTCCTTTTTCCTTTCTTCTTTTCTCGTCTTTGTCTTGTATTTAATACACTTCATATCACCATATGAAAACCCTACATTTGTTACTAGAATAGCTCTATATATTCACTCTTTCTAATCTCTAGTCTACCTTACCAAACTCATACTCTCATTCTATTCAATCCTATCAGTGGTTTTACCCTATTCTTGCATTTACGACTTCATTTCCCTCCTCACTCAACCTTCACTGTTGAATACAACACAACTTGCCCTTGGATATACCAGCTAATACCTAGAGACTGAGAGAAATCTATCAAAAGCAACAGATACAAACTTCTAAAAACATGAGAAGGAGGAATAAAAAGGAAGTGATGGGCTCCCACAACACCACAAAAACAGAACCTGACAACACAGAATTTCAGAGATCTCCAGGTCAAATCAGGAATGTAACTGTAGAGATAATACAGGACTTCTGAAAAGAATTTAGAGAGAGTCTGAAAGGAATAAAGGATGCAATCATTGACATGAAGGAATCAATTCAAACTATAAGCAATCAATTAGACCACATGGAGAACAGAAGCTCACTCCTAGATGATCACTCCAAAAATGAAAGCATAGTACATAACTTAGAAAAAACAATTCGACAGTATGAACTGGACATTGAAGAAATATGGGCCCATTTTTTTTTCTGTGAGAATGATATGTATTAAAGTAACTATAAGGTAAATAAGCACTAAAGAAGGATACAGGATGATTTTTAAGCACATGAAAAAGTAAGAAATAAAAGGATTAATTGGCACACACACATTTTAAAGGAGCTAACCTAGAAGGTGAAACCAACGGGATCAATAATCTTTTCAAATAAGTAATATCAGAAAAATTTTCAAACAGAGCAAGAGGTCAGTACGCAAGTACAGGAAACTTATAGAACCCCCTTTAGACAAGATCAGAGAAAACGTTCCCCATGCCACATAATAGACAAACTAACCAATATAGAAGCCAAGGAGAGAATCTTAAAGGCAACAAAAACAAAAGACCAAGTGACATTCAGAGGCAAACCAATTAGAATCACTCTAGATGTCCCAAATAAAGCCATGAAAGCCAGAAGGGCCTGAAGTCGAATTCAGAAGAATGGGAACAAACTCACCATATGATCTAGCAATACCGCTTCTGGGTATCTACCCAAAAAAATGGAAACCAAACTACCAAACTAATGCATGTGTATCTATGTTCATAGCTGCACAATTCACCATAGCCAAACTATGGAACCAGCCAAGATGTCCATCAACAGAGGAATGGATTACTAAACTATGGGATATGTAAACATTGGATTTTACTCAGCCATAAAGAAAAACACAATTATGTCACTTACATGGAAATGAATGAAACTGGAGGACATTATGCTAAGTGAGATTAGTCAGTCACAAAAAATAAGAAATTGGATGCTCTCCCTAATATGCAGAAGCTAGGGAGAGAAATGGGTCATAGGAGAAACTCTAAATAAAAAAAGGAGATTCTATAGATGAGCAAATAAGGCAACCTAACTGAGGGGATGGAAGGGGGAAAAGAGGGAAATTCTCTAATGCACATGATGTACTTTAACAAACATATCAATGTCAATCACTAAGCCAAATATGAGAAGAAGGGAGGAGGAGGAAATGGGGTAGAAACAGTGTAAGGGCTAATCGGGTAATGTGTGCATGTATGTCTCCACCATCTTGCATCCCATTAAGATGTATGAATACAATGCACAAATAAAATTGAAAAAACTAAACTAAAATTAGATCTACTCTTTGATCCAGTAATTCCACTTCTGAGTATATATCCAAAGGAAATCATATCAACATATCAAATAGACACAGGTGTGTCCATATTTCTTATACTATTCACAATAGCTAATACGACATTGAAATATCTCAAAAAGATGCTCTTTTAATTACGACTAAGCCAAATATAGAACTAAAAACCCACAGAATATTAACAAAAACCATTATTTTATTGGTATACAAATTCATAATTGCCAATTAAGAATGTTTTAAAATATTAGCTAGAGAATATGTAAATACAATATAATTAAGTGTTTAAAAATTAGAAATTATGTGAAATAGTATACATTTATACCACTCATACAATTCTGTTTGGGGCTAAATTGTGCCCCCACTCAAATGTATATATATTGAAGCCTTAAGTCAAAATGATTTCATTTGCAGAAAAATGAATGGAACTCGGGAATATTTTACCAACTGTGATTAGCTATTCTCAGAAAGCAAACATTTGAATATTTTCTCTCATATGTGGAACCTAGAGAGAACCGGGTAACAAAAAGGATTTCAGATTGAGGAGGGGAGACTCAAGTGGAGCTGTGATGGGATTTGGAGAAGTGAGGAAAGAGACAGGATGAAGGCAACAGTTCAAATAATGCTGTGTACGTTTACAAAATTATCAGTACCGTTCACAGTGACAGTACAAGAAGGGGAAGAAGCAGAGTGGATTCAGAGAGAAACACACCAGTGCTGTGTGTGCACGTATAGTTCTATCACTCTCAGCCTCACTATGATGTACAGTTACAATGCACCAATAAAAATATATAAAAAATTTAAAAAGTAAAGGACAACTTCTTCCTTCCTTTTATGATCTTCACTGCTGGCCAAATCTTTAATCAGTCAATTGGCTGACAGTGTCTTCTTGATAGCACAAAGTTAATTTGTCTTGTATGTTTAAAACTTGGTGAGAAAAACAGCGTGTCTGTTTGTTTGTTTGTTTTTTGTTTTTGTTTTGCAGTACTGGGGATTAAACTTAGGGGCGTTCTACCTCCACGCTACACCCCAGACCTATTTTTTAGGTGGTACTGGGGGTGGAACCCAGAGGCTTTCTAACTCCAGGCTATACTCGCAGACCTTTTTTTTTTTTTAATTTGGAAACGGGGTCTCACTAAGTTGCTGAGAGCCTCACTAAGTAGCTGAGGTTGGCTTTGAACCCATGTGATCCTACTGTCTCAGCCTCCCAAGCACAGGGATTACAAGCATGCGCCACCACGCCCGGCTACCCCCAGACCTATTTTTTATTCTTTATTTTGAAACAGAGTCTCATTGAGTTGCAAAGGGCCTCACTAAGTAGCTGAGGCTACCCGTGAACCACGATCCTCCTGTCTCAGCCTCCCAAGTCCTGAGATTCTAAGTGTGTGCCACCACCACCAGCCAGAATATTGTTACTCCAGATAATGGAGAAGAAATCTCAGCAAAACTAAAATGGAAGGAGAGGAGAGGAAGAAGACTGAGGTTGATTAATGGAGGAGCTACATCCGAATATGTGTGAAAGTATGAATATAGCATGGTTAACCTGGCCACTCATTGTTGGGAGGGGGGAAGGGGAAGTGGGGGCACTAAGCACAGTCTAAATGCATACCATTTTCAATATGTTCCACATGTAAATAAAGTTTAAAAATAAAAAAGTTTAATTCCTATACTTTTTAAGTGTCACCCAGAGAATCTCAGTATAATACTACATGTCCTCTAGTTTAGTTGCAGCTGTCCTCAGGCCTGGGTGTCTCAACATTTCACTAAAAGGACACCAGATTGCTGTAAAAAGAGGTCATGTGCTCAGTAGGTCGTGTCAAAATTTAGTTGAAAGATACTGTCTTTTACTTGTGATTCTAGAATCAGGCAACAGCTAATGGTAGTCATCAGTAGCAAGAGTGGTTGGGCCCCCCAACCATCTTCTATATTTCTATCTTTTTAATAAACTTCTTTAAATCTTAAAAAAAAAGAGTGGTTGCGGAAACTCTCATTTCCAAAAGAGAGTTTGGAGAGATAGTTAAAAGATACAAAATTTCAGTTATATAAGAGAAATAAGTCCAAGAAATATGTTGTACAACAAGGTGACTATAGTCAATAACTATATATTATAATCTTTGTAATTTTTTTATTGGTGCATTATAGTCACACATCTTAATAGAGTGCCAGATGGTAAAGGCATACATGCACACATCACCCAATTAACCCTTACCCAATTCCCACTCCATTGCCTCCCTCCTTTCTCCTTCTCGTGTTTGGTTTAGTGATTGACTTTGATATGTTTGTGAATGTACATCATGTACATTAGGCAATTTCCCTCTTCCCTTCTCCCATTCCCCTCAGTAAGGTTGCGTGATCTGCTCATCTACAGCTTCTCCTTCTTCATCTAGAGTTCCTCCTATGACCCATTTTCTCTCTAGCTTCCAAATATTAAGGAGAGCATCGATTTCTTATTTTTTGTGACTGACTAATCTCACTTACGTAATATTCTCCAGTTCCATCCATTTCCCTGTAAATGGTGTAACCCTTATGTTCTTCCTTATGGCTGAGTAAAATTCCATTATGTACATATCCCATAAATTTACATATCCCATAAATTTTTAATCCATCCATCTGTTGATGGACATCTTGGCTGGTTCCATAGTCTGCCCATTGTGAATTGTGCAGCTATGAATATAGATACGCATGCATTGGTTTGGTAGTTTGGTTTCCATTTTTTGAGTAGATACCCAGAAGTGGTATTGCTGGATCATATGGCAAGCTTGTTCCCATTCTTCTGAGGATCTTTCATACTGTTTTCTAAAGTGGTTGCACTAATTTGCAATCCCACTAACAATGTATTAGAGTTCCCACTTCTCCACATCCTTTCCAGCATTTGTTGTTGTTTGTGTTTTGAATGATTGCCATTCTAGTTGGAGTTAGGTGAAATCTCAGGGTAGTTTTGACTTAGATCTCTCTGATTGCTAATGATGTTGAGCATTTTTTCATACATTTATTGGCCATTTAAATATATTATATTCTTTTAAAAAGGCTAAGAGAGGAGTGGATGTTAAGTGTTCTCAACATAAAAGTGATATGAGGTAACCAGAATCTTGGGCTACATTCTAGACTTTGGGGGTTCAACAAATAGAATTTGCTACCTGCTCTAAAACTCCAGTGGAAACCGTAATGGTAAAAAGCAGGACATGAGTTTGAATTGGCGTAGCCTCACCAGAACACAAGGGGGACCTGCTTTCTTAGCCCTGTCCTTGAGAGGTTGACAATGACCTTGAGGTTTTATAGAAAAAGGAAAGAGGGCTGGGTTGGAAGGTTGCATAGCCTGAAGTCTCACTCAGCTGCAGGCAGTCTTGATCAGGTGTGGTCTGGTGTGGACATCATTATCTCTGGACTGATCAGGAGGGGCCTTGTCAGTGATGAAGTTGTTATTGCCTGGGTAATAGGTTCAACTCCTCATAAGATGCTCATTAATCAGACCTGTTGTTCCCAGAATCAAAGCTGCCTCAGAATAAAAGAGACAGATACAAGATGCCAAGTTTTTACCCTGCTTTTAGTTACCCATTGAACATCTGCAAGCAAAAGTGAAGAATCTAAGTTCTTGTTACAGTAATACTAGAGTAAGTCATTCCACAAGGTATATGTAGACTTCAAATTATCACATTGTATATGATAATATATTTTTCTATCAATATATCATAATATCATCTAACTAGAACTTAAGCATAATATAATTAAATGTAATATAATATATAAATGTAATAAATATATTTTTCAATCAATTAAGAAATGAAATAAAGTAATAAAAGAGGGTAACATCCACATTACTTTATTCATAAATAAATCCTCTTTTTTTGTACTGGGGATGAAACTGAAGCATTCTTATCTCTGTGCTATGCCCTCAGCCCTATTATATTTTATTTTATTTCTGGTACTGGGGATTGAATCCAAGGAACCTTTACCTCCCAGCTACATCCTCAGTCCTATTTTTTATTCTTTATTTTTGAAACAGAACCTCACTAAGTCGCAGAGGGCCTTATTAAGTAGCTGAGGCTGGCCATGAACCAGTGATCCTCGTGTCTAAGCCTCCCAAGTACTGAGATTACAGGTGAGTGCCACTATTCCTGACTACTTTATTTATTTATTTATTTATTTATTTATGCTTGCTGTACTGAAGATGGGACCCAGGGACATTCTGCCTCCGAGCTACATCCCCAGCCCTATTTTTTATGCTTTTTATTTGAATCAAGGCCTCAATAAGTTGCAGAAGGCCTCACTAGGTAGCTGAGGCTACAAACCTGTGATCCTCCTGTCTAGTCTCACAAGTACTGGGATTACAAGCGTGCACCAACACGCCTGGCCACTTCTCTCCTTAATTGGTACAAATCCGTTTTGTGCAAACTACCATCTCAGAACCATGAATATGTACATTAAATATCTTTTTAAGAAAAATTTCTTTACAATCAACAAATTGCCAAGCACATAATCATTTTAATCACATCCTAGGAGGAAAAAAATCTTTAAATTTTTTAAGTATTACTGAATAAATTAACCTAAACAAGATTACAGCAACCTCAAAAATAGCTCAGTTGTTGCCATTCCTAAAAATAAATTGGTGATAAGAAATGACTTAGAACACTCAGTAGACGATAGCGTCAGGAAGATGCAAGTTAGCCTCTGCACTGAGTTGGACAAAACAAGTAGCAGGTGTCACAGACCAGAATAGGCCATCCCAAATTGTGATTACAGGAGACAGGGATATGAAACTCAAATATCCCTTTTATGCATTAGGATTCTTTGGAGCTGATTATTTTGAGAAGCCACATACAAAAGAGAAGCTCTCTGAAAATAGCATATGTAAGGGAAATTTACATTTACAAAGTAATTCTCCACTCTTCAGAATATCTCTACAAAAACACAGCATTAATGATTAACTCTAAACCACCAGAAACTCTCCATTGGTGGAGGTGGAGAAAGCCCTGACTTAAATCTGCATGACACACCTTACTCTTGCTTTTCCTGGTGACCTTCCTATAGGCTTACCTCCCACACGTACTTCCTCCTCTGTGTTACACGAAGATGCTAAAGACCGTGTTCTCACCACCTGTGTGACCTTACTCATCCCTGAGTTGATATAAATTTTAGTAAAAATGTTGATTATTTTCTTACTAATCTGTTATTTGGGTTTTGTTTTTGCTTGCTTTTGTGTTTTGGGTTTTTGTGGGGTTTTTTCATAACAGAAGTTTCTGCTGAGAAACTAGAGTAGGAGAAATTTTCTTTCCTGCCCTACACAGGTGACATGTTTGCAGTAAGCTAAAGGCAAGAGACATGAAAACAGCCTCAAGATCTTCAGAATATCTTTCTCAACATTTTTACTGCTGCAGTTAGTGTGTGTGTGTGTGTGTGTGTGTGTGTGTGTGTGTGTGTGTGTGTGTGTCTGTGTGTGTCTGTGTGTGTGTGGTCCTGGGGGTTGAACACAGGAGCATTCTACTTCTCAGCTATACCTCTAGCAATTTGTTTTTATTTTGAAAGAGGGTTTTGTTAGGTTGCTGAGAGCCTTGCTAAATTGCTGAGGCTAGTCTTGAACCTGTAATCCTCCTTTCTCAGCCTCCCAAGTATTGGGATTACAGGCATGTGCCACGATACTGGACTTAATAATTTTTTTTGTGTCTCCAAATTCATACGTCATTTAGCTGACTATAAAATGCAACAAGAATGATGACCACAAGGTTTGAAATGTTCAGGAGAGAGAGAATCAAGAGCTGGATTGATCTGCACATGGTGGAACACACTTGTAATCCCAGTACTTGAGAGGATGAACTATGAGGCTCTCAGTTTAGAGTTCAGCTGTGGCAATTTGGGAAGACCCTCAACAACTTAGTGAGACCCTGTTTCAAAATTTTTTTTTAAAAAAAACGACCTTGGGTGTATTTATTTCAGAGGTAGAATGCCTCTGGGTTCCATCCCCAATATACACACACACCCCAAATAAAAGAGCCGAATTAAATCCTTGGTGAGGCACTAAAGAAGGAGAGATTAGAATGCAGAGCCATCTCCAAGTATAAAACTAACGCGACTTGATGAATGATGACTGGAGGAGTAGCTTTGAAGAGTAGAATAAACACAGGATTTGCAGCTGGAATTGTTGACTTCACCCTATGATTTGCCAGTAGGTTGCATTTTCATCATCGGACAGATTATTTTGCTCTTCTTATTAGTAAATATTACTATGCCTATTCAAGGGAGTTATTGTGATAACTAGAGATGATATTTATAAGTCCCTTTCTCACCATTCATTATTATTATTATTCAGAGTATTAGAGAGAAGGAAATCCTGGGATGTCTCCCCAAGTTTTTCACATAGGAGATTATATGGCAGTAAGGTCATGAACAAAGTAATAAAGTTGTTGAAAATGAGCTTGAATTCAGTCCTAGTCTCTCTAGGCCTTTGGGTCAAGATGCCCTCAGAACAGTTAAAAATGTGATCCAGAAAGTTGGGGGAAAGAGTCTGAAGTTTACAATACAAATTTTGGAGTGTGAGTATGTAAATCACTTTTGAAGTAAAAGCAGTGAGTAAGATTGGTTCAAGAAAGAAGAAAGAACTAGAACAAAAGAATTCCAGACACTTGATGTTAAATGACATTGAGCCTTGCCTTTAAAAAAAAAAAATCATCTTTGAAGTCCTTTTAAGAAAGAACTGTAATTTCAAAACATCCACTTTGCATTAATACAGGCTTGCTTTTGCCTTTGAGTGATCCAGCCCCTTTGTTTGGGTAAATATTGACTAGAAAAAAAAATGAAAAGGTGTACAGAGCTTTGTAAGTCTGGCAGGAAGTTTTGCATAAACTCAGCAGCCAGAATCCAAGTCCACTCAGAGAAAACATGAGGCAAAGCACATTCATACCTCAGAGGGAGGCAACACAGATACATCGAAGCCTGGGCTCCATGGCAAACCAGCCACTCCCTTGAGCCCAAGGAAAGCTGACTGGTGGAGAGATGCTTGTCTGTGCATGCTCTATTTAACACTATAGCTGAAAGCACTCTGCCCTGCGTTTTATACCCTTTGTGTGACTGGGATCCGTGAGCACAAAGGTTGTGGAATATTCTGTCCAGGGAAAAACAAGAACATACCCTAGATTGTTCTGGACATTTCTTCCTTATCTCAGGATGTTGTTGTATTTTTTGGTATATTCTGCCCAAGAATCACAAGCAGGAAGAAGAAGAGATAGATCAGACAATATTATGTAGGGGTTTTTTTCCTCCTGTAGATGGAGCCAAAAATCTGTTCTGGGTAGTTTAAACTGATTTGCATACCATACAAAGGTGTTCCTGCGAGGAACAGCAGATGACTGCCATGTTAGCCCATTCTGGCTGCTG
Organism: Muscardinus avellanarius; assembly: GCF_963383645.1. Classification (NCBI taxonomy): domain Eukaryota; kingdom Metazoa; phylum Chordata; class Mammalia; order Rodentia; family Gliridae; genus Muscardinus; species Muscardinus avellanarius. Next base: position 121,831,844 of record NC_137791.1, read on the forward strand.
TAACAAAATACCATATACTAGTTAGCTACTAAATCGGAGAAACTGGTTTCTTATGGTTTTGGAGATTGGGATGTCCAGGGTCGAAGTGTCAGGAGCAGGCTGACTTGGCCTTTGGTGGGGACCCACGTGCTTGTGGGTGACAGCTTCTTGCTGTGCACTTCCGTGGTGAAAGGGGCAGAGGAGCACCTTCATATCTCTCTTGCAAATGCCATTCATAAGGGCTCTGGCCTCACAATCTAACCACCTCCCAAAGTCCCCCAATTTTTAAGTACCATCACCTTGGCAGTTAGGATTTTAAAAGAAGAATTTTGAGGCTCCACAAATTCAAGCCATAGCAACTGCAGAGATAAACATAGTGTTAACCAGTCTCCTTCACCTGCAAATTTCTTACAAAGACAGGTGCTCTTTTCAAGTTCAGAAGAGTCTCTAAAATTTCCCATATACATTCTCATTTAGTAATTTCATTTTGTCTCATGTCTTTAAACACAAAACAAATAATGATGACTCTCATATTTCAAATTACAATTCAACCATTCCCTGAACTCTAAATGTGTTCAACTGCTTCAACTCTTCTACTTAGAGGTGAAAGAGAAATCTCAGGGTCAACATGTTCAAAATCTAACTTTTAGCTGGATGTGGTGGTGTATGCTTATAATCCCAGCATTTGGGAGGCTGAGACAGGAGGATTGTAGTTCATGGACAGCCTCAGCTACTACTTAATGAGACCCTTTGCAACTCAGTGAGACCCTGTTTCAAAATAAAGAATTAAAAAATAGGGTTGAGGATGTCGCGCAGAGGTAGAATGCTGTTGGGTTTCATCTCCAGTACCAAAAGAAAAAGAAAAAAAAGAAAACCTAATTTCTGATTTCTCCCAGCCTCAACAAAACATTCTCTTTTGCACATCATTTTCAGAAGATGGCAATTCCATCTTCCAGAGGCTCATCCTGAAAACTTTGATGCTAGTCTTTTTCTCACAGTGTATATACAATAACTAGATTGAACTTCAAAATATTTATACAGTATCTACATATGAAAGAGTGCTTTTGGAGCCAATTAGCTATCAGAACCTCACACATAAATAGCCACAAACATATTAATAGATTTGATAATATACTATTGAATTGGCAGTGACCTCCTGTGCCTTCTCTCTCTCTCTCTCTCTCTCTCTCTCTCTCTCTCTCTCTCTCTCTCTCTCTCTCTCTTTCTCTCTTGTGGTACTGGGGATATAATCCAGGGACTTTCTACCTTCAGGCTACACTCCCAGACCTATTTTATACTTTATTTCGAAACAGGGTCTCACTAAGTTGCTGAAAGCCTCACTAAGTAGCTGAGGCTGGCTTCAAACCTGTGGCATCCTCCTGTCTCAGCCTCCCAAGCACTGGGATTACAAGTGTGCGCCACCATGCCTGGCTCTCCTGGGTCTATCCTTGACTCCTGTGCCAGGCTGCTTCCAACATGGCTCCCAATGATCTTGCCTCCTGGTAACCATGTCTTTACCCCTTCCCCTTAAATGTGGGTTGGACCTAATGTCTGTCTGTCTGTCTCTCTCTCTCCCCTGCTTCTGTGTGCACGCACGTGTGTGTGTGTGTGTGTGTGTGTGTGTGTGTGTGTGTGTGTTGTTATGTGGTACTGTGAATTGAACCCAGGAGCGTTCTATATCTGAGCTACAACCCCAGTCCTATTTTATTTTCTACTTTAAAACATGGTCTCAGCCCCGTGTGGCTTGTAATCTCAGTACTTGTGAGGCTGAGACAAGAAGATCGCAGGTTCACTGCCAGCCTCAGATACTTAGTGAGGTCTTCTACAACTTAATGAGACCCTGTTTCAAAAATAAAGAATTTTAAAAAATGGAGCTGGGAATTTAGGATTTAGCTCAGAGGTAGAATGCCCTTGGGTTCAATCCTCAGTACTGGAAGGAAAAAAAAAAAGTCTCACTGAATTGCTGAGGGCCTTGCTAAATTGCTAAGGCTGGCATTGAACCTGTGATTCTCCCATCTTAGCCTCCTCAGTACTGAGATTACAGGTAGTGGACCACCACACCAGCTCTGACTTCTTTTTTAAATTATATATATGTAAGACATACAACTTGATGTTTTGATATACATACACTTAGTGAAATTACTAGTATAATTAGGAAATAAACATATCTATTATTTCACATAATTAACTTTATGTTATGAGCACCTAAATTCTTTTATGTTTGCAAAAACACTGAGTATAGTGCAATATTATTAACCATCGTCCTTGTGTTACACATTAGATTTCTAGACACGCTCCTATCTGCAACTACATATCTTTTACTGTCCCCATTTCCTCACCCTGCTCCCTATAATTCTGTGTATTCAATTTTTCATTCTTTGTCACATATTTATTTACTATGTATTTGATTTTTTTTTTTTTTTTTTTTTGCAGTGCTGGGGTTCAAACCCAGAGCCTTCTGCCTGCTAGGCAAGCACTCTACCCCTGAGCTGCCTCCCTAGCCCCACTGCTTGGCTCTAAATGAATCAAACAGACATAGTAAATATGATAACCTATTACTTCCATGATGAGGTTTTAAAAGACTCTGACATTCATCTTGTGGAGGTGTGTCTCTCTGGCTCTTCATGCTCGCTTGTTTTGATGGAGAGGGCTGCATGGTGCTGAGGTTGGCCTCTGGCCACCAGCCAACAAGGGACTGAGTAAGGCAACCAGCCCAACAACCCAGGAAGAACTGGACCTGCTGACAACCAGTGAGTGACTCGGGAGGTGGACCCAGCCCCACGCAAACATACTGACACCCCAGGCAACACCTTGATGCAGCTTTGTGAGGACCTATAGGCAAAGGAGCTGGCCGTTGCTCAACGGAACAGAAACTGTGATAAAAAAAACGTAGCCAGGCACAGTGGTACACACCTGTAATCCCAGCAACTCAGCAGACTGAGGCAGGAGGATCTCGGGTTTAATGCTGGCCTGGACAACTTAGTGAACGCTTGTCTCAAAACAAAAATAGGGACTGATATGAAGCTCCATAGTCCCGCACTCCTGGTAGAATACGCAATATCCGGTACTGCGAGAAAGAAAAGAAATGTGTATTGTTATAAGCCACTACATTTTGAGGCCATTTGTTTTGTAACAATAAATAACTAATGCATTAGCTGAAGTGTGATCTTATTTTTTTCTGCTGTTGTTTTATACTGGGGAATTGAGCCCAAGGGTATTCTACCTCCAAGTTACATTCCCGGCCCTATTTTTTTATTCTTTATTTTAAAATAGGGTCTCATTAAGTTGCAGAGGGCCTCACGAAGCAGCTGAGGCTGGCTACGAACCTGGGATCATCCTGTCTCAGCCTCCCAAGTACTGGGATTACAAGCATGTACCACCACGCCCAACTTGAAGTCTAATCTTAAATAGAAGCGAAAGTGCCTGCTGCAAGCATCACATCAAGGCACTCCTCTACCAAACTCACCACATGTCTTTCAGTCTCACTTGGGAGTGGAAGCCACAATGCTGCAATCAATTGCTGATGGTTTGCAGCCTGATCGGGCCCCTGTCCCTTCTCTAGCTTCATCTCCAGTGGAGCCTCCTGTCCAGTTTTGCTTGGACTATGCTGGAGCCTGAGAGCACACTCCCTCATTCAGAGTCTGGGCACGTGCTGGTCCATCTGCTTGAAAACTTTTCTTCTGAAACCTACGGAGTTTGCTTCTTCACTCCTGTTATTCTCTGCTCAATGTGAGGCCTTCACTGTTCACCTTACAAAATATCAGTGACTTCCCTTCCTAGTACTTTCTATCTTCCTTTCCTACTCTGTTTTTCTCTACTTATCACATCTGACCTTTGCCTTTAATGTGTGTGCTTCTGTATTGTCTTTATCCCCCTACCAAAATAAAAGCTCCAGAAAGGAAAGGACCTATGGAATCTCAGCTGTATCCCCACCCAACACAACATCAGAGCTTAACATATAGTAAGTAATAAATATTTGCTGAAAAAAACAAATGAGCAATTGGTTCTTGAGCAGTGGAACTGATATATAGGACAGTTGTTTGATTTAACAGATCAAAAAAAAAAATGAGGATGGCTAGGGCCCTGCTCAGAAACTATGTAGCAAATAAAACATAAATAGCAATAAGAATATGCATTACCATTAACAACCTACCATTGGTTAGGAGATAGCGCAAAATTATAATTCAACGCTATTATAAACCGGTAATTTTTCACATGAAGAAAAAAATCTGTTCCATAATCACAGGCTGTACCCCTCACCTTGGCTAATCATCTTGCAAATACATGTGATTAGTCACAATGGGTAATGTGAAGGGGAGTGCCAGTGGTCCAGGCAGCACCATCCATCACCTGCACAGGGGAAATAACTCAAATTTTGTGTCCTACTAATGGCGGGTCAGTAGCATCAATTTTGTATTTGAAGGGCAATCCAAACCAGATTCTCTAAAATGCACCAAAATTTTGATAAAAACTTTCTGCTAAAAACTAGTATTACCTAGCAAAATGACAGACTTAACATTAAAAAACAATTGGGGTAGCAGTTAGGAAAGCAACTTAATTAAAAGCATAAAAACAAATCATGCAAGAAAATCTTCTTGGTTGTTTTGATAGAACTTCTGAATGTCTGGCTATTTAAGGGGACAGCACTTTATCAAAATGTCAGAAAAATCTTACTTGTTCCTTTATAGAACCTAATAATTTGTTTCAAATTGCTCTTCAATGCAAATACTATATATTGAAAACAGGTTGAAAGGTAAGATATATTGCCCTACGCGGAATTATCATTGCATCAATCCTCTGGTGTAACGTTTTAGGACTGAAAGTTGAATATAAAAATGTAACAAGAATGAGAACTAGGAATATTCAGTAAGGTTTAAAAAATCTAGGTGAATAAGGCATGTAAAGACATGAAAGATGACAGGAAGGGCTTTTTCACCTGTTTAGTACAAGCAAAAGTGATAGGATAGGCTTATTGCTTAAGGGATATAATGCTAACAGGTGATAGAACACTAAAATATTTCTATTTGGTCTCCTTCGAGTTGGTAAGGTGCAATTTTTAAAAAGGAATTCTAGTCCAAGATAGTTGAGAAGATAATAAAAAGGGCACATAGCCTCTTTAAGTGAATTTAAGACTCTAAGACCAAGCAAATTACATCCTCAGAAGCTGAAGGAATTTGTAGATGGAATCTCAGCACACTTATTTAGGATGAAGAATGGTATAGAAGTCAGAAAATTGAAGGAAACTCTGTGCTGCTCTGTGTTTTAAAAAGTAGAAAGTATATAATCTTTTCAAGTAACAGACATAGGCAAAATCCAAGAGCAGATTTACTAAGCAAATGCATGTAAACATCTAGAAAATAATGTAGTAATGGTTCTGCTTTAATAAGTGACTCAAAACCCAACGTCTGAATGAAACTAATTTGTGTTTTCTGTTAGTTTGATTTGTTGTTTTGATTTTCGGCTCCCTCGTGAGGTGTTTGTTTTGTTTTGTTCCTTTCTTTTCAGAAGGAGCAGGTTTGGTAGAAAGAACTCCTTGAGCTTCAGAGGCAGGGAACTAGACACAGATTGGAAATCTGGCTCTACCATTTTCTTCCTGAGTGATTTTGGAGAAAGTATCCCACTTTCTCTTTCACTTTCTATTTATTCCTGACTGCCTTAAAAGGTTGTTGTAGAACTCACATAGGCTGTTTCAGTCAGCCTTTTCATTGCTATGACCAAAATACTCGACAAGCACAACTTAGAAGAGGAAAGATTCATTTGATTCACAGTGTGGAGGTGCAGGCCATGGTCAGCCAGCCCCTGGGCAGAAACCATGGTGGTAAGGGATTTGGGAAAAAAAGCCACTCTCACCCATGGCTGCGAGCAGAGAGCAAGAGGATGGAGCCAGAGACATATATCCTCCCCAAGGTCACTTCTGGTGACCCATCTCCTCCAGTCTCTGAACCTCCCTAGACTGGGGACCATGGTTTCAACACATGAGCTTTGTTAGTGGATATTCGAAACCCAATCATAACATAGGCTAATCAAAAAGGCAGCATGCACATTTCTGGTACACAATTGACTTAGTAGTATGAGTTAGTACAATGTGTTTCCTATCTCTATTTCCCCTTGAAGAAAGACTTCACCTGCAACAAAACTCCTGATCTTTCTTCCTACTCCTCCTATTTACTTTGTTTGTGAACATCAAAGACGAACCCAGGCCTAAGCAGCTCAGACCTTTTTTCTTTTTCTCCTGGAAACAACTTATTGGAAGGACCCAAGGTCCTCTTTGGCGGGATGGATTTGGTACATGCAAAGTGGAGGCACATGGTTGTCCATTGCTGTCGAATATCCTCCTCCATTACATATGTACCCTCCTATGTGGGTGGACATCTACCTAATGGAGAAGGATAAATGAAAGCCCTGTGGGCCGGGAAGTAAAGCACATTCTTCAGTTCAGTTTATTCACGATAAAGCTGATATTCTAACTTCCATCTAAGTCTGACTTCTGTGTCTTTCTCATCAGGGGTCAACCTCAGAGTTGGGTGTGGAGAAAAAAGTAGCACCAGCCCCCTATAACTTCAGGAAGGTGACAGCAATGTTGGCAATAATAAAACTAGTATGATTTACCAGAATAGTTCTTAGATATTTTACCCTTGGACCTCAGTTCCTTAAATGACAAAACCTCCTATTGCATCCTGATGAAGAAAATGGTGAAATGGATGTAATGTGATAAGTAATAAATTATATAATACCAAAAGAGCATTGATTAATAATAGTCATTAATCCTTTAGCAGCAGGCACTTAGCTAAGTGCCTCGCATGCAGTATCTTAAACAGTCTTTTCAGTAGATGCATGAGGCCACCGCCATGACTCTCCATGTTATAAATGAGGGAACTACAACTCAGAATGGTCATGTGAATTGCCCAAGGCCACGTGTAGGAAAAACCAGGATACAGACCTCAGTTTGTCTAATTCCAGACCGCATACTCTGCTCCAAAGACTGACAGACTGCAGCCCCATAATTCAAATGTGGTCTATTGCCAATTCTGTGAATAATGTTTTATTCAAACTCAGCCATGCTCATTTGTTTATGTATTATCTATTTAGACTTGTGCATTACAATGAAACAGTAGAATATTTGTGGTAGAGACAGTATGGTCTGTAAAGCTGAAAATATTGACTCTGTGTCTTTATAGAAAAAGTTTGTATGCTTCTCCTTTATTGTAAATCAATATATAATATTCTTCCAGTTGAACATCTGGGCACCCAGCTCTTACTATAAAAATAAATTAAAATTGGTCCTTCACTTAACACTGATGACAAAAAAGCTGGGCATCTTGAAAGTATATTTACTGCTTTATAAAAAAATTGAAATGTAAGACTGAGCATGGTGGCACATGCTTGTAATACCACTACCTGGGAGGCTGAGACAGGAGGAACACAAGTTCATAACCAGCCTCAGCTACTTAGTAAAGCCTTCTGCAACTTAGTGAGACCCCTTTTAAAAATAATGAATAAAAAATAGGCCTGGGGATGTAGCTTGGAGGTAAAATACCCGGTTCAATCCCCAGTACCACACACAAAAATAATTGAAATTGAATCAAATAATTTAAGAGCCGCATAATGTTCTTCTATACTTACTTTGTTCCCTAGAGCTTTAACGTTGATTTTGAATCACTAACAGTTCTTACGGTTGCAGAGGGCCTTGCTGAGTTGCTAAAGCTGGCTTTGAACCTGTGATGATCCACCTATCTCAGCCTTCCAAGAATTAGGATTAAAATCCTGTGCCATCACACCCAGTAAATGGTATCTCTTACATGTATCAGACTTGATTTTTAGAATGAACTAGACAATTACTAACTAGCACAGCTATTAGTACCAGCTTCCAAACAGAATGCATGGAGTTTTTTTCTACTTTAAATTTTGAAAATTATCAAATACTTACAAAAGTAAAGTGAACAGTATACTAAACCCATATGTATAAATCATGCAGTTTAAATATTACCTACTTTGAAAGTAATCTTATTTCATTTATAAGACCTATTCTCAATCTCCACCAGAATGTTTAAAACTACTAGTAAAGTGCTAACAGTGCTCTTAATATCAAGGCAAAGAACATATACCACTAAAATAAAAGCAAGCACATAGAGGGTATACATTCTTCAATATCAGCAAACCTGCAACCCTGCTCAGATTTGGATAGCTTTATTAATTCTCTGCTTGTAATTATTACATTAAGTACCACATTATTTGTTTAAAAAAAAAACACTCTAAAAGAATATGGTATTCAAAATCCTTTAGGAAACAAATGGGCATGATGACTTATGCCCGTAGTCCTAGAACTTGGAAGGATGCGACAGCAGGATCACAGGTTCAAGGACAACCTCAGCAAATCAAGGACCCTTAGCAACATAGTGAGACTTTGTTTTAAAATAAAAAATAAGAGCCGGGCGTGGTGGCGCACGCTTGTAATCCCAGCATTCGGGAGGCTGAGATCTGAGGATCGCGGTTCACGGACAGCCTCAGCTACTTAGTGAGGCCCTCCGCAACTTAGTGAGACCCAGTTTCAAAATAAACAATAAAAATAGGGCAGGGGGTGTGGCTCAGATGTCAAATGCCCCTGGGTTCCATCCCCAGACCCTCAAAAAAATAAAATAAAATAAAAAATAAAACAGAGTTGGGGGGATGTAACTCAGAGGTAGAACACCCCTGGGTTTCATCCCCAGCACAACAAAAAAATTTTTAAATAAAAGTGGAAAATAAAGTAGGGAACAGATATAGCTTAGAAAATGCCCCTAGATTTAATCCTCAGTACCCTCCAAAAAAATTCATTAGGAAATAGTCAACACTATGAGACCCTGGAACTGATAAGCAATATAAATCTCATTGCACCTAGAACTGTAAAATTAATAAAGAACATTAATCTGTTATTCGCAATTTGAAGACTGAGAAGCCCAATATTAAGGGGATAACACGTTTAGTGTGTAATAAGGGCCTACTTTCTGCTTCCACGATGATACCTTGAATACCATACCCACACATTGCAGAAGATGAAAGGATTCTAAGCTAGCTCAACCAGCCCTTTCATAAGGCACTGATTTATTCACAAGAACAGAGCCCTCAAGAGCCCTCATAACTCAATCACTTTTCTTTCAATTCAAAGGCTTTCTCCTCTCTCTCTCTCTCTCTCTCTCTCTCTCTCTCTCTCTCTCCTCTCTCCTCTCTCCTCTCTCCTCTCTCCTCTCTCCCCTCTCCCCTCTCCCCTCTTCCCCTCTCCCTCCCTCCCTCCCTCCCTCATTCTCTCTCTCTCCTCTCTCTCTCTCTCTCTCTCTCTCTCTCTCTCTCTCTCTCTCTCTCTCCCTCCCTCCCTCCCTCCCTCCCTCCCACCTTCCTTCTCTCCCTTCCTCCCTCTACTGAGATTGAATTTAAGGCTTCATAATTGTTTTTCAGGAAACTATCACTAAACAACACCCACAACACTTTTTATTTTTTAATTTTAAGACAGATTATTCTAAATTTTCCAGTCTGGCCTCAAACTTGTAATTTTCCCCAAAGTAGCTGGGATTATAAGCATGCACCTTAGTACACAGTTACACCTTCCCTCTATTTTTTTCAGTACTGCAAATTAAAACTGGATTGTTTTGTCTCCCAGGTACACCCCCAGCGTGTGTGTGTGTGTGTGTATGTGTGTGTGTGTGTGTGTGTGTGTGTGTGTGTGTGTGTGTGTGTCTGTGTGTCTGTGTGTCTATGTGTGTGTGTGAGGTGCTGGGGATTGAACCCAGGGACATTCTAACTCTGAGCTATACCCACAGCCCAGTTTTTTTATTCTTTATTTTAAAAACAGCATCTCACTAAATTGCAGAGGGCCTCAGTAAGTAGCTGAGACCTCTCCCCGACCCTTTTCAATTTTTATTTTGAAACAAGGACTTAGTAGATTGTTGAGAATCTTGCTAAGCTGTTGAGGCTTGTCTTAAACCTGCGATCCTCCTGTCTCAGCCTCCCAAGTACTAGGATTACTGGAGTGTGACACCATGCCCGGCTCTAGATACCACATCTTAATACCACCACACTGGGGATTAACTTTCAACATGAATTTTGGATTCAAACTGTAACAACTATAGAATTTATTTATTCTACTAGAAGTTATCTCTTACTAATTCCCTCTCTAATTCTAGATCAGGTAAGATGGATCTATTGAACTGAATAAAAGGTAATTTTCTCCTGAACACTTAAAAATGTACTTTAACTCATGGCTGAACTCTTTAGCATCTACAGCCAATAAAGTAATTCCCAAAGGAGAATGAAAATCCCTTTCCCACCTGCCATTGACCTGTCAAAGACAGAAGTTGGACAAGTAGAGACATCGATTTTATTCATACTGTTTCAGTGGAGAGTATATTCCTGATCTAAAGATCAGTGTTTCTAAGAAAAGCAAGTTTTGTCTTCAATAGAGAGTAGTAGACATGTCTCAAGTGATTTATAGTGTGAATTGTTTTGCAAGCTGGGGGAGTCTCCGTAATGTGAACAGAAATGTTTATCTCTGTGTCTAACCAGTTTAAGAAAACACATAGTTCTATTCTTAGCTAATTACTCATGAGATGAAGAATAGGAACCAAGCCTGATGGCACATGTCTGTAATCCCAGTATTTGGAAGGCTTAGCCAGAAGTATCTCAGGTTCAAATCCAGCCTCAGCAACTTAGTGAGATCCTGTTTCAAAATAAAAATAAAATAGGGCTGGTGTTATAGCTCAGAGGTAGAATGTTCCTGAGTTAAATCTCCAGTGGTGTAAACACACACACACACACACACACACACACACACACACACAATAAGAATTTGGGTAGGGGTAAAAGGGAAAGGTTTTTTTGGTCTCATCAATAGGAGAGAAGATATGTTTGGCATTGAGTATTATTCAGAGTTCTCCAGAGAACAAAACCAAGAGGATATAGAAATAGCAATAGAGATAGTGGGAGAGGGCTAGACAACGAGATTGGAATTGGTTCATATAATTATTAAGCTGACTGCCTTCTGCAAACTGAAGACCCAGGAAACCTCACGCTATAGTTACATGTATTAGTGGTTAGGAGGACAGAGTTGAGTTCTGAATATTTTTTGTTTTTTGGTTTTTCCTTTTTTTTGGCAGGGGGGGGGGTACTGGGGATTGAACCCAGGGGCACTCCACCTCCAACCTACACCCTTCCACTTTATTTTTACTTAGAAACAGGGTCTTACTAGGATGATGATTCTCAGTACTTCTCAAACCTGTAATCCTCCAGTCTCAGCCTCTCAAGTACTGGGATTACAAGTGTGCACCACCAGGCCAGGATGAGTTGGGGTCTCAGCCTCTCAAGTACTGGGATTACAAGTGTGCACCACCAGGCCAGGATAAGTTGGGTTCTTTTAAGCTGGATTCAGGATTGGTCTCTTTCAGAAGACTAGGCCTTCAATTGGAAGTTCATGTAAGGGCTATGTTGGGATGTCTGGAAGAAAGATAGAAATGAACTTTTGATAATAAATATGAATGGACTTAATAAGGCCTTGGGATTATTTAAGTATATTCAATTGAATCAGACTAGAATCTCTGAAGATCAGAAAGAAAATCAGTTGAGTGTGGTGGCACATGCCTGTAATCCTAGTACTTGGGAGGCCGAGACAGAAAGATTTCTGGTTTGAGAACAGTCACAAAAATAGAGTGAAGACTCAGAACCTAGTCAGATTATCTGTTTCAAAACAAAAAAATAAAATCAAGCTGGGGGTATAGTTCGGGGGTATAATGCCCCTAGGTTCCATCCCTAGTACCAAAATAAAAAAACAAAAAAACCCTCAAATATCAGAAAAGGGTTAAGAACGTTCATTGGCCTGGCAGTAATTATTTCACAAGGGGATAATCAGTGGCAACCAGAAAGGGTCATCAGGGCTACAGGCAAAATTTTGAGTCAAGGTAATTTAAGTTTCCCCAAGATCCTGACTAGTCTGGCTGCTGAGCCTATTCTCAGTTTTCAGAGGATTGGAAGCGGTAGGGATGAAGCAGTTTTTTGAGTGGAGGTATTTGCTGGATATTTCACATTGTCCTATTGGTAGACAGAGTGCCTGACTCTACTGTTAAGAGACGAATAGCCAGGCGTGGTGGCGCACGCTTGTAATCCCCGCGCTTGGGAGGCTGAGACAGGAGGATCACACGGGTTCAAAGCCAGCCTCAGCTACTTAGTGAGGTTCTCAGCAACTTAGTGAGACCCTGTTTCCAAATAAAATTTATTAAAAAAATAGGTCTGAGAGTATAGCCCCGAGGTGGAAAGCCTCTGAGTTCCACCCCCAGTACCACAAGAGAGAGAGAGAGAGAGAGAGAGAGAGAGAGAGAGAGAGATTGATTGAGGGATTGTCCTAGTGGTGAATCTTAGCCACAATGGTGGCAGTAGCTTATTTGCATCAAAAGTTTCAAACTATCCTGAAAACACGAACAATGGTTAGAACATATTCCTGCCCATGAAACTGTAAAATTTAAGTTAAATCCAATCACCGATGGAGAAGGAACCCCAAGGGGCTGTCTGGCATCTTTATCATTACTCTTTTTTTACCAGGGTTTTATTTCTGGTGCAAGTTGAAGTTACCAGCTTAAGAGGAGGGCGCACAGTGCTCCCGCCAATATCTGTAAAGGAGACCTTTAAAATTGCCTTTTCTATTTTGTACAATCTTACGGAGGAGGGATGTGGAGCGAACAGGCAGCCATCTGGGTGTCTCCAAAGCCCATCTGAGTGAATAAAAATCCAGCCTGTTTCCAAGTAGATTTTTCAACCTCAGGTGCTTGCGGTTGTTATGCCGGAGATTTCTTAAGCAGAGTTTCTGTCTTAAAGAAAATGAAGCAAATGAAAGTATGCAGCAACTGAGGAAGAGATGTCTTGGGAAGCAGCGATCTAAGCATGATTGTCAGCCAAAGAATTTGCCTGAACGTCAGGGTTCTGGCTACTAGCCTGAGGTTTGTTTTTGAAAATAGCTAAGACCTTGAGCAGCAGTAAGGCCTCCAATAAATTAGCTTCATCATTTCTACTTTTGATGGGTATTTCTGCAGCAGCCATGAGCACCCTTTGTTTCCACAGCACATCAAAATCATGCACGCCTCCCAAGCATAACTGCTGTCTGTATAAATGTCAGCTCTCTCATCTTGTGATAGTATGCATGTTCATGTAAGTTCTCAGAGTTCAACCATTTAGGCCCATTTAATCTTGGGTAGCATAGTAGGAGGAAAGCACAGGTTACTATAAAAGAAAGGGACTTAAGGAACAGAAATGCACTTTTAGCCTGGCAAAGTGGCGCACACCTGTAATGGCGGCTGTTCCAGAGGCTGAGGCAGGAGGATCGCCAAGTTCAAGGCCAGCCTAGGCAACTTAGTAAAATCCTGATTCTAGATAAAAGGGCTGAGGAACATAGCTCAGGAAAGTTGTGGCACAGGTGCAGCTGGAAAAGAATTTCCAAGTTAGATTGAGGTTAGAAGGAAGTTTATCAAAGAGGATGGAGTAGTGAAGAGCAAGAGGGTGGGGTAAAAGTGGCAAGCCTTGGGCAGAGCTTCAAGACTGCCCCCCACAGAGCACCCAGGCAGAGAGAGGGCGCCTTCTTTAGTCCTTTTGTTGAACCTGTGGTACCTGTGCCCTGGGGTTTTCCTTTGTGGAGGCCCTCAAAGACAGAGTGGGGTTTCAATTATTTTGATTGTAAAGCAATTGGACCTGCAATGAGACCATATCCTTGAAGTTGCACCATAGGAAGTGGGAGCCAGGCATGGTGTCTCACAACTGTAATTCAAGTACTTAGGAAGCTGAGACAGGAAGAGTGCAGGTTCAAGATCAGCCTCAGTTAACACAGGGAGACCCTCAGAAACCTAAGGAGAGTCTATTCTGTTTCAAAATAAAATATAAGCCGGGCGTTGTGACTCGTGCTTGTAATTCCTGCGCTTGGGAGGCGGAGACAGGAGGATCACGGAGGTTTGAAGCCAGCCGCACTGGCTTAAGAGACCCTGTTTCCAAATAAAAAAGTATAAAATAGATCTGAGAGTGTAGACTGGAGATAGAAGGGTTTCCAGGAACCCCAGTACCACAAAATATTATATATATATATATATATATATATATATATATATATAGAGAGAGAGAGAGAGAGAGAGAGAGAGAGAGACAGCTGGGAGTGTAATTCAGAGGTAGAATACCCTGAGTTTGATTCCCAGTGCTACCAAAAATAAATAAGTAAAAATAACATGTTTTGGGTTTTTTTTGGTTTGGGGGGGTTGGGTTTTTTTGTTTGTTTGTTTGTTTGTTTTTGTGTGTGTGGTACTGGGGATGAAACCCAGAGGCTTTCTACCTCCGGGCTATAGTCCCAGACCTTTTTTATATTTCATTTGGAAACAGGGTCTCACTAAGTTGCTGAGAGCCTCACTAAGTAGCTGAGGCTGGCTTCGAACCTGTGCGATCCTCCTGTCTCAGCCTCCCAAGCGCAGGGATTACAAGCATGCGCTACCACGCCTGGCAAAGAACATGTTTTTATGTTTAATTAAGTCACCATACATTAAACACTGAGTCTTTTTTCTGTAGTCGTCATGTCCCTACGGGAGGTTGAACTGGGAGAAGTGTATAGTGGCTGAGCAAGGGTTTTCTTGGGAAGTGGCTATCTTGTAGTATGTTTGTAGTCAGGGAAATTTCTCTGGATTCAAGAATCTGGCTCCTGGTCTGAGTTCAACTTTAAGAATTTTTCTTGTATAAACTGGAAATTGCTATTTTTTTCTGGCACCTGTTATAGACTGAATTTATGTCTCTCTAAAATTCCCTTGTTGGAGCCCTAACCCCCATTTGTATTGTGTTTGGAAGTAAGAGTAAATAAAATCAGAAGGGTTGAGCTCTGATCCATGGGTTGAATGTCTTTATATGAAGATATACCAGGATGCTTTCTCCCTGTCTTTTTCTTTCCTTACTGATTTCCCTGTCTCCCACTCTCTCTCTCTCTCTCCCTCTTTCTTCAACAAAAGGACACAGGGAGAAGGCAGATGCCAGCGAGTCCTAACTAGAAACTGGATTGGCCAGCATTTGATCCTGGCCTTTCTAGCCTCTAGAACTCTGGGAAAAAGTTGGTTTCTGTTTTTAAGCTACCTAGTCTACGGCATCTTGTTATAAGAACCTGGGCTGACTAAAATAGTACCCTATCGTCAAACCCTGAGGACCTTGAAATGCGTCTGTCTTTTGGCCAATCATATTTCAGAATTACTTTGGTAGAATATTCTACTTTAATCTCTATTTCAAAGAGAGAAAATAATGTGAAATAGAGAAAGACTTGATCCCAAGTCATCAGAATGCATTGGTTTTACACAAAGAATTCCTTTTATAAAGAAATAAGGTTGTTTTTCTGAAAGCAGGCTATCAGATCATCTTGAGAGGAAGGAATTTGCATGACCTCATTGCTTAAATTTATGTCAGGTATCCTGGGACAAATGCAAAGAATGAAACAACCATAAAAGAGTTGTAGCACATCCTGGCCTACTAGACATTATTGGCTCAAAGCCATTTTAGGTGAAGGGCTTCTGAGCATTCAAAATGCAATTCAAAAATTCATATTGATTTTACAGGCTGATACCAAAAGAAGAACTTCATGGGTTATATTCCCTCTCAAACTGTCTCTAAGTGCTTATAATTACATTTCAAACATCTGCTGCAACAATCACAGCTCTGTGCTAGTTTCTGCAACACATAGATTGACAGACACCATCTTTACTGACAACAGCTCTGATTCAGCCTCAGCTTTAGTTGAGAATTTGTAGTTGGAAACCTTATCTGAGCTGTCACCATGTGTCTTATCAACCCCAAGCAAATGGCCATCCCTGGATGGTACAGACTACTAAGATTGCCTTAACTAAGAGTAGTAGAGGAACTGGACTCCAATATTTGCCCAGGTTTACTTTTTTCCTTCCCAAAGTTTAACATTTTCAGTTTCTTCTTCTTCTTCTTCTTCTTCTTCTTCTTCTTCTTCTTCTTCTTCTTCTTCTTCTTCTTCTTCTTCTTCTTCTTTTTTTTGGTGGTACTGGGGTTCCTGGGTTCCTGAAAACCCTTCTACCTCCGGGCTACACTCCCAGACCTATTTTATATTTTTATTTGGAAACAGGGTCTCTTTAGCAGCGCGGCTGGCTTCGAACCTGCTTGATCCTCCTGTCTCTGCCTCCCAAGCGCAGGGATTACAAGCGTGTGCCACCATGCCCAGCAACATTTTTGCTTCCAACAACTGGAACTGAATGGAATTGTGTGAATTAGTTGTTTGGGGAGGGAATCGGGTTATGAAAACCCAAGACCTGCTATGATGCTGTTGATGAAAAGCAGAGTCAGCCTTGCACCTGTTTTTATGAAGCCCCCCCCAAGAGCTTATGGTTTGTGGATTTGTAAATTATAAGAGAGAAATTAAAAGAATAACATGAGAAGTAAATGCAATTTCATGTAAAAACTGTTATGCTATTGCAGGCTTTTGTGGACTCTGCTTGCTCCATAGTTCCACTACGAAAGGTTGCTGCTTCAGGCAGCTCCCTAAAAATTATTTCATGGTTTCTGCCATGGAAGGTTGCTGCTCAAGGCAGCTTCCTGACAATAGTTTTTTTGTATGACAACAACACAAAGCCTGATATAATAATTTGAGAGAATTTAATAAATGGGGGGCTAGGGAGGAAATAGAGATGACAAATTCTCCTGGCCTTCTGTAGCCAGGCCCTTTATTTTACAGGGCTCAAACAAAAAAGGGGAAGGAGGTCACAAGTTAAGACTGAGGTATATTAATCACAAGCGTCAAGGTAAACATTTCAGGGATAATAGAAGGTCATCAAAGTCCACTTTGGGTCTCATCTAGTCCAAGGAAGCTTGTATGCTTGGGGATAATTTCCACTTAGCATGTACTGTGTACATGGTTAAGCCAGTCCAAAATGGTGACCTCATCGTGTGGGTTAAGATGGCCCCCAACAATGTGTAACTCCAATTTCAGGATCATAGTAAAGTGTAATTAGGATGGGGCTGTATTTATTCATTTATGTAATGTCTTTCTCTGTTTTCACCACAGTAGTTGCAACTGAGGCCATAGAGCAGGCAAAGGCCAAGACACTTACCTTTGTGTGGCTCTTAACACAGAAAGTTTGCCAACATCTACTCTAGCATGCTGAAAAAAAAAGAAGAAATTGCCCTTAAAAGTCAACCCTAGCCAGGCATGGTGGCGCATGCTTGTAATCCCCGCGCTTGGGAAGCCAAGACAGGAGGATCGCACAGGTTTGAAGCCAGCCGCTCTGGCTTAAGAGACCCTGTTTCCACATAAAAAAAAAAAAAAAAAAAAAAGTATAAGATAGGTCTGGAAGTGTAGCCCAGAGGTAGAAGGGTTTCCAGGAATCCCAGTACCACCAAAAATAAAAGTCAAGCCTAGACAGATGGGATGGCCCAGGCCTTCAGTGATAGCCTCGGCAACTTAGTGAGGCTCTCAGCAACTTCGTGAGACCCTGTTTCAAAATAAAATATAATAAAATGGTGATAGACATAAAGCTTAGAGGTAGAACCGCTCAATTCAATTCCAGTAACACACACACACACACACACACACACACACACACACACACACACACTGATCTGATACTTGTACCTGCTTTTGCCCCAAAAGTAAAATTTGCTTGAGACTTCATAAAGAACTAGACTAGATATTTATCTTAAAGAGACACAAATGGGCAAAAGCTGGCCCTGATTCAGGGACTGATTGATAAGGTCTCCTTCCATTAAGACCTGATGACAACAGAATGCTAAGAAGCACTTCATCAGGTGCCATCTGGCTAGGAATGTTTAGCTCTGTCTCTCAAGCACTGAGAAAATAATCATTATCCCTCAAGTCCTGCCATGGGTGAAGAAGATTCATCTAGACGTCTGAGACTTTTAGTGAAGCTCAGACGCAATCTCACAGAAGGTCTGCCACCCAGGATAAAGGCCATGTTGGCCAGGGGTGGAGAGGACAGGAGGTAGCTGGGCATGGCATGGGGGCAGGTGGTTTGAAGTTGGTGTCCTTTCGTATTTTAACTGGTATTTAGCTCCTTTGCTGTTACTGAAGGCAATTTAAGAATAGTTCGCTTAAAACAGACATTGTTCTTGATAAAAATGATTTATTCTAATCTTGCTAGCCAGTACGTGATCTCACTCTCTCACTATAACAAGAAGAAATCAAGAAATTGCAGTGATTTATCACCAGTTTCTTAATACACTACTTTTGTTTTGTTTTGTTTTGCAGAACTCAGGGGCATTCTACCTCCAGGCTACACCCCCAGCCCTGTTTTTTATTCTTTATTTTGAAACAGGGCATCACTAAGTGGCCTCACTAAGTAGTAGCTGAGGCTTTCCACGAACAGATCCTTCTGTCTCAGCCTCACAAATGCTGGGATTACAAACATACTCCATCACACCTGGCACTATTCATTTTTGAAACACTATACTTGGGTTTCATTCTATGTTTTCTTATCCTTCTTTCTCTGCTGACAAATCCTTTATTTTCTGATTTTATTTTTATTTATTTTTATTGGTGCATTGTAATCATATATCACATTGGAATACAAGACTTGAGAGGATATACATGCACACATCATCCAATTAGCCCTCATCCACTCCCCATCCCATTCCCTCCCCCTCCCTCCATCCCATGCTTGTTTGGTTACTAATTTTGATACATTTGTTTATGTACCTCCTGAGTTTTAAAGAGGCTCCATCCTCCCCTATTCCATACCCTCTGATTGGTCACCTTAATTGCTTCACTATAGGGCCCTTTCTATAACTCAACCTCATCCTGTTGCCCCTTTCCTCCTAGTTATTGCTGATTAGGGGAAGCATCTGGTTTTTATTTTCTGCGATATTTCTCTGTGCATGCCACATTGCAAGTACCGATCCCACTCTTGACAGCCCCAGTAGTGGCCTGGCTGCCCGGTGGACTGATCCAGACCTCGCTGGCTCAAGCAGCGGCCTTGCCTCATGGGAGGCCCTAATTCTTGCCTCGCTGGCAGCGACACCGGCCTAACCCCTCAGCAGGCTCCGATCCCGGCCTCGGTAGCCCCAGCACTGACCTAGCTTCAAGGCAGGCTCTGTCCCAGCCTCGCTGACCCTGGCACCGGTCTAACCCCTCGACAGAATCTTATTCTGGCCTCGAAAGCCGCAGCACTGGCCTTGCCTCACGGCAGGTTCTGATCCCAGTCTCGCTGGCCCCAGTACCGGCCTAATCCCTCAGCAGGCTCCAATCCCGGCCTCAGAGGCCCCAGCACCAGCCTTTCCTCATGGCTGGCCTGATTCCAACCTTGCTGACCCTGGCACCAGCCTACCCCTTGGCAGACTTTGATCCCGGCCTCGGAGGCCCCAGCACCAGCCTTGCCTCACAGCAGGCTCTGCTCCCGGACTCGCTGGCCCCAGCACCGGCCTAACCCCTCGGCAGGCTCCGATCCCAGCCTCGCTGGCCCCGGCACCGGCCTACCCTCTCAGCAGGCTCCTATCCCGGCCTCAGAGGCCTAAGTAGTGGCTGTGCCTCATGGTAGGCTCTGATCCCGGCCTTGCTGGCCCCGGCACCAGCCTTACCCCTTGGCAAGTTCCAATCCAGGCCTCGAGGGCCCTAGCACCGGCCTTGCCTCACAGCAGACTCTGATTCCGGCCTCAGTGGCTCCGGAACCAGCCTATCCCCTCGGCAGGCTCATGCCAAATCCTTTTTTAACTTCTACTTCTTTGCTTCTTTCTTCTCCCCTTCCAACATTTGAAAGTGTTGAAGCTAGCTTAGCCCTTTTTCCTTTCTAAAAATTCTATTTTTTTTCTACTTAGGAAATCCTATTCACACCCATGGTTTCAAATACCATTTACATTTTATTTGGACTAAAAGGAAAAATTAATCTCCAGCTTTGCTGAAACCCCCAGACTATTTATAATACTCCCTAATCAATATGAATACTTGATTGCTATAGATGGATTTCAGACTCAACATCTTCCAACAACACTCATACCCTTTCTGACCTATGCAAACATACTCACCCTGACCCAAGATTTGACCGACTACATTTAAAGGGATATAAAAAAAAATTGGCTCAACCTGTTAAAGGATGATTATCTCTTCTAGAAATAAAATTTTTCAGTGAGGTGATCTTTCATCCTCACTCCTTGCTTCCCAAAAGAAAGTTTTTAAGCTGTACAAATAGGGATATATAAGAGATTTATTTAGGGAATTGTGGAGTAGAGTTTAAAAGAAGACCATGCTGAAGGAATATGTTCCAGAAAAAGGTTTGGAATGATCTTTTTCTAAAAGTGGAAAACAGCGGTGAGTTTATTCCCTGGTGGAATTTATTTACTGTAGAAACCGTCTCCATCATGTATATGCATTTGGGGTAGAGAGGAGGACTATCTGTCTTTGCACCACAGCTTAATGTGCCTTATATGTTTCTACCATGTTGGAAACTTTCCTTCTGGTGCTTAGGTGGAATCCTAAGTGGAGGTGGTGCATAAATAGCAATTGCAGCTGGACCTTCAGTCCCATTCTTCCCTGCCCTGCTCATCTCTAATATAACTACCCAACAAACCCATTAAAAAGATTGCCCCAGCTGGGCGTGGTGGCACACACTTATAATCTCAGCATTTAGGAGGCTGAACCCAGAGGATCGTGGTTCACGGACAGCCTCAGCTACTTAGTGAGGACCTCTGCAACTCAGTGAGACTCTGCTTCAAAATAAAGAATAAAAAATAGGGCAGGGGGTATAGCTCGGAGGTTGAATGCCTCTGGGTTCCATCCCCAGACCAGAAAACAAAACAAAACAAAACAGATTGTCCCAGAGAAAGAAGAAGGTCACTTTCTTGCTTATAGTCTTTACTCTTGCATATTTAAGACAGTTAAACGCTTCTTTCTTTCCTGTTTACTTTTCCTTCCATTCTTCCTTTGTTCGGTGTGTGTGTGTGTGTGTGTGTGTGTGTGTGTGTGTGGTAATATTGGGGATTGAATCCAGGAGTGTTTTACCTCTGAGCTATCCCCCAGCCCTATTTCATTTTTTATTTTAAGAAAGGTTCTCACTAAGTGGCTGAGGGTCTTGTTAAGTTGCCTTTATAGTTAGATATAGAATGTCCCCTGAAGAGTTCAGAGGTTAATGTGCAGAGTTGATGTAACTACGTCATGAAGATTGTACTCTCCCCACTCACCAATAGATAAATCCACTGTGGTGGGTTTACTGGGTGGTAACCTAGGCAGCTGGGGTGTGACTGGAGAAGGTTCCCTGGGTGTGTGGCCTTAGGAGCTGTGCTTTTGTCTTTGAATCACCTTACTTTCTCTCTCTCTCTCTCTCTCTCTCTCTCTCTCTCTCTCTCTCTCTCTCTCTCCTTCTGCCCTCCATGATAGAGAGGAGAGCTTTGCTGTCTCCCTCTCTCTCTGCTTCCTGCTGCCATGATCTGAGCTCCACAGACCCTGGCTTGACACAAATCAACACCAAAATTTCCAAATACAGTGAGCAAACAAATCTACCTTCGTCCAAATTCCGCAGTCAATTATTTTCAACTAGAACAGTGAGAGTGTTGACTGAAACAGTTTCTGAAGCTGGCCTTGAACCTGCAATGCTTCTGTGTCAGCCTCTCAGGTACTGGGATCCTAGGTGTGTGCCACCTCACCTGGCTAAGACATTTCTTTCAAAGGATGGCACGTGTAACAAACAAAACATGCTTTGTGATTATTGGCTGTAAATTGGTGCCAGAAATTTTCTTAAATGTATTTATAAATTTTTGTTGTCCATTTTTAAACTCAATGTATCTTTTTTATTAAAAATAAAATATTGCCAGGCATGATGGGGCACACTTGTAATCCCCGCGCTTGGGAGGCTGAGAAGGGAGGATCGCATGGGTTCGAAGCCAGCCTCGGCTACTTAGTGAGGCTTTCAGCAACTTAGTGAGACCCTGTTTCCAAATAAAATATAAAAAAGGTCTGGGAGTATAGCCCGGAGATAGAAAGCCTCTGGGTTCCACCCCCAGTACCACAAAAAATAAAAATAAAAAAATAAAAATAAAAATAAAATATTGCTGGGCATGGTGGCTCATGTTTGTAATCCCAGTACATGAGAGGATTACAGGAGGACTGCAGGTTTGAAACTAGCCTAAGCAACTTAGGCTTTCAACCACATAGTGAGACTCTGTTCCCAAATAAAAAGTAAAATAGGTCAGCGAGTATATCCCGGAGGTAGAAGGTCCCTGGGTTCCATCCTCAGTACCAGAAAATAAAATAAAGAGTTCTTGAAAGAATAAAAGAATGTAATAAAGGAATACTCAATAAAATACTATTCTTTTTCTTATTCCTGACCCTTTTTGCAGAAATAATAAAACAAGCCTTCCTCTTTGGAGCTGTCACTCTTTGTTCCTTTCCTTTGTACTTTATCCAAGGTTGCTGCCCTCTTCCCTAATCATTTTACATACATTCTGTTTTTATTTTTAACTGGGGCATTTTTATTTTTTTATTTTTTTGTAGTATTGTGGATTGAGCCCAGGGGCATTCTACCTCTGTGCTATACTCCCAGCCCTACTTTACATTTTATTTTGAAATAGGGTCTCGCTAAGATGCAGAGGACCTGGTAAGTTGCTGAGACTGGCCAAGAATCTGTGATCCTCCTGTCTCAGCCTCCCAAATATTGATATTATAGGCATGGGCCACCATGCCTGGCTACAGGAACATTCGAAATTCTCTCTTTATAGAATCTCTCTTTATAGAATCTAGACCATCTGGTGACCTCCGATAATCTCCCTAAGTCTTTAGTTCTTTGTTTCAGTGGATATAAAACATATACATTGATGTGAAGTTTAAAAGCAATATGTCTGTCTGAAAAGAGCTATAGGAGCTAGTCCCAAAAGGCTGAATTCCATTGCATTTTTTTGGAAAGAAAGAAAAAGATGACTAACACCTTGCTCACATGCAGCCTGCCTTCCCCTCTCATCCTATAACAGCCCTTTGCACCCCTGAGTTCTCTGACATAGAAGTTTAAGTTCATTAGCCCCTCCGATTTCTCAAGATCCCAATCCTTGAATAAGCCCAGTTGTTTCCTATCAACTCTTGTCCAGAATTTCCTCACTAACAGTATGGTGTCACTATTAACAGTTTTTTCATATAAATACAAATACACACACACATACACACACATGCACAAACACACACACAAACATTCATACACATTTATTTTTAGAAATAGGGGTCCACTATATCTGTCTTTTTACTTAATTATCTAGAAAATTATCACAGATGGCATACATAGATCCTCTCACTCTCTTTCCTTATCTTTATTTTCTCCTACTTGAACTTTACCATCATTTATTGAACCTGTTTTCTTTATTCGGGCTGGCTAATAGACATATATGGTATTCTCAACCTATTGCTATTACAAAAAATAAAAAGTAAAGATGCACCAATGCTCCATGAATACTCTGTCTGCATACATGTAGGTATTGACCTGAAGGAACAATTCCTAGAAATGAAATATCCAAGTCAAAAGTATTCATTAGTCAGAAACAAACCACTGTGATGACTGACTTGACAAGGGAAAAAAATCAGTCAAAACTAAGCAAAACAATAGTTGAAATATGGCAGAATTGAAGGCAACAGAGAGGGCAGAAGACTGTAAAGAGCTTCCCACATCTTGCCTGGTGAGCAGAGAGTGGCAGTGGTGGCAGTGGTACCTGCACCATCTTGGCCAGGCTATACCAGCACCAAGGCTCTTAGAGACCTTCAACAATAAAGCAGCAGATTCTTGTAAAGCCAGTTACTACACACCATTGTCAAAAGCAGTCAACATTTCTTTCCATGCTCAATAACGATCCAACTACTCAGATGTCCCAGCTAGATCCTGTGGCTTCAGCTGAACCCATTTCTTCCTGCAAGAACACAAGTAGCTTATAAAGACCGTGAATTAACAAGCCATCCAAGTGTAACACAGGAATTTTCATGGCAATGACCAGACTTATCAGGTCTGTGAGTTTGCAAATCACCCCTGCAGAGGTATGGATGAAGGGTGCAGGCTACAGTCAGGCACAGCAGAACATGAATTCACAGACAGCTTCTGAAGACATTCTAATGGAAAGGATCAAGGGTCACAGTTTGCAGCACCTTTGCAGGGTCTTCATCAACCACTACAGGGCAGTCAGCTATGGTATCTGTGATGTCACCACAGAGACTGGGGAAATCCAGAGGATCATCAGAAACTACTTTGAAAATTTAATGTTTCTTATTGAAACAGCTTATTACTGGAAAATATAGAAGAAATCTACAGATTTCTAGACACATATAACCTAAGTTGAACCAAGAAGATATTAAAAAAAAACCTAAAATGATCAATAGCAAGCAAAAAAATAAAAACAGCAAGAAAAAATCCTTCCATCAAAGAAAATCCCAGGTTTAGTTCCAAACTGAATTCTACAAAATCTTTACAAAACTAAATCCAATACTACACAACAATTTATTCCATGAAATAGAAAGAGATGGAATTCTTCCAAACTCCGTGCACATGCGCACTACTTGGAATCGAACATTCTACCTCTGAGCTAAACTCCTAGTTTTATTTCATTGTTTATTTTAAAACAGGGTCTTACTAAGTTGTGGAGGACCTTGTATTGCTAAGGCTGGTTTTGAACCTGTGATCCTCTTGTTTCAACTCCAAAATACTGAGATTACAGAATGTTCTACCACACCTGGCTCCCAAACTTCTTCTATGAGACCAGTATCACCATAATACTAAAACCAATGAAAGATTCCTCAAGAAAAGAAAATTATAGACTTACACCATTGATGAACATAAATGCAATATTTCTAAACAAAATATTAGCCATGTGCATAAAAAACAAATCATAAAAATTATACAGCATGAACAAATTGGTTTCATCCCAGGAATGCAAGGCTAGTTGAACATTCACAAATCAATACATGTTATTCACCACATATATAGAACTAAGAACAAAAATCACATAATCATCTCAATAGACACTGAAAAAGCATTTGACAAAATCCAACACCGATTCATGTTTAAAAAAAAAAACACTGAAAAAAATTCAGAATGAAAGAAATGTGCCTTAACATTATTAAGGCAATATACAATAAACCCAATGCCAAGAACATATTGAAAGGAAAAAATAGAAATTTTCTTTAAAATCAGGAAAAGACAAGGATACCCACTATCACCACTCCTTTTCAATGTAGTCCTCAAGACTCTTGCCAGAGCAATAAAGGAAAAAGAAAAAATTGAAGAAAGAGAAACAGAATAATTAAAATTATCTCTATTTGTAGATGACATAATCTTATTTATAGAAGACCCAAAGAACTTAACAGAAAAGGCTACTAGAGCTGATTAACAAATTCATCAAAGTAGTGGGATACAAGCTGGGTGTGATGGTGCATGCTTGTAATCCCAGTATTTAGGAGGCTGAGACAGGAGGATTACGCAGGTTCAAAGCCAGCCTTAGCTACTTAGTGAGGCTCTCAGCAACTTATTGAGTCCATGTTTTCAAATAAAATATAAAATAGGCCTAGGAGTGTAACCTGGAAGTAGAAAGCCCCTGGGTTCCATCCCCAGTACTACACACACACACACACACACACACACACACACACACGTGCAATAGAAAATCTACCTAAAAGAATCAGTAGCTTTTCTTTGTGCTAACTATGAAAATTCACTAAGAAAGAAATCCAAAAGACATTTTCATGCACAATATCTCAAAACCAATAAAATATCTAAAATAAACCTAACCAAGGAGGTAAAAGACCTCTACAATGAAAATTATAAAACACTAAAGAAAGTAAAGATCTTAGAAGGTGGTAAGATCTCACTTGCTTTGGAAACACAGAATAAATACCATCAAAATGGTCATTTTACCAAAAGTAATCTACAGTATCAATACAATCCCTATCAAAAATACCAATGTTATTCTTCACAAACCTAGAAAAATCAATCATAAATTTTATACAGAGGAACAAAAGACCCAGAATAACCAAAGCAATCTCAGCAATAATAACCATGCATAAAGCAGCACCATCTTGACTTCATATTATACTCTAGATCGATAATTATAAAAACAGGATACTACTGGCACAAAAACAGACATATAGACCAATGGAACAGAATGGAAGATACACAAACAATTCCACACACTTATAGCCAATTGATTTTATTTATTTTTTTTTTTGTGGTACTGGGGTGGAACCCAGGGGCTTTTCTACCTCTGGGCTATACTCCCAGACCTATTTTATATTTTATTTGGAAGCAGGGTCTCACTAAGTTGCTGAGAGCCTCACTAAGTAGCTGAGGCTGGCTTCGAACCTGTGCGATCCTCTTGTCTCAGCCTCCCAAGTGTGGGGATTACAAGCGTGCGCCACCATACCCAGCCTAGCCAATTGATTTTAGACAAAGGTGCCAGACACATACGTTGGAGAAAAGACAGCCTTTTCAAAATATGGTGTTGGGAAAATTGGTTATCCAGTTGTGACTACTGTCACCCTGTATAGTAGTCAACTTGAGATATATCAAAGACCTGGAAGTTAGACCAGTGACCTTGAAGCTTCTAAAGGAGGGGATGGGTGCAACACTCCAACATATAGATAGGCACAAGTAGAAGCTCCCTCAACAAAACCCCAAAAATCAGAAAGTTAAAACAAGGATTAATAAATGGAATGGCATAAATTTAAGTTTCTGCTCATCAAAGGAAACCATCAAGAGTCTAAAGAGAAAGCTTACAGAATGGAAAAAAGATCGTTGCAGTTATCCCTCTGATAGAGGACAAGTATCTAGAAAATACAAGGAACTTAAAAGACTTTGCACTAAAAAAAAATAATCAAGAAATGGAGAACTGAAAACGGGTATGGTGGTGCACACTTGTAATCCCAGCACTTGGAAGGCTGAGACAGGAGGATTGAAGACAGTTTCTAAGCCAGCCTCAGCTACTTAGTGAGACCCTGTTTCCAAATAAAGTATAAAATAGGTCTGGGAGTATAGCCCAGAGGTAGAAAAGCCCCTGGGTTCCACCCCCAGTACCACCAAAAAAGAAAGAAAGAAAGAAAGAAAGAAAGAAAGAAAGAAAGAAAGAAAGAAAGAAAGAAAGAAAGAAAGAAAGAAAGAAAGAGAAAGAGAGAAAAAGGTAATTGAACTAAATAAATAGATACTTCACAAAAGAAGAAATGCATGCATCCAAAAAAAAATTCAAAATGCTCAATATCATTAGCAATCAGGGAGATGCAAATCAAAACTTCCCTGATATTTCATCTAACCCCAGTCAGAATGACTATCATCAAGAAGTCAAGAAACAATAAATGTTGGCAAGTATGTGGGGAATTTGGAACTCTTCTACACTGTTGGTGGGATTACAAATTATTTCAGCCACGATGGCGATCAGTGTGGAGATTTCTCAGAAAAGTGGGAATGGATCTACCATGTGTTCTGGCTATACCATTTCTGGGTATCTTTTCAAAAGGGTAGAAACCAGAGAACTACAGTAATACATGCATACCCACATTCAAAGCAGCACAATTCACAATACTCGAATTATGAAACCAACCTAGGTGTTCATCCACAGATGAATGGATTACAAAATTATGGTGTATCCACACAATAGAATTCTACTGAGCAATAAAGAAGAACAAAATGATGTCATTTAAGGAAATAGAAGGACCTGGAGAACATTATGTTAAGTGACAGGAGCCAGTCACAGAAAATGAAGGGTCATATGTTTTCTATAATATAGACAAGTTAAGGAGTAATGGAGATACCAGAGGGACTGCAGATAATGGAGAAGAAACCTCAGTGGCGCTAGAAAGGTGGTCCAAGGGAAGGGCAGGAGGAAGAGTGAGGTTTATTGAAAGAATTACTGCCATCGCCTATGTTTACATGTGTGAAATTCCAATGTCAATCTCAGTACTCTGTATGGAAAAAGGAGGAGATGCAGAGGGGATGTACCAAGGGCTGTGTGCATGTATGGCACTGTCAACATAATTTACATTATGATGTGATACTATAAATACACCAATAAAAGCATATAAAAAGTACTTGTTCTTATTAGTCACTTAATTAATTAATTAATTTTATGGTACTGGGATTTTAACCCAGGGGCATTCTACTTTAAGCACTACCCCAGCCTCTTTTTTTGTTTGTTTTGAAACATGATCTTGCTGGGTTGCTGAGAGTCCCCTAAATTGCTGAGGCTGAACTTGAACTTTTTATCCTCCTGCCTCAGCCCCCACCAGTACCAGGATTGCAGGTGAATACCATTATGCCTAGCTTTTTGTTATCTTTATAAATGACTGTACCATGATGGGCATGGTGGCACATGCTTGAAATTCCAGTACTTGGGAGACTGAGACAGGAGGATCACAGGTTCAAGGACAGCCTCAGCAAATAGTGAGACTCTCATCAAACTAGTGAGACCCTGTTTCAAAATAGAAATACAGGGCTGGGGTTGTAGCTCAGAAGTAGCAGGCCCCTAGGTTCAATCCCCAGTGCCAGGGAAAAAAAATGTAAAAATAAAATTAAATAAAAAACTGTACTAAGTTATCCTACAAAAATAATTTATCAATTTGCATTACTCCCAGTAATGTAGAGATTTTTAGATTTCTCTATCTGTAGTTTACAAAATATTAAGTCTGTGTTTTCCAAATTAATGGGCAAAAATAATTATACCAGTTTTGATTGGCGAGTTGGTTTTTATTGGTTGCATTTCTTTAATTATTAGTGAACCTGAGCATCTTTACATATCGTATAACCTTCATTTATTCTCTTTCTGTAAGCAAGATATTCATAAAATTCATCTATTTTCATAAAGTATTTGAACATTTTTATGCTTGGTAACCTTTTATATAATAAGGAAACATATTTATATGATTATACTATTTATATATAATAGTATATTATAAGGAAACATTTCTATAATGTATAAGGCAATTTTTTTTAGAAATTTAACTTGATTGTTTTGTGTTTGCGGTACAAGAGTTTGAACTCAATGATAATTTACTACTAAACTAAATCCCAATTTTTTTTTTTTTTATTTTAAGATAGGGTCTCACTTAGTTTGCCAGGTTGGCCTTTATATATGATGTGAGACTATAGATGATGAGACTTTACATATGATGAGACTCACATCATAATTGCAATCCTCTACCTCAGCCTCCTCGATAGCTGAATTGCAGACATGTGTTTTTGTCATGGGAGAAAGAAACTTAAAGATAAAGCAGTAAACAATAATAATCAATAACATTTTTTTTGCCAATGTTAGGAACTGAACCCAAGTCTTAACAGGTATGAGCCAGGTGTGCTGTGTTCTACCACAGTACCCCATTGCTTAGCTGGTAATTCTTTTTTTTTTTTTTTTTTTTTTTTTTTTTTGCAGGTCTGGGGATGGAACCCAAAGGCATTCAACCTCCGAGCTACACCCCCTGCCCTATTTTTTATTCTTTATTTTGAAACCAGGTCTCACTGAGTTGCGGAGGGCCTCACTAAGTAGCTGAGGCTGTCCGCGAACTGCAATCCTCTGGTCTCAGCCTCCCGAATGCTGGGATTACAAGTGTGAGCCACCACACCCGGCTTAGCTGGTAATTTTAAAATAATTATTATCCTAGGCTGAAGAATTTAAGAGCCCTCAACTGTATTTTTTTTTAAAGTGGGGTGTACTAAGGATTGAACCCAGGGCATTCTACCTCTGAGCTATACCCCCAGCCCTTTTTTCTTTATTTTTTTATTTCCAGAGTCCCCCTGAGTGATGAAGGGTCTCATTAAGTTGCTGACCTGTCCTTGAACCTGAGATTCTCCTATCTCAACCTGCCAGTACTAAGATGACAGGTGAGCTGCCACCACTCCTGGCTTCAAAACAGTAATGACATCAATATCTGCTTGTCCCCTCTCATCTGACAACAAATAGCTCCAAGGAAGTAACCCAGCCTGTTTATTTTGCTCATCCTCAGCACTGAGATTACTTTGTACTCAGTAGACTCTTGGTAATAATATCCATTCATTTATTAACTAAAAAGAAATTTATAGCATAATACTTAAAATTTTAAATTCTATTAGCAATTAATATACATTATAACAATAGCAAATAAGAAAAAACAAGAAAAGCATGAGTAAAAAATTGAAATTAATCTGGGCATAGTGGCTCTCACCTCTAATTCCAGTATTTGGAGGCTGAGATAGGAGGACTGCAGGTTCAAAATCAGCCTCAGCAACTTAGTGAGGCTCTTAGTAACTTAGCAATAACCTGTTTCAGAATAAAAAATAAAGTATGGCTAAGGGTGTAGCTTAGAGATAGAATGCCCCTGGGTTCAATTCCCAGAACCACATAAAATTAAAATTAAATTAACCTGCAAATCTACCATCCAGAGATAATCATGATTAACATCTTGTTGCTGTTCTTTTCTATTATTTTGTCTATTTAATATATGATTAGAGGTAAGAATAGCATAGTGGGCTGGTCATGGTGGTGTATGATTGTAATCCCAGAACTTAGGAGGCTGGGATAGAGGGATTGCATGTTTAAGACCAGCCTCAGCAATTTAGTGAGGCTCTCAGCAACTGAGTGAGACCCTATTTCAAAATAAAAAATAAATTCAGACTGGTGGTTTAGCTCAGAGGTAGAAAGAAAGAAAGAAAGAAAGAAAGAAAGAAAGAAAGAAAGAAAGAAAGAAAGAAAGAGGGGAGGGAGGGAGGGAGGAAGGAAGGAAGGAGAGGAAGGAAGGAAGGACAAAACAGCATAGCTGATAGGTTTGTTTTGCCATTAATGTTCTATGTGGAACCAGGCCAGTACTTGGGAGACTGAGATAGGAGGATCTCAGGTTCAAGGACAGCCTCAGCAACTTAGTGAAGTTCTCAGAAAACTGCAGAGACCATATTTCAAGTGAAAAGGGCTAGGGGGTGTAGCCACCATGCCTGGCTCTAGGAGTATATTTTTAACTCATGCCAGGTCACTCAGGGACCTTTTTCCCTCTTCAGTTATGTGTGACCCAAAAAGATGCTGGAAGGGTGGACTATCATTTTTATTTTATATAAAATCAAGTTTATTTCTTTTATATTTAAATATAATGTATAAAGATATAAGTAATATATCTTTATTTTACAGTGGGAGGATGCTGTAAGGGAGAGCTGCCAGCAGCCTTCCAATTGCAGATTGAATAGTTCTTTTCTGAGAACAAAGTTAACAAAGCGATAGAGGGGGGGCGGGGGGGACCTGGAGGTTCATTTCAGACTCTGGAGCCATCTGTAACTGAAGCAACTTCCTAGTTATATGAGCCAATATATTCCTGGTCATGTTTAACCTAGTTGGAGTTACATTCTGTCGTGTGTGTGTGTGTGTGTGTGTGTGTGTGTGTGTGTGTGTGTGTTATTGGTAAATTGAGCCTAGGGGTGTTCTACCACTGAACTACATTCCAGCTTTTTTATTTTTTGTTTTAAAACAGAGTCTTATAAAATTGGTGAGGCTGGCCTTGAACCTGCAATCTTTCTATCTCAGCCTCCCATATTCTGTTATTATAGGCATGCACCACCATGCCTAGCTCTGTTTTTGTCATTTTATGGAATAAGTTTTGACTAATACTGGAGGATTGTTGGTGGTGGTGATGGTAATGGTGGTAGGGATTGAACCCAAGAGCATTCTAACTTTGAGATACAAATCCAGCCCTAACTTAGTTTTTATTTTGAAACAAAGTCTCCCTGAGTTGCTGAGGGCCTCAGGAAGTTGCTGAGGCTGGCTTGGAACCGCAATCTTCCCGTCTCTGCCTCACATATACTGGGATTCCAGGCAAGTGCCACCACTCTAGCTTTGTTTCTATAACTTTTATATAATTAGTCTCAACTAATATTGGAGGAGTTGTGGTAGTCTTTCACGGCATTATTATGATCAGGAACCTGATTTCAGTTTTTTTCCTTTTAGAGTTTGAAGGGAGGACAGGTGGGGTTTGAATTTATAAAGCAAAACTGAATAAAAGAAGTTCTTCTTAGCCGACTACATTATCCACAACCCCTAAGAAGCTCAGGTGAAGATGAGTCAGAGTGTTGGACAGAATCCTAGGCAGGCTCTTTCCCTCAGCTTAAGATTCTTGGTACTTTACCCTACTCGCTGCCAGAGAGGTTGTCTTATTATATATTTCCACCAGAAGGGACTGAACGTTACTTAATGAAGATTAGAGAAGCTAATTAAGTGGATTTAGAATTTAATATACAGGACATTTACTGCCAAACAGGCTTCAGACGGATGAGTAATTTTCTTGATGGGGACCAGCTATGAAGTCAGACTGCTGGGGTTTTACCATTTATAATCTGGCAGTGATAACATCAAACACTCAACATGTTGTAAGGAGTAAGTGCAAGTAAGAGAAATTTCGATGCACAGTCAACTGAGCTGAGAGTTGGGTTGATAAAGAAAAGTTTGCTTAAGTTACCAAGTGTGGATTAAGCTGTGGTAATTTGGTAGCAAGAAAAGACAAATTAGTGGAGAAATGTTAGTCATTCTTTCATTATTTATCCATCTATCCATTCATTTAATAAATACTTACGGTGTGCCTACTATATGCCAGGCACTATTCAAAATGCTAGAAGAAGCTGGTTGTGTAGCTTGGGAGCATAGAGTTTGCCTATCATATGCAAGGTCCTGGATTTGATCCCCAATAAAACACACACACACACACACACACACACACACACACACACACTCACAGTGCTAGGGAAACACACACACACACACACTGCTGGGGAAACACACACACACACACACTGCTGGGGAAACACACACACACACACACACACACACACACACTGCTAGGGATACACTAACAAACAAGATAAATTCTTTTCCCCTCATCCAATGCACATTCAGAAGCTTCTCAGTTATACTGAAGTGAATTTAGGATGTAAGTAGATCAATCTGGGCGTGGTGGTGCACACCTATAATCCCAGTACTTGAGAAGCTAAAATAAGATTACAGGTTCAAGGACAGCCTCAGCAACCTAGAGAAGCCCTGCTGTAAAAAGCATTTCCTTGTAAAGGGATATGAAGGATCGAGGTAGTTAACCAGATAAACAGAGCTGTAAGAGTCAGACAGTGTGAATACAAGCTTCCTTCCTCCTGAATTTTCTGTGTGATCTTCTCAAGTCCCTGTTTTGCCTTGCTAGGAAAGGCCTTGTCTAAGAATACTCACTGCACTTATTTTGGAAGAAATTAGAGATCCGGAGATGAAAGGCGATGATACATGTAATGGTAATACAGTGTTATTAAAGATAAAATGTGTTTATAATTTACAATGTTTATAATAATGTGCTATAATTACATAGAATATTTTTCCCATGATTTCTTCCATGCATTACTTGTTTACCTTTCTGATTTTCTAGAAGGCAGGGAGCAGTTATTATCCCTCAATTTTGCAGTAGGGAAACAGATTTAGTGAGTGAGTAATCTCAGTTATAATGCTTGACCAGTTTTATAAGAAAATTTGATTACAGGCTTTGAAGGGAAAGAAGTTACACCTGGAATGTTTCCCCAGTGTGTGGAATACTCTTTATACAGGAACCAAGAATGTGACCTTGGATGTCTTCATTCAACCTCTCTAGGTTAGCTTTTTCATCCAGAAATGGCAGCAGGGCTTCTGATTCTACTAATTTGTATAAGATACCTAATAGGTGCAAGTCATGCGGTACAAGTTTCTAATGTTATGCCAAGTTAAATTTAAATTAAACCTCACAACAAATGAAGAAAGCTAGGTGTCAAAGGGTTATATAAAGATAGGTTCAATATGTTAATCTGATCTCCTGACTTCAAAATAATGTTTCTTTTTTTCCTATATGCTTTAGCATTTTCCCCTCTGTGTTTTAGCATTTGGGGAATTACAAAGAAATATACTTGTGTTTCAATTTATTGACATATAAAACAAAATAATTCTATTGCCCTCAATACTAAATGGTTGTGTAATGAGTGAAATAATATATTTAAATTACGCATTTTAAGTTTGGTCAACTACACCAAACATGAGAAGAAAGGAAGGGGGAGAAAATGGGGCAAGAATTGGGTAAGGGCTAATTGGGTGATGTGTGGATGTATGCCTCCACCATCTTGTACCCCACTAAGCTGTATGACTACAATGCAATAATAAAAATTTTTAAAAAACAAAAAAAATGTTTGGTCAAATTATAGAGACACATTTTTTATGATTTAATAATGTTTGAGGCTTCTTTGGTTAGCTTTTGTGTTGCTGTGAGTGAAATACTTGACAAGAACAACTTAGAGGAGTAAACATTTATTTTGGCTCCTGGTTTCAGAAGTCCCCATCCATGGTTAGTCAGCTTCATTTCTCTGGGCGATGGGTAAGGTAGAGAGACCTGGCAGAGGAAAGGTGCTCAGCTCAAGGCAGCTGGGAAACAAAGACAGAGGAATACGCTGGGAAAGACAAACCCTTCCAGGGTGAGTCAACAGTGATCTACTTACTGCTACTAGGGCCCTCCTCCCAGTAGTCCATTCAGCTAGTAATGAGTACATCCATTTGATGGAGTCATCAGCTGATGAGGTTGGAGCCCTATGATCCTATCATTATCCTATCCATCCAACCCTGCCTCTGAACATTGCTGCACTGGTTACCATGCTTTCAACGCATCTGCTTTGGGGAGCATTCCAGATCCCAAATCATAACAATGCTAAAAATTAAATATATATATATAGAAGTGTAACTAACAGGAAGTTCAATGTGTTACCATATTGGATCAGAGGTTGATTCAAAGCAGTAATTACCTCATTGAGAGAGGAATAGTTTTAGATAAAATTTATCATTCTGCTTGAGTCAACAAATGACATTGGTATGTTAACTGGCACTAAGGAAGAAGAAAATCACTGTTTAAATAATGAGTTAGCCAGGCATGCACTTGTAATCCCAGTACTTGGGAGGCTGGACAGGAGGATCCCGCAGGTTCTCAGCCAGCCTCAGCTACTTAGTGAGGCTCTCAGCAACTTAGTGAGACCTTGTTTCCAAACAAAATATAAAATAGGCCTAGTAGTGTAGTTCAGAGATAAAAGAAGGCCCCTGGGTTCCATCCCCAGTACCAAACTACCAAACACACACCACACACACACACACACACACACACACACACACACACACACGAGTTGGATGGAAATTTCATGATTGGCAAAGCGCTACTACTTACTAGTTGGATGACAGATATTAATCATTATGGTTGACAAATCGGACTAAAGTAGATAATACTCTATATAGTCAAACTAAAATGACAGGTTAGATTTGGGAGATAAATTCTCAGGAAATATTACTGTTTGGGAAAACTTGCTACATTGCTGAAGTAAACTATACCTTATTTTAGTACTAGGGATTGTGCTCAGGGGCATT
This sequence comes from Muscardinus avellanarius, assembly GCF_963383645.1. Classification (NCBI taxonomy): domain Eukaryota; kingdom Metazoa; phylum Chordata; class Mammalia; order Rodentia; family Gliridae; genus Muscardinus; species Muscardinus avellanarius. Next base: position 121,867,178 of record NC_137791.1, read on the forward strand.
ACCTCTGATCTGCATTTCAAATCCTATTTTATTTTGAAACAGGATCTGGTCAAGTTGCTGAGAACCCAACTAAGTTGCTGAGACTGCCTTCAAAACTTCAGTCCTCCTATCTCAGCCTCCTAAGTACTAGGATTATAGGTATGAAACACCAGATCTAGCTCATGTAATACATTTTCATTGTTAATTAAGAATATTTAATTCAGCTATAGAAAATAGGGAGTATCAAGGAGGATAAATAAACCATGTGACTTGGGCATCTTAATTTGAACTTTGAACTTTCTTGTTCCTTGACATCCATGCTAGTCTGCCTGGCAATACTTCCACTTGAAGGTTTCTGTTATAATTCCTCATGAGACATTGCTGATTGATTTTTTGTTTTATATTTTTGCCTTATATTTACAATTTATGGTAATTATTCTGGAGTGGGCAAGAAAAATATCATTTCACAAAAGCATCTAGAACTGGGTGTGGTGGCACACACCTGTAATCCCAGAATTCGAGAGGCTGAGACAAAAGGATTGAGGATTTGCAGGCAACCTCAGCAATTTAGTGAGGTCCTCTGTAACTTAGTGAGACCCTGTTTTAAAAAGAAGAAAAAAATAGGGCTGGAGGTATAGCTTGGAGGTAAAATGCCCCTGGGTTCAATCTCCAGTAAAACACACAACACACACACACACACACACACACACACACACACACACTCAGTAGTATTTGGTCATCTACAGATAGTATTTAACTATCACAGGATTGCATTCCAATCCTAGTCTGGATGCAGCAAACAAAAACTCTATATGGCAGCAGGATAATATCACAGCATTTAAAAACGGGTTCCAGTTCCAATTCTTATTTCAAATGGTGAGATGGAGTGACTTGTCAGAAGTCACTCTTTCTTCTAATTAGTAAGAAAGAATAGGAGTTATTGTTGTCTAATGAGGCGAGGGGGATATTCGAGCTAGTGCTGCTGATCCTATCTGGATCCTGGGTACTGACCAAGGACACATTCTAGCACATGCTATGTAATGACTAAAAATACAAGCTACAGCTGTCATAATTAATAGATTAACATTAAATGATACAAAAATAAACAGAGAATGTCTGTTTATTCTCAAGGCTTATTAGAGGTATCGCTAAAACATTCCAAGTGCTAAAAATTGCTGTTCTTTCCTGCTGTTAATTTGATCATGGCATTACACATTCCGGCTGATCAAAGAAGACTAAACTTCAGGCATCTCAAGTTAGCCGACCTTAGCTGAAACATTTAATTCAACAATACTTTTCCTCACTAGGTAATCTAGATGAGGAACTGTGTTAGAGATTTTCTTTTCTTGTAGTACTGGAATTGAACCCAGAGGCATTTTCCCTTTGAGCCAAACCTCCAATCCTATTTTATTTTTCATTTTGAAATAAGGTCTTCCTAAATTACCATGCACTGGCTTAAAACCTATGATAGTCCTGTCTCGGCCTCACAAGTACTAGGATTATATTTAACACACTGGGCCCAGCTATGTTTAATGTTTACAGTATAAAAATGAATAAGATTTAAACTCTGTGAATCAACAAACACTTTTAAGTTTCTTCTGTATACCCGGCTCTGCTCAAGGGATTAGAAAACCAGAGTAATAGTGGCTTGAGTCAGAGAATACATATGTCTATATACATATATATGTATACATACACATATATGTAATAGATAAAAACTATATATAACTATTATATATAAATATATGTATATATGTATATACATATATATGTGTATATACATATATTATTAAATTTATATATATACACTATATATTCTATATGTATATATACTCTATATTCTCTCTCTCTCTCTCTCTCTCTCTATATATATATATATATATATATATATATATATATATATCCTCCCAGCCTTATTCAGTTTAAAACCCAGGGACATTCTATCTCTGAGCTACATCCCAGACCTATTTTTTTTTTTTTTAATTTTAAAACAAGGTCTCACCGGGCATGGTGGCGCATGCTTGTAATCGCCGTGCTTGGGAGGCAGAAACAGGAGGATCGCTCTACTTCGGAGCCAGCCTTGCTGGCTTAAGAGACCCTGTTTCAAAAAAAAAAAAAATTATAGCCAGGCGTGGTGGCGCACGCTTGTAATCCCCGCGCTTGGGAGGCAGAGACAGGAGGATCGCGCAGGTTCGAAGCCAGCCGCGTGTGCTGGCTTAAGGAGACCCTGTTTCCAAATAAAAAAATGTAAATATAGGTCTGGGAGTGTAGCCCGTAGGTAGAAGGGCTTCCAGGAACCCCAGTACCACCAAAAAAAAAATTATATATATATATATATATATATATATATATATATATATATATATATATTAGGTCTGGGAGTGTAGCCCGGAGGTAGAAGGGCTTCCAGGAGCCCCAGTACCACCAAAAAATAAAAAAAATAAAAAATAAAACAAGGTCTCACAAGATTGATGAGAGTTTAATTACTTGCCAAGGCTGCCCTCAAACCCGTGATTCTCCTGTCTCAGCCTCCCAACTACAGGGCTTATATGGGCCACCACACCGAGTTTAGAGAATACTGATGATATAAAGAAGCCCAGAGCCTTCATTGGTAGCTCAACTATGATCTCAGTGAGCTAAATTGTTTCTGTTCTTTCATTTCCTCTTATGATTTTGGAATTTTTTCCTCTAGGCAATTTGCTTGTTAATTGCAAAATACTTTACTCCCAGTACCATGTATTCACAGGACCATGTCAAAAACAAGAAGACCAGAATAGTGGGAGAGAGCCTCTTCCTACCGTATTCGTACAGTAGAAGTGTTTGTGATATTGTAGTCCTAAGTTGGTGCTGTTCCAAATGCTATCCACCAGCCATGTGTAGCCAGTGAGCACTCAACTTGTGATTAGAGTAACTAGGCAATTACATTTCAGTTTTATTTAATTTTAATTAATGACAATTTAAACTTATATACCCACTTGCGTTTGGGGGATACTGCATTGGATAGCACAGTCTTTGATTTTTTGGGGGGAGAGAAGTGAGCCATATGCCACTGATAGCTGAAAGGGAGTTTGGGAAAGGGATTATTCAGCCCTCAGGAATGGAAAGTCTGGGATTCCTAAGGTTGGGAATGGCTCTTTGGCAGCAACTGAAAGCGTCTGCCATAAAAGTTAAATAAGGGCACCATAGAGCTGATAATGTAATGGGTGAGGCTAATGGTGTATAAGTGTAAACAAATGAATATATAAGAAAGTTATGTTCAGGTTTGGACAAGCCATTAGGATTATCTAACCAGGCACACACTTGTCATCCCAGCTTTGGAGTTTGATGCAAGAGGATTGCAAATTCAAGGCCAGCCTCAGTAATTTATTTTTTATTATTATTTTTTATATTTATTTATTTAATGCAGTACTGGGTATGGAACCCAGGGGGCATTCTATCTCTGGCTACACCCCCAGCCCTATTTTTTATTCTTTAGTTTGAAATAGGGTCTCACTGAGTTGCAAAGGGACTCACTAAGTAGTAGCTGAGGCTGTCGTTGAACCTCGATCCTCCCATCTCAGCCTCCCAAATGCTGGGATGACAAGTGTGCACCACCACGCCTGGCCAGCCTCAGTAATTCAGACCCTGTCTCAAAACAAAACAAAACAAAAAATTAAAAGGCTAGGGATGTAGATCAGTGGTCGAGTGCTCCTGTGTTCAATTCTCAGTAGAAGGGGAAAAAATTATTAGTCTCTATTCTAGAGTAAAGGACATTTAGGGATGATGGAAAGTGGAAGATAATGATTTTTAAGAGGCAGTTTGGTGTGGGCGTGTGGGAGGCCTGTGCTCTTAGCTCACACCCATGCATGCACATGCACACCCGAGCACACTCGGCCATCTCCCAGCCAGTAGCCACATCCCTGTGGGTGGCTCCAAGCCTCGCTGCTCCCCAGGCTGTGGATTCACCCTCCAGAGCAAACTCAACTCCTGTGCATAGTATGTAACGTGTTTGACTGGTGTCTTGGTGACTATGAGGTGCAGTTACTTATATAGTAAATGGATACATAAAATAGGTGCCATTACTTCAAACATACTCAAAATGGGAGTGGAGATGATTGCCTGGAATTCAATACTGAGTGAATCTTGTACCTGAGGAGTCCCTTGGCAATGTTAAGAACTTGTAAAAGGAAAGCAGAGGTTGGAAAAGCATTTTTTCCTAAATGATATTTTCTTTTGAATATACTGTAAGATAAGTGGAACACACATCACAAGCTCAGACAGGCAGAGCAGTCCATGAGTGACTGAATGAAACCAGGACAGGTGTTCTCAAGAGACCTGCGGAAGCTGTTCATACACTGTGTATGGACCATTGTGTAGGGGCTCACTGAGCTGCCGAGAGCCTAAGTCGCTGAGGCTGGCTTTGAAGCTACGTGACTCTCTTGTCTCGGCCTCCTAAATACTGGGATTACAAGCTTGCAATTTTTTTTTGTGTGTGTGCCTGCGGTACTGGGGATTGAACCCAGGGGCATTCTATCTCTGAGCTCCACCCCCAGCCCTATTTTTTAATTCTTTATTTTGAAACAGGGTCTCACTGAGTTGCAAAGGGGCAAAGGGCCTCACTAAGTAGCTGAGGCTGTCCTTGAACTGCAATCCTCCTGTCTCAGTCTCCCAATTGCTGGGATTACAAGCGTGTGCCACCATGCCTGGCTTGTAATTTTTTAACAGTGCGCTTCCTTTACACTTTTTTGATCAGAAAATTTTGGAAAGTGCCAAAGAAGCAGGGGATTCGCTTGCCAGTATTTTATTTTCATGTGGTCGCCCCTTCTCCATCACTCCCGCTGAACTGGGCTGTGTAAGCCCACCCAAGCTATAACCTAGTGGTTGCGGCTGAGGCACCACGTTGTTCCTCACCCCACCAGCACCACAGCCGCCACATGCCAGCACTGGTCGGCCCTGCGGTGGCCTTTTTCTCTCACCAGTCACACATTTAAAGATGAGTAACTTAAGCACGACATACCGAGCCCGGTTTAGATTTCCATCCCTGTTCACCCCTGTGGCCTGAGAAAAAGGAATTGTGTCCAGCATTTAAGCCATTGTATGCTTTGCCAGTCTGGAAATCCGAGGGCTGGGAGCTGAGGGCTAGAATGTGTACTGGGTTTAAGGATTTTCATGAGGTCTCACTCACAAGCTCCGGAGGCTCTCCTGTAGGACCACTGGGTTCTGTGCTCTGATAGCAGGAGAGAGGAAGCAGGACTAGTGTTAGAACCTGAAACTATGGAAATGCTGCTAACATTTTTATATTGACAAGCCTTTTCTCAGTACTTCATTGTGATTTTTTTCATTAAACAACCATTTTAAATTTATAATAAAAATGTCCCTCAAAAGTTTGCTTCTCAAAAAAAAAAAAAAATCCAGAAACTTCCAGTCTGGCAGAGAAGGAAGACACTTAAATAAAAAAAATACTGTTAATAATAAAAATGGATGAACATATGCTTATTATATTTAAACACATATTAAAATAAATATGTTTATTACATACATAAAATATGCATGCACTTATATAAACAGTTAATACGGTTTTTCTATTAAGGAGGAAGACAAAGAGTATCTTTGAATGTTTCTCTGTTATCTTCTACATGCTTTATATAACACACATAGCAAGCCAGGATTCTCGGCATAGAAGCTTTGGAATGTGGTCCATCACCATCCTCGAAGTAACCTTTGATGCAATACAATTTTACTGGACTATGTGTAATAAGTGTGGTTAACAAGTGATGTCTCCGTTTATAAAGGACTTTCTAAAGAGGAACAATCACAAACACAGTAAGAACTTTGAAAGGACCTACGAAATCCTGTAACTTAAAATGGTGTGATGTTCTTAAGGCCTGAGGGGGATCAGCAGTAGATAGACCTGTCTGGCAAGAGGCTGTCAGGGATGGGGTAGCTTCATTCAAGCTCAGAATCTGGTGTGACTGAAGGGTAAAAGACAGGACGTTGCAGATAGTGTCATCCTCTGAGATCTGTGGAAGTGGAAAGGACTGCTTGTCATGTCCTCTTGAACTGGTGATGGTATAAAATAATAACGGGAGAGAACTGTGCACTTCCAAGGACTGTAATGCTGCTACTTTGTAAAGCTCTTTGCAGTTTTAATATACTACTTATGATCTTTAATGACCTTAATTTTCACAGATTGTTTAAGTGATTTATGCGCAAGAATGGCTGAAATTATCATATAATAAAAATATTTCACAGGGTGCCATAGCACACACCTGTAATTCTAGTATTTGGGAAGCAGAGACAGGAAGATCACCTCAAGCAAGACCAGCCTCAGCCATTTAGCGAGACTCTCAGCAACCAATGAGATCTTGTTTCAAAATAATAAATCAAAAGGGCTGGGGGTGTAGCCTGGAGGTAGAATGCCCCTGAGTTCAATCCCTGGAACCACAAACGAACCAATCAAACCAAACCAAACAATCAAACAAACAAAAATTTCCTCCATCTTTCACCATAGCTAGATTCATGGCACCACTTGTAAAATCTCTGCTTTTGAAAATTTTGTATTTTAGCTGGGCGTGGTGGCGCACGCTTGTAATCCCCGAGTTTGGGAGGCAGAGACAGGAGGATTGCGCGCAGTTTCGAAGCCAGCTGCGCTGGCTTAAGAGACCCTGTTTCCAAATAAAAAGCATAAAATAGGTCTGGGAGTGTAGTCCAGAGAGGCTTCCAGGAACCCCAGGAACCCCAGTACCACCAAAAAAAAAAAAAAAAATGTACTTTATATAACTTTCTGAACAGTAATGAAGCAAAATAACGATATGTACCAAATTGATATTAGTACTTGTGGTAAACATATTTCAAAATAGACAAGAACCTTCATTTCAACTACAGACTTTAAAATACCCACATACATGAAGTTCAATTGCCAGTGTCTAGCTATATTATAATAAAAAATTCATATTCTACAGTTATGAGTTTTTATCTTTAGAAAGGAAACAGGAGATAATGATGATTTTGTGAGGAAATAATAATTTTCGAAATAAATTCAAGAGAAATGTAGCCAGTTAACCCTGTGTACCAATTTGCCTTCTAAGGCTGTTTATAGATTTAAAGCTGCCTAATAGTGGTGATAATTTCCTTCTTGTACCCATTGTAGCATTTATAGCTGTACTATTCATCACCAACATGGTAGCCATGAGGCATTTAAATTCAAATTTAAATTAATTAAAGTGAAATAAAATAAATACTTCTTAGAGAACATTAGCTATATTTCAAAGACTACTATAATCACACATGGGCACCATATTGGATATCAGAGATTTAGAATATTATTTTTTTCTACGGTACGGGGAATAGAAACTACGGTCCTGTGCTTGGCATTCTACCACTGAGCTACACTCCCAGGCCCAAATCTAGAACGAAATCTGTGGTCACAGAGTGCCTTATCAGACAGTGCTGGAAGCTGTTGAATTTATACAGTTGAGTCTCAAAATGTGATGGTCAAATGATCCACTATTCAAATTTGTTTGAGTATATAGTAAATAGAAGTAATTTCCTTGCTATTGAGAAAGTCAAACAAACAGATTCCTGGAAATTTGATCTCTGAAAAAAGCTTTGAAGGCATCTTAAACAGTGATGTCCTAGATCCAGCCAAGAAAAATCCTACCCTAGGCCTTGCATTTTTAGCAGCAAGCAATCTAAACCTCCCTATACTGTGAAAAATCTCCAGGGCCAACGCCCAGCACCTTGCTACTCTGGCTCATGTCTCTGGGCTCCAGGGCCCTGGTACTTCCTGATCAAAATTCCCAAGCCCACTTCCAGGTCCTGGGCTAGCCTCTTCCCAGAGTCACTCTTTCAGTGGAGGGACAAAACAACTGGTATATGCACATCTGGACCAAGCGGCAAAGGGTGACTGTTAGAAGGGGGAGGCAGAGCTTTGTACCAAAAGGCTGCAGTGTTCACAGCATGCAAGAAAACCACTTTGGTTGAACCATGCTGCAAACAGGAAGCAGAGGGGTGGAGGTGTACAGGCCAAGGGCTCAGGTCTGACCACCTCCTACCTGCCAACGTTTCAGAGTGGAACTCTAAGGTTATCTAAAAATACTGCTTACAAACCCGGTCTTCCAGGTTGTTACGCAGGTATATTTTTCAAGGTAGAACAATCCTCATTTTATTTGTTAGCTTGATATGTTCCCTGTAAATTATCAACAGACGGTCTATGAGTCCTGGGCTTGCAAATGTTCAGGTCAAGTCTCTTTCTTCTTTCTCTTTTTGTAGTACTGGGATGGAACCCAGGGACATTATACCTCTGAGATACACCCCTAGCTCTATTTTTTATTCTTTATTCTTGAAACAGGGTCTGAGTTGCAAAGGGCCTAAGTAGCCGAGGCTGTCCTTGAACCGATTCTCCTGTCTCAGTGTGCCAAATGTTGGGATTACAAGGGTGTACCACCATGCCCAGCTTGGAGTCACTTTCTTAAAGCAATAAGCTCAGTCAGGGTTCTAGGCGGGTTTGCTCACAATGGTTCTGTTTAACATCTAAGGTAACTTTGGATTCTGATTTTTTTTTTTTCTTTTAAAAGGGTGCCATTCCAGATAGACTCTTTTACAGGCTCCAGAGCTGTTGTTGCTGAGGGCCTAGGCCACTTTTGGAGTCCCCTTCACTGGAGAGGCTGTATTTTGGCTCTGGTGTCCCAGGGCCAAATAGGACCATCCTAATGAGGCGGAAGTCCATGGCTCCCAATCCCCATGCTTGGTCTGGGAACTTTACCCTCGGGTTGCAAAAAGGAAATTGAGCAGTCCCCCTCTCCCTCCTCCTGCCCCCTTTCCCTCCTGCCCCTCTCTCCCTCCTCCTCCCCCTCCCTCCTCCTGCACCTCTCCTTCCTTCTGCCCTCCTCTCCCTCCTCCTGCCCCCTCTCCCTCCTCCTGCACCCTCTCCCTCCTCCTGTCTCTCTCTCCCTCCTCCTGTCCTCCTCCTGCCCTTCTCTCCCTCCTCCAGCCCCCTCTCCCTCCTCCTGTCCTCTCCCTCCTCCTGCCCCTCTCTCCCTCCTCCCGCCCCCTCTCCATCCTCGTGGCCCGGCTCCTGCGGAGCGCACGGGGGGCGGCATCGTCCGGAAGGTGGAGGCTTAGGGCAACCGGCCGTAGAGAGCCGCGGCCGGGCTGGAGTTGGGCTAGAACTTTCTCCCCCGGGGCGCGCGGGCGCTCGGTGCCCGGGCTGGGCCGGGCGCGCACAGGTCGGCGGCGGCTCCGGGCGGGGCGCGCGGGCTGGGGGCGGGGCGGGGCGGAGCCGGGAGGCGGCGGCCGGGAGCCGGAGCTGGAGCCGGAGCCGGAGCCGGAGCCCGAGCCGGAGCCCGAGCGGGAGCCGGAGCGGGAGCGGAGGCGGCGCCCCGCGGGCCCTGGAGCGGCGCTGGGACCCGGCGGCCGCGACCCCGCGCGCCGCTCCCCGAGGCCGAGCGCGGACAAAGGAGCATGCGGGCGCGGCGGAGGGCCGGCCCGGCGGCCGCCACGAGGCTCGGGGCCGCGGGGGGCCCGGCCGGCCGCTAGGCCCGCAGGCCCGGGCGCGATGGAGCGGCCGCTGCTGCTGCCGCTGGCGCTGCTGGCCGTGCTGGGCGGCGGCGGGGCGGCGGCGCTGCCCCCGGGCTGCAAGCTGGACGCGCGGCCCCGCGGGAGCGCCAGGGCGCCGGGCGCCGCCGACGGCAAGGTGGTGTGCAGCAGCCTGGAGCTGGCGCAGGTCCTGCCGCCCGGCGCGCTCCCCAACCGCACGGTCACGCTGTGAGTACCGCCGCCGCCGCTCTGCGCGCAGCTTGGAGAGGGGTCCAGGCACCGCGCGCCTTTGTGTGCTCGGGGCTGCGGGCAGCGGGTGGTGCGGGGAGCCCGGGGCGTGCGCGGCCTGGGTGCCGGGATCCGGCCTCCCCGTCGCCCTCCCCGGCTCCGGGGAGTTGGCAAAGTAAAGTTTTCGGGCTCCCGGGCGCGCCCCGCGCCATCGCGGGCGCTCGCGTCTGTGGCTGCGCCCGGCCACGTGAGGATGCGCGTAAACACGCGGGCGGCGGGGTAAAGCCCATTCATCCAGGGCTGCGGCTCCAGAAAACAGCTCGCGGAGAAGCGAACTGCACCTAGGTGGTTGTTTGCAGAACACAGGGACTTTGAACGCCTCCCGGTGCTCCCCAAGCCCCGGGACTTCTCTCGCCGCCGGCCACCTTAGTTTGTTACAGTTAAAGAGGACCTTTTAAGGCAGACCTGGATTAAGAGCTAGAAACTAGTAAGATGAGGCTGTACATCAGCCCGCCAGTCCCTTTTTTAGGTCTCTGGGAGCGCTCATCGAAACGCCCAGAACGTCGGGATGTAAATAAACTGCGTTTATTCAGCCTTCCAACTCGAGGGACTTTTGATTTTTCGAATTGAATTACCACCTGGAAGGAAGTTTGGGGAACTCACTTTGTGCAAGGATTCAGGGTCTGGTTTTGCAAGCGTCGTTCTTCCAGTTCTAGCCGAACCATTGGCCCCAGCGGTGACCAAAGACTTTCTTTTCTGAACGATGAATTGGTTTGGAAAAGTTGAAGTCTTAAGTGTTGCTAATGGTTATTTTCCCAGACTGAAATATGAGTCCCTGGGCTCTGTGTTCCTCTATGTTGTTTTGGTTGGTTTCCTAAAAAAGAACCAGGGCTGCCACTATAAAAACATGAAGGCAAGGACCGCAACAGGGCCTATGGAAAACTCAAAATAGAGTTTTTAATTTAACCCAAATTTAGGAGGAGGATACACGAGTAAGAGGTATAAATATTACTAACACCTTTTGTTTACACCTTTCCTCTTTTTTTGAATTAGGCAACGTTCAACACAGGAAAACTGTGTGTATTTCTGTGTTCGCGAAGACATAAAGACGGAGAAAATAGTTTTTATTTTGTTTGAATCTTTTTTACCAACACGCTGCCATTTGGTTGTGGCAGCCAGGGTATTTGTTTATTTTTTTGTCCAGGTGCTTTGAAGTGGAAATGGTGGGTATGGGACCTTAATTACAGTCTGAGTCTAGTGGAGAAAACTCCAGCATTGGAGAAGTCCCTTGTTCCTCTGCAAAAATTAGTCATGATGCAGTGACGTTCTAGACATTTAGGTTCTGGGTCAGTGAGCAGCACTTAAGTTGATTTATGTGTAAGTCCAGTTTCCTGGAAATGTCAACCATTCCAGCTGGACTTGACCAGCTACTTGTAAACTATTGATTTTGCCTTGTAGAAAAAGAGAGAAAAAAAAACAAAAACCAGGCGATATTGTAGAAAACCAGTTGTTGGCATATTTTCAATTAGACTATTTTACTACCTGTTTCATGGGCTGAGGAAAATAGAAATGCTTTTGAAAAAAAAAATTTGCACCTGAATGTTTAAATGAAAATAAAATTAATTTAGTGTGTGGGAAGAAGTAATTTAAGGATCAGTTAAAGCCATTATGTTGGATAAAATGTGTTCAACTTATTTCAGGCCTACTAGGCCAGTTCCTAAGCAAGGAATTCAAAATCCGCTGTGGATAAGTGACTTGTTGCCATAGTGATTTGGTGTCTGGGTCCTTGTCCCAGTTTCTTGTTCTGCAGTTCAGATATGTTCTCTTCGGTTGCTCTTGCCTTCGTCTTTTTATTGAGAGGCTCCTTGGTTGAAAGTGGCCTGTTGAGGTTGGAAGTGTGTGTTGCTGCAAATTGCTACCAACATGGTGGCTTGAAACAACAAATTTGTTTCCCCACAGTTCTGGAGACCAGATTTCAAAATCAAGGTGTCAGCAGGGCCATGTTCCCTTTGAAAACTTTAGAAAAGAATCTTTCCTTACTTCTTTCAGCCTCTGACATTCTTGTCATTCTGTTTGTGGCAGCTAAAGCCAGTCCCTACTTCAGTCTTTGTGTGGCTTTCTTCCCTGCGTGCATTTATGTCTCAGGTCTTCTCTTTTCTCTCCCTAGGATGGCAGTCGGTTGAGTTTAGGGTACACCCTTAAGTCCAGGATGATCTCATCTCAAGGTCCTTTATTAAATTATACCTCTAAAGACTCTTATTTCCAAGTAAGGTCACACTCACAGATACCACTGTTAGAACTTGGATACTTATCTTTCTGGGAGATACTATGCAACTCTCAGTACAGAATAGCAATAAAAAACCTGTTTGGGCTGGGAATATAGCTCAGCTGTGGAGTACTTGCCCGGTATGCACAACCTGGGTTGGACCCCCAGCATTCCAAAATCAAATAAGTGGAAACCCCATGATTTTTTTTTTCTCCAGGAAGTTGCGGGTATTTAGGGAGGAAAATTCCTGAGTCAGTCTCAGAATGGTGTTATAAATGTTCTTTTATTGGAGTACGCATCCAGCATCCATCAAAACAGAGAGGGATGAGCAGGGCCTCTGTGGAGCACAGTTGGTGTATTTCAGGATCTGGAGATTCTGCACCAATTCTGGAGAAATGAGAAAGATAATTGCCAGGAATAACAAGAGGGCAAGGACAGAAAAAGAGGGAGTGGACAGGGGGACCCTAGCATGCCTTGGCTAGCAGGGGACAGTGTTGAGTCAGGGTGCTGTGTGGTTAGTGCTGGAATATCAGGGGCAAGTGCCTGGTGCCCAGATGGTGAGAGGAGAGGCTGTAGGAGCCAACTGAAGGGTGGGCAGGCTCCCAGCTTTGAGTTTTGTTTTTTTTCAATTTAGGTGTGGCCAAGGGTTTTTAGTGTATTGTGATGTGGCTACAGAGAGGAAAACTAATTGGCAGGGATTGGATGGCAAGGATAAATAGATTTAAAAAAAAATTAATAGTGAAAAATAAGACTAATTTTGTTTGGTTGATGAATTAGACTTCGCCATAGCCTGAAGCTCAGACCTTTCAACTGTCTTAGTGAATAACCCTCATTTCCATAGCTGTGTTTACCAAGAAGAGTCTGGCAGAAATGCTTGGCTTGACCATGCTTGTTCTCAGTCTGTTCTGCAGACTTGTATTGAAGAATTAAATTGTATTTATTATTTTAACATGCAAATTGAACACAACTTTATTTGCATTTATTTTTTTTTTGCCAGAAATAAAAATTATCTAGTAAGTATTCCTAGGTTTTATAGGAAGTGTTGCTCAGGTCTCAAATTTTTGAGCACTTTATTGTTAGAAAGTCTTACAGATTTAGGCCTGTTCTTCCAAATGTATCTTCTTTATGATGCTACCAGGTGATTCTAAACAAAGAAATTAGAAAAAAATGTGCCCAGTACTTTGGGAGGCTGAGACAGGAGGATCGCAGGTTCAAAGCCAGCCTCAGCTACATAGACACTCTGCAACTTAGTGAGACCCTGTTTCAAAATAAAGAATAAGCTGGGCATGGTGGCGCACGCTTGTAATCCCAGCATTCTGGAGGCTGAGACCAGAGGATTGTGGTTCGCGCGGACAGCCTCAGCTATTTAGTGAGGCCCTCTGCAACCTAGTGAGACCCCGTTTCAAAATAAAGAATAAAAAATAGGGCAGGGGGTGTAGCTCGGAGGTCAAATGCCCCTGGGTTCCAGCCCCAAACCCATCAAAATAAATAAATAAAGAAAGAAAGAATAAAAATTAGGGCTGAGGGTGTAGCTCAGAGGTAGAATGCTTCTGGGTTCAATCACCAGTACTGAAAAAAAAAATATATTTATGGTTTATCAAAACTTAGGGATGAAGTCAGGGTTTTTCTTAACAAATTAAAATAGTGCATGAGTTTTGGTTTTAACTTTCTACAGTCTTATGCTTGTTGGCATCAAAGAACTGATAATTGTCTGTGCTTCTCCAGTGTGGCCCGGTACTGGGTACAAGAAAAGGAATGTGTGCATTGTTCAGAAACTTAAACCTCCTTGTGGAAAAAAAGGATTTGCCCAGTAGAAAGCAGACATTTAGGGGCCAATTAAAGAATGCCTGTAATTAAGTCGTAAATTGTGCACTGTAGTCAGTTTTGGTGTTTTAGGAGGCCTGAAAAGGTGAGAGTTGTGTGTGACTCTGGAGTCATTGGAAGGATTTTTATTTTGCTAGAGAAATGAGGATTTGAGGGAGACTTGAAGGAAGAGAAAGATTGCATTGGGCGGCAAGGCAGTATGGTCAGGTAAGGGCGGGAGGTGGTAGCTGGCCCAGCCAAAGTGTAGCGACTGTTCTGGGACCATTGTCCTGTATGTGGGATGGAAAAGGAGGGACCTGGGTAGAACCCCACTTGAGTACTAGGGGTGCAGTTCCTGAGGCTGGAGCGCAACAGGAGATTCTGGTCATTGAAACAGAAGTGGCAAACATGTTAAGACAGAAGTGGCCGCTCGCCATTGTGGAGAGGTGCCCAGGAGTAAGTACAGAGGGACCAGGGAATAGACAGCTGGCCTGGGCGGCCTCAAGTCTTGGTCGCTGCACCAGAGGAGGAGGAAGCTGAGGGCTGGGATGGTGGAAACCACATGTGGATGAGGCTGGACTTGGGGGTGAGAGAGCCCTCAGGGTGCAGTGTCCAAGGTGAGAACAACCCTGAATAGGGTTGGGGATAGTTTCCAGGGGAGGGAGCAGTGGTTGAGGGAGAAGAGACAGGATGGATCTGGAACACAGTGGAAGAGTTGGTTTTTAAGCAGCAGCAGGGGAGTTTCCTCCCCCCTTGGTGATGGAAGAGAAGGTGGAAAGCAGGCTAAAGGCAGCAGGTTGCAGGTGGCGGAGGGGAAGTCCCTGCCCCATTGCTTCTAGGTTCTCATGTTTGAGGTGCAGGGTGAGGGAGGAAAGTGGGAAGAGGAGGTGCAGGAGGAACAGAGCTCTCCGTGTTGGAAAGTGAGCATACTGGGGATTGCAAAAAAGTCAATAGGGTGTAGCCAGGTCCATTTTTGCACTGCGATCAGGTTCAGATTGCACGGGAGATGGCAGACTCAGCTGTCTTCTCCAGCTCCAGCCAGCCTTAGAGGGGTCATTCCTTGGGTGTAGCTTGTTGCTTCCTCACCAGGTGATTACAGTTCACCAAAAGACTAGTGAGCAGACTAGCAACTTGCTAGGCGGTGTGGATTCTGCCAGCAGAGTTGCTGGGTCAAGGTTGAGATTATCATTGAATTCAAGGTCTTACATAGTTCTGTAGCCTGACTTTTCTAATACTTAGCACCAGCTATTGTTGCTTTTCATGGGTGTCTTTATAGATACTTATACATAGGTACTTATATGTAGGCAGATTGCTAGGGTTCAGGGATAAAATAAAGACATGATACTTTCATTCAGGGATTAGCCTTATACTCTGCCTAGCCCAAGTGTGTCTCTCATTGTCCCCTGAGCAGGGTGTGTACTTGGCTTCCCGTGTGCCTTGGCCAAGTCTGTCATCCTTGCTTGGAAACCCCTGCGCTGATCACTTCTGGGTCCTTCACCATCTAGCTCACCTGCTACGAACTGAGCTCTTCAATCAGTGTCCTGGCATTTTGATCCCTTTCTTCTCTGAAATTGGGTAGCTCTTAATCTCTGTATTCTTGTGTCACTTTTGTTTTTCTCTCTTCTTTTGCCATGTTGTGGGACAAATCCAGGGTCCCATGGTGCATGCTGAACATTGCTCTCTGGTACTGACCTATACCCTGGTACTTCTTGGGGTTCTTTCCATGAAACTGGCTGTTGCTCGCTTAATGCACACACCCTTAAAGGGAAGCATTCTGAGATCTGTCTACCACCTGGAGTATGGGGGGTTATGCAGTTGTTCTTTATGGACAAGAGTAATGCTAACAAAGATACAAGTGGTTGGTGGAGGATACATGGGGGATAAAGGGAGAGATGTGAATGTATGTTTTTACCTTATAGCAACTGAGAACATTTGTTTACTCAATTTGGCTTGGCATTTCATTGTTTTGGGATACTGGATTCAAGAATAGGCACATTAAATCTTGTGTGTGTGTGTGTGTGTGTGTGTGTGTGTGTGTGTGTGTGTGTGTGTGTTTTACTAGGGGTGGATCCCAGGGGTTTTTCTACCTCTGGGCTATACTCCCAGACCTATTTTATACCTTATTTGGAAACAGAGTCTCACTGTGTTGCTGAGAGCCTCACTAAGTAGCTGAGGCTGGCTTCAAACTAGTGCGATCCTCCTGTCTCAGCCTCCCAAGCACTGGGATTACAAGCGTGCGCCACCACGCCTGGCGAGGCACATTGTTAAATCTGTATTTAATCTTATAAAACAGTTTATTGGGATGTGGCCTGAATTGCTACCAGAGATATTGCTCAGAAATATTGCAGAATTTGGGGAGGACTTTTGCATCTGGACCTTGAATGCAAGTCTTAAGTTTTAATGATATGATGACAAGGTTTTGTAAGAACCAGCCTCTGAATCCTGTTGCTTCTTGCCTTCTTGGAGTCCTCCAGCATCATGAATACAGGAGAGAAATTGGTGGGTTTGGCAGTATGCCAAGTTGAGACACAAACAGGAGTTTGGAGAGGTTTGTCCCAGTGCTATTCTAGCTCTGTTCCCAAGAGCCTGTAATGATGGTTTTAAAAGAGACAAAAGACAGAAGTAAAAACTCTTGCGAGTAACTCAGAAAAGGACACAGGATGGCTTATTCAGCTATTCAGCGCTTCTGCTCCTTCCTTTATTCAGCTACTTCTGGGAAAGTGATTGTTTTCTATATTGGCTTGACCCTATGGGGGAATCATAAGTTCAGAGGACATATTTAATTCATGACTTTGTCAACATTTTTCTCTTAAAACAAAAATTAGGAGACAGACTTCTTCAAGTCTCAGTAGCTTGTTAATTCAGTTTTTGCAAGGATTTAGACGCTATAGATGCAAACTTGCTCTGTAAGTTTTTAATTGATTGTCTGACTCAATTTATTTTAAAACACAATATATAATTTTAATGCTTTGTGCATGGTTTAGCTTGCGTGTATGTTCAGATACAGAAAATTTTAGTCTGAAGAGGGAGTTTTAGGGCCAGACGTGGCAGGCAGCACATGCTTGTAATCCCAGCATTGGGGAGGTGTAGACACAAGGATCGTGGTTCGTGGACAGTCTCAGCTACCTAGCAAGGCCCTTCACAACCCAGCGAGACCCTGTTTCAAAAATAAAAAAAGACCAAAAAAAAAAAATAGGGCTGGGGTGTGTGGCTCAGAGGTACATTGCTCCCGGGTTCCATCCCCAATACCAAAGATATAAGAGTTTTAAAAAGTAGGTGGTTTTTTTTTTCTAGCCGGGCGTAGTGGCACACACTTGTAATCCCAGCATTCGGGAGGCTGATACCGGAGGATCGTGGTTCGTGGTTTGTGGACAGCCTCAGCTACTTAGTGAGGTCCTCCGCAACTCAGTGGGACCCTGTTTGAAAGTAAAGAATAAAAAATTGGGCAGGGGGTATAGTTCAGAGGTCAAATGCCTCTGGATTCCATCCCCAGACCCGCCAAAAAAAAAAAAAAGTAGGTGTTTTTTTTCCTACCATTGGGTTTTTCCTTCTTAATTAAACTTTCTAGCAATTTCACCTGTCAGATTAGGGAGTTGCCTGTGTGTCAGGGGCGGGCTGGGCCAGGGAGGTAGTAGGTTCCTCTCAGAGGGTTCTTGTCCATCTTGGTCACTTTCAGTACCATGCTAAGCACAGAGCAGATATTGGGCTCTTTTTTGCTTTTGCTTTTTACCCAGCAAAGCATTTCTAATCCTCAGATTCTTCCTTTTCGGGACCTATAGAGAACAAATGGAAATCTTAAGAGATGATAGTAAAAACAATCCAGAACCTTCTTCCTTCCCCCTCTACACCTTGACCTTGCCTTTTATGTTTGTGTGCGAGCTACTAGCCCAGGTTTGTTTCTGCATTTTGCCCGTTACGGGGAGGACTATCTCCAAACCAGAATTTACTTTTGATATTTGCTAGGGGCATTCTTGATAGTAGGTATCCTAGTATTTTCAAGTGCTTGTATTTATTTTGTAAGTAGTTTATGTCTACCCTGTGATAGTTTTGGGTGGGTGTAGGTGACTACGGATCTCTAGACCCAGCTTCTGTTTTTGATCTCTTAGACCAGTTTTATCCTTAGTTTCCTATGCTTTCTGGAGCTCGCCTTTGGCTTTCTGGCTATAATGTCGGTCATGCCTCTTCTTGGCTAAGTAGGACTCCCCAGGTCACTTTGACTTAATTTAACTTGCATCTTCTTCCATCTTCTCACACTCTGCTAACACAGTACGAGATAGCAAACTTGTGGCTTTTTAGAAGTGTTAATAGAAGCACACCTGCCTCAGCAATCAGGAGCCTGAGACCGGAGGATCGCGGTTCACGGACAGCATCAGCTACTTAGCGAGACCCTTCGCAACACAGTGAGACCCTGGTTCAAAAATAAAAAGACGAAAAAATAGGACTGGGGTGTAGGTTCCCTCCCTAGTACTGCAAAAAATAAAAGAAAAAGAAAGAAAGAAAAGAAAAAAAGAAGTGTTAATAGGTGTTGGGAGGTTTTTTTTTTTTTTTTGTGGTGTTAGGAATAGAACCCAGGGACTTTCTACTCCCGGGCTACACTCCCAGACCTTTTTTATATTTTATTTGGAAACAGGGTCTCACTAAATTGCTGAGACCCTCACTAAGTAGCTGAGGCTGGTTTTGAATGTGTGAGATCCTCCTGTCTCAGCCTCCCAAGTGCTGGGATTACAAGCCTGCGCCACCATGCCCGGCTGGCGTTGGGAGTTATTAAAGGTAATTTTGCAAGATTCATTTAGGAACAACTCTGCTAAAAGAACTGAGTGATGAGTGATGGATCTTTTTGTTTGGCAACCATCCACCATTCCTTTTTCTCTCATGTCCTATTTCCTGGGCACAAAACCCTTCTCCAGCCTAAAGTGCCTCATACCTCCTGACACAGCCCCTTCTCATGTGGTTCTTCCCAGTGAGTTTGCACTCATGACATGACATGCCTAGACATTGCTGATGTTGTGTGACAGAATGAATGGAAGTGGACCCTCCGCTCCAGGCCTGTATCCATCCCAGCCTCAGGGCCAAAGGGAGCATCTCTGTACAATGTCCTGGTATTGTGTGAGTTTGCCGTTGAGAATTTCATTTGAACTACCAGGGAACATTAGACATTCACATGCCTAGACCTCAGACCCCACGTTCTGATATCCGCGCTGTTGATTCCTGTGGGCATTCCTGTTGTCATCTAGGTTGAGATCTTTTTGTTCAGTAGCCCAGCCGCTGAAGGGTTAACTGTAGTCACCAGCTGTCATCCACTGCAACAAAAGGAGGGAGAAGAAAGAGCAGAGGAACAAATCCAGGGCGGCTGCCTCCAAGGGAAGGAGGAGCCGTTCCAAGTGGAGCCAAGATGGTTGAAATCAGGAGACATTTCTAGGACAGTTAGCTGAGAGCTGCAGAATGGGGCCTTGTTCACAGGAGCCAAGAAAAGAGACTCCCGTAAAGTGAGGAGTGACATGCCCAAGTTGGATTTAATATCCATTTGTGGGGTAAGGACAGTAAAGTTTTAGAGATGTGTTGTGGAGCGAAAATGAATCAACTTGAAAGCATCTGAAAACACAAGTAGGCATTTGTGTAAATGGTGTTTGAAGGCCTGCTGTGGGTTTGGGTTGCTGGTGGGGGGGGTAATAAAACAGAGAGTCCCTGTTCCTTGTCCCTTTAATCCTTTCTTTTAGATTAAAAACATGAGATTTATCTTCTGGCATTATTAGAAGCCCAATTTCCATGCATGTACCTCTACTGGGAAAAAAATGTATATATATATATGTATGTTTTGCTAGTCTGATAAATGGAAATAATAGATTTGAGTTTGCATTCTGAGCATAAGTGTGGTTTTATATAATTGACATCTACTGCAGAGCAGAGTCATTTGTATTTGGCTACCTACTCTACACTTAAAATTTCTAATGACGTTTTTTTTCTTTTTTCTTTTTTAGTTAACACTGTTGAGATTCTTAGGGAGACAGGTCATCATCTGCTCATACATTTATTTCATTATTTTTCTTTGTTTGGACTGGCACTGAAGAAGGCAGGACTTTAGACTGCCTTGTAAGGTTGACTTTTCCCACTGATGGACACTTTGGAGAGACCATGCTGAGAGATTTCCTTTGTCAGGGCACCCAAGTGTTGCTGCCACGCTATGATCCTGTGTGAATTAACTGAGCTATCAGGTATTTGCTAGTTGCCTTTAGCTCCTTCTCCTTTCACATGACTGACATTTTTGGTTCTTTGTTTAAATAAAAAAAAATCTTAAAATTGCCGGGCCTGGTGGCGCACGCTTGTAATCCCCTTGTTTGGGAGGCGGAGATAGGAGGATCGCCCAGGTTCGAGGTCGGCCTCGCTGGCTTAGGAGACCCTGTTTCCAAATAAAAATATAAAAAATAGGTCTCTGGGAGTGTAGCCTGGAGGTAGAAAGGTAGAAGGGTTTCCAGAAACCCCAGTACCACCAAAAAAAAAAAAAAAAAAAAAAAAAAAGAAAAAAGAAAAAAGAAAGAAAAAGAAAAAATCTTAAGATATCTTGTCCTTTTCTTTCCTTCTCATATTTGGCTGTCTTAAGCTTAAGATCCGTGCCACTTGAGTTGTTGTGCATATTTGCAATCTTCTCTTTTGTTTCCGGGCAATCACTGCTCTGGTGCTGGGGGTGGGTGGGCAGGTGTGTAGAATTTTGTGTTCTACACAAAGAAGGCTAAATTGTCCATCCCTCTCACAATCTATTGTTGAGAATTATTATTAAACCCTTTATGATTCTACCTGATAACGTTAGCACTATAACAAGAAAAAAATTTTTTTGGCAGGATTGCCAGCTGTGTATGTGAAAGTTGCCTCTTCCCCCACCTGTTGAAGAATTGTTCTTTTGGACTAAATATCTTTCCACAAGAAGAATAAACATAGCTGGGCATGGTGGCGCACGCTTGTAATCCCAGCATTTGGGAGGCTGAGACCTGAGGATCGCAGTTCCCAGACAGCCTCAGCTACTCAGTGAGGCCCTCTGCAACTCTGTGAGACCCTGTTTCAAAATAAAGAATAAAAAATTGGGCAGGGGGTGTAGCTCGGAGGTCAGATGCCTCTGGGTTCTATCCCCAGACCTGCAAAACAAAACAAACAAACAAAAAGAATAAACATTGTTCAGGGGTGGGCCTGTTTCCTTCAAGGTTGAGGGGGAGAAGTGGAGGATCCCCAAGGTTACCTCCCTGGCTCCCCTGCAAGTGCAGGGCGTAATGCATGGTATGTGGTTAGTAAATGTTTGTGAATTAAAATCAGTCGTGATAGGAGGACATTTCTTGATTGGAATATGTGATTCCCAGGAGGTGACTGGTTTCATCCAGGCCATCCATTGAGTAGGGCACCATAGATTGTTTTGTTCTTTCCACCTGCAGCATAGGCTTGAGTGACAGGCAGTTCACAGGTGTTCCTGTGGCATGGCCTCACACTGTGGGCAGGAGAGAGATTTGGTTGTAGGTTGTGCTGACAGTGTTCCCTCCCACCTCCCTCCTTAGAGTTAAGTGAGGGAAACTGAGCGCATCCTCAGAAGTATAACTTTAATATAGGTTCTTTAGCACTGTTTTTAAAACTTTCTTTCTCTGAGCCTGTTTGCATCAAAGTCTAATTAAATTGATTCCTTTCCAATCAAGATAAGACTTAAAAAGCATTCTTTGTTTGATTGTGCAAGTCTTTCTGACTCTTCTCATGAAAAAGGCAAAGAGAAATTGACTACTGGTACATTAATCTCTAGGGCTGTATTGAAGACAGATGTCCTTTCTATTAGTCCGTCCTTCCTTCCTTCTCTGTCTCCTTCTCCTTCTTCTCCTTTCTCTCTCTGTCTCTCTCTCCTGCCTTTTGTTTGTTGTAAACAAGCCCAAGTGTAAACTCTTCCATTATGCCCATGCCTCACAGAGAATTCTACAGTCTTTCCAGTGGAAAGATGGAGCTTGCCGTTTCCCCTAGTGCGAGGCCAGCTCACCATTCCTTGTGACCAGCTCCCGCCGTGTGTTCATGAACATTATGGCGACTGTCATACCTTTTTTGGAGTGATTTATTTACAGTCCTTGCTCTCCTACCAGAGTGTAGACTCTTGATGGTCCCATTTATCTCTGCTCTTAGAATCAAGCACAGGAGCACTCAGTAAATCTTACACAAAGAAGTTTCTCAAGTAGGACTAGGGAAGGAATGTTGCATTATATTCTTAAGTGAGATAAATCGGTCCTGGATAAACTTGAGACTCTTCAGAGCAGAACATCCAACATACAGGGTCAAAGCTTACAGTCCCACCCTTCATCCGAGAGTGAAAACTGTCCACCTCGTACCTGGATTCTTTCTTTTTTGTTTCTTGGTCCATTCCCTCCTGTCTTTTGAGAAAGCATGCCATTCCTTGCCTCTCTTTCAGGTCTCTTTAGTTGGTGACTTCTCCTCTGCATATAGAATCACATTCTTTATCCTCTTAAAAGACTCCCCTCCCCTCAAGCCCCTTCTTAGTGCTGCGGTGAGTGCTGCCCTCCACAGGGAAGCTCCTTCAATCTCACCTTCATTTCCTGGCCTCCTAGTTCAGTTTCAGCCCAGGACTATCTAGTTTCTGCCCTGTGCTCTTGCTAAAATCTGCTTAGATTAGAACCATTTTCTACTTTCTTTCTTCTTATTCTGGTTCTTGAGCTTGATGACCACATCTGTTATCACACTGACTCATTAATTGAACTTTGACAATTGTGTTGACTACTTAAACATTCTTTCATCCTCACGTGGTTTGGCCAGGAAGCCCTTAGGAGGTACAAGTAGGCTAAGCCCCATAGATCCCTGCCAGGTTAGACCCAGAAAAGGCAGTAGTACTCCCAGGGGTTGGTGTAGTATTTGAGGTGAGGCTTTGGGAATGAGTGTCATCTAGCACGAACCTATGAAAATAGAGATTGTGTGCTTGAAATTATCTTGCTTAATAAGAACCTAGTTAACTGTTTTATCAGGAATTGCTTATTCACAGCTCTTTGTTGGAGGAAAAAAAATCAATAGTTGAATTTTTTCCTCAGGGATAAAGTTGAAAAACTTGTTTATCAACTTAACTTAGAAGTTAGCACCCATAGACTAGGCTCATGTAAGGTCCTCGTGTGTAAGACGCTAGGCTGTAAGAACTTTATAAGACTTACTACTTATTTATTTGTTATAAGAACTTTATAAGATTTAACTATTTATCTATTTGTTCAGCTTTGTCATGTGATCAATTCCTTGTGTTAGGTTATCTTTTCCCATGTTAGTGGGTGCCATTTAAGTTGCTGAGGCTGGTCTTGAAGCTTTGATCTTCCTGTCTCAGCCTCCCAAGTACTGACTGGTATTACAGGTGTGAACCACCACATCTGGAATAGTGGGGACCATTTACATTGGAAATAGTTTGCTGCTGCTGCATGAGAGGGGAAATAGGGAGGCTTTCTGAAGTAAATCTTAGTGCATCCAGTTTGGGAGTAGGTGGTGGCAGCTTTCAAGAGGGAAGGAAACAGTCCCCAGGACAGTTGATGCATAACAGACTCCCTTCCTGGCTGGAAAGTGAGCAGGACACAGCTCACTCGGGTTCTTTTTTTGCTTTTTAATTTCTGTGATACTTAATTAGCACATAGGTAAGCCTTAATGGTTGTTGTTGTTGTTTTTCTTCTGACCCATAGTTCATTTCCCAGTGATGCATTTTGTTTTCTATTGAGATGTGGATGTTGCAACAGAATAAAGTAAAATTAAAGCTCCTGGCCCTCGCTTCATTGTTCTCCCAAGGAACAATTTCAGAAAACATTCTTCTTAGTCTTCTGATGAAATTAGTTTGAAAGACCTGTGGATTCTGGCTTTGGTGTGAACATTGTCAAGTTACCTAGCACATAGACGTATTAAGGTTCTCTAGAGAAACTTAACCAATAGAAGATACATGCATACCTGCAGATAGATAGATGAAGAGATAGATGTAAAAGGGAAGATTGACAAGTTCCTCTGTCTCCAAACTGGACAGTCAGGAAATTCAGCGGGATGATTCAGTTCTAGCCCCTAAGACCCGAGAATCAGGTTGATGAGTAGGAGGTCATAAAAGTCCCAGTCTCAATCCTTTATTTACTTACTATTCTTGTGGTACTAGGAATTGAACCCAGGGGCATTCTTCCTCTGAGGTACAGCCCCAGCTTTTTAGATTATCGTTTTGAAACAGGGTCTCACCAGGTTGCTGGGAGTCTTGCTTAAGTTGCTGAGACTGTCCTAGAACCTGTGATTCTCCTGTCTCAGCCTCTCAAGTACTGGGATTATAGATGTGTACCACCATACCTCCATACCTTGCTGATCTTATCTTTTCCTTTTTTTTTTCTTTTTTTTTTGTTTTTCTGATACTGGTGATTGAACTCAGGGGCATTCTACCTTCAGGCTACAACCCCAGTCCTTTTAATTTTTTATTTTGAAACAGGGTCTTGTTAGTTGCTGAGTTTGGCCTTGAACTTGTGATCCTCCAGTCCTACTCTCCCAAATCCTGAGGTGACAGGTGTACACCACCATGCCTGGCTGTCAGACTGAGAACCGAACCAGGACTGCAGCTGTCTTGTGGCAGGAAAAGATGGATGTCTTAAGTCTTAACTGTGCAGTGCTCTTCTACTTTTCTGTTCTTTTCAGGTTCTCTGTAGACTGGATGATGCCCTTCTGTATTAGGGAAGGCCATCTGCTTTACCTAGTTCAAACACTAATGTATTTTAGAAAAACCTCCACAGACATAGCAGAAATAATGTTTTACCAGCCATCTGAGCATCCCTTAGCCCAGTTGAGACATGAAATTAATTAATCATAGCAAAAGGTTTAAAAATTGTTTTCTGTTCCCTTTCTAGTGCTAGTTTTATTTTCTTTTAAAACTGGTGGTAATTATCTTTAAATATCATGATTAGAGAAACCTAAAGTGTCGGTAGCGCTAGCTCTTTGACCTTCTGAACTTCAGCATCCTTGACTGATTTGAAAGTTCTAATGATAACTAACATTTGAGTGTTTATCTCATGATAGGTACCATGCTAAACACTTCACATACAACTTCTTAATGGTTAAAGCAGCTTTCTATGGATGACGTTGTCCACATTTTACAGGTGTGCCAACTGAAGCGTGGGCAGGTAATTGGATCTTCTCAAGTTACACTGTTGGATGTTGTCGAGTCCTGGCTTCAGGCCTAGGACTGTGAGTAGGCCTATATTCCAGCTATTGTGTCCAGGAAAGTCACAAACAAGCGCTCTCTTTGGCCATAGGGTTTGTAGAACAGTTCATGCAAAAGACTAGTTTACAGTGAACCTTTAGAGGTAGCCTGCTGATGGAAAACAGTGACAGAGAATTTCCACCTAGTACTTATGGAATCTAGGTATTATTAAAGAATTTTAGCGTCCCGTTTCGCTATCTTCCGGTGGTTTGGCAAATGGCCTGAGGCAATCATGCTTAGTTGTTTAATGTAGTATTACTGTTTATTACTCAGGCTTTTGCTTAGCTGCACTTTTTTCTGTGTGGTACTGGAGCTTGAACTCAGGGTTGCTCTACCACTGACCTACCTCCCCAGTTCTTTTTACTCTTATTTTGAAAAAGGATCTCTTTACATTGCCCAGGCTGGCCTTGAGCTTGTTTCTCCCGCCTTAGCCTTCCCATTAGCTAGGATTATGGTAGTGCCACTGGCACCCAGCCTTATCTGCATTCTTGAGGTTGAAGATTTTATCCTGGAATCATAAATAACCCTCTCTCACATAGGCTGCCATGTTAAGATGAGTAGAGTGTCTTGTGGGGGAGGGTGGCTGTACTTTTGGTAAGTCTGCACGTGAAGTAAAAAGAACTTCATGACACTCTTGCTTTCTTTTGGGGAAGGCTTAATCTACCTGTTCACAGAAAGGAGGATGCAGAGGAAGGAGTTTTAGACTGAAAAGAGGTGGGAACTCGCACATTGTGACCCTGAGCTAATCAAGCCTCTGTTTTTTCTGTTTCCTTTTCTTCTGTTCTTGTTCTCTCTCTCTCTCTCTCCCTCCCTCTCTCTCTCCCCCTCCCTCCCTCTCTCTCTCCCCCTCTCCCTCCCTCTCTCTCTCCCCCTCCCTCCCTCCCTCCCTCCCTTCCTCCCTCTCTCTTCTCTCTTCTCTCCTCTATCTCTCTTTTGGGGCGTACTGAGGATTGAACCCAGAGGCATTCTACCTCTGACCTGCACTCAACCCTCTTTTATTTTTTATTTTGAAACAGGGCCTTACTCAGTTGCTGAGGCTAGCTTCGAATTTGCGATCCTCCTGGCTCTGCTTTTCAAGTACGGGGATTACAGGCAGATCACCACCAAGCCTGGCTTTGGTCTTCCCTTTCCTGACTAGTGAAATGAAGTTTTGAACTAGACTCTCCTTAAGGGCTCTTTAAGTGCCAAAATTCTGTGATTTTACATATCCCACAAAACCAAACCAAGGGTGACAAGATCACTGGGGTGATTTTTTTGTTTGTTTTTAAACAAGCCATAGACAATAAGGAAGCTCTACTCTCTGAAGTCTTCTGTTGTGTTCTAACAGCAAGTGCGGGTGCAAGCTTCTAGCAGGGAGTGTTGAAGCCACTGGGCTGCTGCTGACTAGCACCTGGCCAGCCTGGTTTCCTGAGCTCTATTTGCTGCTTCTCAACACTCTTAGCAAGTGATAATTGCCCCTCACTTGCCATTTGAGACCTGTCTTCCTTCCTTAGGGGTAATCCCAACACTGGAACCCTGTGCCTGCTCTCACTCTCACTGTGTTGACTGGGGGATTTCTTCTGTGTCCCTCAGATGCAGTTTTTTAAGACAGGCTCCCTTGAAGAGCCCATTTAGCGTGTGAGTTCTACTTGCCCCTTGCCATGTCTCCGTTTCTTCTGCCACAGGAATATAGATGCTTAAATCCCAGTTCAATGAGCTAACCAGCTTGCTTGACTGAATTCCATCCATCCATCCATCCATCCATCCATCCATCCATCCATCCATCCATCCCAGGGACATTCTACCTCTGAGCTACACCATCAGCCATTTTTATTTTTTTTTTAATTTTTTTTTTTTTTTTTTTTGGTGTGTGTATGTGTGTTACTGGAAATGGAACCCAGGAGCATTCTACATCACAGCTATACTCTCACCCCTTATTTTTATTCTTTATTTTGAAACCGGGTCTCACTGAGTTGCAAAAGGTTTCATTAAGTAGCTGAGGCTGTCCATGAACCGTGATCCTCTTGTCTCAGCCTTCCAAATGCTGGATTACAAGTATGCGCCACCACACTCGGCCTCCTTTTTATTTTGAAACAGTTGCTGAGGCAGGCCTTGAACCTGTGACCCTGTGATCCTCTTGTCTCAGCCTCCCAAGCACTGGGATTATAGGAGTATACCACCATTCCTGGCTTTTTCTGAATTTCTGAGCAACCGTTGAACCTGCAGGGTATCCTTAAATCTGGGAGATGTATTATATGTATTTTTTAACATAGTGAAGATATACTCCGGGACTGTCCACATCCACATCTACCCCATGTAATCTTTTTTCTTTCTGAAGATCGTACATCACAGGATTATTCCTCTTGTCTGCATTTTTTTCCTATTTTTTACTGTATCGCCTGTATCACCGCACATTTTTATGGCATCCTGCTGATTCTATTTCACAGCAGCTTTCTGCGCACTCCATGTAAGTCACTCTCCAGAGGGCAGGCTAGTTCCTCATCGTGGTCCCTCCACAAGCTGTAAACG
This sequence comes from Muscardinus avellanarius, assembly GCF_963383645.1. Taxonomy (NCBI): domain Eukaryota; kingdom Metazoa; phylum Chordata; class Mammalia; order Rodentia; family Gliridae; genus Muscardinus; species Muscardinus avellanarius. The sequence goes on from NC_137791.1 coordinate 121,894,699, forward strand.
CACCCGTGGGGCTACGGTCGCCTGCACTATGGTTTCTGAAATAGAACCTGCGGGGCAGATAGTTTTCTTGAATACTGGCTCTGGTGAATCGGGAGTAGACGTCAAGGGTGCCCTGTGAGCTTATCAGGAAAGCGCAGGGGTGCAGGCTGACCTGGCACGAACGTGGTATGAGGCAGTGGCCCATGTACCATTTTTTTTGCCAGGGGCCCAGGAAGCCCAGAACTCTGTTAATAACGCTATTAATTATTGCTCTGTTTTTGCAGTCTTAGTGTCCTACTGGCCCAGTACACATCAGGGTTCTTCATTGGTTGAGATAGCATATCAACAGCTACGTTAATTTTTTTTTTTAATAAGTATAAGGCATTCTGTGGCCCATGGCAATTGATAACACTTCATGGACAGCTGCATTATTTTTTGTGGTACTAAGGATTGAACCTAGGGGCATTTTACCTCTGAACATACTCTCAGCCCTTTTATATTTTTTGTTCAGAAACAAGACCTTTCTAGGTTACTGAGACTCTCCCTGTGTTACTGAGGCTGGCCTTGAACCTTCAGTCCTCCTGTCTCAGCCTCCCAAGTACTGGTATTACAGACGTGTGCCACCACACCTAGCTAACGGCTACTCTAAACGAGTGGCTTGGCCATCTACATTTACAGAATGGCTCAAGATTTTTTTATTAAACTATGATATTAATCTCTTTCAGATTGTATACAGAGTAGTCAGATCTATCTTTGTCAAAACCAACCTACCTTCTTTCCTTCCTCCCCCTCCCTCCTTCCCGCCCTCCTTTTCTCCTTTCCTCTCTCAATGGGCTTTGAATTTCTTAACTACATCTCCAGCCCCCACCCCTTTTGTGGTACTAGGGATTGAATCCAGGGGCAGTCTACCTCCAAACTACATGTACTCTAGCACTTATATTTTGCTTTGAATCAGGGTCTTGTTAGGTTGCCAAGAGTCTTGTTAAGTTGCTGAGACTGTCCTCAAACCTGTAGTCCTCCTGTCAACTTCTTGGGTACTGCGATTACAGGCTTGTACCACTATACCCAGCCACCCCCAACAGCTTTTTTTTTTTTTTTTTCTTTTTTGGGGTGGTAATAGGGATTGAAGACAGAGGTATTCTGTCTTTGAGCTACAATCCCAACTCTATTTTATTTTGAAACAAGGTCTTGCTAGGTTGATAAGATTCTCACTTCTTGCTGAGACTGGCTTTAAACCTGCGATCTTCCTGTTTCAGCCTCCCAAGTACTGGGATTACAGGTGTGTTCCATATCACTCCCTGGCTAAGTTGTAGTTTATAAAATGTTCATTCCAAGTATATTGTAGTAGTAAGGGTCTTCCAGCATTTGGACTGGCTGTGAAAGAAAGATCTTTGGTGGATTGATTTGGGAAGACTACTGGTTCCTGTATATTAAGGGCATTTATAAATGAATAAGAAAAGACAGGTGAGCAGTTGGAATTAGGGTTTAGTAATAATGTGTAATGTCTGCTGAATGGGCCAGATTTTGTAGGAAGTATTCTAAGTGTTGTATTTCTTTTTGCAGTTCACCAATGGGGTCATTATTGCAATGATCTCCATTTCCTGCTTGAGGAAGGGAGGGCTGGGAGCTCGTTAAGTTCTCCGAGGTCATCCAGGCAGGAAGTGGTGGAGCCAGAATTGCGCCCAGAAAGTTGGACTCCTAGTCCTCAAAAACAGTAGGGGTCACGGTCAAAGTACAGATGCACAGTGAGAAATCGAAACTGAAATTCTGAGGTGCCACAGATTCAAGTGTGACTCTAGCAAGAAGGTGATGTATGTACTTATATTAATGGGAGTACATAATGTCTTTTCCAGAAAATGATGTTTAGCAGATTTTGGTATCGTTGCTTAAATGATCATTATTAGTGCTTTGTAGAATAATGTATTCTATTTTGTCATTTCTTTTTCACTTATTAGCTCATATACCTCTATAGAAGAAATTTCCCCCTGATCATTTGCTTGGCTTCTTTGTCACTTTGTTCAGGCATGGCAAGGTAAACCTTTATTTTTTAATTCTCTTTTTGTATATATGGTACTGGGGATTGAACCCAGGGGCATTCTACCTCCGGGCTCACCCCCAGCACTATTTTAATTTTATTGTTGAAATAAAGTCTCAGTAGGTTGATGAGAGCTTACTACTTGCTGAGGCTGTCTTTGAACCTGTGATCCTACTGTCTGTTATAGGCGTGTGCTATTACAACTGACTTTATCCCTTTTCAAAATAATGAATTGGTACTGTTTCTGTTGTTTTTATTACTGCCTCATCTAAATGCTTTATTTATCTAGTTTAAAAGATAACTAAAAATAATCTTGGAAAATGTAACACAGGAAATTTATTTTGAATTTAGTATTTCAACTACTTTTAGTGTTCTAGCAAAAAGAACTAAGTTCTACTCAGTAGTTTATTTAAAGAAATTTGTAGTTTTATTTTTGATAATATGTATAATAGTTTATCATAAGACAGAGCAAGTGTTACTTAAAAAGCTCTCAAACTTGAGTATACATCAGAATCCTCTGGGATGACTTCTCAAGCTGGGCCCCATCTATCAGAATAGATCTTAATGCTTCCAACAGCCAAAGCAGTCCAGGGTATGAAAGGATTGGGAAGCTCCGGTTTTGATCTGTTCTGATCAGAATTCTCACCGATGTCATCTCAAACAACTGACCACACAGCTTAGAGGGAGAAAGATTTGCTCACAGTTTTGGAGATTTCAAAGTTTCAGTCCACGTCAGGCCAGGTCTGCAGAGCTCAGGATTGGGAACCTCCAATTTTGACCTGTTCCAGTTAGCATTCCTACTGCCATCATTCAAACAACTGAGCACACAATTTAGAGGGAGGATTTATTTGCTCACAGTTTTGGAGATTTCAGAGTTTTAGTTCATTCAGGCCAGGTTTACAAAGCTCAGGGCATGGCAGTGGGAGTCAGAGAGAGGAGGAGAGCAAGGCTCTGCTCTCATTTCATGGAGGCCAAAAGCAAGAGAGGGAACAAGGGAAGGAGGTACCTTATATATTCCCCCAAACCACACCCCAGGGACCCCCTCTTCACAACCAAGCCTTGCCTCCAACATGGCTGCTCAGTTTTTGTGAAGAATAGGGGCTCGCTCATTCTAAATCCAAACCATTACATAACCTAAAAAAACAGTCTGTAGAAATTGAGTGTGTGGGGTGGGCAGTGATAGAATCATCAAAACAATACCACAAAGAATCACCGAAAAATTTTATTTATTTATTTGTTTTTGACCATCAAAAAAGGGCGGTTGGGCTATGTTGTTCTGAGGGACATAATTAAGGTACAAATGTGGTCTTAGACACACTGGTTTGGACTAAGGATAAAGGATCTTTTTGAGGTAATTTGCTTATGGCCTGGACAGTAGGTAAGATGAAAAATAAGCCACCAGAAAGGTAGGTAGAGATGGGTAGCTGAAAAGAGCTTGTAATAATGGTATCTGCCTTCTGATCTTAATTTCTGTATGCAAAATGGACACTTGTCTTACACACTAAACTTATTTGCCAATTTTTGTTAGTCTTTGTGTTTTAATTCTTTACAGTGCACATGGACTGAGACAGTAATAAAGACCATTTAAAAACAAGTCACCATTTAGTGAGCAGTGTCATTTACCACTCTAAAACAATAACTGTACCCCAGTTCTTTCTCTACATACCTGTCTCAGGTTATTTTTCATAGTAGAACTTTTCACCAGCTGACATATTCCCATATTTTCCTCATTTTGTCAAAAATACATACACTTTTGAGGGTAGGAATTTTGTTTTGCTTTTCTCTGTTTTCCCTAGCATCTTGAATCATACTCCTGGTACCTTTATGTTGCTTAAGATATGCCACCTGTTTTTAGTATTCTTCCCCTGGCTCGCTCTCTCGTGTGCGCTGTGTGTGTCTGTCTGTCTGTCTGTCTGTCTCTCTCTCTCTCTCTCTCTCTCCTCCCTATTTTCTCTCTCTCTTTTCTCTCCCTCTTTTTCTTCTTATTCTTTTTCTGTCTCTCAATTTCTCTCTTTCTCTTTATTTCTCTATTTCTCTCTCTCTCTCTTTCTATTTCTCTATTTCTCTATTTCTCTATTTCTCTCTCTCTCTCTTTCTCTCTCTCGGCACAGGAAGTAAGAGGGAACAAAAGGGGTTGCTGGAGTAGCCTTCTTGTTGATATGCCTTTTCATGGGAGGCTCATTCTGCAATCCTGCATTTCCTCCTCACACATCAGGGGCCTTTTCCTGTGGTACTACAGAGCTCTGCTGTGGGAAAGGCCTGGGAAAGGATAAGTGTATTAGGGTTTCCTAGCGAGTATTGTTTCCTCCCAGCTGTACATTCTCAAGAGCAACGGTCAGCAAACTACTGCTCTCCCTGTTTTTTTGTTTTTTGTCTTTTGTTTTCTTTGGTACTGAGGATCGAACTCAGGGGCATTCTTCCTCTGAGCTACAACCCCAGCCCTATTTTTAAATTTTTTTAATGAAAAAGGATCTCACTAGGTTGATGAGAGTCTCATTACTTGCTGGAGCTGTCCATGAACCTGCTATCCTCCTGTCTCAGCTTCCTAAGTACTGGATTATAGATGTGCATCATCAAGCCCGGCTTCTGCCTATTTTATATAGTCTGCAAGCTAAGAAAGGTTTTTTTTTTTTTTTTTTTTTTTTTTGTTGGAAGTTGAGCTAGTACTTGGGAACTTCAGTTAAGGAACTTCAATTTTTATCTTCCTCTTCCCTCAACAAAAAGAGATCATCTCATTTATTAATCACTATGTCACGCCAGGTATGGTGACACATGCCTGTTATCCCAGTAATTGGGTGGCTGAGATAAGATCGGAGGTTTGAGAATAACCTGAGAAAGTAGTGAGACACATCAGCCTAGTGAAACCCTGTTGCAAAATAAAAATAAAATAGGGCTGGGAGTATAGCTCGAATGTAGAGTGCCCCTGGGTTTAACCCCAATACCACAAAACAAAACAAAAAACAATATGCTAAAGAAAAAATTATTATGACACTTGTTAAAATGTTTGGGAAGACTATTGTGGGTGCTTGAGATAGATGTCAGGATTCTTGCAATAGGGGAGAGCGATTAGGCTCAACTCCACATATAATAAGAACAAGTTGGGGTTTGCAGCCAAAGAGGTTAGGGGTGGAGGGGGTCAGCGGTTGGCAAATTACTAAGAGGAGATACCAAGGTATGGAGATTCTGGCTAAACAGATATAACAGGATTCTTGCTGAGGGCAGGCCTGGGGATCAGATGTCACCTGGGAGATGCTGGGAGATCAGATATGCAGGGTTAATCAGGTGTTGAGAGCCTGGGAAATCAAGACTGAGATGTCTTTAAGAAGAAGGCTCAGAGGAACTTGAGCCTCTTTACCAAGTATTATAAAAAATTATGCTGTATTACTATTGTATTTTGAGTCTTGGCAGTCCGTGGTGAATATTTGTTTTCTTTCTTGCTATGTAAGTACCTACATAGGATTGTGGATCTTGTGTCTCGATCTTGGTCTGCCAAGCTTGAAATACCTGGCACTCCAGAGCTTGTTGACTTCTGCTCTTGAGTTTCAGAGCTCCCCTTGTGAATTTCAATAGCTTTGCATGTAAACGAGAAGTTTATGGTTGACCTGTGGACCCTGTGCCCTATGCTCTCAGAGTACTGGCTCCAGGTGGAAAGGGCTTGTTGGTGCAACCTTTGTCAGTTTCTGGTTTTCCTCCTGCGTGTTTTCAGCTGGACACCTTGCCTGTGCCCTCCTTCTGTCCCTGCTCCAGAGCTCAGGAGCACCCTCACTGATCACGCCCAGGTTCTCTGCAGCCAGTTCTACCTGGTCAGAGGACCCACATTCTGTGCCTAGATTTTTTTTTTTTTTCTTTTCTTTTGCAGTATTGGGGATTGAACCCAGGAGCCTTCTACCTCTGAGCTACATTCCCCAGCCGAATTTTTGTTCTTTACTTTGAAACAAGGTCTCACTATATTGTAGAGGGCCAAGCTAAGTAGTTGAGGCTGGCCATGAACCTGAGATCCTCCTGTCTCAGCCTCCCTAATATTGGGATTACAAGCATGCACCACCATGTCTGGCTTTTGAGCCAGGTTTGTGGTAATTTGCTATAGATCAGTAGCAAATGGATATACATCTTCGCTTAGTTATCTCCATCTTCCTTGTCTGCCCTTTAAATTCCTCCTCATTTTTTTTTTTAAACAGTGTAGTTCAGAAATGTTTCCACGAATCAACTAACTTTTCTGCAGCACTGAAACTTTGTATTCCCTTTGGATCAGTGTTGCCTCCTTATAGCACTTAACACTTACATGAAACTTGTATTATTGATGTCACTGCAGACACACAGTAATTCCTCAAATAAATTTTGAATTCATGAGTAATTGGTACACCACTAAGAATTTCAGCTGAAAAAAAGTCAGAGATTCAAAATAGTATAGTCCCAATAGAAAGCTTTCCATGTGGATTAAATTGCCAAATAAACTTATTATTTTCATAAATATTAGGTGCTTTTTGTTTTCTTTTGGTGGAATTAGAGATTAAACCTCAGGCATTTACCTCTGAACTCTACCCCCAGTCCAGTCTTGACTTTTATTTTGAAACAGAGTCATTAAGTTGCTGCCCCACTAAGATGCTGAGGCTGGTCTTGAAACTGCATCCTCAGATCTCAGCCTCCCCAGTACTGGGATGATGAACTTGTACCGCCATCCTTGGACCATTGTTCTTTATGATGGATAGACACCTTGAAAAATGGGCTTCTCGTAGAGCAAATATGTTCATAAAATAAGAGGAACTCTTATTTTTTAAATAGATTAAAAAAATTTGGGCACTATTGAAAGATTCTTAGTAGAGCACAAAATACTTTTTAGTTTTTTTTTTTTTTTTTTGTGGTACTGGGGATGGAACCCAGGGGCCTTCTACCTCCAAGCTACACTTCCAGATCTATTTTATATTTTATTTGGAAACATGGTCTCATGAGTTGCTGAGAGCCTCACTAAGCTGCTCAGGCTGTCTTCGAACTTGCGATCCTCCTATCTCTGCCTCCCAAGTACAGGGATTATAAGCATATGCCACCACGCCTGGCTACTATTTAGTTCTTCTTAATCAACCAGCTTCTGTTTAATATAATGTGAACTCATTGTTTAATATTAAAACAGAAAAATAGGATATTTCCTTTTTATTTGTGAAACTTTTTATTTTAAAGGAATTTAAAATAATAAGGAAAATAGGCATATATATAATATGCCCATTACATGTATGGCTATAATTTATATTTGTGGTACCAGGGATTGAACCTAGGGGCATTCTATCTCTGAACTATAGCCCCAGCTCTTTTTTTATTTTTTTGTTTATTTATTTTTGTGGTACTGGGGATGGAACCCAGGGACATTCTACCTCTGAGCTATACCTCTTGCCATATTTTTAACTCTTATTTTGCGGAGACCCAATAAGAAGCTGAGATTGGCTGCAAACCTTCGATCCTCCTGTCTCGGCCTCCCAAGTACTAGGATTACAAGCATGTGCCACCACACCTGGCTTATTTATTTATTTGAACGGGATCTCAGTAGGTTGCAGAGGCTGATTTTTTTTTTTTTTTAATTGGTGATATTGAGGATTGAACCCAGGGGTATTGATTTGATGGGGCTGTCTTTGGACCTGCCAAGTACTAGGATTATAAACTTGGGCCTGTGATGTTACAGCCTCCCAAGTACTGACATTACAAACATGCATCATCACACCTAGCTTTTATTATTATTTTTTTAAACGTTAGGCCTTTGGTAAAAAAATGCCTGGGAACTTGAAAGGTTACTTAATGAAGCCATTTGAGGATTTAAGGGAAGCCATATATCCAGATGTCTTTTGCCCTGGCATCATTAGTAATGGCACCTCTTTTTAATCTGGAGAGTCTATCAAATTGTGTTACCTGTCCGTATCTTTGACTTGCTGTCTCATTTTAAATAATTGTTCTCCTTGAAGAGATTGAAAGTGGGATATATTATTGTTTTGAGCTTTGAGAAAAAGTGGACTTAAGTTTTGTGTGTTGAATTCTCCCCATTTTGCCAAATCTGTAGGAGAGATTTTAAAACCAAGTAATAAAAATACCCATAAGTGTTTAGGTCTGTGTGGAGGATTTCTTTGTTAAGGAATTAATTTCATTACTTTTCTTGGCATATAATTAGAATTCATGTTTTTTCTCTAGACTGGAAGCATTTCCTCTTATTTTGAAGTTTTGTGTGTAGGCTTGCTATTTATTATTTTTTTTGTTGTGGTTAAAGTACACGTTTTTGTTAAAACTTTGTAAGCATACAGTTTAGTGCCATTAAGGACATTTTCTTTACCAACTTTTTTTTTATCACTCAGCATAAACTCTGTATCCGTTAAATAATAACTTTCTAGCCCTTTTTGTCCTAGCCCACCAGTAGCCTGCATTTTCTGCAGAGATTTCCTTTTATTTCTTTGATTACTGCTATTCTTTCTCCCTATTTTTACTTTTTTTCTTTTAGGAACTCCTATCATTTGCATAGGCTGCAGGTTTCTTCATGATTTTCTTCTTAGTACTGTATTTCATCCGCTGCATTTAGAGTCAAATTGTGTTCTTCCCAGAATTTTTATTTTTCATTTATTTTATTTAGTGTGTGTGTGTGTGTGTGTGTGTGTGTGTGTGTGTGTGTTAGTTGGTATTGAACCCAGGGACATTCTACCTCTGGTCTATACCCCTACACTTACTTTAGTTTTTATTTTGAAACAGGGTCTCATTAAGTTGCTGAGAGCTCACTAATTTGCCCTGGCTGGCCTTGAACCAAAGGCCTGTGTATGGATTCTGACGCTGACGGTGACAGTTTATCTTGGCTCCAGGTGGATTCAGATCTGGGTGTCTTCTAACACTAGGCCTCTGCTTTCTCCCATACCTTACTTACCAGGCCACTCAGAGTTCTGGCCCAGCTTTCTACAGAATGGGTTTGGTAGGTCCTTGCATTGTTACCCCTGAAGAGAGTTTCTTGGTTGAATAGGTTGGAGAAATGTTCCTCTAAGCAAATTTGAGTGAGACTCTTCTATGTAGGATAGTTGACCCAGCCTTCTGAGTGTGTGTGTGTTCACAGAGCTCCTGGGCAGACTGTTTTCTGAAAACACTACCATTTTGTGAAAATGGTAGCATTTCCAAAGTTCCAGGTGCCCATATGCCATCATCCTGGCTTGTTCTTGGATGCCACCTGTTACAATACGTACACAGTATTGTCTCAAAACATTAGAAAGATGTTTATGAACCTTAGCCACAGACCAGCTGGGGGAGACTGACGTGGTGGAACAGGTGCAGTTGACCTTGTCGTGTGGCAGCACAGTGTCCCAGCCTGGTTGGCAGTCACCCTTAGGCACTGCTGAAGGAAAACATCTCTTGGTCTCTTGTCAACCTGACTGCTGTCTAGTTGTGATACTGACCAGTTGCTGGGTCTTAGGAAGTTGTTCTGAGAGCCTAAGTTCAGTGTTTTATCTCATAGTCCAATGCATACATATATACATATATTTTTTTCCTCTACCAAAACCTTGTATTTTTTTTTTTTTCTTTTTAGAAATGCCTGGGATGATTTACAGATGATGCATTCAGTAGCAGAAAGGTTAAGGACTATTCCAAATCATTAAGCTAGATGCTAGTGTTAAGGATTAAGTTCTAGCTGGCCATGGTGGAATCCCAGTTACCTAGGAGGCTTAAGGCAGGAGTATGCTAAGCCTGGGAAACTTAGTGAGACCCTGTCTCCAAAGAAAATATACAAAAACAACAACAAAAAACCTGGGGATGTAGCTTGATGGTAGAGTGCTTGCTGAACATGCAGTCGGCCCCGGTTTCAAGCCCTCTACCACACTCTAAAACAAACAGACGAAACGATTCAAGTTCCTGTGTTTTGTATTCTGGAATACAATTATGCTGTTACATGTTCAGTAGCTTCTGGGGGAGGAAAAAGGGGTTGGAGTTGGGAACAGAGCTGCTCTCTCCTCCCCACAGTCCCAGCGTCCGAGTCCCCTTGCACTTGGTGGCTGGATGCTGGCCAGGATGGTGGTGGTAATTCAAGGATGGTTGTGCTCAGGACACCTGGCTGCTTACAGAGTGTCTGGCACCTTAGCTTTGGGGTGGCCGGAGGTATTCCTATTTCAGTAGGTACCCTTGTGATTAAAAGTAATAATTCTGTGACAGGAAAGGTGATTGAGGATTTTATTATTTAAAAGCAATTATTTTTTTCTTGCAAATTTCTAAAGGGAAGTGTTTGCTTCCCTGCCCGATGAAGAAGAAATGGGCTGGAAACCATGACTCCCCCTGTCAGCATCCAGAGAGGCCCTAGGAGAGGAAGGAGACTTCTCATTTTAGGGAATGACCTCTTTTTGACCCTCTACTAAGCGGATATACATTGAGCCACATTTGCTTACCTTTTCTCCTTTCCTTCCCAAATTCTGTTGAAAATGAGAGAAGACACATAAAAATTGGAACAGACCCATAACAGACTTAAAAAATGAGAAAAGTGCTACCATGGCCCCGAAGCATCAGGGACACGATGGAATAAATAAAGCAGATGGGATCGGATTGGTGGTGAAATTTTCCGGCAGAGGAACCTACAACCCAAGAGAGAGAGAGAGAAAAAAAAACCGGAATCGCTAGAAAAATGAATTTTCTTAACAGCATCCTGGAAGAGTCCCAAGAATCAAAACTGTAGGGAGTGGCAACAAAATTGGGTAATGAGAGTGCTCGGCCAGGAATTAATGACCTTGAAGCAGCTGCTGCACCGCTGCTCCCCCTGCAGTGTCCATGGAGGGGCTGGTGGTCCAGTCGCCTCTGCAGCAAAGCCATTTAGTTCAGTTTTAAACAAACTGGGCCATGTGCCAAGGCAGAACGCAGTGGATAACTGTAATGGGAAGGAGAAGTTGTAAGGGCCCCAGGCATCTTCTCTTTTTCTTTTTGGTACTGAGGATTGGATGGACCTAGGGCCATTCTATCTCTGAGTTACACCCCCAGCCCTTTTTATTTTAATTAATTAATTAATTAATTAATTGCAGGTCTACGGGTGAAACCCAGGGGAATTCGACCTCTGAGCTATACTCCCTGCCTTGTTTTTATTCTTTATTTTGAAACAGGGTCTCACTGAGTTGCAAAGGGCCTCACTAAGTAGCTGCGGCTGTCCGCGAACCACGGTCCTTCGTCTCAGCCTCCCAAATGCTGGGGTTAAAAGTGTGTACCACAATGTTCGTCTGTCATTATTATTATTATTATTATTATTATTATTATTTTATTTATTTTTTTGAAACAGGGTCTCACTAGGTTCTTACTAAGTTGCTGAGGCTGACCTCGAACCTGTGATTCTTCTATCTCAGCCTCACAAGTACTGGGATTACAGGCATGTACTACCATTTCTAGTTTCCCAGGTATCTCTGAACCCAGGGACATTCTGCCTCAGAATTATACTTCTAGCCCTATTTTTTTATTATTTATTTATTTATTTATTTATTTATTTATTTATTTATGGTACGGGGATGGAACCCAGGGGCACTCTACCTCCGAGACCCCCCCAGCCCTATTTTTTATTTTTATCTTGAAACAGGGTCTTACTGAGCTGCAAAGGACCTAAGTAGCTGAGGCTGTCCGCGAACCTCGGTCCTCCAGTCTCAGCCTCCCAAATGCTGGAATTACAAGTGTGTGCCACCACACCTGTCTTACTATTTATTTATTTATTTATTTATTTTTATTTTTTGGTGGTACTGGGGTTCCTGGAAGTCCTTCTACCTCCGGGCTACACTCCCAGACCTATTTTTACATTTTTATTTGGAGACAGGGTCTCCTAAGCTAGCGCATGCGGCTGGCTTCGAACCTGCGCGATCCTCCTGTCTCTGCCTCCCAAGCGCGGGGATTACAAGCGCGCGCCACCACGCCCGGCTTACTTTTTATTTTGAAATAGGGTCTGACCAAGTTGTGAGGGCCTATCTAAAGTTTCCACAAACTCATGATCCTTTCATTTCAGCCTCACAAGCATTGGGATTACAGGCGTGTGCCACCAAACCCCACTTCTGTATTATTTTCACACTTGCTAAAGAAACCTTCTGAGCAGCTGACACTAATCAATCCAGCCTCCACATTTGTAAATGCGAGCAAACAACCAAGAAGGATCATTAAACATTTGAGAAGAAATCAACAGAATGATGAACCGATCTTGTGTAAGTAGAAAGACTGACAGGAAGGTAACAGGAAAATTGCAGATCCTCGTCTCGGGTCCAAGAGAATTGTAGATCTGTAAGGCAAGAACAGGTCATGGGAAAGGTTGAGGGAAGGAGTTTCTAAAAGCTAGCCATGGGATTGTAGTGTTAAAGCGCTGGCATGGGGTCACTGGATGGGCTGAAGGGCAAAACAGAAACAACTGAGGACTTAGAAAATTAGTGGTCTGGAAAATTGAGCAGAGGATTTACTTGAAAATTCAAAGCCAAAGGATTAAGAGGAGAATTATGAAGCCAAATTAAGAAATGTGGAGAATAGATCCAAGAGACGGAGTCTCAACTGAGGAGCAGACAGAGCAAGAGAAGGCAGGCTGAAACATTCTTTGATTCTCTGATGCTATCAGGAAGTTGGAGAGATGGTAATTACTCTTAAGAGCTAGTTTCTCAAAAAGTGTGGTTTCTTTTTCCCACACCATAAAGTGTTGCCCTTCAGTCCTTCTTTTACCCTGGTCTTCTCATTTAGTTCTTAGGAACCATTAACCCTTTCTGAGCTGCATGGTGCCATTTTAACACAAAGCTTCTTTTAGTCTGTCATGAAAATAATTTCAAACTTATATGCAAACCATAAGGACACAAATCATGGGTAGAACATCTTTATATTTTTCCCCAGATTTATCTGATTTTTTTTTATTATTGACATCTTACCCCATTATTGCTCTATTTTTCTTTTTTATATATGCATGCAAAAGAGATTTCAAATCATTTCAGAGTACACTGTATGCATTGTAATTCCACAGAGTTCTTTTTTTTAATAAAAATGATCTTGACCTTTAATATCTTTAATCATGATAATATAATTTGGATGTCTCTGAAGAATATTTAGGTTTTGTTTCTTTTTTTTTTTCCCTATGGTACTCTGTATCGAACCCAAGGGCATTCATTCTATTTCCAAGCTACACCTCCAACCTTATTTTATTTTTTATTTTGAAACAGTCTCTCTAGGTTGCTGAGCATCTCAATAAATTGCTGAGGCTGGTTTTGAACCTGCAATTCTCCAGATGTACACCACCACGCCCTGCTTATTTTTTACTTGGTTAACTTAATAACTCCCTTCTTTTTCCTAAAATTTGGCTTAAATTTTAAGCACTGGGCGTTTAAGTGTTTTTCTTATAGATAAATTAGGTAGCACCTTGAAAGAAAGTATAGTTCTTTATGACACACTAATGGATCCCTCCTTTCTGGGAAAAAAAAAAAAGTTACATTCTGAGTCCTAACATTTCTTTGCCTTTAATTACCCTGGCATACAATATATACTTTTCTATTACACAACTTTTTATTTCAGGGCTGCATCATAGTGAAGCCTTAGTGTGTAAACATGAAGCCATAATTAAGGATTCAGACTTCAAATCAACCACAGTCTGTGTGCGTGCTAACAATAACGACTTCTGATAAACTCATAAGTTCTTCCTTTTCCTGACAGCTGGACATTTCTTTTGGTATCAGTTTTACGACAGTCCTAATTTTAGAAGGGTTGTGGGAAAGGTATGTTATGATGCTTTTATTGCTGTTTTAAAAGAAGAAAGAAAACTAAACTTACTCTGCTAGATTTTAAAAGAAGGTCCCATAAGCTTTGGAGAGAGGCAGGAAAGAGACTGGACTGAGATTTATACTTCTCTGTACCACTGGAGACCGTTAAATTGTAGATGCTGTATCATTATGTCCTTGGGGAAGGATCTTTGAACATAGGAGCTTAAACCCAGCCATATTTTTATTTCATTCATTTATTGAGCAGATGTTATGAGCCCTTGTCAGCTGGGTCCTCTGGGAAGTACAGACCAGGATAGAGGCAGGAGCATAAGATATTTACTGGAGGGAAATGCAAAAAATAAAAGGAGAGAAGCCAAAGTGGACACGAAAAGTTTTGAGACTGGCGTGCAGGTCTCGCACCTGTGAAAGGGAGAGGGCCAAGAAGGACAAGGGTTGGCGAGGCATCTGACTCCCCGCACCCCTGAGAAAGGCTAGGTCTGCCCAGCAGGAAGCTGTGGTGTGGATTGCCCACTGGGGAGTCTGCCCAGCAGGCAAGGGAGCCCTCTTCCCACTGCTGCTCAGCTGTTGGCTGGTCACTCCCCGGAAAGTTTGTGGCTTTTGCTTGAACATTACAAACAGAGGCATGGACTCTAGAGACCTGCGGCTGGGGGCTCTCAGCCAAGTGCTAGGTTGCAACCGGGCCTTCCTTGAAAGATGGCCCACCTCCGTGGCCAGAGATGAATTCTTATGTACCAGGTATTGTTGGAATCCTAACTCTGCCACTCAGTACAATTGTGAACCTACGCAACTTACCTAATTTCTCTGGTTGTGCCAATTTTTGGTACTGTTTCAGAGAAAATAATAATACAGTCATCTTTGGACTCTTGCGAGGAATAAGTGAGTCTGTCCAAAATCAAGAAGAGTGGCTGCTTAGAATGAGCCCATAGCTGGTCACCAGCATGTTCTTTTGTGTGTGTGTGCGGGGTGGGTGGGTGGGTGCACGGATGAAACAGGTTTCTATACTTTTTGCATCTTATCTTGTCATGGGAGGTGTCATAAATATACAAGTACTTGAACAGATTACTTTCAGGTAGTGAGCAGTGCAGGTGAAGGCAGTATACATACATATACATGTATGTATATGTGTATATGTGTGTATGTGTGTGTGTGTGTGTGTGTGTGTGTGTGTGTGTGTGTATTTTTTTAAGTACTGGAGGTAAATTCAGGGGCCTTCTACTACTGAGCTACATCTCCAGCCTTCTTTATCTTTCATTTTGAGCCAGAGTCTTGCTAAGTTCCCCAGGTGGGTCTTGAAGTTGGCATCTTCCTGCCTCATTCTCCTGAGCAGCGAGGGCAGAACATTTTTTGACACTTAGAAACTAAAGCATACCACGTAGAATATTTTTTTTGCTGCAAAAATGAATACCTGTATGCAGTCCAGAAACGAACATGTTGGTGAACTTAACTAATAATATATAATGCAGAAGTAAATATAGTTTTATAATAAAGGTTATTCGGGTCGATGGACATATTGGGAAACTTAATAGTATTTATGAAAAAGATTCTGTAGTTGCCCATGCCATGTGGAAGTAAATGTAATTTTATAATAAGTTTACTCAAGATGATGGGGAGTTTTGAAATGAATTAAGATAGAAATTAGCTCTTGACTTATACTTAGGTTAAAAGAGAGAATAAGCCAGGCAGAGTAAAGTGGATTGACAAACTTTCTGATAAGGGCAAGATAGGAAATATTTTAGGCTTTATAGACCATAGCGTGCCTGTGGCCTCTGCTCAGCTCTGCTGTCATAAAATGACAGCAGCCACAGATGAAATGGATGCAGGTGTGTGTGGCATGTTTAAACAGAACATCACTTAAGGACTTTGGAATATGAATTTTATAAAGTTTTTCTCTGGAAAGATTTCTTTTTCAGATTTTCACTTACTTATTTAAAAATGCAAGAAACACTTGAAAAGATTGTAAAGGCCACTGGCTTCTAAGAAAACAGGTGGCCATTTGGATATGGCAGCCCTGGATTAGAAATCTGAAGGACACTGCAAGTCACCAAGTTTAATTAGTGGGACAAGTAAAGCAAAGCAAGAAAAAAATTATTTTTGAGGAGTTGACATTCCCGATTTTAGCTTATCACAGGTGGCCCTAGAGGTTTAGGACATGTGCTAGTGGAGGTTAGTGACTCACTTGTTCAAAGCCTAGCCTCCATTTCTTCTTTTTCTCCACGTGATAGAGAATGTTGCAGCACACGTTAGGTTTACTTCTCAATCTATTATGGTGTTATTGTTTATTAGGATTTCCATTACTTGAGCCAATCAGAACTGGAAACTTTTAATATGTGAATGCATGCCTTGATCTTCCCATGAGAAAACCTAAGGAGCTTCCTCCCCCTGCACCTGTCATCCATGAACTTCACAGCCTACCATTTTGTAGATGGAAGAAAATTCCACAAAATTCCCTGTGACTGGACCCAACCTAAATGTTTAGTCATTAGCTTTTACAAACTGCAGGGCAATGAGTAATTTTGTTATCAAATATATATATTTAATTATATAATATGTACCATGTAATATATTTTATACAGTTGCAGGTGTGGATTTAGAATGAATTTCTAGAAGATTAATTAAATATTATATGTTCCCTGGTACTTTCGCCCTCCAAAGTGATTGTATTGATTTGTAGCAAAAGGGGAGTATCTGTTTTCCTCAGCATATAAAATGCTATCATATTTTTTCTGCTCTGATAAGCAATAGATGTTGTGTTATTTTAATTTGCATTCTCTCATGATTGAAGATGTACATTCCTCCATATGATTATAACATATTGATGTTTTTGGTGCTTATTTACCATTTATTTATTTATTTATTTATTTATTCATACATTTATTTATTTTTGTGCTACTGGGGTGGAACCCAGAGGCATTACCTGTGAGCTACACCCCCATTTCTATTTTTTATTCTTTATTTTGAAACAAGGTCTCACTGAGTTGCATAGGGCCTCACTGAGTAGCCGGGGCTGTCTACAAATCTGCAATCCTCCTGTCTCAGCCTCCCAAATGCTGGGATTACAACTGTGTGCCACCACGCCTGGCTTATTTACTTTTTTTTTTTTTTTTTTTAAGGAGGCAAGGTCTTGCTCTGTTGCCCAGGCTGGTGTTGAACTCTTAAACTTGAGAGATTCTCTGCCTCAGCTCCCAGGTAGCTGGGATCACAAGTCTAACTACTTGGTCTGGTGCTTACTTTTATTGAACTATCTATTCAGGATCTTTGCCAGTTTTTCTATTGGGAATTATTTTCTTATTTATTTTTTGATGTGTATGTAACTGGGGATGGAACCCAAAGACATGCTACATCTGAGCAACACCTCCAGCCCATTTTCTTTTTCTTTTTTTTATCCTGAAATAGGGCCTCACTAAGTGGCTGAAGCTAGCTAGCCCTGAACCTGTTATCTTTCTGTCTTAGCCTCCCAAGTATGGAGATTATAGGCATGCACCACTGTACTCGGTTTTTAATTCCTTTTAAAGGTCTTTGTATTTTGAGAAAATTTTGTATATTGTATTTTTTTTGATGGGGGTAGTATTTATCATTCATCTTTTAACATTGCTTACAGATTTAGAATATCAAGCAGAGGTTTAAAAGTATACTATGTTTTAAGATGTCATATTTGCTTCTTGAATTTTAGAAAATCCTTAGCTAGTATGGCTTCTAAATCTGCTTTCTTTCTGCTTTCCACTTTTTTCCCCCACAGTACTGGGGATGGAGCCCTGGGCATTCTACCTCAGGGGGACACCCCAAGCCCTGTTTTTTATTCTTCATTTTGAAACAGCGTCTCATTCAGTTGCAAAGGGCCTCACTAAGTAGTAGCTCAGGCTGTTACGAACCGCAGTCCTGTCTCAGCCTCCCGAATGCTGGGATTACAAGCTTGCGCCACCACGCCTGCGTCCGCTTTCCACTTTTGTAATTTTTTTGGTAGTAGGGATGGAACCCAGTGGCTTTCTACCTCTGGACTACACTCCTAGACCTATTTTATATTTTATTTGGAAACAGGGTCTCACTAAGTTGCTGAGAGCCTCACTCAGTGGCTGAGTCTGGCTTCGAACCTGTGTGATCCTCCTGTCTCAGCCTCCCAAGTACTGGGACTACAAAGCATACACCACCAGACCTGGCTCTGCTTTCCACTTTTCTTTCTTTTTCCCTCATGTTTAGTTATATTTTCTATAAGTTATTTTACTTGCAGGCATAACCTACATGGGCCACTCCCGTGGTCTGGTCACAGTAAGCCACCACAGTGGGGGCAAGTCGCCTTCCTTTCTGGCAGGAGGCAAGCTTCAGTCTTAGGTCCGTCAGGTGGGGTTCCCTCCTACAGCTGCTTGACCTCTGGCGCCCAGCTTTCCCTCTGCAGTTTCTTCCATTGCTCTCTCCTGGCCAAGTAATCAGGATACATTGCCTTCTCAGAAGGATGCCAGTGACTAAGCACCAGTCCGGAACCTTGTAGCACCGTATCTCTCATAGGAGGTGCCCTCAGGAGAGTCAGGAAAGACAGATGGCTGTGGGAGTAGATTGTACCAGAATTCTTCTGCCTCCCTTGGCAGCTGGCTGGCCTTCCTCACATCCTTTTCATTCCTGTGTTCTTCAAACCGGGCTCTCATCAAACAAGCAAAGTACCAGTATTTGTCCCTGTGGAAACACCACACTTGAGGTGGCGCAGAGCGCGCTTATAAAGCCGCAGCACCTTCTGCTGGTGGGTTAGGTAGGCTGTCTGCGCCGAGCACGCCATGACCGCCCGCTCCCCTTCAGCAATGGCGGGGCTTTCACGCTTTACACTTTTATAAGTGCGTGTTTGATGTTGAGGTCACATGGCCTTCTCCTTTGTGTCTTCTGCTCTTCTTCCATAAGGATGTTTGTCATTGCATGTCGGGGCTGCTGTCATTCTGGATGACCTCATCTCTAGGTCCTTAACTTGGTCTGCAGGTGTCTACGAACAGGTGAGCTTTATCAGGGCCAGGTGGACATACCCTTCATCCTACTATGGCCATTCAACGTGCTACAGTGGTCCTGTTTGATAGTGTTTTTTTTTTTTTTGCCTGTTTTTTTTTCCCCATATTTTATTTTATTTATAAGTGGAACATATTGAAAATGGTGTACATTTAGATTGTGCTTCATGCCCTGCCCCCCATTCCTCTTCCCCCTCCCAATAAAGAGTGTCCAGGTTAACTATGTTATATTTATACTATTACACATATTCCGATGTAGCTCCTCCATTGAACAACCTCAGCGTTCTTCCTCTCCTATCGTTCCATTCTAGCTTTGCTGAGATTTCCCCTCCATCATCTGGAGTCCCTCTGGTATTACCACTACTCCCTAGCTTGGGCATATTAGAGGAAACATATGTCCCTTCTCTTTCTATGCTTGACTAATCTCAACATAATGTTCTCCAGTTCCTTCCATCTTCTTGCAAATGCTATTATTTTATTCTTCTTTATAGCTGAATAGAATTCCATTGTGTGCATTTCCCATAATTTTTGCAGTCCATTCATCTGTTGATGTAGATCTAGGTTGGTTCCATATTTTGGCTATTACAAACTGTGCTGCTATGAACATGGGTATGCATATGTTAATGTAGTTCTCTGATTTCAACCCCTTTGGAAAGATACCCAGGAGTGGTATAGCCGGAACAAATGGTGGATCTATTCTCAATTTTCTAAGGAATCTCCACACTCATCTCCATAGCAGCTGAACTACTTTGCACTCCCACCAACAGTGTAAAAGAGTTCCTCTTTCCCCACATCCTCGCCAGCATTTGTTGTTGTTTGATTTCTTTATGCTTGCCACTCTGATTGGGGTTAGATGGAATCTCAGCGTAGTTTTGATTTGCATCTTCCTGATGGCTAGTGTTGTTGAACATCTTTTCATGTATTTATTGGCCATTTGTATCTTTTCTTTTTTGAAGTGTCTATTCAGTTCAGTTGCCCATTTCTTGATTGGCTTGTTTGTTTTGTTAGTGTAGAGTCTTTTGAGCTCTTTGTATTTTCTGGATATTAGCTCCCTATCAGAGTGGTGGCTGGTAAAGATCTTCTCCCATTCTGTAGGCTTCCTCTTTAGGTTCTTGATGGTTTCCTTTGATGAGAAGAAACTTTTTAGTTTGATGAGATCCCAATGTCTCTTAATTTGCTCTGTACTCTCTTGTCAGTTTCTTAAGCCACTCTCTGGGTGTTTGGAGACCTTTCTTTCCTTTGAAAGCTTTAGGTTTAGGTGTCAGGGCATCTGGTGTCACTGTTAATAAATTCTGTACAATTCCCAGGTTCTGTGTATTTCCAGCCTGTAGTCAGCGCCTCTGCACTCACCACCCTAGATTCAGGCCTGTGCTTCCCTACAGCAGGGGTGGAGGATTTCCAAAGTAGTCTTGGAACCTCCCCCTGAGGCCCTGTGCAGGTATTGCGTCTTGATGACTTTTCCTGTGTCTCTGCAAATTTTAACCGGGCTAGCCCATGTGGTCCCAAGATGCACCCTGGGCAAAGGGTTGCTGTAGGGTCCTGGGGTGCACGCAATTACTGCCAGAGCGCTGCCAGGTCCTAGGACGTGGGCTGGGTGCAGGGCTATCACTGGACCCAGGCCCGGGTGGGCACAGACGCCTAGCTCCTGGTCCAGGGCTTGGGCAGGGTGCACAGGGCTAGAGCCAAATCTAGGGCTTGGGCTGGGTGCTCTAGACTAGCTCTGAGTCTCCGGCTAAGGGGTGGGTGCAGATAGACAGTAGTGGGTCTGGGGTGCGGGGCGGGTGGTGGCGGGTCTGGGTGCACAGGTGGAGCACAGGGTCTAGCACTGGTCTCTGACTTAGGGAGGGCACAGGAGGGTAGCGCTAGGTCCCAGGGTGTGAGGCGGGCATCCACAGCTAGTGCTGGACCCCTGGGGCACGGGCTGCGTGCCCAAGGCTAGCTCCCAGTCTCAGGGAACGTCTCATGGAATAGGTAGGGCGTACACAGCTATTGCCATCCTGGATAGTGGGCTGGGCCTCTGAGGTTAGCACCTGGCCTGAGGCAGGGTGCTCAGGCTAGGTGCACAAGGTGAGCGCTGAGTCTAGGGGTGCGGGTGGCTGGGGCCCGGGCAGGGCACATGAGGATATTGCTGGGTTCTGGGGCGGGGGACATGCACCCAGGGCTAGTGCTGGACCTGGGGCACATGGTAAGACCCACAGCTTCTCTGGACACACTTAGATACCTGGCTTCCTTGATCCAGGTGTCTGGAGGACTCACTGTGCTTCTGTGGTCCTGTCTTTGGTGAGCACACAGGCTTCTGGCTCGGGTGCTGCTCGCTGCTTAAGATGTTGGAGCTCTATGTCCTCTTTCAAACTCTTGGGTTATTTTGCCAGGGTGGTGTCAGTCAGGTCCAAGGATTGCAGTTTGGGCCGGCAACCCATGCTGGCGTCAGCGGGCAGCCCGGTTGTGTCTGCAGCAGGTCCAATGCCCGAACTTTTTTTTTTTTTTTTGTAGTGGATCTTGCAGTTCAGGGCTTCTGGATTTCTTCTGTTAAGGTTCCTGGGTCTGTTTTGGTTCCTGAGATATATTTATTTTCTTGGTTAAGATGCTGACTTCTAGGTAGTTGAACTTTATTTATTTCAGCTACTGAGAAGTGCAGTAGCCATTTTCCAACTCCTGTTTCATAGTTTATCTGATTTTTCCCTCTAGTGGTTGATGTAAAGAATTATATTCCTAACATAGATTTGAATCATTAACGCTCCTGAAATGAAATATATTTTCAAATTCCTCTCAAAAGGAAAATTATTTTGTTACATCCAGGGCCTAGGTTCTGCTAACAGCTTTCATGGTTTCATTCCATTTCGCAACTTGAAATAGCAGGTGACTGAGGACATCTAGTAGCTCATTTTTATCTTTCCTGTTTTCATAACTTTTGACTTTTTAATTTCAAAAATGTATCTACAATAAGTCTAGCTCCTTTCTTCATTTTTTGAGGTACATGATCTATCAAACTCAGTTGGTACTGTGTTAAATGAGAGTAGTAACCATCAAACTCTTATGGTTTCTGAATTCAAAAGGTGTGAACCCAAAGAACATCCCTATGAATTATCTATTTTTCATGTGTTCTTAAGGTCATTAATAAGGAACAGAAACAGATATATAGCTTGTAACTTTGGAGAAGTTTTATATTTTTTCATTTAGTTACCTCTTAGAAAGTTTGGAAATTCAAAGACGTTAGCAAAAATATTGATTATGAATGGGGTTCAGGTTTATAATGATAGATGATATTATGCACTTCCTAGTTCCAATCCCCTGTTTCAAAATTGAGTATAAAAGCTGTCTGCAGAGTAGATTTATTTGTACTGATCCTGTTTTCTAGCACAAAATCCTTAAACACATCCAGTAATGTGTAGACCAAATATATTAACTGGAGATTGTAAACTATATTTTTAAGGTTACAGTTATAACTCTTTAAGTGTGATGAAATGCCTTCCTTTTTACTCGCCTCAATAAAATCTATCATTTGTTGTACTAAAGCCTTTATGGCCGAGCACATGACCGTCCCTTTGCTGAAGCAAAACAGAAACACAGTGAATGTGGTTCTGTTATTATCCTGACAATTTTTTTTTTACAAGCTACTTCCATATTGAAGTTTCATTCTTCACTCAGAAATGGGATGCTAATGTCCCGGAGTTGAGTAGTTCGTGTGTTTTTCTTTTGTTTCCTTGTTTTGGGCTTAGTGCGTATAAATTCTCAGTTACTGTGAAGCTCAGCAGCTTTGCCCATTAAAACATGATCATAGAAAATTAAAACATGCTGGAAGGGATCTTTGTCATCATTGTAGTCTTTCTCCCCCTCCCTCGTTTTAAGAAGATAAAATTAAAATCTACCTAGAAAACTGGAGTGACTCTCACAGGCTAGGTATTTGTCCTGGTGGGGTCTCTAATAAAACCTTATTGTTTAAATATAAAGCATTATTGTCCTTTGGATGTCTTTTGGTTTCTGTTTAATTGTCAACGACAGTCGCTATATGAACTTTAAAAAATATAAATAAATGTGGCTTTTTTTTTTTTTTGGTGGTACTAGGGATGGAACCCAGGGGCCTTCTACCTCCGGCCCAACTCCCAGATCTATTTTATATTTTTATTTGGAAACAGGGTCTCTTAAGCCAGTTGAGGCTGGCTTCAAATCTGCGCGATCCTCCAGTCTCAGCTTCCCAAGTGTGTACCACCACGCCCGGCTAATGTGACTCTTTAGTCTCAAAATATAATCTATTTCTTTGTTTTATATTTCTAAGATATACTCAAAATTAATTTCAAGCTGTAATTAGTTATTAAGATTCTTAATGAAGCCAGGCGTGATGTCACACACTTGTAATACCAGCATTCCGGGAGGCTGAGGCTGGAGGATCACAGTTCAAGGACAGCCTCAGCTACTTAGTGAGGCCCTCCATAACTTAGACCCTGTTTCAAAATAAAGAATTATAAAACAGGGTAGGGGGTGTAGCTTGGAGGTCAAATGCCCCTGGGTTCCATCCCCAGACCCCCCCCCCCCCAAAAAAAAAAAGACTCTTACTGAAGATATTTCAAAAGTTACTTAAATTATAAAGGATAAAAGAAAATAAAAACTTTATCATTAATAGGCCGGGCGTGGTGGTGCACGCTTGTAATACCCGTGCTTGGGAAGCAGAGACAGGGAGGATTGTGCAGGTTCGAAGCCAGCTGCGCTGGCGTAAGAGACCCTGTTTCAAAAATATAAAATAGGTCTGGGAGTTTAGCCCGGAGGTAGAAGGGCTTCCAGGAACCCCAGTACCACCACCAAAAAAAAAAAAAAAAAAAAAAGTAGTGGTCATTTTGATGTATTTTCTTCCCTGTTTTTGGCCTCTTCATAGATTCAGTTAGTAGTATCAGTTTTATTTCTTGCCTTTTAATTTATGATAAGCATTTTCCTTTTCCTCAAGTTTCCTTTGAAAGACTCAGTTTTATGGATGTATGAAATTTTGTTTAGATATACCATGACTTGTTTAATTCTTTCTCTAATCACTGACCTCTTCTAATTTTTGTCTGTTATAAATTGTACTTACAAGCTGAGGATCACGTGATGGTGCCTGCACTAATCCCAGTACTTGGAAGTTTGAGGCAGGTAATCACAGGTTAGAGGCCAGCTTCATCAACTTAGCCAGACCCTCAACAATTAAGTGAGATCCTGTTTCAAAATAAAAAATAAAAAAGGGCCAGGGATGTGGATCGGAGGTAGAATGCCCCTAGGTTCAGTTCCCCAGTACAATAGTAATAATAATGATAATGATAATAATAATGATAATGATAATAATATCATATTTAAATGAAGGAGTCAGACTTTCTGTCAGATTTAGTGACTGTTACTTTAGGATGGAGTTCTCAGAAGCAGGAGCTACATCCTAAGTTTGGATTATAGACATGTACCGCTACACCTGGCCTCTCAATTTTCTGTAGTAAAACTTTCAAAATCATTTCTTCTGGCTCTTTGAGTATGCAGTACATAATTGTGATCTGTTGTCTCCATACTATGTGATGGTATCCCAGGGCCTCACAGCTCTTGTCTAACTGTACCTGTTGATCAAAATTTCCCCAGCCCTCTTTCCTCAGGAACTTAATTTTATTTAATCTTTTTCTTTTCTTTTCTTTTGGTACTGGGTTTGAACTAGGGACATCCTCTGAGCCACACCCCCAGCCCTATTTTCTATTTTGTTAAGAAACAAGGTTTCACTAAGTTGTGGAGGGCCTCCTTAAGTTGCTGAGGCTGGTGTTGAACTTGTGATCCTCCCTTCTCAGGCTCCGAGGAACTGGGATAACAGGCACTTGGCACCATGCCTGGCTCCCTGGTGTATTTTAGCTTGGATGCTTTTGATCACCTGGTTTTCTTGGGCCCAGGGATTAAAACCTTATGCTTGCTTTAGTAGCAGCTCTGGGGAAGGACTGAAGACCATATGATCATACTTTGATTACGAGATAAAATTTATTTTTATTTTTATTTAGTTATTTATTTTTTTGGTGGTACTGGGGTTCCTGGAAGCCCTTCTACCTCCGGGCTACACTCCCAGACCTATTTTATATTTTTGAAACAGGGTCTCTTACGCCAGCGCGGCTGGCTTCGAACCTGCGCGATCCTCCTGTCTCCGCCTCCCAAGCGTGGGGATTACAAGCGTGCGCCACCACGCCCGGCCTTACGAGATAAAATTTGACTTCACAAACATTGAAGCTAGCGGGATAATAGGTGTCTTTAAGCCAAGAAACAGAGTATTGAATAATGGCTACTCATTGTGTGTACCCTGCTTTTTCTGACCTCCCTCCTAGTGTTGATGAGATAGATATTTTTCCCATTGTGTGAAGGAAGGAACTCTCTTATACAGAGCACTGGCATAATTTGCCTAAATCATATTGTATTTAAATAAAGGAATCAGACTTTCTGTCAGATTTAGTGATCCTTAGTTTGTTAGCTATTTTTATTTGTTTTAATAAAAAGTGTATTTTCTTAAGACAAAGCAAAAATGACACTTACACCCCCCCCCCCCCCCCCCCCGCACACGCGCGCGCACGTGTGCTGGAGATTGAACCCTGAGGCCTCCTACCTCTGAACTGCACTCCCAGCTCTTTTTTTGTTTTGACACAGGTCTAGCTAAGTTGTTTGGAGTCTCCCTGGCTGACATTGTTCTGTAACCTGTGATCCTCCTACCTCAGCCTCCCAAGTACTAGGATTATAGGCATGTGGCTGAGCACCTAAAATATGTTCCAGAGTTATACCATTGCAGATGGCCGTGCCACTGTGCCCCTTATGAAGGCCGCTCCCGAAAGCTGTGCAGTACTACGTGTGATGGGGAATCTCTTGTCCCAAAGGCCAGCGGGCACCCAACACTGTTGTGTGTTAATGAACTTGGGATGTGGAGTAGAAGCTGCGTGGGTTCAAGCTCTAACTCTGACATTTGCTCATGGAACTGGAACCCTTTCCTGAAGCCTTGCCTTGGTTTTCCCACTTTTCTAACCTTGCTAGCCCCACTCCCCCAAATCAGGTAGCCTTTAGCGTTTTCAATGATACTTGGGTGGCAAAAGCTGGATAAAGTTTCAGAGACCAGAGGGGAAGCAAGATGACGATGCCCACTTCGTCCCTTCTCAAGAAGGTCTCGGAGTGTAGGCTTGACTTTTTAAAATCAGTTGTTTTCAGTTCATTTTAAAAGAACATTGGCCCAATACAAAAGAGATCATGAGAACTGAGTGCTGACAAAAAGCATGTTTTCACACACATGGACAGTGCATTTATATGTCCTTTAGTTATAAATAATAATGACATATTGAAATGACATCTAGAAGGTAATAATCTATTTTTGTGTACAGGCATTCCGTGTTTTGTAGATCACATGTTAGGGGTACATTTTTCTATTAAGTTTTCAGTTTTAAAATAAATATTTAATTGATAGAAGCTGGTTATATAAATGAACATGCCACCCTTTATCCTTACAGTGAACTTAAAACTATTATTGTATATTGACTTTTCTCTTTTGTGATTTTTAAGCTTTTGGTTAAATGTGACAGTAAAGATTTAAAATATAAGATTTATGAGTGAGTTATTTTGGGACAAAAGTGCCCTTTTTTGGCCATCTCAAGTTTTTTTTTGATAATACATGATTTCTGTGAGTCCCTTGTAAATTTAAACATAATAAGCTAAAATACGTTCACATTGGTGGTATATACTAGACAGCTTATTTTTTTTTTCTTGTCACTTTTAGGATTCTGAGTAATAATAAAATATCTGAACTGAAGAATGGCTCATTTTCCGGGTTAAGTCTCCTTGAAAGATTGTGAGTATTCTTTCATTATCATTTCTTACTATTTAATGCATTTTATTATAAACCTATTGCCAAATCTCCAGCTATTCAAGATAAAGCATGAGTCTCCCCAGTATTTTCATTATGCAAAATTTCAAGAATTTAATTTTAAAAACCAAGTTTTCAAGTAGAATCCTGCACACTTTCTGTAAAGGGCCAAATAAGTAAAATAAATAATCAGATTTAAGTTTTGGGGGGACATGTGGTTTTTCACCCTGACTCGACTCTGCCATTGTGTGTGAGGTCAGTCATAGTCAGTACTTTCAGAAGTGTTACATAAAACAACAGAACAACAATAATAAAAACCAGGTGAGGTGGTGCACACTTGTAATCCCTGTACTTGGGACGCTGAGATAGTAGGATCGTGCAGGTTCAAAGCCGGCCTCAGCTACTTAGTGAGGCTCTTAGCAACTTAGACCCTGTTTCCAAATAAAGTATAAAAATAGGTCTGGGAGTGTAGCCCAGAAGTAGAAAGTCCCTGGGTTCCATCTCCAGTATAAAACACACACACACACACACACACACAATAATAATAATAATAATAATAATAATAATAATAAATCAAAGTGATGTCTTCCAGTTAAATTGTATTTTAGAGCCAACCATGGTGGCACACACTTGTAATCCCAGCATTTGGGAGGCTAAGACAGGAGGATCACAGTTTGCAGACAGCCCCAGCTACTTAGGGAGGCCCTTTGCAACTCAGTGAGACCCTGTTTCAAAATAAAGAAAAAAAAATAGGCCTGGGGGTGTAGTTCAGAGGTAGAATGCCTCTGGGTTCCATTCCTAGTACCACACATACACCAAAAGAACAAAACAACAACAGCAAAAAAATAAACACTGTATTTTATAAAATAAGCCATTGATCAGTGGTTTAAAGGAGAGATGATGTTTTGAAATTCTGTATCATGAAATGTGTATGTCTTTTAAAATGAAGTTGAAAAAATAACCAAGGGGGAAAACTTTCAGATTATCTGAGCTCTTCGGTGTTTTTGAATGTAGTCTTACTTCGGTTAAAATTTAGTCTAGTTTTCCTTATGAACTGAAACTGGAGTGGAAGCCACCCCACCTACCCCACACCTGCAGCCCTCAACCCTGCGCTAGATGAGGACCCCCACTACCTCACCTCTTCCGGGCCACCCTGATGTGTCCTACAGAGTACCCCAGGGGTTGAGTTGCTGAGCACAGTGCAGTTTCCCCAGCGGTATGCCTTCTGTCTCTTTCTTTTTTAACATCCTACTTTTGTACTGGGATTTCCTAGGATAAGCCCTCCCCTTTCACCTCTCAACTAAAGTCAAATGTGTTTATCTACCCCTCTCCTTTTTTTTTTTTTTTTGCTACTGAGGACTGAACCCAGGACATTCTACCTCTGAGCAACACCCTGAACCCTTTTTTTGTGTGTGTGTGGTGGTACTGGGGTTCCTGGAAACCCTTCAACCTCCGGGCTACACTCCCAGACCTATTTTATATTTTTATTTGGAAACAGGGTCTCCTAAGCCAGTGCGCGTGGCTGGCTTTGAACCTGCACGATCCTCCTGTCTCTGTCTCCCAAGTGCGGGGATTACAAGCCTGCGCCACCAAGCCTGGCTGAACCCTTTTGTTGTTGTTGTTGTTGTTGTTGTTGTTGTTGTTGTTGTTGTTATTTTTGATTTCAAAGCAGGATCTTGCTGAGTTGCTGAGGCTGGCCAAGATTCCTGTGCTCCTCCCATCTCAGCCTCCCAGGTACTTGAGATCACAGGAATGTTCTACCACACTCAGCTTACATTTACATCTGTGACTGGGAGAATTCCACCTAAGACATACAAAAGCCAAACAGATGTTTGTGTTTGAGATTTGGTTAGTTAGAGACCTCTGAAGATAAGATAACCAGACAGTTTAAAAATATGGCAGAGTAGAGCATAGTATATAAAAAGTTTAGTAGAATGAGGAATTACGCAACCAGAGTCAAAATTTCAAGGCTGTGCCCTTAAAATTCGTGGAGCTGAAAAATACAGAATAAGGGATAGGATTTGTAGTCTAGGACAGGGAGGGAGGGAGGGTGGGGTGGTGTAAGGGCCAGCTCAGTTGACCTAGTAAACATGTCTTAGAGATCAAGAAATATGGAGATCCATCCATCCATGGCAGTTTTTTTTTGGTTCAAGTTATAGAATAAGAATTCTCCCCATCCTATCTCATTTAGACTTTTTTTTTTTTTGAGGTACTAGGGTTGGAATCCAGGGGCATTCTACCTCTGAGTGACACCCCCAGCCCTAATATTTTTTTTATTCTTTATTTTGAAACAGGGTCTCACTGAGTTGCAAAGGGCCTCACTGTCTGTGAACCAGGATCCTCCTGTTTCAGCCTCTCAAATGCTGGGATTACAAGTGTGCGTCACCACACCCGGTTTCATTTATACTTTTAATTGGGATTTTTACATTTGTTCATCCATTCCCTCTCTCCCTCCCTCACTTCCCTTTCTCCCTCTTCTTGTTAGAATGCTGTCATTCTTGTATTTTGTTACATCACTTAATTATCACTATTTAGTGACAGACATGTTTTCTAACCACTGATGTAAGGATTGCACACAGGATCAGTGTGTCTGACTGCCAAATTCTAATTCCATATCAAGGGATAGATCCAGGCTACCAATGTTATGCAGATTTCTTCCTAGCTGTTGACAGAGTCTTGTTCTAGCCAAGAAGGGATGATGGGCAGCTTGCTGTAGGTTCTGGAGAAAAATTTTGTAGCTACTAAAGAGATAACAAGAAGAATACCTTTTTTTTTTTCTTCATGACTTTTTGCTTTTAGGGATTTGGGGACCCGAATACCATGTTGTGGCTAAGGATCAGTTAGCCTGAAGGCACAGTCCTGTGCTGAGGATGGTAGGTCCAAGAGGTGGGCGGAACCAGCCAACAAGGTTGGTCTGCTTAACTCTTTTAGTGGGAGAGCTTTGTTTCTTGATGGCCAAAGACCTTTGAAGCTGAGGGCTCTGATCACATGCATTGGGCGTGCTTTCCTAAAGGAGTGCTTTTACTAGGAACTACTAAAATGGTCTTTTAATGTAGCTACAGCACTTCTTTGTGTTTTAATGATCCAGTGTATTCAAACCCAGCTTTACATCCTAAGGTTAGACCTATGTTTACTAGGCACGCTGTGGATTGGTGGGGGAGGGGGATGTTAAATGAGAGAGTCTGACTCTAAATATCTTCTGGCAATGCCTGATTAATATGGCTATTATTAAATATTATATAATATGTCGAGAATTTTTTATTATTAAAGGAAAAGTGTATCTTTAAATCATATTACAGTATTCTGTTATTCATGAGAGGTATTTTGTAGAAACACATGCAGTTCATCATTGACCACAAATTTATGTTCTGCTTTAGCTAAATCAGTTCCTCTTGTAGACGCTATTTAAAACCTGAGAAGGGAAACTTATGTTTTAAAAAAATGGAACCGACATTATATATTTCTATTTCCATAGCTTTTTTAGCTTATGAAAAACAAATAAAAAACACGTACATTGAGTTGTCTGGTAAAATTCATTTTAACTCTTTGAGGTACGTATACCTCAAAGGGTCAAGGTCAGGGCCAGTTGTGGAGGGACAAATAGGAATCAGTAAGTTGGGGCTTCAGTAAGTTGGGGCTCATGATTTATTGAATTCCCTGTGACTGCCCTAAAAATACTTAAAGTGGAGAGGTCTGCAAACTTTTTAAGTTGGGGACAAAGAATAAATTCTATTACGAAAATTTTTAAACGTACAGAAAAACGGAAGGACAAGACCATAATCTTCCGTGTTACCAATTTACATATTTATGTTTAACGCTTCAGTAATTATTAACAGTTTCCATTATTTTCCCGCCCTGTATTGGAATATGCTTACATGTATACACTTGCTGAATTATTTGAAGGTCAATTGCAGATATCATGACACTATTTTTACTGAGAAACGCAAATGATTATGAATGAGATGCAATATTCTCTACCCGGTCTGTCTTTATGACTATCCTAGTGATTTTGTGGCTAACCATAATTCACTAAAAATATTTTTATAGCAAAGGTTATTTAACATTCTGTCTCTCAGCCTGGGTTTATTTTTTTATCCATTTATCCATCTACCCGCCTGCTATATATCAAGTGTGTCCTTCTCACTGCGCACAGCAGGCCCTGGTCTTGGGGAACTTGTGGTATCTTCACAATGGCAGTTTACACAACCTAGTACCGTGTAAGAGATGTCTGCCAGGGAGGGCGTGAAGCATAGAAAACTGTTGTTTAGATTTTTTTTGTTGTTGTTGTTGTTTTTCATTTTCTGGATGGAGGAATGGTATTTAATCCAAAGCCTTATGAAAGAGTAGGAGTTAGCCAGGCAAGAAAGGAGAGCTAGGGTGAGGATGTAGGGTGGGGGAGATTGAGATGTGTGTCAAAGACAGGGGAACCTATGTGTAAAGGTCTAGTGGTGAGATAAAATAAGCCTGTTTGGTGTGTGTGTGTGTGTGTGTGTGTGTGTGTGTGTGTGTGTGTGTGTCTGTCTGTGTGTGTGTGTGTTGCTGGGGATGGGACCCAGGACCTCAGGCATGTTGATCCAGCACTTCACCACTGAGCTTCACCCCTAGCCTGAAAATGACCCTTTCTAGAAACATACTGAAATGTGCCCTGAATATATGAAGTGAATGAGATGGAGGAAGGGCTGGGGGCGACAGAAAGGCAGAGTTTGGAGTAGGGAAGACAGCCCAGGCCAGGGCGCTGGAGAACCTTGTGCGTTACTTCAGACTTTGAACTTTCTCCTGAGGAGACTGGAGCTTCTGGAGATTGTAAGGAGAGCATCTCCAGGGTCAGGTTCATGGTTAGAAAGATCACGAAGAGGAGGATGGTTGAGAGGTGAGGGTGGGAGCTGTGTGCCATAGCATCGGAGTTAGGGTGGTGATGGAGAGGAGGAAGGAGAAGCCCGTGACTTCCAGACATTATTGATTACCCTGTGTAATTGTTTCTTTTTTTTTAGCCTAGATTTTTAGATATATAACACAGTTAAGAGAATACTACTACAGCACCTTGATTTAATCCCACTCAATTTTGGGGGCATGTTTTCTTTATCTTAATCTCCCTACTGCTGGGGGTATAAATTTACTTAGTTTCTTTAGTAAATTTCCACTCAGTCTGAGATATGCTTAAGTCCTGGCCACTTAGTAACATCAAGAACTTGGCAAAGCCAGGCGTGGTGGAACACGCCTTTAATCCCAGTTACTTAGATTCTGAGACAGAAGAATCACAGGTTCCAGGCCAGCCTCAATTACTTATCAAGATTTGAAGTCACCTCGTGAGATCCTGTTTGAAAACAAAAATAGAAAGGATTAGGGATGTAGTTCATATGTAGAATGCCCCTGGGTTCAATGTTCAGTACCCTCCACCCCCCAAAATTAAAATCCCAAACCTAGGCCAAATTTCTCAATCTTTTACACATGACTTTCCTTATCTGAAGTAACGATACTACCTCCCAGGGGAATTGTGAGATCTACACAGGATGATATGTGATAGACACCAACTCATTGGCTGCAGCGATTTGTGTAACCCAGAGTTAGAGCCCGGTTTCAGGTACCTCCCAGCCCCGGAGCTGGGGTATTTGTCCTGGGGTGAGGGCTCTTCCCAGGGTGACACATGCCTTCATCTCCAGTGTTCACAGATTGAGTCTCAGGGGTGGCCAGGAGGAAGCCGTAGGGAGAGTTGCCTGTAGAAGGACCAGTATCTGCTGCAGACATTGTAGCTCTCTGGGCCTGAGGCGGGTGCCCTGAGAAAAGGGACACGTGCTGTGGTATTTAAAGCAGAGAATCAATCCGTCAATTACTCTTTCTTTCTTTCTTTCTTTCTTTCTTTCTTTCTTTCTTTCTTTCTTCCTTTCTTTCTTTCTTTCTTTTTTTTTTTTCTTTCACTTACTGGTGGATTGTAGTCATACATCTTAATGGATGGAGTACTAGATGGTGGAGACATATCCATGCACATACCACTCATTTAGACCTTTCCTGATTCCCACCCTATTCCCTCCCCTCTTGCTTCTTCTCATGTTTGGCTTAGTGATTGACCTTGATATGTTTGTGAATGTATATCATACACATTGGGGAATCTCCCTCTGCATGGTTTTCCTTTTTCTGTTCCAGTTGCTACACCAAGAACCATTTCTTTACTCATAGTTAAGAGGAGAGCTTAAAGGTTTGCTGAAAGTCTAGAGAGAAGGGTTTACCGAGTGTCTTCTAAGACTTTTTATTATTCTCTGAATACATTTCGGGAAGCTTTCTATTTTCCCCCATATTGTTAATTCTTTGTACCCCAAACACCTTAGAGTCTGGAATGAAAACCCTCTAAGAGTTAGGCTAGCTACCAACATTACAAAGTCATTTCCTTTTTCTTTTTCTTTTTTTTTTTTTCTTTTTTTTTGGGTGGTACTGGGGATAGAACCCTTCTACCTCTGGGCTATACTCCCAGACCTATTTTATATTTTTATTTGGAAATAGGGTCTCTTAAGCCAGCAAGGGGCTTCGAAACTGCACGGATCCTCCTGTCTCCGCCTCCCAAGTGCAGGGATTATAAGCGTGCGCCACCACCCCGGTGCCTTTTTCTTTTTATAGAATATATAATTATCTGGATTCTGGTCAATGCAAAAATTAGTAATTAGATCACAGGTTTTATATTTGTGTTCATTTCCTTTTTTAAAAAAAGAGTTGTTAAGTGCACAGAGGGGCTGTTTAGTTCTATTTAGATAAAACTGACTGATGGGGGTGGTGTGCAGTAGAATCAGTGCTAACCCTAATCAGGGAGGAGCTCACTATGATGTGTTAGAAGGGGGTAAGACAGGAGAAAGCAGGCTAGGGTTTGTTGGAGGGCTTTTGTCTTCACAGGATTTATGGGTCTTACTTCCAGAGACACAGGCTTTGAATTGCCATTCATTCTCTACTCCTGTGTATTAAGCAGCGTGGACAGCGTGGGCAGCCAGAGCAGACACGAGAGGAATGTTGGGCTTACAGGAAATCCCTGACCACCACCACTGAGGAACGAAATGGGGCCGCATCAGAGTGGTGCGTGATTTCTCCAGGAAACCTACCCAGAAGCCAGCTCCAGTGCTGTAAATTTTATTCTATTAAAATAAGCTGTTAGAGCCGGGCATGGTGGCGCACGCTTGTAATTCCCACGCTTGGGAGCCTGAGACAGGAGGATCGCACAGGTTCGAAGCCAGTCCCAGCTACTTAGTGAAGCTGTCAGCAACTTAGTGAGACCCTGTTTCCAAATAAAATATAAAATAGGACTGGGACTATAGCCCGGAGGTAGAAAAGCCCCCAGTATCACCAAAATAATACAAATAAAATAAATTAATAAAAAATAAGGTCTTAGAAAACAAATACTAAGCCAGGCATGGTGGTGCATTCTTGAAATCCCAGTACTTGAGAGGCTGAGAGAAGAGGATCGCGGGTTTAAGGACAGCCTCAGCAAGTAGTGAGACTTTCGCCAACCTAGTGAGACCCTGTTTCCAAATAAAAATAAAATAGGGCTGGGGATATATGTGGCTTGGAGGTAGAATGCCCCTGGGTTCCAACCCCAGTACCAAAAAAAAAAAAAAAGAAGAAAAAAAAAGAAAAGAAAAATTAAAAAAAAGAAGGAAGAAAGAAAACAAATATTATGGTATGAATAGGCCTTACAATAGTGATTTCTCATTTGCTGGTGAAACTGAAGTTGAACATGCCCCTAGAATCAGACGAAAGGCTCTGCTTGCTGCAATGTCGTCCACAGAGTCTTTTTCTTAAGAAAAAGACCTTCACAGTGAAAGGATGCCGGGTGCTTTATGAGTTGGAGGGGTTTGGGAAGGCAAGTGGGGATTGCTCTCTCAGTCATTTAGACTGTCTGGGCCTGACTGGAGTACCCATGACAAAACAATAGTTATTCAAGTTCCCCATGATACAGGCCACCTTACACTGTGGTAACAGGTGGCATCAGGGGCCAGGAGTGACTTCCAGGACAGCCTTTTAATTCTTAAATAAATGAAGGGACTCAGGAACTTTAGAGACACTTGCTCTCCTGGCCTGTCTTGAGCCTTCCTCTGCATACCTGTGTTATTTCACCAATAACACAGGTGGATCTCTAAGCTGCATGTGGTCATGAAGGGTGCTGTAGGAAGCTCAGATGTGGCTGGGAAAAAAAAGGGACAAGCCTGTCATTAGTAGGTTTTGACTTTCAGGGAAAGAGCAGCTGGAAAGAGTTTCTGCTGACAGATGACCGGAAGCCACTCTGCCTTAGAAGACAAGGTTAGGAGCCAAGACACCTCCAGGTGTCTGGCCCAGCTGAAGTGTGCGCCAGCCACCTGCAGGAATGTGGTCCCAGGTCCGGGCCGTCTCCATCAGCTCCCAGCAGGGGTGTGTGTGTGTGTGTGTGTGTGTGTGTGTGTGTGTGTGTGTGTTGGTGGTAGTGGTGCTGGAGGTTGAACCCAGGAACATTCTGTCTCTGAGCTACATCCCCAGCCTTTCTTATTCTTATTTATTTTATTTGTTTATTTTTTTTTGGTGGTACTGGGGGTGGAACCCAGAGGCTTTCTACCTCTGGACTATACTTGCAGACCTATTTTATATTTTATTTGTAAACAGGGTCTCACTAAGTTGCTGAGAGCCTCACTAAGTAGCTGAGGTTTGGCTTCGACCCTTTAAGATTCTCCTCTTTCAACCTCCCAAGCACTGGGATTACAAGCGTGTGCCACCATGCCCAGCCTTTTTAAAATCTTATCTTTAGACAGGGTCTGCTGGGTGTGGTGGCGCAGCTTGTAATCCCAGCATTTGGGAGGCTGAGATAGAGGATTGTGGTTTGAGGACAGCCTCAGCTACTAGTTAGTGAAGCCCTTTGGAACTCAGTGAAACCCTGTTTCAAAATAAAAATAAAAAATAGGGCTGGGGGTGTAGCTTGGAGGTAGAATACCCCTGGGTTCCATCCCCAGTACTGCAAATACATACATACAAACATACATAAATATGTACATACATACATACATAGGAGTCTCATTCAGTTGCCCAGGCTGGACTCCAATTTGCAGTCCTCCTGCCTTAGCCTCCTAAGTAGCTGGGATTACAAGTGTGTGCTCCCGTACCTGACTTTATCTATTGTGATTTTACAAATAATTCATATCCTCACTTTATAGAAAACCAGAGAGGCATTGAGTCGAGGGGGCGAGGAGTAAAAGGCCAACTGGTAGGAATTTTAGTGTATATTTGTGGTTTATTTATTTACTTATTTATTTATTATAGTCCTGGGGATTCAACCAGGGGCATTCTGCTTCTGAGTTATATATACCCCCTCAGTCCTACTTTTTAATTTATTTTTTGAAACAGGGTCTTACTAAGTTGCTAAGAGCCTTACTAAGTTACTGAGGCTGGCTTGGAACCTGAAATTCTCCTGTCTCGGCCTCCCAAGTACTGGGATTATGTGTGTGTGTGCCACCATGTCTGGCTAGAGTGTGCTTTTTTTTTTTTGGTGGTACTGGGGATGGAACCCAGGGGCCTTCTACCTCCGGGCTGCACTCCCAGACCTATTTTATATTTTATTTGGCGGAAATAGGGTCTCTGAAGCCAACAAAGCTGGCTTTGAACCTGTGCAATCCTCCTGTCTGTGCCTCCCAAGTGTGGGGATTACAAGTGTGCGTCACCACGCCTGGTGTAGCATGTGCTTTTTTTTTTTATTGGTGGTACTGGGGTTCCTGGAAACCCTTCTGCCTCTGGGCTACACTCCCAGACACCTATTTTTTTTTATATTTTTATTTGGAAACAGACTCTCTTAAGCCAGTGAGGCTGGCTTTGAACCTGCGCCATCCTCCTGTCTCTGCCTCCCAAGCGCGGGGATTACAAGCATACGCCACCATGCCTGGCTAGAGTGTGCATTTTTGAGTTTATTTTCTTAAATTCAGTTTAATGATGTTTGTCATAAATGCAACCACTGGTGTACTTTGATAACCAAAATATGACATACTAAGGAAAAAGTTACAGAAGTGATTTATATGATTGTAGCTTAGTGATAACTTTGAACTTGTCAGTGTTTGGGCAATGTGCTACTTAGGCCGATATTTCTGGAATTTGAATTCTAACTCCATGACTTAGTGCTCATTATCCTGGCTTATGTTTTTACTTCCCTTTCCTCCAGTCTTGATTGTTGCTATTATTTCTGTATAGCAGATAAAGGTAGTACACCTAAATATTTGTTACATTGTTGATGTGTGAGCAACTTTTATTTTTGACAGGGACCTTCGAAACAATCTCATCAGCAATATAGATCCAGGTGCCTTTTGGGGACTGTCATCACTAAAAAGATTGTGAGTACCTGAATTGCTTGGTTCTGAGTTTGAATGGTTTCATTCTACTTTAAAGTGATTAAAATGTGTATTTATTATTTTATTTATTTTTCTTTTTCTTGTGGTACTGAAAATTGAACCCATTTTGAAACAAAGTCTCACTAAGTTGCTGAGACTGGTGGCAAACCTGCAGTCCTCCTGTCTCAGCCTCAAGAGGATGGGGTTACAGGCATGCACCACCAGGCTTGGCTTCTTATGTACTGTCCTTATGTCCCAAGTGCTGACATTACAGGCATCACCACCATGCCTGGCAAAAATGCCCGGTGCCTCCTGCTAAAAGAACAGAGAAAGTATTCAATGTAAGTGGCTTTGAGAAACCATTCTGTGGGAAGTGGCTTAGATACATTTGGGAGGCGGAGATCAGATGAGGATCAGGGTTTGCGGACAGCCTCAGATACTTAGGGAGGCCTTTCTCAACTCAGTGAGACCCTGTTTCAGAAATAAAAAAAGACAGCCGGGCGTGGTGACATACACTTGTAATCCCAGTGCTTGGGAGGATGAAACAGGAGGATCGCAAAGGTTCTAAGCCTGCCTCAGCTACTTAGTGAGGCTCTCAGCAACTTGGTGAGACCCTGTTTCCAAATAAAGTATAAAATAGGTCTAGGAGTATAGCCCAGAGGTAGAAAATCCCCTGGGTTCCACCTTCACCACAAAAAAGCATAAATAAATAAATAAATAAATAAATAAGACTAAAAAATAGAGCTGGGGGTGTATTTCATAGGCACAAGGCTCCCCTGGGTTCGATCTTTGGTACTGCAAAAAAAAAAAAAAAGTGGCTTAGCACAGTGTGATTTGTTTGGTGGAAGACAGTTATGTTCATATCATGCTAATCAAATCATTCACATGTCTGCTTTGCCCAGCTAACATAATCTGTAAATGATTTTCAAGTTATGACTCCATTCATATGTTATTAATGACGTATAAATTGGTGCACCTTTCTCTTAATGATGTAAAGTTTTGCCATTTTCATGTGTATTTTACCTATGTAGTTTTTTGTTTTGATTTGTTTTGTTTTGCGGTACTGGGGATGGAACCCAGGGGCATTCTACCTCCAAGCTACACCCAAGCCCTAACTTTTTATTCTTTACTTTGAAACAGGATCTCACTGAGTTGCAAAGGGTCTCACTAAGTAGCTGAAGCTGTCCTTGAACTATAATCCTCCTGTCTCAGCCTCCCAAATTCTGGGATTACAAGCATGCGCCACCACACCCGGCTTTATGTAGTTTTTTTTTTTTTTTTTGGTACTGAGGTTTGAGCAGAGGGATGTTCTTCCTCTGAGCTGCACTCTCAGCCCTTTTGTCTTTTATTTGGAAACAGGGTCTCTAAGTTGCTGAGGCTGGTTACAAACCAGTGATCCTCCTGTCTCAGCCTCTAGAGGATGGTGTTACAGGATGCACCACCAGGCTTGGCTCCTTATGTACTGTTTCAAACCCTGCAGACTAGTTGCTCTTATTTGCAGAGCTGAGCAACCCCACGCCCCTCGTGCTTATTTTAGAATTGCTCACCTCTGAGAAGTGACAGGACTCGGGCCTTGTAGACTGTCACCTCCCTGTACCCCTGAAGATGTCTACCAGTCCTAGACTGCTGACCAAGCTCTGACTTCTCTGCAGGAGCTTTCAGATGCTGGAGGGAAAATAGATGGTGTAAGGGAGAAGCAATCATTTCCCCTCGACCCTCCTGAGTTTTTGGCTGGGACTCTTGAAACAACATATAGCCAGGCATTGTAGTGCACGCTTGTAATCTCAGCATTTGGGTGGCTGAGACGGAGGATCATGGTTCTTGGATACCTCAGCTACTCAGTGAGGCCCTTTGCAACTCAGTGAGACCCTGTTTCAAAATAAAGAATAAAAAAATTAGGGCTGGAGGTGTAGCTTGGAGGTAGAATGCCCCCCCTGCGTTCTATTCCCGGTATCGCCAAAAAAAAAAAGCAACACAGATACTTATCAACACGTATACATATATAAGTGGGAGGAACTCAGGGAAAGAAAGAGTCACTTTCAAAGAAGTGGCTAGGACTCCAGCTGATAAAGAATACCGAAAACAAGGAACAGTAGTTTCAAGAGAAGGGATAGGACAAAAGAAAAGGACCTTGAGTCTTTAGGGACTAGAAACCATGAGAGGACAAATATTTGGGAAATGGATGGTAGATAAACTCTAATTAGTAATGTTTGTTGTGTGGGGTCCTCTGGTGCTTTCTCTATTCTGAGGGGTCTAAAGTCCTCTTCAGAGGGGAGCTTTTGACCTTCCTGATGGAGAGGGGAGAAGGGAGCTCTCTAAATTTATTTCCTGCTTTTAGACAGATAAGGAGAAGACAGAGCTGTTCTGGTGCCTGTTTCTTCTCATGTGTTTGTAGCTCAAGATTATCCTCATGCTGTTTCACCGGTTTTTAAAAATTATTAATATTATTCGTGTGCCGATGTGCACACGCATAGAGATTGAGCATCAGGGCCTTACACATGCCAGACAAGCACTCTACCACTGAGCTACAACCCTCCCCTCAATTTATTACTTTTGTCAGTAAAATATAATTCACCTAAAACTTAGCTATGGAACTCCTATTTCTCTCCAGTGCTTGGGAAGATCATAGGTTCAAGGGCAGCTTCAGTAACTTAGTGAGACGACCCCCCCCCCCCGCGCCAACAGCCCCCCCCCCCCCACTTACCAACACCCTGTTTCAAAATAAAAAATAAAAAGCCGGGCGTGGTGGCGCATGCTTGTAATCCCAGCATTTGGAAGGCTGAGGCAGGAGGATCACGGTTCATGGACAGCCTCAGCTACTTAGGCCCATTGCAACTCAGTGAGACCCTGTTTCAAAATAAAGAATAAAAAAATGGGCTGGAGGTGTAGCTTGGAGGTAGAATGCCCCTGGATTCCAACCCTAGTACATAAATACATAAGTAAATAAATAATTTTAAAAATAAATAAAAAATAAAATAAGGCTGGCAGCGGAACTGAAAGGTAGACTGCTTCTGAGTTCAATTCCCAGTATGAATAAGTATATACACTTAAATAAGTAAATAAAAAGCTCCCATCTGTCTTTCTCTTAGGTAGTCTTAAGTTTCAATTGTGTAAGATTATGAATAGAAGGAGTTAAAGGATTGTCTTTCTGTCCTGTAAAATTACACGAGTGTTAATCAGGGTCTATAGTAGGGACTTTCATTGCCACAGTTTTTCTTGGGTGGTTCATTGCTCATTGGTCTTTACTTGCTCTTTGTACAAACCCAGGGATGCCTGGAGGAGACCTGGCTACCAGTTTTCTTATTTTCTGTTTGCTAAGCACCCTGTTATTCTTTAGTTAAGGCTCCTCAATGAGACAAGTCAAAAGCTGGCAGTCTCAGGTAGGTTACTGGAGGGTGGAGTTCTAGACAGGAGGTAAGAGTTGGGTGGGGGCTGGGCATTAGGTCTATGCCAGTGTTCAGCAGGTCCAGCTACGTGTAGAGCTTAGTAAAAGTAATATCAGCCATAGGTATAGCAGCATCACGAACATGGCAAGGCAGAAAGCTGCATCAGTTGAGTTCAACAAAGCTCCGCCAAGGCCACACCAGAGGTTGGCTAGGCTTCAGAGATAACCAAAGAAGTAAAACACCCCACAAAGGGTTAAGTCCGTGGAATCATAGACACCCACCGAGAGTCTGGATGTAGGGACAGCATTTAGGCCCAGAAAGGCAAAGTGATACATGCCAGGAGCCTCGGAGGCTGTTAGTACTCCCCCATGCAGACGCAGGCCGGGGATATTTAACATGGCCCCCAAACAGACAACACCGCAGGGAAGTGCTGGGGAGGGTGGGGCAGCACCAAGGAGCTCCACTTAGAACAGTGAGCTGCTTTCTCTTTACTTCCTGCATTGCTGGGTCCCAGTTGCATGTATGCCAAGGACCTCAGTCCTCAAGCAGGGGCTAGCCTTTTTTTCAGGGGAGGAATGTACCATGAATATTATCAGAAAGGACCACATATTTCTTCCCTCTGTAATTCACACCACTGTATTCACAGCTCTGTGTGTGTGTGTGTGTGTGTGTGTGTGTGTGTGTGTGTGTGTGTGTTACTGGGATTAACCACAACCCCTGGCTCACAGCATTTTTTTGGGTAATAAAAATGTAGTACTAATAATATATCTATGCTTTTAGTTTAAAAGAAATTTGACTGTTAATAAAGAGCAATTTCATTGGGAAGTTTCAAACTTATTGCAAAACACGTTAGGTTCTCCATCTAGCTCTTTATCTTAAATAATTTCTCAAGTACTGCTATTTAAAATAAATTTTTAAGAAGTCTTGTTCAGTAGCATTTAATTTAATTACTGATAATGTGCTCGGCATTGCTGTAGCGTTTTTCTCAATGCATTACACATTAAGTAGTCTCTTGTGTTCTTGCCTAAGAAGGTAATTGCCATTTATAATGTTCTTCCCAGTACAGAATACATTCTTAATTCCAAACAGCTGACTTGTAATTGAACTTAGGGTACAGAATGTGCAAGCTAAAGGGGTCCTATATATTAACTCGGTGGATGTAAAGGTACTCCCCAGTAGTAATGATATCTAGCTACTTATTGACATAGATACTTTTTCTTAGGGAGGAGGCCTTAAATCATTCATTTCAGTCATGTATCCTACTCTGCGGCCATTGATAACACTTTTTCTAAATGTATCATGCCTTTGTCTTTTTTTTTTATATAGGCAATTTGAATAAAAAAGATGAAGTGGCTTTTCTCAAAGATAAACTACCAGAAGTTGTTTAGGCACATTCAGTTTCTCT
The DNA here is from genome assembly GCF_963383645.1 of Muscardinus avellanarius. Lineage (NCBI taxonomy): Eukaryota > Metazoa > Chordata > Mammalia > Rodentia > Gliridae > Muscardinus > Muscardinus avellanarius. Next base: position 121,936,344 of record NC_137791.1, read on the forward strand.
TTTGTTTTATCAAAAAACTCAAGCTGATTCTCAATCCAAATGAAAGTGTGTTACCGATACCTCAATTTCATTGAAGTAGGTGTGGCTATAATGAAATTGTTTCCCAGAGAATCAATGGCAATCGTACCATTTAAAGCAAAGAATTGAGACGAGGTCATGAATAGAGCCCAGAAATACTTGTTTAAGCAACAGTTCACAAGATTATACCTAATTTTCTTAAACACTTATCTCCAGAAATAAACAGACAATGTACTGGAATAAAAAATGTCCCACACGATTAAATACTTAGCTTTAATATTCTGAGGAACTTCAGCTGTACAGTGAGCACAGATAAAGGTTTGTATTGCATGAGATTCTTCCTGCACAAGTTGCTATAAGAGAGGGAAGGGAGAGCTGTGGAGTTATTGAGCCGGGATTATTTAGGGTAGCTTTTTGAAATAACTACGGCGAAAACTAAGTGCGTACTTGGTTCAGATGCTATGCTTTTATAATTTGTAGTCAAGCGGATGCATTCTCTGTCCTTCCCAGGTATATGGTTTGGAATCTTAACCATTTTAGTTTGGAAATGGATACTTTGAATCACTTTTCTAAAGTAACTCAAAGTGTAACACAAAGAATGTGTACTCTATGATGAAATAGTATACACATTGAAGAAAATATGGTAAAAGTGTGAAAATTTTATTTAGATGTTTTATTTTCATTCTTTAAAGGAACTATGAATTTTATTGTGTTATTCACAATCTAATAGTGAATAAAAATTTAAATTAATATTTGTTGAAGTTTCTTTATCTTCTTTTTATTGGGACCTAGGGATGTTATACCTCTGAATCTACACCCTCAGCCCTTTGGAGTTTCTTTTTTTTTTTTTTTTTTTTAATGGTACTGAGAATTGAACTCAGGGCTGTTCTACCTCTAAGTTACACCTTCAACCCTATTTTATGCTTATTTCTGAGACAGCATTTTGCTAGTTTGATGAGAGTCCCTTGTTGAAGCTGTTCTTGAAACTGTGATCCTACTGTCTCAAACTCTAAAGTACTGGGATGACAGGTGTGTGCCACCACACCTGGCTTAGTTTTTGTTTTGAAATGGTCTTGCTAAGTTTCTGTGTACTGTTGTCCAACACGCTATCCTCCTGTCTCAGCCTCTCAAGGACTGGAATTACAAGTGTTTTCCACCATACCTGGCTATTAAAGGAGGGTTTTTTTACACGTGGAATTTACTAAGTCCACAGATGAACAGTGATGCAGGGCATACCATTCCAGTTACAAGCTGCAAAAATGGTCAGTTGCTATTTCCCAACAAATGCCTTTTGCTTATAAACAGCTCAGGTCTCTGATTAAATGTAAAATTAAAATTGTGTTCCTTGTCCATGGTATAAAGTACAGTAAAGACAGGACAAGATGTTAACTAAAAATTCTGCAGGACAAGATGTTAACTAAAAATTCTGCATAAATCAAAAGGGAAATGTTTCATAGATTGAGGAGTAGAAAAATATTTAGAAAATAACATTCAAGAAGATGTAGAAGTTAGAGCTGGCTGAAAAAATAATTGGGTCATTACCTAGATATTGTTGATTTGGCTTGGCATGAAGTGATGAATCTATAAAGTAAAAGCTAAGTCTTTTTTTTTTAATTTCATGGCAGACAAAACTTCTGAGTATTTAAAGGAATGAAGTTAGAAAGTGAAGTTTCAAATGTTCATGAAGAAATGAGAATTTCGTCATGCTGATAATTTACCCTTTATACATTATCTCTACTTGCTGGCTTGAGTTGGCCTTAGTCCTCCAACTGCTTCTGCATAATTTTAACTGTAGATCATCAAAGGAATTGTATTGCAGACAGCAAGACAGATTAAGTCTCGTCTTCATCAGTTCAGTTTTATCTTGAGTGACTTTTGAGGAATTAATACTTGAAATCTAATTAAGCAGCATTTAATCTATGTGTAAATAAGAACTAAGCAAAAGCAAGAATCATTTTTTTCTCAATGCCATTTTTGTCTCATTGGTGGTAGGTAAGTATCCCAAAGATGCATAAAAGAAAGGTATTGTATGTGACCTGGGGACCATTCTTGGCTATCAAGTGATAAGACCTTGAGGACTGAACAGAACCAATTGAAAACACTGTGTCCCCTTTCTCCTTAGGGACCTGACCAACAATCGGATAGGATGTCTGAATGCAGACATATTTCGAGGACTCACCAATCTGGTTCGGCTGTAAGTAACTTTTCTTTTCTACTCAACTACAAGGAAGCTTTGAGCCGGGCTTGATGGTGCACACCTTTAATCCCAGTACTTGGAACGCTGAGACGGAAGGATTGCAGATTCAAGGCCACTCTTAGCAACATAGCAAGATCATGTTTCAAAATAAATAATATAAAAAGGGATGGGGGAATAGCTCTGAGGTAGAATGCCCCTGAATTTAATCTGCAATACAGAAAAGAAAAAAAAAATATATATATATGTATTACATGTAATATGTTAAATGAATATATACATACTAATTATTAAAGTAGCAATAAGGCATAAGGGGCTTATATTTAATCAAGGAGATAGAGTATCCTCAGAATATAATACAGCTTGAGTGTTGCTTATCCAAAATTCTTGGGACCAGAAGTCCAACAATTTTGAATTTTTTTTTCAGATTTTGGAATACTTACAAATATACAGCTCATTATATCTTGGGAATGAAATCTAAATCTAAACATGAAATTAATTATGTTTCATAATATGCCTATACACAGCCTGAAGGTAATTTTACACTATATGTATAGTGTAAAATATAAAATGCATATTTTATACTGTATTATAAGATAATACAGTATAAAATAATATAAAATAATATTAAAAATATATTTTTTGTGGTGCTGGGGATTGAACCCAGAGGTGGTGTACTTCTGAGCTCCACCCCAACCCTATTTTTTTTTAAATTTGGAAACAAGTTCTTGCTAGGTTGCTGAGAGTGTCACTGAGTTGCTGAGGCTGGCTTTGAATCTGCAATCCTCCTGGGTCAGCCTCCCAAGTACTGGGTGTACAGGCATATACCACCATACCTGGTTTACGCAATATTTTAAACAAATTTTTGCATGAAACAAAGTTTTATGATATGTTGTGGAATTTTTCTCGGGGGATGGCAGGGGCCTCTTGTCAGTGCCCCAAACGTTTTGAGTTTAAGAACATTGTGCTTTGCAAATTTTTTTGTGTAGGAATGCTAGGCAGGTCATAGACTACACCATACACATGCACATAACATAAAGATGAGGGCAGGTAGTAATTCACCTGCCCCTCATTCAGTGAGCTCTCTGTGACACTGAGCAGGGACATTCTGTTGTGGTTGCCATTCAAAGCTCTTTCTGTGTCATTCCCAGTTTTCTTTGGTTACGTTTTTGAGAGCATCTCAGTGCTGAAGTCTGATTTAAGTGTTTAAGGATGTGTAATTTCTGTGCCCCCCCACCCCACCCCAAGCTCCTGCCAATTACTTTACTTTAGGCAGCCAAACAAACAGTTTTTTCCAATACTGAAGGACCTTTATCATGTTGGGTTTTACTGGGAGGATGTCCTGTCGGTCTCGGCTGTGTTCTCTGCTGCCAGAGGCATTCCAGTGGAAGAGATACACAGGGCGCTCTCTCCACTGCAGCCCCTGAACTTACAGCCAACCTTGGAAGACATGCCTTAGTGTAATCCTGTGAATGTAGCAAATGACCCAGATTGAAGCATTGGCTGTCCTGGGTTTAGTTCATATAAGATGCCTCTAGGTTTAGGTTTTGTTAACGGTACTTGATACAAGAGGGAGATGGGCAATGTAATTTGTCCAAGACTAATGCTGCATCCTATCTGAGGTCTCCTTCCACCTCTGGACTCTGCTGTGCTTGTCCTTTCACTTCATTATGATGTGTTCCTCCTGCTGATGACTGAGACCATTCTTACCCATTCTTCTTTTTTGACATCTCAATTCTTGTTATTTTTAATTTGTTTTTAAGTTCTTATTTTCTGCTTTCCTTACATGGGTCCTGAGTGGATGAATACATGAGGAGCAGATCTCATGGGAATTCAGTGAAAGATAGCTTTTTTAAGTTTATTCACCTGGTATTTGACAGATAATTTCTTATCTAGCATTAGTCGATTTAAAAAAATTTTGTTAGCTTAAGTAATTTTTTTCTTCAACTTTGGAGAAAATATTTACTAGATACTCTTTATAAGTGAAACAATTTCCATGACTCCTTTATAACTTTACATAATGTTTACAGAGACTTAGAAAAATGAAACAGTAAAATAGGGTATGTGTATATATTGCAGTACTGGGGGTGGAAACCCGAGGCATATTTCCTCCAATATACCCCCAGCCCTATTTTCTATTCTTTATTTTGAAGCAAGGTCTTACTAAGTTGCAGAGGGCCTCACTAAATAGCTGTGACTTTCCACCAACCCAATATCCTCCTGTCTCAGCCTCTCAAGTACTGGGATTACAAGTGTGTGCCACTACACACAGCTCTATAACTGTTTTTAAAAGTAAAATTCTTTTTTTTTCTTTTTTTTTTCTTTCAGAAACCTTTCAGGGAATTTGTTTTCTTCATTGTCTCAAGGAACTTTTGATTATCTTGGTTCATTACGGTCTTTGTAAGTAAGAATTTTTTGTCCTGTTAAGCATATATTCACTTTTGAAAATTAAAAGAAAGTTTGTTATGTGGTCTAAGAGATTTTATGGGGAATTTCTTGTGAATTTGTAAAAATTAGACTCTTTTGAGTATGCATTTATACTGTAAAACATACCATGAATCTCTATGCACTTCAGGCTCAGATGGCCAGTTTCTCCTTAGAATATTATATTTCTCTACTTTATATTCAAAGTAAATAAATGGGTTGTTTCTCTTTGATTTTGTTTTCAAATTAGGAGATATTTTCATTGTTTGACTAATTAAATCCCCAAAGTATAAACCAACCCTCTCTCTGAAGACTGCAGTGGGGAGTGTTTCACACTCTTAGGATTTAATTTTATCCTGTAATCCCTGCTGCACACTGAATTCACCACTATTCCTGCTGTTTCTGGGAATGTTTACTGAGAAGGCCAGCTTTGTGAAGTCAGCATAAGATCGCGTTCATGCAGTTCTCTGTAGCTTTAGATTTGGTTAACATTTTTTTTCCTCCAGAAGCAAGTTTGGTGAGAAATCACACAGGAATGACTTTTGAAAGTAACTCTATTTCAAAATAAACCTCATTCTAGCTCAACCTGTTAGTTACATTAATGTCTGTTGGAATGATAGTTAAATTATTGTTTTTCACATTTTGTGTACTTTATGAGATTGAATCTTTTTCAGGGGAAATTTTTCTCTTTTAGTAGATCCCTCTGTTTAGTGTTTGCTGACTCCCTCCTTCCCTCCCTCTCTTCCTCCCTCTCTTCCTCCATTCTCATTCTCTCTTCTCTCTTCTCTCTCTCTCTCTCTCTCTCTCTCTCTCTCTCTCTCTCTCTCCCTCCCTCCCTCCCTCCCTCCCTCCCTCCCTCTCCTCCTCCTCCTCTTCTTCTTTCTTCTTTCTTCTTTCTTCTTTCGTCTGTCTCTCTCTCTCTCTCTGTCTCTGTCTCTCTCTCTCTCTCTCTCTCTCTCTCTCTCTCTCTCTCTCTCTCTCTTCCTGTGCTGAGAATCAAATACAGGACCTTACTGAGATATACCCCTATCCCCTTTCCTTCTCTAAACTTGTCATTTCAGTCTTATGTAGCAGTTTCCATTGGGATGTATCTAGCAGGCTAGACTCTGACCTTGCTTGTCACCATTTTGCAGGTGGATATATACACTTAGGGAATCCCACCAGCTGACACTACGTGGTCTCTCCTGTTGGTGCCACTTTTGTTCCTATCCAGAGATCTGCTTATGAGGGGAAACAATTCCTTTTGACTCCGTTTGGTATACTTAGTGGGCTCAAGCCATTCATTTTTTTGGTTTTTATTTTTATTTTCATTTATTTTTTTTGGTGGGGATGGAACTCAAGGCCTCAAGCCTGCTAGCAAGTGCTCTTCTACTGAAAGATGCTTCCAGCCCTTCTCTGAAGTTTAAGAAATAAAATTGCAAGTTGGGCGGGGTGGGAAAATGCCTGTAATCCCAACTATTTGGGACGCTGAAGTGGAGGAATTGGAAGTTGGAGGCTAGCCTAGACAATTTCAGAAGACTGTCTCAAAATAAAATAAAAAGGAACATGAGTAATAGCTCAGTAGTGGGGTGCTTGCCTCCCATGCAGGGGGTACTAGGTTCAATCTTCAGCACCATGGGGGGAAATAAAGAAAAAGGAAGGTGAGGAAGAAGGAAGGAAGGAAGGGAAGAAAAAAGGTTGCAAGTGCCAAAGATCCTAGTCAGTCAAGTACCAGAATACTTTGCAGGTGTTTTCCCTGGCAATGATAGGAACTGACAAGAAAAGGTGGTGCTTAGAAATTAGAAGATTAGAAGTCGGTCAGGTAATTTTTTTTTGGCATTGATTTATATACATATTCTCTCTTTCCTGTATTCCATAGCAGCCCGCTTTTCTTCTTCCATATTTTTAATATTTTTGCCAAAACTTGCAGTATGAACCCTGTGCCCACACAGTGTGTGTTAGAGGTGTTTAATCATAAGTCTTTGAACACATTACATTCTGTTAGTTATATATGCGTTCTTTTTTCTTCTTGGTGGGAAGGGGCAGTGTCTTGAAGTTATTTTTATTGGCTGGACCTAGCAGAGTGTGTGGTGCTATGAGTAGTCAGTGCTTCGTGAGTAAAGCATTCAGGAGATTGTTGTTGAAAGTGGAAGTCCGGCGCAGAAAAAACCCAAGGCCAGCCGTCGGAGATAAGCAAGCAAGCAAACAAGCAAAAGCTTTATTACGACAGCCCAGCTCCCTTTTATATCAGGCAGCTGGGAGGAGGGGGCTTCCGCTCACAGAGGAAGATCGCACGAAGTACGGGGCGTTTACTGATTGCGTGGCTCATACCCCAGTGAGTGTATTATCAGGGGACTGGTTGTTGGGCATCCTGTGGCCCCCTTTGACTGGCTATGAGGTAGTCAGCACAATCCGGAGGAGAAGCCGGAGAGGCGTTGGCATAACTGGGCTGCTTATCCTAACAGTTGTGCTTTTGTCTAAGCTCTCTGTGTTTATCCTTTCTTTGTGTTTTGCCTCCAACACCAGTTTTTTTTTTTTTTTTTGCCTCAGGTAAAGATAATTCTTTGATTTGTTCATATCAAGTAAGAAGTATTCTTATTTTTATATATCTGATATCTGAGGTTTCTGAGACTTCATCTCTTAAGTTTGTAAATATCATAAAAGAAAAGGGTCAGAAATAGTGTAAACCCATGAGGAGCTGACAGTCTAGTCAGAGGTCCAGAATAGAACCACACACACCATCCTATATTGCTTTGGATTTCTATTTTATTGCCAAAAATCATCAGGAGAGATTATAAGCAGTTAGGTCATGAACATGGCAATAATGTTAAGAAATTAGGTCCCAAATTATTGCCATGTACTTTAGGTTTGATAGACAAAAGGTAGGGATTTGGTATTCCAGAATCCTGGGGGTGTGCACCATGTTGTATAGATGAGGGATATCTGACAAATAGTTTTTCTTTGCATGTTAACCTTGATTAAAAGCAGAGGACAGTGTTGGAGTCCAACATCCTGGAAGACTTTGGAAAGGAGACAGTTGATGGCGTATGCCATGGGTGTGGTAGAGGTGAGAAGTATTGTGCTTTCCAACAAACCAAGCTAAAGCAAAAGCTCTATTTTACTTTATTCACTATCATCTATAAATTGTATGTTACAGAGAATTTCAGACTGAGTATCTTTTGTGTGACTGTAACATATTGTGGATGCATCGCTGGGTCAAGGAGAGGAACATCACTGTACGGGACACCAGGTGTGTGTACCCTAAGTCACTGCAGGCCCAACCAGTCACAGGAGTGAAGCAGGAGCTGTTGACATGTGGTAAGAGAGAAACCAAAGCTGAGGAAGGAGTTGCCATAATTTGACTTGCTAGCATGGTTTTTTTTTTTTGGCTGTTGTTTTTGACAAACTATAACATTTTTTGATGTAACTAAAGTACAACCATTAATCTTTAAGGATTTGATAATTCGTTTATGTCAACAATTAAGCCAGCAGGATTACAAAGCATTATTTTTCCTACTGATCTTTAAGGGAACTATTCTTGGGCTCTGAATAGCTCTATTTATGAAAACCTATTTCAAAGAACAGTATAGATATTTAGGCTCTGAATGAGTTGACAGATGAGGAATTTGCCAATAGTAATAGCATCTCAGGATGTCCACATATTATTTGTTAGTGGGAGTATGACTTGATACAGCCTCTTTTTCATGCTGATAATCAAACACAGGGCAGTGTACGTGGTTGGCAAATACTCTACCCTGAACTACATTTCTTGCTCCCTGATACAACTTTTTAAAAGTATGGTTCAACAATATGTGTCAGTGTTCTTAAAAGGTTGGTACAATACAATTAGGTTTGATAGTTCTACGTTGTGGAGTTAATTCTTAGGAAATGGTCACCTGTGTATGTAAAATATCAAGGCTTTATACGTAAGCATATTCTAAATTTTAAAAAATAGAGGAATATTTAGCTACGTTTGACATGTCAATTCAGTCAACTAATATGCAGCTATTGAAAATCATGATTTTTGAAGACTATCTGAAGACACGAGAGAAATAACATATTTAGCACATGTTAAATAAGAAACAAACCAAAACTCACTCCATTAACCTGAGCTAATACTCAGACAACAGAGATACCAGCCTAATGTTTGTGTTGGGAAATAAATAATCTTGTTTTTTTTTTTTTTACTCTTTGCTTTACGATTATTAATTTTTCTATTTAACAAGTTAAATATGCTCACTGAATGAAAATTAAGCTTTATTAAGGGAAAATAAAATCAAAAGAAGCAAATAAAACCCATGCCTACATTCTTATCACTCAAAGAGACCTAGATTTGAAACCTTAGTGTATTATCTTCTATACCATTTTTCAATATTTTGTTCATTTGGTTGTGGTGCTAGGGATTGAACCCAGGGCCTCAGGCATGACAGGCAAGTGCTCCATCACTGAGTATGTCTCCAGCCAAAGAAGAAGGGCTTCTGTGTTTTGATAGAAATATCAGACTAATAATACTTTCTAACTCCTTAAAAGTTGAAGTAATGTAAACTTATTTCCTTATCATATGGAATAGATGCATACCGATGCATTGTATAGCTGTGGCCATAATTTAACAGCTTCCTCATTACTGCATACTTAGCTTGCTGATCATTTCTAATTCCATAAATAATGCAAGGATTAATTTCTTTGTATATATTTTTGCATATTTGCTATTATTCTTTAGGATATGTTAGTGCTAAAAATAGAATTGTGTTAAACAGTGAATTAAATATTTTAAAGGCTTTTAATGAGCCTGTTGTATTTGTGTACATTTTCACATATATATTTAAAATCTTTTCCCTTTCATCTTTTCTGACTGGAAGGAAATATATCATTTTTCAAAAGGCATTTATAAAATATGAGATCTTTAAAGATTTTTCCCTTCCCTTCCCTTTTTGTTTAAATATTTTAAATTTTGAACAGTGAATGCGTATTACTTTTTACCTCCAGAAACGATTTTTTTAGTCAAAGGTAATACAATCTCCACAGTGTATTTTAAAATAGTGAATATCAGCATTTACTTATCACTAGTTCTGTTCTCTAGATTTATGTTTTGTTTTGCAACTTGTTCTTTTAGTTTGCTTCAGTGATCTTCTGATAGTCTTAATGATTCCACCAAGAAAAGAACAACTCTGTGTATCAGAACTGAGTATGAAATGGTTTACATTTTCCTTAATCTTGTTTTTTCTATGACCCATGCTTATTAGTCTGATTTTCATCACTATGATAAAGTACTTGAACGTTTTGAAGAAGAGAGGTTTGGTCAGATCACAGGTTTGGGTTCTAAAAACCTGGCAGATGTGTGGGTTTGGCTTGTGGCAAAGGTGTCATGGTAGGAATGCACATGTGAGCAAGAGGTCATCTGTAGGACCGTAAGTCAGGGGTCAGTAACAACCAGGCTGTGGTAACAACAGCTCTCAGAAGAACAGCGTTCCCATCTGAGGCGTGGTCCCCAATGACCTATGGGTCTCCCACTTGGCTCCACTTAAGATTTCATCACATTGGGCACCAGGTGTCCAACACATGATCCCTTGGGGGACACGACCAGGCCATAGAACCACCCAACTCACCAGCAGCCTTATTGACATTCACATTAGAATGCTGATTACTGAGGATGCTTGTGCTTCCACTTCTGTAATTCTACATAGAATTTCTATATTAGTTATAGTGTGAGATCCTGATACCATATTGGTTTACTAAGTCTTTGTTCTACCGTCTCTAGATCCTCCCCTGGAATTGCCATCCTTCTTCATGACCCCGTCTCACCGCCAAGTTGTGTTTGAAGGAGACAGCCTTCCCTTTCAGTGCATGGCTTCTTATATTGATCAGGACATGCAAGTGTTATGGTATCAGGATGGGCGAAGAGTTGAAACTGATGAATCACAAGGTATCTTCGTTGAAAAGAACATGATTCACAACTGCTCCTTGATTGCAAGGTACATTTTCATTTTAAGATTAAGAATTGTCTCTGGATTTTTTTCCCCCCCTGTGGTACTGAGAATGGAACTCAGGGGCATTCTACCTCTGAGCTGTACCCCCAGCCCTTTTTTAAATTCTTTATTTTGAAACAGATTTCACTGAGTTGCAGAGAGCCTAAGTAGTAGCTGAAGCTGTTCACAAACCATGATCCTCCTGTCTCAGCTTCTCAAATGCTGGGATTATAAGCATGCACTACCATACCTGGCTCTCGATTTTACTTATGCTTTTGAGTTGTAATTTGGATTAATATTTTTTTGCAGCTAAAGTGCAAGAAAGAGAGTGTACTAATTTTGACATTGGCTGGACACCACTCAGCTCCCAGCTTCTGGTGGTGTGCACTGTTGACATTGAACCGTGCTGCACCCCTTTTTTATCATCGTATAATGGGGTTTTGGACAATAACTGTTGTGGAACAAGATATACGGATGTCATTGTCTGACCTAAATGTGAAGTTTGATTATTTTCAGAGTACCCAGTAGGCGCTTACATCCCATTAAGAAGTCATTGTGATTATTTGAGAAGGAAATAAAAATCCAATTTCAATTTTATGTTAACTTTTAAATAGCTATTAAGTTATTCAGATATACATTTTTTGTGGTTTAATTTAATGACCGGACTCATCATCGACATTTTGTTTGGATTAGGAGCACCGTGAAAAAGTTCTAGTTAGTGAAGGCTGCAAACTTAGGAAGATTGGGAACTTCTGGACCAAGGAATGATTTTCTTTACCAAACTTGCCATATATTTCTTCCTAGTTGAATATAGTCACATATAGTAAAATATTTTCAAACTTTCTGGTCATTAAATTTAACATCAAACTTTTTTGCCTCTTGATCTTGACAATACTAAGAATTAATTGCAGTTATTGACATATTTTCCAAACTTGGCAAAGATAATAAACATTTTCTTTGATAACTTTGGATATAATAGTGTCTCAGTCTTTCATGGGACATTTGCTGCAGCCATAACTGTTTTAGGAGACCAAATATGTGTATTGACTTCAAGACATAATTTTTATGTTAATTAAAATAATACATGCTTTATATCTAATTATTATCATTTGTGTCTGTATAACGGCAAAGCATGGTGGGTGGTGTGAATGTGTAAAGGTTAATTGAACATTCTGACATTTACTCTTTAATTAGTAAGTTTTATATTAGAAAATTATGATTTCATCTTGAAAAGAGGATTTATTGATGGCTATTTAGAAACACAGCTGTTCAGCCAGACATGATGACACATGCCTGTAACCCCAGCTACTCCAGAGGCGAAGGCAGAAGGTTAGTGAGTTCAAGAACAGCCTGTGAAATTTAGCAAGACCCTGTCTCAAAAAATAGAAAGAAAAAAAAAAAGAAAATATAGCTGTTTGAGAAAGGAAATGCACGTTTTACATGGAAACCTTCTTTATGAAAGCATCATTTGTTCATTTTCTAAATCTTTTGAGATTTAAAGGTTTGCTTCTAACATAACCCTTTTCCCATAAAATACTCTACCTTCACTTGTTTCTTAATTACATAATTAGTACTGTACTTTCTCATACTTTAATATTTTGCTGCTATTTAAGAATCTTTGGAACTTGGAAACCTTAGTGACTTAAAAACTTCCCCTAAATTTTGCTGAAGAAGGGATTGGTGATGTTCCTGCCTTTGGAATTCCGTTTCTGTCCCCTCGGGAGCTCTGTTCTCCCTGTGAGGAAGGAGAAGTCTCCAGTATCATATACCATTGCTCTTATCCATACTCCTCTTACTGCTCTTACCATTTTATTTGAAGGAATTCCTTCCTTTCTTGTTTTGTCTTGAAACTGAAGGACTTAAAGGTCATTGAGTACATTCATTTAAATTTGCTAAGTGACTGGTTGAAAATTGCATTGTCTCCTTTTTTGCGTAATCAAATTTTCTCTTTTTGGAATCTTCTTTTCATGCAGTGCCCTTACCATTTCTAATATTCAGGCTGGATCTACTGGAAATTGGGGCTGTCATGTCCAGAGCAAGCGTGGGAACAATACCAGAACTGTTGATATAGTGGTCTTAGAAAGCTCTGCACAGTACTGTCCTCCGGAGAGGGTAGTGAATAACAAAGGGGACTTCAGGTCAGTGACGTGGAAAGAACTGGGAAAAGTCTGATTTGTCCAAAACTTGTTTTATTCCTAAAGGCACATAATTGGACTCCTATCCTGAGAAACAAAATTTGAGAATTGTGTACGTATCCACCTAAATATCCTTATATGTCTGTCAGTGGACTGTATTTTTTTTTTTTGTTTGTTTGTTTGTTTGTGGTACTGAGGATTGAACCCAGGAGTATTCTGTTTCTGATCTAAACCCCCAGGTCTTTTTTATTTATTACTTTTGAAACAGGGTGTCACCAGGTTGCTGAGTCTCGCTCTGTTGCTGAGGCTGGTCTTGAACTTGCAATCCTCCTGTCTCTGTCTCTCCAATACTGGATCACAGGTGTGCGCCATCGCGCCAGAAATAATAATTTCAAGATAGTCTATGGAGATGGGAAAAGTACCTGAACTTTAAGGACTGTTGATTTAAGAGTCTCTCAAAATAGAGTTATATTTAACAAATGCTTTTGCTTGCTGTGTAAGTTAAAAACTCGTTTAGAGGACCATTTTGGATATTTTGTTAAAATAGCAAAATTTAAACAAGTTAACAGCACTGCCTGTTTTTCTCAAGGGCTATGGATGAATTTTAGCAGTTTTGTAGGGTTGTTCAGCACTTCTAACTATTGGTTGAGTGGACATCATAATAGAAGATTTGCAGATATAATTTTCTCCCCTACTCAGTTCTTCTTGCAGTTAAGTGAGAAGGACTTCAGGAAATGAAAACGGATAGGAAACTTGTGGAGACATTTTTGGAAAGCCCAGTAGGGGTGGAGTAGGTTGTAGAAGATAAGCAGAATGAGTTAATTTTATTTATTTATTTATTTTTAGTAAAAAGCTTAGAACTTGTGAGAGGTAGCAACGTCTATCGTGGCTCCTCCTTACTTTCAAAAGTTTAACACATTTTTAGATATACTGTTAATTTCATATCTTTTTTGTTGAGGGATTTTAATAACAGGCTTAATGATATAAACAAAGAGAAATACTTTACTCTTTTAAGCAATGTAAATACTACCTAATGCTGAGCATTATTTCTGTGGGTTCTATTGCCACCTCTTGGCTATAATCCTGATATTTTAAGAATAGGGAAACCCTTTGGTGTTGTTAATCTTTTCAATCCAAGGAGAAGAAACAGTAATAACACTTTGAGACCACCTAGATCTTCATTACTTTCATTCTTTTTTTTAAAAAAGAAATAAACTTCTTCACATGAGCATATGGAAATAAGCAGTTATTATTGACAAAGGACAAGCTTTTTCTGTGCCTAAGTTGATCTATATTTATGTTGCATACTTTAAAATGAAGTGTTTTTGCTATTTGTTAATTTTGTTATATCCATCATCTTTTATTAAGTAATCATAATATGTTTTCATTTACAGTAGATTTTATGTCTTACTCATCGTTTTTGAGTATTTTACCTTTCTAAAAAAATAGAAGAAAACCCAAAATATTTAGCTGATTAATTAGCATTATTTCTCTTTTAATGCTCCTTAAGATATTATACCATTAAACTCCCACCGCATTAATAAGATTTAGTGTTGCTTGATCTATTTATGTAGTTTGGGGTAATGAATTCTGTTTCGATGTGACTGATATTATAATTTAGTGATTCCTATGTTAGATGTCAGCTGTAAATTGTGTTAAATTTGCTTAATTTTGATCTCAGTTTTGGAGAAAAATAGAGCCTACATACCAAAGCTTCCTCCCTGTCCCTAGGGTGAGGATGCACATCAGCAGGTCTGTGTAGTCAGTGGTACGGTGACTACACTGTAAGTGAGTAGCTTCTCCCCAATACACTCTGTAGAATGCTATGGTGGAGATCTTTAAGGCTATGCCTGTGCTCAGAAATTTATTAGAAGAATTTATGGGACTTAGCATAGAGTCATACTCACAGCTGAAAGATATAGTATTAATGCATGATCCATAGCTGGATCATGAGGAAGAAGGATCCAGATGGCTCTGGAAGAATTCATGTATGGGTTTCTATGTGCCTAACGGGGTCACATGGAGTCTACTCCTCCATAATAAGTAAGCAACCTTTATGCCCAAAGGAGACTCGGCACTTCAGGCTTTTACTGGGGGCTGGTCATGTAGCTCCCCTCTGCTTAGCATATACAAAATCCTAGACTCCAGGAGGAACTCAGCTATTCAGCATCAATTGTATTGCTTGTCCTAACAGTCTAGGGAGAAGGAACCACTGTTACCAGTAACTGTTCATGGGAGTATGCTGATCCCTCAAGTTCCCAAATAGCCACAGACAGGCCAGATTTGCAAGCAGGATTTTGTAAGGACAGTAGTCTCAGACCGGCCATGGTGTGCCCCCCCCCCCCATATACTAACCCTATTTCTGCAAAAGGCCAGATTCCATTTATATTGAGCAAGAGTCTGCCATTATACGCCTGTTTTATAAGCCAGTGATGTAATAACAGTTATTAAATAGAGACACAATACCATCTATTGCAACAATTTTCTATTTTATTTGGTACAATCTGATTTTCCTGTACATTCATAGCAATTCTTAAAAGATTATAGAATTCTATTATAAGGGAATATTTTATTGTATTATAGTAATAAAGTATACTCAGCTGATAAAGATAAGTTATTCATGTTAACTTTTTTTTTTTGCGGTGCTGGGGATTGAACACAGGGGCATATTCTGCCTTTGAGCTACACCCTCAGCCCCATTTTTTATTGTTTCTTTTGAAACAGGGTCTCACTGAGTTGCAGAGAGCCTCATTAAGTAGCTGAGGCTGGCCATGAACCTGTGTTCCTCCTGTCTCAGCCTCTCAAGTACTGAAATTATAAGTGGGCGCCACCATGCCTGGCTCCATGTTAACTTTTAAAAACATTTTTTTTTTTTTGTCTTCAAGGAATTTTATTTTTTTTCCCCCTTGACTTTTCTCTGCAGTTACTCACACTACATCATAATCTTTGGGTTTTTTTTTCTCTGCTATTACTATTACTTAATGTCTTCTGTCATTCCAGGTTTTCTGAAACTATTTTGTCTCTGCCTCTGTAGGTGGCCCAGGACTTTGGCGGGCATTACCGCCTATCTGCAGTGCACTCGGAACACCCATAGCAGCGGGATCTATCCTGGGAACCCTCAGGATGAGAGAAAGGCTTGGCGCAGATGTGACAGAGGTGGCTTTTGGGCAGATGACGATTATTCTCGTTGCCAGTATGCAAATGATGTCACGAGAGTTCTTTATATGTTTAATCAGGTAACTAGAAAGTCTTTAAATTTACTCAAGTTGTGAAAATAAAATATGATGGCCAAACCAAATACACACACACACACACACACAATTTTTTAAACATTAGATAAAGACTTGAGCAAGGTATGGTGGCGCACACTTGTAATCTCAGCATTTGGGAGGCTGAAATAGGATAATGGTTTTGAAGACAGCCGCAGCTACTTAGTGAGCCCCTTTGAAACTCAGTGAGACCCTGTTTCAAAATAAAGAATAAAAAGTAGGGCCGGGGATATAGTTCAGAGGTTGAATGCCCCTGGGTTTCATCTCTAAACAAATAAACCAACCAACAAATAAATAAAGTATAAAGACTTGGGGGGGCAAGCCTTTAATCAATTTATCTGCCTTGGCGATCAGCTGTCCTCTGGCATCTTCCTTCCCAGCTACCACCTGACCTTGTGCCTTTATTTGAATACCTTTGTCATCTGAGTCCCCCAGATGCAGTTCCAGTCACCCCTCCAGTGCAGGTGGAAAGCCACGCCCTGGTTCCTCGCATCCCTTTTTTAGTATTCCACAGTTATCTCTTGGAATACTCGTCTGACTCAGATGCCTCTTCTGTTTGCTCTGTGCCTCTCTCTTGAACTCTGCCGTGAGCAGCTGGGAGGAGGCTTGCGCTGTTCATTTCCTTTGCTCTGAGCACCAGCGCACCCTTTTTGCAGAGGTTGGTGCAAAGTCAGTGTTTAAGTCAATAAATAAGCAAATGTAAACCGTTGCTGGCAGTGCCTGGCAGTAAAGATAAGTAGTAAATAAGTGGTTCATACTTCAGTGCGGTGGGACTTCCAGGGGAGGGATCGATCGTTCCCAGCTGGAGGACTCCAGAAAGGCTTTCTTGAGCAATTGGGAGCAAGGTATGTCTAGAATTTGGATTAGCGGAGCGGAGAAGATGATTCAGCCTGTCCACCAGATCAGTGATATATTATTATATTTCATTCCAAAGATAAAAAAAAAAAAATTCCCTCAGGATAATCTCCTTAAGATCTCAGTTTTCTCGAATTTGAATCAGGGGAGGATGAGTAAATAATAGTTTCAATCTGTTGCCATGTTTTGAAATGCAAAGTTAAAATGTCAGGATTGTGCCCATCATTTCTCAAAGCGCTGTCCCTGCCTCTTTCCTGTAGATGCCCCTCAACCTCACGAATGCCGTGGCCACGGCTCGCCAGCTGCTGGCTTACACCGTGGAAGCAGCCAACTTTTCTGACAAAATGGATGTTATATTTGTGGCTGAAATGATAGAAAAATTTGGAAGATTTACCAAAGAAGAAAGATCAAAAGAGGTATTTTTCTAATAAGTTTGGAGTTGTAGCATGCAGTGTCAACAAATGGTAATGGGGTGGTGTGGAATCTGTACTTTTAAAGCTGATTTGTTTGCTATGTTTGAGCTACATACAATTTTTAATTTCCAAAATTATCATTGAAAACTTAGGTTCCAGCTACTACAGTTATCTGTGGAGGTGGATGATGATATCAGTACTGTGATGTAGCAGAGATAGTGATGGTGAAAAGAAGCCCTCTGCCTCCACATTGTGGGTTAGCCAGGGCTGTTTTCCTCATCCTCCTGTGATTTCTTATGTCGACACAGCCACTTCTTAATGGGAGTTTTAGTCCCTCTGATCTTGTTGAAAATTGTGAATTGCTTTTGTGATGTCCTGGAGAAGTGAGAGGCTATGTTGGACCTGTATTCTTATTTCATATGATTAGAATATACAAATTACAACACTTTAATGGAATGGTAATTAAGGACATATATTTATCTTGATTTGAGCATTACACAGTATATACAGGTATCGAAACATCACATGGGACTTTAAATAATGCACATTTTTTATGTATGAGTGAAAAATTTAAAAAATCTATAGTGATTTTGAAAAGGGGTATATTTTTAAAAGATTATATTAAAACCTGGATATGCTTGTCAACATGGTATTCTATAAGAGAAAACTTAAGCTGGGCATGGTGGCGCACACTTGTAATCCCAGCATTTGGGAGGTAGAGACCAGAGGATCATGGTTTGCAGACAGCCTCAGTTACTTAGCAAGGCCCTTTGCAATTCAGTGAGACCCTGTTTGAAAAAATAAAAAATACTAAAAAAAAAAAAGGCTGTGAGTGTAGCTTGGAGGTATAATGCCCCTGGGTTCCATCCCCAGTACCGCAAAAAATAAAGTAAAATATAAGGGGAAAATTGGCAACTACAAATTTCATTATGAGTGAGTACCAAATAAAAATATTTTAAATAATCTTTTAGAAGCAAAGTTAATCTACTCATAAACAAAAGTTTTGAGCTATGTGAGAACTTTATATACGTGTTTCTTTTGCGAATGGAATCACTGTGCCAAAATAAATTTTAGAGGTCAGAAGGAACCTGGATCAAGTGAAGCCCAGTGAAAATCAAGTCATTTATCCAATGGTGTACTGTTTGTTGGTGCGACGCTGAGACTAGGTCCCACGAGCCCTCTGTGACTCTGATCGGAAGAGTTTTCTTGAGTCTCACATTCACTGTGTAAAAATATTATATTGCCCTGTTTTGCAGCACTTTGGGGAACACACTGACTAAACAATCTACCTCAGATGCACTGATACTGCTAAAAGGCAAATAATAGTCTTATTTCCCTAAATCAAAGGTGGCTAGCCAAGGATTTTTTTTCTTGGAGGGGAGGATGGTAGAATATCTTCATATCTTATATTTTGATAATAAGCTTTGAAAGTATGGCCCTGGTATTTTCGCCATTTTACTAGACATGGTAGTTATTAAGGGAAGGAAATATGTTTGTTTATATAAATGGGACTCATGCAAATGGGCAACTGCATTGGGCTAGGCATTGTGAGAGCATTTCAGGACTGCTCTCTGCACTTTAGACACCATGATTTTCTAACCCTATCCTGCTGCCCGATGGTGCTTTGGGCCACAGCTGCTTCCCTGTGGGAAGTTTTCTTAGTACTGGGAGAAGCAGTTTGGATTCTGACTCTGGAGCTATTGCTCCTCATTGTTGCAGATAATCACAGGCTCGCTGCCCCCACAATTAGTGATTGTTTTTGGAAGTGGAATGTTTTGAGTTACTAGGATAATTGTAATGACACTGAGAATGCAAGCACTGAAGGTTGTTTTGCCAAATAATACATGTTCTCTTGCTTAGCCTCTCCTCTTGCAAAGAGCAGTGTGGTGCCCTTAGGTTGCTCTTGAACTGTTTGCCAATGTGTGGAATGAATAATCTGCTTCTTGCATATGGTAGCAGTTTCACAAGTTATTAATCAACTGTGGTTCGTTCTATCTATCTATCTATCTATCTATCTATCTATCTATCTATCTATCTATCTATCTATCTTTGTTGTCCTGGGGATTGAACAATGGAATTCTATGTGTAAGCTTTTTTACCTCCAGCCCTTTTTACTTTTTTTGTTTTTGAAACAGGGTCTCACTAGGTTGCTGAAGCTGACCTCAAACATGCAATCATCCTGTTTCAGCCTCTCAAATACTGGGATTACAGGGTTATGTCACCATGTCCATCTTCTTTCTTATTTTTTTATATTTATTTATTTATTTATTTATTTATTTTTGTGGGTGTGGGGATGGAATCCAGGGGCATTCAACCTTCGAGTTATACCCTCTGCCCTATTTTTTTTTTTTATTTTTTATTTTGAAACAGGGTCTCACTGAGTTGCAGAGGGCCTCACTTAAGTAGCTGAGGCTGTCCGCGAACCGTGATCCTCCGGTCTCAGCTTCCCGAATGCTGGGATTACAAGTGTGCGCCATCATGCCCAGCTTTCTTTCTTATTTTTAAAATGAGAATGATACTGGCCCCATTTAACTTGAAAAGTTTGTATGCCCAGGTGAGAAAATTTAGGTGAAACTATTTTGTAAAGTAGTTGCACAGCTTGAGTCTAGTTTTAGAGGGTCATGAAATTAACATTCCTTTACTCTCAGAATCTAAAATACAAGTCTTTTTGAAAACCCTGACTGAGTGCTGTAGGTGCTTATCTAAGAATCCAGTTTGAAGGCAGTTGCTTTCACTTCCATTCACTGGTTTACAAAGTTAATGATTTATCTTTGGAAACAAGTGACAGCAGTTTATCAAGATAAATGAGAGAAGCAGAGGGAAAACATTCAGGATTGACACCTGAGGTCTGGATGTAGTAACCTACCTGCGATGCCCTGACATCCTATGCAATTAAAACCTGCAGGCCGGAGCTTTCCACATAGTACAGTAAAAAGAAAGAAGGTTTAAGGGCTTTGTTTTAAGTTCATGAATACAGCATAAAACGGTGCTAAAATATCCTAAAACCCATGTACTTTAGGTGGACAAGTAATTAATTCCGTATTATGTTCAGAAAGTTAATTCTGCTATGGATAATTTAATAACTAAAGCATTGTGAGACAATTGCTTTTAGACTTTGATCAAGTCCAACAAAAAGAAACCAGTGCTCTGTTGTCTCAGGATAGGTGCTAAAAGCTATCAACCGATGTATTTAGTGGTTTTTTAAGAAGAGTAGAAGATAGCCTGTCAGGTGACTTAAGTATCTTCCATATTTACTAGTGATTTTTTTATGAGGTTAATATATATTTTCAGAAGATGAGAAAATGCATGAAGAATAGATAAGATTATGCTTCATAATGTTCTATTGTTGCACTAGTTTTATTGAGACACACTTAGGCTAGTTTACTACTAAGTTTATTTAGTATATTTGTATGTACAGGTTTGTAAAAATGTGTATTCTTCATTTATTCATTTAAGGGAATCACTTGTATTTTGACAGTTATGATTCATTTTTATTTTCAGTATCTATTTTTTTTCTTTATCTTACTTGCCAGACTTTTCTGTGTTAGTAAGCATTTTAAAGATCCGAAATCTGTCTCTGTATTTTTCTTAGGACAGTGTTACTTAGGTTGAACTTGCAGGCATGTTAAACATAAACTGCTGCCCTGAGCACACTCTTTCTCCTCCAATTCCCAGTTTCTTATTTTCCTCCCTCCCTTCTTCCCTTTTTTTTGGTGGTGGTACTGGTAATTGAATCCAGGGGCATTCTACCTTTAAACTACACCTTCAGCCCCATTTATATTTTATTTTGAAACAGGTTCTCACTAAGTTGTGTAGGACTTGAACTTGCAATCTTTCTTTCTCAGCCTCCCAAATACTGGGATTACAGATGTGCGCCACCAGTCCTGCTCCATTCCCAGTTTCCGATTCAGTAGTTCTGGGATGGGCTCTGAGATGTTCAGGTGGTGCTGCTGTGTGGTGTGTCTTTGGCATAGGCTTTGAGAACCACTGTAGTTTTTCATTTTCTACCCTTATATTGTTAAATTAATTTTTTCTCCTTTGGGTTTAACTTTTTGAGGACTGTTTATTTGAAAATTTAAAGCATTGGAGAATGTTTTCATCCAGAATTTTTCTCAAATAGAAGGAGCTTTAAAACATGCTAGTTATCACCAGAATTAACTGTAAGCCCTTAATATCAACAAATATGTAATCCATATTCTATATTTTCCTCATAATTTTTTTAAAATGTGGACCTTTTCTCTGGTCACCTTACTGAATTCTTTCATAACATTTTGTCATTGCTTATCTGCTACTTTCTAGATGGGCATTTAGCTTATAAGCAAATAAAGTGTTCTTATAGAAAATGTATCCCTCACTGGACATGCTGGCTCATGCTTTTAATCCCGGTACTTAGGAGCCCGAGACAGGAGATCACAGGTTTGAAGCCAACCTCAGCAGCTTAGTGAGGCTCTCAGCAATTTAGTGAAACTCTGTTCCAAATAAAATATAAAAATACAGGTCTGGGGTATCACCTGGAGTTAGAAGGCCTCTGGGTTCTACCCCCAGTACCACACACAAAAATACATATATCCCTCTATGTTTATTTTTCTGGTTGTGCATGGGCAAGTGTAGTGAGGGTACCAAAACACTGCAGGTAAATGCTGGTGATAAGAGGGTTAGTGAGAACAGCCCGATGTATCATCAAGTGTGCTTGTTTGCTTTTCTAAGTGCCCAAGGGCAGTGCCAAGGCAGGGACTCACTTTGAAATTCTTTGCTTGAGGCTTTACAGACCAAAAACGCAGGGTGGAGTCTGACCTTAGTCCTGTGTAAAGATGTCTTGTGTTTACAATTTGTCAGAGGATAATTTTTTTCCTTTCATATATTTGTGCTCAGATCAGGGCAGGCACGGGACCCTGCTGTCCACATTTTTGAGACTGAGTTAACTGCTGGTTGGTCCTGACGTTGGAGGTGCGGTCCCTTTGGGTTATCAGCTCTGGAAGAGATGGCTTTCTGCTAGGCTTCCATGGCAGGGCCTAACCCTGTGCAGAGGTCAAAACTGAGCTCACAGTCACCAGAGCTCAAGGTCAAGCTCTGATTCCTCTGTCATCTGCTACTGGCCTCTGGAGGACTCTTGATTTTCTTACAGCTCAATGGCACATTTGCCAAGATGACTTATTCCACCTTCAGCATTCCCATGGTTCTTGGGAGAGTTGTCCCAAGTGCTCAGTCCTCCATACTTACCCAGAGGGGAATTACAAAGACATTTTTTGTATGAAATTACAGATACATTTTTGTAATCAGGAGGAAAGCAGAACCAAGACTGCTGTCCTTGGGAGGCCTGGAGTAGTCCTAGGAGTTAACCATTTCTATTTTGCCATTAAATTGTGGCTAAAGTGGTTGCCCATTAAACTCTGCCTCTCTTGAATAGTGTTCCTCTCTTTTTCCAAGAATTTTTTTTTAATAAAAGTAATCGTGTCTGCCATGAGGAAATGTTCTCCTTCTTGTTGATCACTGTAAAGCTCTTTGTTGGTCTTGACTAGAAACAGGTCCAAAATCAATGCTTCCCCAGCCATACTAGCTCTGCCGTTGACACACTTTTTAACTTGTCTGTCTCTTTTTCCTCTGAAGTCTGCAATTCCTCCTCTCTCCACTGTTTGTCTTTTGTTAAAAAAAAATTATTATTATTTTTGAGTAAGTCCCCGCAGATCATTTCTGTAAGGAAAAGGAAAACAAATGCACTATTTATTCCATGTGATGCTGCTCTTGGCCCCTCTCCCCTTCTCTCCCACCTATTCCTCATCCTCATCCTCATCCTCATCCTTCTAGTTCTTCTTTCACCACAATAAACCAGAGCTTTCATCTCTGCCGTGGGTCCTGACGCTGGCCACAGTGAGGCCTCTTGCGAAACATCAAACACTGTAGGGCGCCCACAGCACTTAGGACAACAGTGCTTGCCGGTAGTGACATGGCTACTCTTACATACTTGACTTCCCAAACTGAGCAGTTCCATCATTAAATATAATCACGGCATCTAGGCATAGAGGTGCACACCTGTAATCCCAGTATTTGGGAGGCTGAGACAGGATGATTAAAAGTTCGAGGACAGCCTTGTAATGATACTGATACTCTTCATAACCTAGTGATAACCTGTTATAGGACAAAAAATTAAAAGGGATGGGAGTTTAGCTCAAAGGTAGAATGCCCCCGTGGGTTCAGTCACCAGTAAAACACACACACACACACACACACACACACACACACACGTAATCACAGTGATAACATACCTTCAGATAGTTTGATCTTAGTATTTACTTAATTTGTGTTTCAGAGAAAATCATGAAGAATATTTAAATTTAGTGCCAGTGGTGATAATACTGATGTCGATTATGTCCTCATAGTCAAGTTTGGATGACATATCACTTTCTTCTACTTCTTGTCTCCACTTTATCTGCCTAAAAACAATTGTTTAGCTGGGTGCCCCAACAACATATCTGTCGTTCTTGCTTTTCTAGTTATTAGAATTGACGAAAGTGCTGGGTGTGGTGGCACAGGCCCGTAATCCCAGTACCTGAGAGGCTGAGAGAGGAATATATCAGATTGAAGAACAGCCTCCCAGTGTAGCAAGACTCTCAGCATCCTAGCAAGGCCCTGTTTCAAAACAAACAATAAGAAGAAAAGAGGGCTGGGGTTGTATCTAGAATGTAGACGGTCCCTGGGTTCAATCCTACTACCACTGAAACAAAACAAAAACAAAAAACACCTCTGCTGCTTTATATTTGAAAATGTAAATTTGGGATAGCTAATGACTTTCTTCAAAACTTTATGTATAGCTTTATTTATATTTCTACTAAATGCATGAGAAGATATTTGTCTTCTGGATTTTCTTCCAGACAGGATGCATCCTTCTCATAGGGTTCCTGGTCTCATTATTTTACAGTTGAGCAAACCTGGGTCTCAGAGCAGTCGATTTGCTCAGTGGTATCTAACCTGAGACAGACTTGAAATCTTAACCCAGGGAGTATGGAACTCCGGGCCATAAGTGTTCTCTCTTCATTCGTACTAAATATCATCAACTTGGTATATTGTTTGTCTGTTTAACATGAAAGACATATCAGAAATGCATTAAGTTTGCAGATGATTTTGACTCATTTTCAACCAAAATTACAGACTGCATCTATTTTGAAGAACACAGACTAGTCTGTCTCTTGTAGCCTGGGGCACTGAACACTTGCATTGTTATTCATGTGGCATTTCCTTTTCTTCACCATTTCATCTCTGATAAAAGCCTATTCACACATGTTTTCCATTGGTCCTCACAGTTTAGTGTGACAGGTGCAAGAACAGGTGCCTGATGCCTCCTGACCCTTTTGTGGCTAGAAAGGCCTTTGGGGAATGAGGCCAAGGAGAAATTCAGTCCTTTTTGATGCCGGTTGCAATTTTCAAACTATCTGTGTGTGTCAGATTTCAGGAATACTTTCCTAATCCAATATAACTTTCATGAATTGTTATCCCTTTTGTGTCCTTTTGCCACGGTGATGGATTCAGAACTATTCCTGTATCCAGGCTACAGAAGCAGATAGCATTTTATGATGATCTGCTCTCGGGGATATTTTGGCAACAAATCCCTTTGCTCAGTTCTTAGCTCTTTGGTGTCAAATAAGGAGAAAAGGTGTTTGTTCTTAGCGAAGGTCATCACTCTTATTAGCTCCAAACTTTCATAGAGGTTATTCTTCTCCATCCTTTCGTAGGGGTGATGATTAGCACCTGTTACATCCCGATGCTAGTGGTCTCTAGTGGGGTGGAGCAGGGCTTCTTGGCTGTTGTCCTCCTCATAATTTTTTTTGAAGCAATTATGTTCCTATCAAGTCTCATTTCAGATCCTCATCAAGTCCCTATATTCAAATCTATGAATAAACCATTAAACAAGTTTACTTGTAATTGTGCTAATCTGTAGCACATCTGTTTTAGTGGTGTCTTAGTGTAGAATCAGTATTTTTGTGGACTTTATCTCTGAAGGAATAGGAATTTCATTTCAGATAGTCAAGCATATTTGACTACTTAATTTGTTTTGCTTATTTTATATGAAGTTGTGAAATAATGATAAATCAGGATAATAGAAAAAACTTAAGCAAGTGATTCCAGCTACTCTGAGCACCTATTTAAAGTTGGGGCTCATTAGTCTCATCTCTGTATAAACGCCTGATTGACACATTTAGTAATTGACATGCTAAGCATTAGTCCTTGTCTTAACTACAGAAAGAAGGGCTTCTGATAGAATGGCACTTAAAGCCTCATACCTGTTGTTGGTAGGAAAATGTATTAGGGTACGAATTTTTCTGTAAATCGTGTAAAATGAACAGAAGGAAATTCTATAAGCTTGGTGTTAGGTTTTTCTTCTCTCTCTCTCTCTCTCTCTCTCTCTCTCTCTCTCCCTCCCTCCCTCCCTCCCTCCCTCCCTCCCTCCCTCCTTCCCTCCCTCCCCCTCCCCCCCTCTCTATTTTTGAGACAAGGTCTTGTACTTTGCCCAGGCTAGTCTTAAACTCCTGGGCTGAAGCGATCCTACCACCTCAGCCTCCTAAATGCTGGGATTTATAGGTGTGTGGCACTATGACTGGCTGGCAGGTTTTTTTTAATTCTATGCTAATTGATCATGTTAATGTCTTAGATTTGGAAGAAATATCCCATGAGAATATCTGAATCCATTAAAATAGTGTGTTTAGATTAATGTTCAGAACCTGCATGGTGGTGCATGACTATAATCTTAATACTCGGGAAGCTGAGACAGAATGATCGCGGGTTCAAGGCCAGCTTCAGCAACTTAGGAATGCCATTAGCAACAGACCCTTAACCTTGTTTCAAAATTTAAAAAAACCAAA
Source organism: Muscardinus avellanarius (assembly GCF_963383645.1). Lineage (NCBI taxonomy): Eukaryota > Metazoa > Chordata > Mammalia > Rodentia > Gliridae > Muscardinus > Muscardinus avellanarius. The sequence continues at coordinate 121,962,452 of NC_137791.1, forward strand.
GAGGTCTAGGGGTATAGCTCAGATGTATAACCCCTCTGGGTTCAGGCTGTAGTAACAAAATATTAATGACAATGATTAGTAATAGTAATGTTCATTAGTTTCCATTATCTTTTAGTGACTCCTTTGTAGTAGTTATCAAATCAGTCTTTTTTCTTCTCTGTTTTGCGTTACCGGGAATTGAACCCAGGGGCCTTCTACCTTCAAGCTACACCCCCAGCCTTTTTTTTAATATATTGAAAGAGGGCCTCACTAAATAGCAGAGGCTGGCCATGAACCTGCAGTCCTCCTGTCTCAGCCTGCCCAGTACTGGCATTACAAGTGTGCGCCACCACGCCTTGCTCAAATCAGTCATTTTTTAAAAAATGAAATTATTGCTTGTTTTGTATTTTTTTTTAGTAGACTAAGCTTGGAGATAAATCACATATGTTTCTTTCACTGCTATATCTCTGCTGCTCAGAACACTTGTACATGGGCCCTCAATAAATATTTTCTCAGTGCACATTGTAAATGAACAAATCATGAATGCTGGTAAATAAACATTGATAACTGTTGGCTTAAATACCAAGTCTTCTTACACTGGTGAAAACAGGTGTAAATATACAATACTGTGATGGCCCTGCCCTTAGATGTTTACGCTGGAAATAAAATAAAGAAATAATAGTGACACAAAGTCAAGAATTTAAAAAATTGGATCAAGGATGGGGATTGGGCCTTGAAGAGGGCAAAAAGCCAGTTTTGTTGATCCTGTTGATAGATGAATACAGACTTAAAGATATATGATCCTCTTGTCACTTCCAGAGCCTGTCATCTTAAAAGAGATGCCTGTTCTAAGATAGAAATGGTAAAAAAAAAAAAAAAAGAGCAATAAAATAACAAAATCAACATTTTGCAAATGTTTTTCATGTGTCAGGCACGGTTTCAGGAACCTGATATTTGTTATTGAAATTTAATCTTCACCACGTTCAGAAAAGACAGGACTGTGGTCCCATTTACAAACAGAGGGAGTAGTGATGCCAAGAGGGGAACACTCCAGCCTGGTACCAGTGATCAGTACCGTTGGTCTCACCTCTGTACTCGCTGCAGCTCCTGCTACCTTGGTTCTAGGGGTGGGATCTGGAGCATTTTCACAGGCCTGTCTCTGTAAAATGAACCACTATGGTTGGGTGGACTCAACTTCTTCCAAAACCACCCCAGCCCTCATAATTACACATCCTGTGAAGAGTGTTGGATGCAAAAACAGAGTTGAAAGTCTTAGCTGGGATCTTCTGGGATGGTCAAAAGACATCTGCCAAGGCAGCGGTGGCTTTCTGGCTTGGCATTGAGGCTTAACGACTTTAACGCTTGCCTCTCCACAAGAGGACCAGCCGGCTTGTAAATGCCCTGCTCCTGCCTCCGGAATGATTTTGTTCTTCTCCCTGCTACAGAGCTCCCTCTTATGAATATCTTGCTTGATACAGAAGTCCTTGGGTATCAGTCGTCTTGTTGTCTGGACTGTTCTGTGTATGCCTCTGTGGTGGGGTATGCAGTCATTGGGCATTGCCTGACAGATGTTTACATCTGTAAGGTACAAAGCGAGCTAATAGAAAGAATCCAGTAAATGAAACGAATAAAACAAGCAGTGGAGAATTGAGTACCTCTTAGCATCCGTTTATTTCATGGTGCTGCATCTTAAAGCATTATTGTATTGGGAGGAAGGGAAGGAGGAGTTCATTCAGGGTAGAGGAGACCACATGTACAAGTGTACAGAGGTGTGAGATTGCACAGCACATTTGGGAAGCTCACAGTAGTTGAACATGCCTGGAATTTTGATCAGGATAAGAGATTAAAGAGGTAGGCAGTATATATGTATATATGTAATATAAATATATTTATATTATCAATAATAGTTTTACTTAAGTTAATGCCTTTATGAAAGTAAGTGTTTGTAATAGTTTTCCAGATGGGTAGTTGAGGTCTTTTTGTTCTGGGATCATATGCCATCTCCCTTCTTCATCTCAATGCCTTTCTTTTTTCCCATTTCAGATACTGCACAGCAGTCTTTTTTACTACTGATGTTGTAACTATTCATGTATACTAGTTTGAGCTAAATATGGCCAGATGACCATAATTGAACGTACCATTCATATCTGAAGATGTTTTAATGAGAAAGGACTAAAGTGCCTATTGGGTTTTCATGTGAAAAATTTAGACCAAAGGCTAATCTCTGTCTCCTTAGCATTTTGATTCTGTCAAGCAACTTGCCATGGCTTCAAAGATCTTTCTCTCTTTCTTTTTCTTTTTTCTGCATGCCCAATAGCTGGGCGATGTGATGGTTGACATTGCAAGCAACATCATGTTGGCTGATGAGCGTGTCCTGTGGCTGGCTCAGAGGGAGGCAAAAGCCTGCAGCAGAATCGCCCAGTGTCTCCAGGGCATTGCGACGTACCGGCTAGCGAACGGGGCTCATGTGTATTCAACAGTAAGTGTGACATTATCATAGGCTCCGGATTAGTACAGAACACTTTAAAAGTTAATTTTGCTTTTGAGTAATCTGTTTTCTTGGTCACTGGAAAATACGTTTTTAATCTGTAATTTGAATGGCTGTCACCCTCTAATCCACTGAAACTGTGTCTACAGCAAAAATAAGAACACTATTGTCTTGCTCTACTGGCGTTTACCCATGGTCCATCTGAGCTAATATTCTGTTCTGGGCCCTGAAGGATGTTTTGAGAGAATGCCTGATCACTTGCCCAGGTTTCAATCTCCAAAGAGAACTGGGATGCCCTCCAACACTTGGAGAGCAGTTGGCATAATAATCACTCAGTTAAAGAGCATGGAATTGTATTCATGCTTACTTGAACTCTTTTAAATGTCTTTGTGTATTCCTTACTTTTTGTTCTAAAAATGTGATAAATATAGTAAGTAGTGTCTTATTCTCTTAGCACTCATGTTCTGGTCTGGCCCATGGTTTCCATTCCTTAACTGTTTCAGTGGGTTCACATACTGTTGAATATTCTGTACTTCAATCTGTGACTTTACACAATTCAAGACTATCATTTTCCCATTGATTTCTGAGACCTTTTTCTACGATGCTGTATTTTACTGTACCTTTTGCTCCATTAAGTTGAGGGTTACTCTCCTGAATCATAAAATAGAGGCCTAGCATGACTACTGTTTTTACAACATAGTTCAGGGTAATTTCCTTCTCAGATACATGACTTTACTTGTGACCAGCTTGTCATTTTATGTCCTCCCTGGCCATTTAGACCAATTTAAATCCCATCTTTTAGACTTGCTTATTAAACTCAGCTGAAAGAACTTCTTCTTCCTCTGAACCTCACCAGTTCTTCTGAGAACCCAAGGGTATAGCAAAGGGCATTGTAAGTATTTGCACTGAATTTCAACATGTAAAACAGGTTCCAGGAGTTACATACCTGCTTTTACAGTTGTTCCCCTTCATCTATGGGGAAGTATTCAAACCACAGTCAGTACCAGTAACAGATTAACAAGAACTAATAACAAAATAGAACAGTTATAGTGATGTACTAAGACAAAAATTGTTTAAAACTTATAAACTATTTTTGGAAATTTCCATTTATTATTTTCTGACTACAGTTAACCATAAGTACTGAAACTGGGAAAAGTACAACCATGAGGGAGAGGGAAGGCTGCTGAATAGGGAAAGATGAGAAGGCTTCAGAGGTGCTTCTTTAACTGTTTATGTGTTAGTCGTGAGTATTGGCTACTTAGTAGGAGCTCTGTTGGTGTTTTATGTTTCTTTGGCCAATAAGAAATTGAAGTACACATTACTAGTTAACAAATATAATTTAAATAAGAAAACTGTTCACATTGTATAATCTGTGAATATTAAAAGAATGCACTTTATTTTTTTTACTCTCAAAATGTTTAGGGACCACTGATTTCTACTATGTGTAGAAAACACCGCACTTTTGAGTAAGCACCCTATGCATAATTCTTGCAAATTATTTCCTCTCAATTTTAAAAATTTGTATCTTTGTAATATATTTTAAGCATTTTGCTTCACAGCCTCATGTTAAAAAACAAATGAGAACCTGTTCATATGTGGTAGTTGGAAGGCTGCCTTGCCCCTAGGGTAGCAGTACACTTACTCACCCTTAGAAAATAGTGGACATACCATGTTGTCCTGAGACTTACAGCAAATCCTGTCACTCAGCTGGATTTGAAAGTGAGTCTTGTTAGCTTGTGACACCTACCCCCTTTCTGATCTGTTTCCAGCCAAGGGAAGGGAAGCTTTGAGCCTGCAGTGTTGGTATTGAGAGATTAGGCATTTTTGGAGATCCCTTATTTCCAACTTATCTTTGAATTCCTTTAAAACTCTGGGGCTGGGCTAACTCAACTTCTAAAATATGTTTATTTCCTGCTATTGAAACTAGCATTTTTTTTTTCCCCAATGAAACAGGTTTGGAGTGGATTTGTGAAGTTTCTTAAATTTATAAATATAAATGCAAAAAGTTGCCTTGATCTCCCTGTGAAGGGTAAAAGTAAGGCCTAAACTATTGAACTTTCAAGTTTATTTTCCAAACCCTAATATTTACCTTTCATTTCCTCCTGTAGCGTGGTTGTTAAGGGCCCACTGATTTATCTAGCTAATTCTCAAAAATAAGACACTTCTCTATTTTGTTTGTAGCTTTTCTGAAAGGTGCTTTTCAATTTTCTTGTTTGTTTTTATTATTATTTTACTATTTCTGCAGGGTCGGGGCTTAAACCCAGAGCCTTGCACAAGCTAGATGAGCCCTTGTCCACAGAGCCATACCCCCAGGCTTCCTGTTATTTTTAATTGACATTTAATTTATGCCTGATTTTCCATCCTTTGCAGCTTGTTCTTTTACTCTTCATTGGTCTCCTTTCCATGATTTTATTTCATTCCAGTTTGCTTTTTTATTCTTCTCAATTTTCTACATACTTTTTTTGTTCAATAAGAACTTGGCTCTTCTGATTTGGCTTAGATGTACAATATTTGCGTTTGCAAGGCTTGGAAAGTGTTCTTCCTCTGGATTTTAAATCTGTTCTAACCCCTGTTTGGTCAACTTTTGAAGTACTCGCCCAATATTGCTCTGGAAGCCTATGTCATCAAGGCTGCCGGCTTCACTGGGATGACCTGCACCGTGTTCCAGAAGGTGGCAGCCTCCGACCGCACAGGACTGTCTGACTATGGGAGGCGGGATCCAGACGGAAACCTGGACAAGCAGCTGAGTTTCAAGTGTAACGTTTCAAATACATTTTCCAGCCTGGCACTAAAGGTATGCTAAGTCTAATAGTCATTTGAAATTATTGACAAATGAGTACACTCAAGAAGTGTTTTGTTTTGCAAAATAACCTTATTAAAAAAAATTATTTTAGGGGTATGACACATGTGGGGTATTGTGCTGTTATTTTAAAGGAAATTCACACCAGGAAGTGCTTCAGGGGCTCTAGGCAGTTTTGCCTTGGGATCCCTTTTCTCCACACAGAGACATCAAAATTTTCATTTCTTCAGTGATATAAAGAAAAATATACTAGTATTGTATATTAAAGATTTTCTTTGACCTAAGAGTTTATTTTTTTTTTTCCTCCTGGTTTTAAGACATCACTTTGTTTTTATGAGCCCCTATAAGTATTGTGGGACATTGCCACTGTGCGTAATAGAAAAGTTAGCCCTGGGACCTGGCATTTAATCAGGCAGTCTATGGCAAAGAAGTGCAAATATTTGATATGTATATATTTAAAATGTATTGGAGCAAGCAAAAGGAAAGCCTTTTCGTTGATTTTTAAAGTTGGAGGTATAGATATGTTTCACTAAACTGCATTGAAGCAAAAATAGTTGGTGGCAAATGTTGAAATATGGCCAAGCTTAGAAATGTGGTAGCCACTCAGGATAATCTCAGCCAGTTCAGAATGTTTGACGATACTGTATTTAATACTGTATTTACTTGATACCACATACTCAGAGGAAAATCAGCAAGATTCATCTGTTATTCTTGGCCCTAGAGTGTGTGATATATCTAGTCTTGCTACAGACCTGCTCAACTTCCTTATTGTGTCTTTTTTTTTGTTGTTGTTGTTAAAAAAAATATTCCACAAAAGCAACATGACATCAACTCATGAGGGTAGGACATGCGTTTCTTTTCTTTTCTTTTTTCTTTTTATAAGATTTTATTCATTTAAAATAAGATTTAAATGCTGTATTCAGAGTCCTTAATTCCTATGGAAAGCAAAATATGTCCTGTATTTCTCTCACTTTATTCCCTCTTCTATTTTTATTATTTTTTAAAAATTTTTTATTGCTACATTGTATTTATACATCATAATGGGGTAAAAAGACTGGTGTAGACTTAAATGCACACATCACCCAGCCAGCCCCCTCCCAGCCCCCACCTCACTCCCTCCCCATCCCTCCCACCCATGCTTGGTTTAGTGGTTGACGTCAATGAATAAGTACATCATGCACTTTAAGAGGACATGCATTTCTGTGGAGCACTTTAAATTGATGAACCCTTCTGTCTTAGAGGATGAGAGCTGGTAGAGAGAGACTAAAAAGGATAATATGCTGAAGCTAGGAAGCTAAAGGGTCACAGGGGGAACTTTAGATAAAGAAGGAGAAACTGTAGACGACCAAATAAGGTGACATTAACTAGGAGGATGAGAGGGGGAAGAGGGAAATCCCTAATGTACATGATGTACACTCACAAACATATCAAGTCAATCACTAAGCCAGACATTAGAAGGAGGGAGGGAAGAAGGAGTGAGGTGGGAATTTGGAAGGGCTATATAAGTGATGTGTGAATGTATGCCTCTACCATCTTGTACCTCATTAAGATATATGAATACAATGCACCAAAAAAAGTGAACTGTACATTTCATCAGATTCACACTGTACCTCTCTGTGTAAGGACACAGTTTCCACCTGCTAAAGTAGAAAGCTTTAAGTGAACACTCAGATTTGCTTTATACTATCCATCTTTTTAAGATCATGCACTGACCAGAACAAGAACACATTACTTATTCGTGCTTCAAAGATGGTTGTGATTAAACCAAATGAAAAAGGAGCATACCCTTCATGACACGAAATTGGTTAAAATTTTAACGTCAATGGCATAAAATGTACTTAAGCTTCGATGCTTGAATGTTTTGAACTTTAAGTCTAGGACAGTTTTACTCTTTTCTATGCATATTTAAAGGAATTCCTTGAATATACTAACATATATTCAATTCCTTGAATATACTATTGAACATCTAGACATTGATTGCATTGCCCTTAAATGGAAGCATATGCTACCATATGAAGTTAAATCCACCAAAAGGATACTTTTAGTTATCAGTAGGTATCTCACTTGATTTACTTTCTGCATATTTCTTTGAATTTTTGTGCTTCTCTGCTTGCTACCACTACATCTGGGCTTTGACTCCCATCCTGTACAGATATTTCTTGACTTAAAATGTTGAATGTCGGGTGTATTCATCTCGAGTCACCCCTCCATGCCAGTCTGGTATGGAGCTGTATTTCTATTTTCTGTATTTCTATCTTTCTAATAAACTTCTTTAAATCTTCAAAAAAAATAATAAAATGTTGAATGTCCTGATATATCTATTGTACGTTGAAAATGCATTGAATCTACCTGACCTACCAAACATCCTAACTTCGCAGCACCAGAGCACTGTCGATTCTTGGTTGTTTTCCCTTACGATCTCTTGGCTGACTGGGAGGCATGCCTGCTGTTGCTGCTGCCAGTATTAAGAGAGACGATTTTACCACAAATCTCTAGACCAGGAAAAGATCAAAACTCAGAGTATGGTTTATGCTGAATGTGTTTCTCTTTGTGGCCCCAAACCACTGTAAACTCCTACTTAGTCTCCATTACTTACTTACTCTAGGCTAGTCTTTAAATGTCTACCCTTCTATCTGGGTGTGGTGGCACACACCAGTAATATTAGTACTTGGGAGGCTGAGACAGAAGAATTGCAGGTTCAAGGACAGTCTCAGCAAGTAGTGAGATTCATCAACTTAGCAAAACCCTGTTTCCAAATAAAAATTAAAAGATAAGGCTGGGGGTATGGCTCGGAGGAAGAATGCCCCCCCTGGGTTAAATCTCCAGTACATCATACACAAAAAAACCCACCCTTCTTATGTAGATTGGTCTACCTAGGGTTACTGATAATCAGTGTGACTATGCCAGTTAGTGAATAAAATTCCGAAATTCTGTCTTAACATTTTGCAAATAACTGTTGATTCAGTCCCCCTAAGCATCTTTTCAGCTCTGCTGTTCTTCTGTCAGGAACACCATCCAGACTTTCCCCCAAGCTGGTGGCTGGTGTCTGCAGAGCAGAGAGTATTTAGAAGCTTACCCTTGTCAATGACTGTGCCATCTCAGGATGCATATCCATCCACTTTCTCACTGCTGTAATCCAAAAATACTGGTCACACAACTTAGAGGAAGGAAGATTTCTTTGCTCCCAGACTTTAGAGATTTCAGGGTTCATGCCATGTCATGCCTACAGGGGTCAGGGCATGGAATCAGGAAGGAGAGAGAGAGAGAAGGGAGAGAGAGGATAAAGAAGGGAGAGAGAAAAGGGAGAGAGGAGAGAGAAGAGGGAGAAAGAGGAGAGAGAGAGAAGAGAGAACATGTGTGAGCAAGCGAGCTCAAAGTCTGCTTTCATATCACAGAGGCTAGAGAGAGAGAGACTGTGTGCAAAGGAGGAATGTCCATATATAATCCCCAAGGCATCCCTCTGTCTTCACAGGTGGCCCACGGGCAACACGGTGGGTTGCTGGACTGAGTCATTAATGAATTCTGTGTCTAACCTCCATGGTCTCCATTGGAGACTGAGTTGCCTGGTATTTGACTCCTCCTGACAGCACCAATCAAATCTGTTCAATATTTTCTCAACCACATGATTCCTTTAATTGTTGAGATATATTAGCATATATCTTTCTGGTAAACTGCTAAGGGCTTATAGAAATTGTCTGGTGTTTTGATTTCAACCATAATGTAGTGAAAAAGAAGTGACATTTTATAATATACTTGACAAGGATTTTGAAGTCTGTTTTCCCTTACACATTCAATATATTTTTCATTCTAGACATCTGAAATCCTCTTCATTTTCCGAGTCCAGTCATTATGCATTTATATAGTCATGCTTCCTACCTTGATTTCTACCTTTTTTATATTTCTTTTCTTTTTTTGTGGTACTGGAGCTGAAACCAGGGGCATTCTACCTTCTAGCTACACCCCAGCCCTATTTCTTATTCTATATTTTGAAACAGGGTCTCACTGAGTTACAAAGGGTCTCACTAAGTAGCTGAGGTTGGCCGCAAACTGCGATCCTCCTGTCTCAGCCTCCCAAATGCTGGGATTACAAACGTGCACCATCTACCATTTCTCATATGCTCAGTCCACAGCTGCTTGGGAGAATCCCTGCTCTTCTTACTATAGAACTCTGCAGATGGCACCTTCTGTTAATCATTGTTTGTTAATCCCATTGTTCATTCTCCTAAATAGTTACAAGCAAAACAGTGATGAGCTGATCGACAGGCCACATTGATGTGGCGATTAAGAATTTGGTGCCTCTAAAGCCAGGCAGCTGGGGTGTTTAATCTTCTCCTCCACTTGGCAGTAAGCTTAGACAGGTCTCTTCACCTTTCTGAATGTCAGTTCCTTGTCTGTTTCACAGGGAGTCATGAAATGGTACTCAAAGTGGGCATAGTGGCTCACCTATAGGCCCATTACTGAGGCTGAGACAGAAGGATCACAGCTTCAGGACCAGCCTCAGCAATTTAGCGAGTTCTCTCAACAACTTCAATCCCCTGTAAACAAAAAAGAAAAAGAAATGGTACTCCCACGGCCACTGAAGAAATGAAATGAGATCACACCAGTTTGGCACAGAAGGAGCACTCAGTAAATGTTAGCTCTTCTTCTTACTGGTTTGTGGTTCTTGGTTCCTTTTTAGATAATGTGTATTTGAGTGACCACAGCTTCCTTCCTCGGGTCTTTAGGTTCTCCACAGTGCTAAGTAAAGAGTAACTAGACATCCAGTAACTGTTGTTGAACCAATTAATGGGGAACTTAATTAAGAAAGTTAAATAATTAACTCTAAAGGCAAGCATAATCTCTGTTAATCTATAGCAGTTAGATAATCAAAAGGTATTATATAGTTAATAATTAATTACACACAAGAGAAACAGGATATAATACCTGTCTGTTTAAAATTGGGGGAGTATATAAGAAAATACAAACAAATTTTTAGTATGTTACTGTTTTGAATCTGATAATTCCAACTTACTCTGAATTTAGTGATAGAATTCAATGAATTTTAAGAAGTTGAGATTTCTGAAACTCTTAATATATTAATTACATAATGGGATAAATTCATATCCTTTCGTAAGGGAAGATGTTAAAACTGAGCTAAAGTACTTCTGTGTTTGAGTTTACATCCGCTATGCCACTTACTTTCTTTTTAGCTTAGTGTCATCAAAAATAGTAAACTGTGCCAGGCGTGGTGGCAAATGCTTGTAATCCCAGTATTTGGGAGACTGAGACCAGAGGATTGTGGTTCACGGACAGCCTCAGCTACTCAGTGAGGCCCTTAGTGAGACCCTGTTTCAAAATAAAAATAGGGCAGGGGGTGTAGCTTGGAGGTCGAATGCCCCTGGGTCCAGAACCCCCCCCCCAATATATATATATATATATATATATATATATATATATATATATATATATATATATATATATATATGTCAAACTTTATATGAATTTAGCAAACTAAAGGAGCTCCATCCAATTTCATTGACTTTTTAGTATTAAAATGAGTAGTAAAACTGAATTGTAGAGCTTGGGTCTAGTTTATAGTTGGCATATCAGTTACTTGGAAGCATTTCTTTTCTTCCCAGCCCTCAAAGGACCTCCCTCCACACTGCAGCCAGCGGTAATAACAAAACTGCTACCCATTTGGTAGCCTTTGGTGCTTGTCACGGTCTCCATACCGTTTGGTCTTTACCACCATTACGTTAGAAAGATCATTAGCTCTGTTTAATAGGTGAGGCTCAGAAAAGTTAAACAAAATTGAAGGGCGTTAACCAGCTCATAAATAGTTAAAATGGGCTCAATCTTGCTTTATTTCAGATCTCATATTCTCTGTATTGTTACTAGGGATTGAACCTAGAGGTGTTACCTTACTTTTAGTTACAATTACATCCCAGTCCTATTTTTGTTTTTATTTTGAATCATGGGCTCACTAAATTCCTGAGGTCTTTGCCTTGAACCTGCAATCTTTCTTGGGTCTCAGAGTCCCAAGTACTGGGGTTATAGGCACACACCTCTGCACCCATGTGCACATATCTTTTAATAATAAATATTAGAAACCAAGCACATGTATTTTCCAAAGAATCTAAGAGATCTTTTTGACTTATTAGCTATAATTTGTGTGTTCATGTCTGTCTTGTTGCTGTCATTCTTACCTTTTAAAATAAATAATATGTTTAAATGTAATTTTAAACTTTGTGTTACCTACCTCTAGGCCAAGAGACAAAAGATATAATCATGATAAATATAGCAAATTAAATGTTCTTCCATCATACTTTTCAATAGTATTATAGCACTTCTTTTAAAGAAATGAGATATACAAGTTTTACATTTCTACTATAAAAATCTCAACATTATTGATACAGGTGGCATTCACCTTGCCAACACCTCTAGGGCACCCTCTCCATCCTGAGGAGTCTATGATGATTATTTACTAATGTTCTTATTGGACCTTGAAAGATATTTTAGAAGCTGTTAAGTATATAACTGTCATGGGTATGCATTTCTAGTCCCTTGGTGATCTGAGTCTTGTTTATTGTTGGTTTTGGTTGAGATTGCAAGTTTAAACTTGTGTAGAAGACCTTTCTAAAAATCAAATGATTTTTAGAAAGTATACATGCTTTGTTTTTAATTCTTTTTTTAGAACATGTTAAGATATTTTTCTTTTTTGGGGGGTGAGGGAGTTAAACCCAGGAGCATCCTACCACTGAGCTATACTCTTGGCTCTATTTTTTAATTTGAAACGGTCTCACTAAGTTACTGAAGTCCTCCCTCAGGTTCTGAGGCTGCTGTTGAACCTGTGATCCTTCCATGTACTGGGGTTACAGCTGTGTTCCACCACACTCTGCTTAGGTATTACTTTAAAAAAGAAATTGTTTGATTTATCATTACTAATAATTTTCCAGAGGGCTATGCTTTGTTTGCAAGTCAGTGTGTGTTCATAGTAAAATTCTTTTATGGTACTTAATTTTTTAACAAATGTGTATTATGTAACACTATTAGGATTTTTGAGCTCTTAATCCATCTTTTTCTTTTTTATATGCCTTATTATGTACTTAGGAGTAATTTATGTACTTTATAGAAATTTACTAAATTAACATGTGAATTTATAAAAAGCTTTCTTTCTACATCAGGTTATATCAGGTTCTGCTGTGAGAATAGCAGAAACCTTTTAATGCTATTTTTTTAGGCAAAATATTTCTACCAAATATTTCCCTTTGCATCTTTAATGTAAAAGTGATTTAAAAAAATTTTTTTTTGTGGGTCTGAGAATGGAACCCAGGGGCATTCAACCTCTAAGCTACATGTGCTGCCCTATTTTTTACTCTTTATTTTGAAACAGGGTTTCACTAAGTTGCAGAGGGCCTTACTAAGTAGCTGAGGCTATCTGCAAACCACAATCCTCCTGTCTCAGCCTCCTGAACTCTGGGATTACAAGCATGCGCCACCATGCCTGGCTTAAAAGTAATATTTAAACTTCTGAAATATGTATTTCAGCAAATATTTACAGGTATGTGTTGGTTCCAACAGTCTTGTAAGCACAGCAGTGAAATAATTCTGAAGTCAATCATTTGCCTCACTAGAACCTTTTTATTATTAAAATAAACATGCCATGCTGACCAGTGGGCTATTTTTTATCAAATATAAGTGCCAGGAAGTATTAATTTAGAGGGTTCAAACTAAGAATGAGATTGTCTGCAGCCCCATATTCTTCTAATCCAGCTAGAGGAATAGAGAAGTGAGTTCTGTGTTGGCTGCAGGCAAGCACTGGCTATGAGAGCAGACTCTACAAAGAGCACTTCTTCCTTGAGAAAGGCCTGTGTTCAGCCGGGCGTGGTGGCGTACGCTTGTAATCCCAGCATTCGGGAGGCTGAGACCGGAGGATCGCGGTTCGTGGACAGCCTCAGCTACTTAGTGAGGCCCTCTGCAACTCAGTGAGACCCGGTTTCAAGATAAAGAATAAAAAATAGGGCAGGGGCTGTAGCTCGGAGTTCAAATGCCCCTGGGTTGCATCCCCAGACCCACAAAAAAAAAAAAAAAAGGCCTGTGTTAGCTGAGTGTGATGAGGCAGGTCTATAATCCCAGGACTTGGAAGGCTAAAGCAGGAGGACCACAGGTTCAAGGACAGCCTCAGCAAGTAGTGAGACTCTCATCAACTTAGTAAGACCCTGTTTCAAAATAAAAATAAAATAAGGCTGGGGGAATTGCTTGGACATAGAATCCCCCAGGTTCAATCCCCAGTAACACACACACACACACACAGCCCTTTACTAGAGACTTTTGTGTGTCATCTCTGTACTTGCTGCCCACCTCTCATTCTGATCTAGTTTTTCCATTGCCAAAGGAATTAATTATCTTGCTAAAAATAAAATCAGAATAACAGAGCCTTTCAGTCAGAGATCCTAACCTTCCAGCATGCAGTCAGGTCAGGAGAGCAGGTGAGAGCCCAGGCTGGAGAAGCTCCTGTGACCCAGTTGCACTTGTGTTGGAGGAAGGATGTTAGGAGATGAGTTTAAACAGTAGGGTTCAGTCAAATGATATGACCTGCTTGGGCCTCGGTCACAGCACGCTCTAGACTTTGCAAAATTGAGGTGTTACTTAAACCGGAATCACATGGTCCCCTGGTGTTTGATTAGGAATTTCTGTTGGCAGGTTTAGAGGGAGAGAGATTGGAGCCCAAGAGGAACACTTTGTCATAGATTCTTAAAATGGGGAATTTTTAAAAAATGATCATTTTTATTGTTTTCTTCTTTGGTACATAGGCTTTTTTATACTGAATGGTAACTAAAAAACCTCCAACAAAGAAATCAGAAAAAGCATTCAATAACTAGTGAGCACTTTGGATTGTTCATGTTTGTTACTGTGTTTTTCTAAACATGAGCTTCTTAGTCTCAACACAGCTGATGTTATAATAAGAGTTCGCTGAATTTAAACTTGTGTTACGTTTGTATAATGCCATTCTTTTGTTGTTTTGACTTTTTTTTTGTGGAACTGGAATGGAACGCTGGGGCATCGTACCTCCGAGCTACACCACCAGCCCTATATTTTAGTCCTTTCATTTTTTGAAACCGGGTTTCACTGAGTTACAAAGGGCCTCGCTAAGTAGCTGAGGCTGTCTGCGAACCATGATCCTCTGGTCTCTGCCTCCTGAATGTTGGGATTACAAGCGTGCGCCAGCATGCCTGGCTTGTTTTGACTATATTAATCTATCCTAAAGCACCTCAAAGTTCCATCCTAAATTGACTCTACTCACATTTGCAATCTTGCTTCTTTGCGTGTCTTGTCTTAGTGAAATTGATATGAAGAGTGAGTACAGAGATCCCTGATCTGTTTAATGCTGTTGACTTCTGCAGTGGATGCATTCATAGGAGACTGAACTTTGTAATTTGAAATAGTTCCTTTGCTTACTTCTTAAACTCTCTGGAACAGGGTTTGCATTTCTTTGTATTTTGTGCTACTTTTGATCTGTGTTGTCATGTGATGGTCAGATGTTTTGCTTGACTGATTGTTTTAACTATTAAATTTTGTACACTCAGAAAAAAATAACACAGTCGCCCTTTAATGAGAGAACTTTAATAACTGTCATTTTCCTGCCATTTCCTGTGTGCTAACACGGCAACCTTTCTTTGTTTCTTTGTATATATGTTTTTTTTCAGAATACTATCGTGGAGGCTTCGATCCAGCTTCCTCCTTCCCTTTTCTCACCAAAGCAAAAAAGGGAGATCAGGCCAGCTGAAGACTCTCTGTATAAGCTCCAGCTCATCGCATTCCGTAATGGGAAGCTTTTCCCAGCCACAGGGAACTCAACCAACCTGGCTGACGACGGGAAGCGGCGGACAGTGGTGACCCCTGTGATTCTCACCAAAATAGGTCTGTTGTCACATGTGTTGTGACCTGTGCTCACTGTACAGTGTGCTTTCCTAGTTCGCTGTTCCTAAAAACAGCTTATTTTTGTTCCTTCTCGTTTTAATGAGTCACTAGCGCAAAAGATCTTGCAGAGTACCCATTAGTGTACGCATTGACATTTAATGGTTTATGAAGTTTGCTTCAGAAATATTGTTGTTGCTCATTTCCTCCAGATGGTGTGAATGTAGATACCCACCACATCCCTGTTAATGTGACACTGCGTCGCATTGCACATGGAGCAGATGCTGTTGCGGCCCAGTGGGATTTTGATTTGCTGAATGGACAAGGAGGCTGGAAGTCAGATGGGTGCCGTATACTCTACTCAGATGAAAATATCACCACAATCCAGTGCTACTCCCTCAGTAACTATGCGGTTTTAATGGTACGCCAGTTGTTAACTTTATTCATAAATACAAAGGATTTTAATTTTTCCCTTTGCATAATTAAGTATAAACAAAGATTTTTCTTTTAACTGGTAACATAAATTGCTTCCTTTAATTATGTAAGGGCTGATGTCTGGTGTAACTCTGTTTTTAAAGGGAAATTGAATTACTATCTGATGAAATGTATGGACATGTGTTTAGTTTTGGAATTTTCAGTGAACTTTATTAAGTGAACTATTTAGCAAGACTTCTACCTTCAAGCATGGAAAGGCTGGTTTTATAGAGTTTGACTCTGTCAACTTGGTATTCATTTGCCAATGGATACACGGAGAGAAAGAATGTTTTTCTGCTTTGCCATTTAATGCCTTTCCCCACTATGTGTCATCATAATTAGATTCCTTTTGAATTTAGAATTAATAGCAACGCTTTCAGTAGTATTACCAAAAAGTGACCCTATGTACGCAAATACTGACTTTTTAATTTTAATGCTAGCTAATCGAATGTTTTCAGTTATCTACCATTGTGGGCACCTATGTATTCGTTTGGTAAAGTAATTTGTTATTAACATATGGTATCAGGTCTTTTAATAATGAGATATTTAAATGGATCTGATTCCTGAACAGATAATAATGAAATTAATCACACTGGTTGTTATTTACTGGTTCTTTTATACCTGAATTATTATATGTCAGTATCATAATTATCATGGAGTGTGTTTAGAGGACAGTGGAGAAAGAAATTACTGATAAGTCTGAAAGATGTTTCCAGAAATGTAAAGTTAGGTTACCTGAGGGAGAGCCTCCAAATTTCTAATATTTCTATCTAATTCCAGCTGCAAATCTGGAATCTAGGCAGTATTTTATCAGAGTACTAAATATTCTTGAGACATGATAAAATTTTGCATGTTGTGAATTTTTCTTAAACAAAACAGCATGTACTATTAGAAATGATCTTGAAGTGAGCCTAAATTGTAAAATTTCTTCAAAAAAATTTTTTTTGCTTCTATATTGTCTATTCCTTACCTAGTACACCAGTTAAACAGGCAGCAAAAGTGAATAAAGATTCTCTTCAGTGAAATATCTGAGCACTTTTATAACTTCAGGCACTGGACCTCAGTGTGATGGTATGTAGCCCCATTGACAGGGGCTGGATTCCACATAGGTTAGACCCAACTTTATTGTTTAAAGCATTCATCCTTTTGGGTTTAAAATTATGTTGTTTGTTTCTCTGTTTGGTTTCCATAAGTTCACATGGTATTATTTATAGTCATCCTTTAAAAGTGTAAAGCTTTAGCTGGGCGTGGTGGCGCACGCTTGTAATCCCCGCGCTTGGGGAGGTGGAGACAGGAGGATCGCACTAGTTCGAAGTCAGCTGTGCTGGCTTAAGAGACCCTGTGTAGTCTGGAGGTAGAAGGGTTTCCAGGAACAGCAGTACCACCCCCCCAAAAAATAATAAATAAATTAAAAAAAATGTGTGAAGCTTTAATTAAAGTTTGAGGATTTTCTCTAGTAGTTTAAAAGTGAGTGTAAAATAGTCTGAAGCTGTGTTACTGAAGAAGAAACAATAGAGATACAAGCAAGACAGTCTGAAGAGTACATAGTACTTAACCAGAAAAAGTTAAATAAAGTCAGTGAAACACAAAATACGCAGAAAAGGGCATTTTATGAGCTTTAGTAATTTTTCTACTGTACCACAAACCTTTATTTTTACTTAATCTAATACCAGTTTAAAGCACCTATTTTTGAACTTACCAGTTGTTCTTCTCAGTTATTTAAATGAATATAATCCTTTTCAGGAAGGAATAAGCTATTCTTTTATCTTTAGGACTTTTAATCTTTAAAAATGTAATACACAATTCTTTAGAGCTAAAATACAGTAATAAGATTTTTTTCTACTTATTTTCAGAGAATAGCCTCTCTTTTTCTTAGATGTAACTACGCCATCTAGAGACAGCAGAGTGAAATATGCTCTGAAGTTGTTGACCAAGTTAAAATAAAGTTGATGGGAACTTTAGAATTTCTAACAAGCATGAAGGCAAAGTAAATGAATTTATACCTCATCTAAAGTAATTCAAGTTGTGTCTGCAATATAAGAAATACCATAAAATTGGAAATCTACATATTTTTAAATTAAAAAAAAAATCCTATTTTTCTTGAATGCCATCCTAAACTTATCATTCTATGTAGAAAGTCTAAATTCCTATTTTGGGAGAGAGTCTATATAACTTCTTTATGTAGTTTTAGAGAATTTTGTATTTATAAAAACTAAGATAAAAGGAATATATTTGCTCATATGTCTGTAATAGAGAGCAGATAGACTAGATAGCTCTCAGTATGTCCAGAGGAAAACAGTTGCGTGGGCATTTGGTTTGCTTGAATGATAGGATCAGAAACAGCCATTTGGGGGAAAGAAGATTCACAGGCTCTGGAGTCAATAGGGACACAGAGTCCTGAATGGAAAGTAGGGTAATTATTAGAGTCAAATTGTAGAGCTTGGTGCTTTTTTTTTTTTTTTTTTTTTTGGTGGTACTAGGGTTCCTGGAAGCCTTCTACCTCCGGCTACACTACTACGGGCTACACTCCCAGGCCTATTTTATACTTTTTTTTATGTGGAAACAGGGTCTCCTAAGCCAGCGCGGCTGGCTTCGAACCTGTGCTATCCTCCTGTCTCCGCCTCCCAAGCGCCGGAATTATAAGCGTGAGCCACCACGCCCTGCAGAGCTTGGTACTTTAATGGGTCATGGAGATGAAATAATCTCTGTATACAGCTTCACACTTGGTTCTTCTTTTCATCTAGAAAAAGGAAATTGGAGTGCCCTCATTTGTTTTTCTATCTGCCGATCCTTTTCTTTATAAAATATGCTGAGTGAG
Organism: Muscardinus avellanarius; assembly: GCF_963383645.1. Lineage (NCBI taxonomy): Eukaryota > Metazoa > Chordata > Mammalia > Rodentia > Gliridae > Muscardinus > Muscardinus avellanarius. The sequence continues at coordinate 121,980,908 of NC_137791.1, forward strand.
CCGGATGTGGGGGCGCACGCTTGTAATCCCCAAGTTTTGGAGGCGGAGACAGGAGGATTGAGGAGGTTTGAAGCCAGCCGCGCTGGTTTAAGAGGCCCTGTTTCCAAATAAAAAATATAAAATAGGTCTAGGAGTGTAGCCCAGATGTAGAAGGTTTTCATCCCCAGTACCACCAAAAAAAAAAAAAAAAAAAAAGAAAGAAAAAAGGAAATATGCTGAGTGAAAGGATATTTCAGTTCCATTCCCTCTGTAACTGACCAAGAATGCTAGTTATATTTATAATTTTTTTGGGGGGGGGGGTGCTGGGGATAGAATGTAGGGCCTTATGCAGGTTAGGCAAGCACTCTGGCACTGAGCCTCAGTCCCAGCACGGTTTCACTGTTTTAGTAATTCTCAAGAGCACATTTACCTGGATCAAATGTTTTAATTACTTCTACACATCATCGTACAGTAAGGAATCTTCATTTCCATCCCCTCTCCTGTCTCAGTCCTAGTAGGTAACTAAAATATAGCCCTCCCATTTTTACACAAAGGTTACATGTTACATACATGGTTCTAAATCACATATTTTTATGTAATAGCTTATATTAGCTATAATTATGATTTTTTTGCGTGTGTGGTTTTGTGTACTAAACCCAGGGACACTCTACCATTGAAGTATGTCCCCAGTCCTTTTTATTTTGAAACAGTGTCTTGCTGTGTTGCCCAGGCTGGCTTCAAATTTATGATCTTCATGCCTCAGCCTCCCAAGTGCTGGGATTACAGTGTGTACCACCCTGCCTGGCTGATAGTGCCCTATTTTAAAAATTTGCTAATGGTGGTGGTTGCTAATCTTTATTAAGCACTTACCTGTCAGATACTTCTCTGATGTCTTTTTTTCCCCCCTTGGTCCTGAGGATTAAACCTAGGGATGCTCTACCACTGAGGTACGTCCCCAGCCCCTTTTTATTTTTCATTTTGAGACAGGATCTTGCTCTGCTGCGAAGGCTGGTCTCCAACTTGCTGTCATCCTGCCTCAGCCTTTGAGTAGCTGTGATTCTAGGTGAACACCACCATGTAGCTCAGTTCCCCCCTCATATTTTTATGTGTGCTAACTTAACTAACTTGGTTCTTAAAACATGGGTCCTCCTGAGTTAAATCACTGTCATGAACCCAGTTTACAGGTGCATGAACCGAGAACATGGAGGGATTAAATGTCTTATCTGCAAAACTAGTTAGTATTGGAGTACGCATTTGTTGTACTCAGTCTGGTTCCAGCATCTGTTTTCCTAATACTCTACGAAAACATTCTTTCCTAAATTTCATATTGACATAAAAGAGCTTCTTCCTTTTTTTAACCTCTGAATACTGTTCTGTTTTGTTTGTTTTCAATGGTTTGCTTGTGTGATACCATTTTGCATGTTATCATATCTATAGGACAGATTTCTCTGAAGCACAACTGATAATGGAAGGAACCAACACTTCCTTCTTTTTCATTAAATTGAGATACAGAGCAAAGTGCAACACTCTTAGGTGTATGGATCAGCAATAGTTTTACATGTGATGCAGACATTTAGCTTCCACTGAGGTCAAGGTTGTACTCAACACTCAGCACCCTTGCTTAATTTTCCCCTCCCTCCCCCCTTCCATTTTTCCTTCTTTCAATTGAACCCAGGGGAATTTTACCTCCAAACTATACCACCAGCCCCTCTTATTTTTTGTTTTGGAACAGGGTCTCACTAGACCACTGAGGGTCTCTCTACATTGCTGAGCCTGGTCTCAGACCAGCAATCCACCTGTCTCAGCCTCCCTAGTCCTGGGATTGTACTTGTGCCTATCACACCCAGCTCCCTTGTTTTCTTACATTTTCTTTCATTCCTCTCTCCATTTCAAGAGATGCCTGCCCTTCTGATGTCTGTCACCATAAGTAAAATTTTCATGTTCTTAAGTTGCATATAATTGGAGCATACAGCTTGTACTTAACATGTGATTGACTTCTTATTACAGTGGTGAGACTTATCTCTGTCTCTTCTTGTGGTGATTTATTCTTCCCCATTGCCGCAGAGTAGATCATTGAAGGAATACACCAATGTGTCTATTTTATTCTTAATGGACATGTAATTATCATCAAGCAAAAGTAGCTCTGAGTATTCACATACATGTTTTTGACGGGTGTACATGTTCAGTGGTGAAATTGCTGTGTTTTAAATCATACCTGTGTGCAGCTTTAGTACTTACCGTTGCACAGTTGACCAACTGGCCGTGTTAGTTTCTGTTCTCAACGATAATGAGAATTCCAGTTGACCATGGCTTTAGTTTATAGTCTGACCAATAATGAAAGTTTCGGCTGTTCCATATCTAATTCTTGGTGTTGTCAGTTTTTAATTTTAGTGTTTTTGTGGCGGTATTGTAATGTGGCTTTGTGTATCTTTTTTTTTTTTTTTTTCCTTGAGGCACAAGAGATTGAACCTGGGCACTCTTCCATTGAGCTACAACCCCGGTTTGTGCTCTCTCTCTCTCCCTCCCCCCTTCCTTCCCTCCCTCCGTTCCTCCCTCCTTTCTTCCTCTCTTTTTCTTTCTCATTCATTCATTCATTCATTTCTTTATTCCTTTATTTTGAGACAGGATCCCACTATGTTTTCATGGCTGGTCTTAAACTTGGGTACCTCCTATATTGACCTCCCAAATACTGGGAGTACAGGTGTGTACCACCATGCCTGGCCATCAGCTGTGATTCTGATTTGTATTTCTTTGGTGACTGGGGGTGTTGAGCACCTCTGTATCATGTTATTGAGTTTGGTGTCTCCTTGTACCGCTCACAGAATCTTGTGTGTTTTTACTTGGATTTGTTTTATAGATTATTTGTTTGTTTATTTATTTATTTATTTATTTGCAGTACTGTGGATGGAACCCAGGGGCATTCTATCTTCAAGCTACACCCCCAGCCCTATATTTTATTCGTTATCTTGAAACAGGGTCTCACTGAGTTGCAGAGGGTCTAAGAAGCTGAAGCTGTCTGTGAACCTTGATCCTCCTGTCTCAGCTTCCCAAGTGCTGGGATTACAAGCATCTTCCACCATGCCTGGCCGTAGCATTTCTTAATATGAGCTCTCTGCTGGATTTATGCCTCCAAACTCTTAGTCATGCCTGTTTCCTTTTTCTCTTAATAGTCTTCATGAACAGAGTTTCTTCATTTGTCGGGAGTCTGGTTTCTTAGTTTTTGGGTTTTCATTTTAACATCTTGTTGACGAAATCTTAGCCGGTCGCAAGTACATGGGGATCTTTCCCTGTTCTGTTTAGTACTTCTGATGAGTTATACCTTACTTGTTTTGTTTGAAAGTGAAGGAGCAAAGTCTTTAAATTATTCTCCTTTGTCCTTGAAAAGGATGTAGAAAAGCAACACAGCGACATTGTCTGCTCTGTTTTTTTATGTTTTTGATTCAGATCTATTTCTACTTTTTTAATTTTTTTTATTGGTGTACTGTATTCATACATCATAATGAGATAAAAAAACTTGTGTAGACATACATGCATACATCACCCAGTTAGCCCCTACCCAATCCTCACCTCATTCCCTCCTCATCCCTCTTTCCCATGCTTGGCTTAGTGGTTGACATCTAATATTATAGCAATTTATCCAAAATTAACAATGATAATCTCACAAAACAGATTCCTTTGTCTGATATCAAGCTTTTGATGACTTAGAGATAACATTTCAATATCTCTTTTTGCTTTCTTTTTTTATTTCATTGATAAACTCATTACATTTCTTAAATTCTGACACGCAGAGGGTGCCTTGAGATGTTTTCTTGTGAGACATCCTCTTGTTCTCATCTTGGCGAATTTAGATAATTGCTGATTTTAATTATTCTTGTTATTGGTGTGATGATAATGAATTATTAAATACTTCCATTGATTTTATATTTAGCAGTCCTCGGGCCTGAAGCACCTCTTGTGAGTACCTCTTACGGCTCCATCTATCAAGGAAACAGTTTCAAAAACTCTTCTCTCCTTTATTTAGATCCTTAATAATGACCATCTTTGTGCCTTTCTGCTTTGTCTTTCATTGTAGATGTTTAAGTCGTTTCCCATCCTCAGATCCTAATCTCAGTTGTCCCTGGTAGTGTGGTATTGTTCAATCTATCCAGTTAAAAACCTCAGAATGAGTCTTGGGTTTTTAATACACACATTTAGATGGCTAACGAGTACCTGCGTAATAGTTTCAGTTCGCGTCTTGTCCTGCAATGCCTAAGCTATTTCTTTTCTGGCCCCTCTTCCAATTCCCTGGGTCCATTTTCAGCAGGCCTCTGCATTTGGGGGAGGTCAGACACGCCTTCAGGATCCCTGTTCTCCATGCCTGTGGCGAGCTGCTTGCTTTTCCCTTTCTTCAGCTTCTCCATCAAATTGTAGGCATTTTTGTTCGCTGTTTCAACATCCACTTTCTTTCTGGTTTTATGACACAAGACACTTGGCTTCTGAAAGATGTTGATTTCTTTTAACAACATTCTTTCTTCAGCATTCTATACAATATGTTTTGGTAACTAATACTCTGTTCCTCAGGTTTCATTGCCTTCCACCAAGGGCTGTGGAAGACACGTTTGCAAGCCCTCCTTCTGCCCCTTCCCCATTGCCTGCAAGATGATTGCTGGGTCTCCCGATTTATATTAAGGGGATGGCCCCAAATTGTAGAGCCATCCAGGGGCAATGTGCTACTGAACATTTCCCCGAGAGATCTAAAGCAGGCTATACATGAACAGAGTCTGGAGGCTAAATCCTAGATATTGAAACTTTATCCTCAATTATTCTCTACTGGCATGGTGGCTTTTCATAGAAATTGAGGGGAAATGTGCCTGTACTCTTTAGTAGCATCTCAATTGTTTTTTATTGCCCCAACGTTTTAAAACTTTTTCTGCTAATATTCTGGACTTTTAACAGAATGCCAGTGTGTTGAGGTCAAATGCCGTGGATTCGTATCACGAGGGCAGAGCATTCACAAGTGTTTGGTAGGCTTCTTCTGCAATTCCTTCTTTTGTGTACTTAGTTCTCACTCCACTCTGAGCACTGGGACCATTCTTTGCCCCTCCCTGCATGTCTGGTACTGTAGCATGGTGCCTGGCAAGGTGGGCACTCAAAGTGTATCATTTAGATAGATGAAGTACATATAATGGGAGGTTTTTCAAAGAATAGTGGAGCACTTGTGCTGGAATTCAGTTCCCGTGTTTCTATCTCCAGCCTTCCCTTAACCATGATTCTCATCTGATTTTTGTCACTAACTGTATCTTTTGTTAAGGCGAGGGGTTTGTTAGGGTGTCTTGATATGGACTTTCTCTATCCGTGATTTTATATTGTTAACTTTCGATTCTTCCCTGGGAAAGCTGGCTCACCCTGTCTGCACAGCTGAGGACATCTCTGTGGCCTTGCCTGATCATCCCTGCTGACTTCCTTTTCCAGCCAGCTTCTCTTGCTTCAGATAACTATGTCTTTTTGATGAGAGAGATCTCTCTATGGAACCCATTCCACATCTAGCTGGTATGTTTTAGCCTTAGAAGTCAGCGCAGAAAGAGAATATATAGTGATGGGATTTTGCAAGTCAACAGCTTCAACTCCTGTGGCCCCAGTGTTCTTTCCTGGCTGCTGTGGCCAGGGTGGATGTATCTTCCCAACCTGCCTTGGTCCTTTCTAAGGAAGGCAGCATTACGGGTCGGTTGCTTTCATTTTAGTGCAGCAGTGTCTCCCTGATGTTGGGAGTAGAGATTTGGAGACCAAACAGCACTCAGCTTCTTTGCCTGATTTTTCAAGCTATAAAATGGAGCTGATACCGAACCTACGTCGTAGGGTTACCCTGTGTCAAGTGCTGCACATAGTCAGTGTCTAAATCATGGTAAATGCTACATGAATGACTTGCTATTGTTGTTGATTTTTTTTTTTTTTTGGTGGTACTGGGAATGGAACCCAGGGGCCTTCTACCTCCGGGCTACACTCCCAGACCTATTTTACATTTTATTTGGAAACAGGGTCTCTTAAAACAGCGGAGGCTGGCTTCAAACCTGCATGATCCTCCTGTCTTAGCCTACCAAGCGTGGGGATTACAAGCATGTACTACCATGCCTGGCTTTAATTGTTTTTTTTTTTTAACTCCCATAGGACTCTACTCCGTAACTCTACTGTGCCTACTTCCCTCACACATGGTAGGGATCGGATTGTATATCTGCCTCCTTGTGGCTTTGAGTTTCTCACCTTCTTAGTCTCCAGGGCTTGGTCAATTTGTATTTGTAGCACATAAAGGGAGTTGACTTTGATGGTTATAGAGATCTGTTCAGGCCATTCCTGACTTGGAGATGCTGCTGTCTGCCCTGTGGTGCCTTTTCAATGGATTAACATGTTGGAGGTAAAAGTGAGCCCAAAAGGCATCAAAGAGGGCGACGTGTGCAATTGTTCTTCCGAAACACTCCCATGCGTGCTGCTTTCTCTCTGTGACCCTCAGGACAGGGCAGTCATCACATTTCCAAAGTAGATGGCCAGTCAAACAAGCGTGAGCCCTGCAAATTAATAATTGGCCGGGTGTGATGACTCACGCTTGTAAACCCCACGCTTGGGAGGTGGAGACAGGAGGATCGCACAGGTTCAAAGCCAGCTGTGCTGGCTTAAGAGACCATGTTTCCAAATAAAAAAGTACAAAAATAGGTCTGGGAGTGTAACCTGGAGGTAGAAGGGTTTCCAGGAACCCTAGTACCACCAAAAACAAAAACAAAAACAAAAAATAATAATGGAAGGCAGGAAGGCAAACCTACATGAGAGAAGATGGCAGGAATCACTTGGCCTTGAATGGAACTAAGAGATGGATGGGCCAGAGATTTGGTTTTAGAGTGTTTCAGTTTCTGGAGAAAATGCCCATGATTAAATATCCATAATGGACCACTAGCATGATTCTTTGTTTATCCTCAGGATTTGACAGGATCTGAACTGTACACGCCGCCAGCCAGTCTCCTGCATCCCGTGGTTTACACTACGGCCATCATTCTCCTCTTATGTCTCCTGGCCGTCATTGTCAGCTACATGTACCATCACAGGTAAGAGATGACACTTGACATGTGTGCGCCTGAACTTAGAGGGCTTTATTTCATATTCAATTATAATAAACCTAAGTCGAGTGCCATGCTGTCCCTCCAAAGTAAGGATGCTTATACTAGAATACATACCAGCCTTCTTCATTGCATGCCATTAAAGGTGTGTATTTTTGGTGCAGGAGATGGGACGTTCATGTTTTGTAACATCCACTCAGCTTGCTGGGTCTGTGTATGGTAAAGAGCATAGGGGGCATGAGCTGGAGCCTGGGGTGGGCAGGTGGGGGTGTGTTACTGCAGACACACCTGTGCATGTGTCTCTGGGTAATAGACTGTGTAGTATATTTTATGGCTTTTTGCCTGTTGTAGTATTCTAACTTTATAGATGCCATTTTTGAGAAACTGTGGCATTTAAGCATGGAATATGGTTTTTGTTAATTGGAGGCAAAGCTATAGACACTTTTGTGGGAATAATGAAATGAAAGGGATTATGAAACAAAAATTCACTTGACAAAGATTTTGCTAGAACATATTTTCCTATTTAGGCTGGACATATATGGCATTTCTTGACATTTAGCTAAGAAACAAAAGGAAATTTTGATATAAAAAGAAAAAGACTTCAACATTTCATTATGAAAGGCCAGGAAGAAACACAATGGGCATGTTGACCAGGCTGTCCTACTAGGTCAGGAAAACGACCATTGGCATGCTGCAGAAATCTCTAGGGAGCAAACACATAATCCAGTCAGCTGAACACATCACCAGTAACAAACACTCAGATGTTTCTTATTATGAAGAATTTGCTTAGCTTTTATTAGGTATAGTAGTTCCATAAAGGACTTGTCTTTTGACTGCATAAAGTTAAGTGTTAAAAACTGTTGTGTTCTATGATTTCTCAAATCTTGTGTGTGGTGTGTGTGTATGTGTGTGTTCGCATACACACACATACACAGAACACATGTGCTCCTGATAGCATCTGTTTGATTAATAAAATGTTTAATGTTTAAATAGAAAACATTTCAATTTGACCTTTAGAGTTGGAATGAACTTGTAATGTTACAGTGTCCTTCTTCAAATGTACCAGACTAAAGGTTAATATTTTCTCCTTTCTAAACACAGTTTGATTAGAATCAGTCTCAAGAGTTGGCACATGCTTGTGAACTTGTGCTTTCATATTTTTCTGACCTGTGTGGTCTTCGTGGGAGGAATAACCCAAACCAGAAATGCCAGCGTCTGCCAAGCAGTAAGTCAAAGTGAAAAACTGAAAAGGGTGGGGGGGGGGGAATAATGGTCTTAGAAAATAATTTAATGTTTCATTAAGTATGAAAGGAAAAATCTTTCTTTAATGTCTTTTCCTTAACTAATTAAAGATAAAAAATTTCTGTCCCTTAAACAATTTACTGATATACTTTAAGTTTTGAATTATCATTTCACAACTGAATACCTGACTTTAGCAGCTTGTCTCTTTATCCTGGGGAATAGAGTTACTTGTCATGTCTGTTACAGTGGCTTGCAGTTAGTTTAAATATTTATAAAATTCTGACTTTGACTGAAAGAGAAGTGACAGTTTTTGACAATAGGATTTTAAGAATTACTTCTTTCGTTGATGAAAATTATAGACATTATTTGGTAAAAATAAGGAATACTAGGTTTGATAAATGTAAAGAATTAAAACTTCTCTTATTTTTAAGCAAATTACATACACATTTGGATCTCAGTTCCACCATTTCCTGGCTGTGATTTTTTTAGCCAATTTATTTAACCTTTTTCTTATTAAATTGTAGCAGAAAAAAAAACCCTGTAAAATTTACCATCTTAACACATTTTTCATTGTACAGCTCAGTTTGGTTAATTATTAGCACAATGTTGTACAACAGATACCCAGAGTTTTTCTTTTGCGTGACTGTATGATAATCAACTTTTTATCCATTGAACAACAGCTTCTCATTGTCTTCTCCCTAGAAACTTGCCCTCCTGCTCTTTAGATACCTCACAAAAATAGAATTAGGTGGCATTTATTCTTCCATGACTGCCTTCTTTTATTTATCATAATGTCTTCAAGGTTTACTTGAATGGTAGAATATGGCAGCATTTTCTTTTTTTGTAGCAGTACTGCATTTTATATTCTTTACATGTTTTTTTGTGGCTAGCTAGATTGTTTTTACCTCTTGGCCGTTGATGCTGCCATGAGCATGGAGGGTAGATAACTCTTTGAGTTCCTAATTTTAATATTTTGTTTGTTGGTTTGTTTGTTTTGTGGTACTGGGATGGAACTCAGGAGCATTCTACTCTGATCCACACCCCCAGCCCTATTTTTTATTCTTTATTTTGAAACAGGGTCTCACTGAGTTGCAAAGGGCTTCACTAAGTAGCCGAGGCTGTCTGTGAACTGTGATCCTCCTGTCTCACCCTTCCAAATGCTGGGATTACATTTGCGAATCTGGGGATGGAACCCAGGGGAATTCTACCTTCAATTCTACACTCCCAACCCTATTTTTTATCCTTTTGTCTCAATCTTCCTGTCTCAGCCTCCCAAATGGGAATATGGGAATACAAGCATGTGCTATAACACCTTTCTTCTTCCTTCTTTCTTTCTTTCTTTCTTTCTTTCTTTCTTTCTTTCTTTCTTTCTTTCTTATTTAATTATTTATATTTATTTATTTTTTTGCAGGTCAGGGGATGGAACCCAGAGGCATTTGACCTCCAAGCTACACCCCCTGCCGAATTTTTTATTCTTTATTTTGAAGCAGGGTCTCACTGAGTTGCAGAGGGCCTCACTTAATAGCTGAGGCTGTCCGCGAACCACGATCCTTCGGTCTCAGCCTCCCAAATGCTGGGATTACAAGCGTGTGCCACCACGTTCGGCCCTTGCTTGATTTCACAGTTTCTTACCTGTAAACCCAGTACAGTGATCGAGTCATTGAATAATGTGTTTGCACAAAAGTTAGAATTAATAGGAAAGCTTAGCAAAGATTCAATATAAGTTTAATATACAAAAGCTTTTGCTGTTTATATGCAGAAAAGCTGCAACTATGAGAAAAATATAATGAATAAGAAGGTACCATTTATATAATATCAAAGACTTTCAAGGACCTAAAATAATAAAATATTTACAGGTAGAATCAAAATATGTGTTAAAAAAATAACCTTACTTAAATGGAAAGAAATACTACATTCAGTATCAGAAAGGTGAAAAATCCACCTTAAACTAATTTAAAGCTAATTTTTTTGAAACTCAATGACTGAAATTTATATGAAAATATAATGGCCAACTAAGGTACTAATGCATGTTATCTTCTGTTACTTCTACTAGTATTGTAGTGCAGTTACCTTCCAGCCATGTAGACTGTTACTCTGTTTCAGGCCCATACAATACATCTGGAAGCAAACTTTTATTTGGAGCTTACAAGAAGTCAGAGTAATAGGTCTTGGATCAACATAACACATGGATGTGTTATGTTCTGTGTTCTGTGTTCTGTTTTTGTTCTGTGTTCTGTTTTCCCTACTTCCTCACATGACTGCATCTCATATATCTCCAAGGTCTCAATTATTGTTCATGTTTCAAAGATACTGCTTCTCATCTTCACTTTTATGATCTTATTCAAATGTCATGGTCCATATAAAACTTTGCTGTTTATCATCTCTGGGCTCCAAGCTCTCTGTGGGCAACAATTACATCAATTTGATTCTCCATGCTTGTCCCAGGGACCAACACAGGACCCATGGTAGGCATTCAGCAAATATTTACCTATGAACAAAAGAAGCCTGTCTTTGTAGATAGTAAAAATCATTCAAACCCAGAGTAGTTGGGAGCATAAGCTCTTATTAGAAGAGTTCTCAGCACACATTGGTATTAATAGTCTCAGTTCCATCTAAACATATTCATTGATTTCTTGAAGCAGATACATTAATTTATTTCATTAAAGAAGTGAATTTATAAAGAGGCCATTGTAAAGATCACTTGCCTTTCATTGTGCTGAATGGTATTTTCTACCAGTTCTAAAGTGAAAAGGAGGGGAATTACTTGGACTTTTTAGGGCCTCTAGAACAAATGTCCATTAGTTAAAGGTTTATACAAGAAAATGGAAAGGCAAGTCTGCAGATGAATCCACATGCCATTTCCTTCTGATTTTACAGCTCTTTTTTTTTCTCTGAAACACGTAACATTCTTGTATTTCTGATTCAGACAGTATTTGCTTCACGTTGCCATTGTAACACTTAATTCAGTTAATAGGAGGGTAGTGGGATGCAAAAATGACTACTAAAAAGCCCAGGACTTGGGAGGTAGGCACTCACTCCATGCCCCCCTAAAATACTTGTACTATGAGTCACTTAACCCAGTCAGGGCTTAGTGTTTCTTTTATTAAGTAGTGGCTTGGACTAGCTAAATTAAATTATCACTAAAGTTCTTCTATCTGTAAAACTGAGCACTGATACTGCATGTGGTGGCACGTGCTGTGGTCTCAGTACTTGGGAGGCTGAGACAGGAGGACCTGAGTTCACGGCCAGCCTCAGATACTTAATAAAGAAGGTAGAATGCCCCTGTGTTCAATCCCCAGCACACAGAAACAAAACAAACTGAGCACTGATGCGTATATTTTTAATGTGTGTGTACAGTTTTATATATGCACTTAATCTGTATAGTTCTACCTTGTTGTCTTTTTTCGTATCTCTTGTATAGAAGCAGAATGAGCAGGCTCTAGTAGTTTTTCCCCACAGTGATTGCTTGAGGCTATTAAAGGTGCCACCAGTGAGGTACTCTCACTCTTGTTTCCTCAGTCAGTTCCAGGTGCTTTCTATGGCCTTTTCCTCTCATTTGCAAAAGTTTGATCCAGTAGAAAGGGCCATTGACTCAAAGCTGAAGGTGATCTGTGTTCCCGTTGATGGCATAACCACCAAATAATTGTTGTTCATTCATTTTCTGGTCCTTGGTTTTCTTAGCTATGCAGTAAAGGGATTTGGATGGATCTTATTTAAACTGTCTTATTAAGCTCTATCATTCAAATGATTTAGTTTATTAAATGTAGTGCCAGCTGCCTTTCTCAGATGTTCTTTTATATCTGCTATCCAGAGAAGTGCTACAGTGGTCCAGGAGAAGCATTGGGAGAGATCTAATCAGTAAATATTAAGAGCTTTTGACGTTCTATCTATTGTGCATTATCTTAACTTTTATATTGACCCTGGGAGGTAACCTTTTTTTATATTTAATGAATATGTAAGCTGAGTCGTAGAAAATTTAAATAACATACTTCAAATCACTAGGTCTGTTACATGGCAGAGACGTGATCAGAGGCTGGTGTGTTTGACCTCTAAGCACTCTTCTCACCATCAGTGGGCTTTACTAAGGGCAGAAGTTTTGGAAACTTACAGCCTGGAATGGCTTGGCCCTGATGCTGACCACGTGACTTATGGTGGATGTTATAACTTTTCTTATGGCCTCAGGCTCTGCATTTGTAGTTCAACTTAATAACACTGACTGAAGGGCAATATTAAGAGGAGAAAGTGAAATCACCTTCAAAAATACATTTTTTGATGAATCATAGTCATTTACTAGTGTAAACTTATTAATTTTCATATTTTTATGTGGTAGTATTCATCCTAAAGCTCATTTTTTTAGTACAGTAGCTGTGTGTGCTATACTGTCTAAGGTTACCAATAGTTTAAAAACTCCAGTATATTAGAGCTTGTATTTATATTAAAGTAACACACATATAAAGTGGAAATTCTTTAGGATAATTATTTTATATTATTTTGTAGCTTTGGAAATTGGTGTCACTAAGTTACAGAGAATTTTTACTACAATGCTGAGGCTAGCTTCCAACCTGCAATCCTCCTGCCTAAGCCTCCCAAGTACTGGGATTACAGGCATGCACCACCACCCCAGGCAGGTGGCTTTCTTAAGTAATATCTGGTGCATTTAATTAATAGTTTATGTAACCTATGGATTAGATGACTTTATTTCCTATCTGTTTACAATATATCTACATGGGTCTCTGATTTATTTGGAAGAAAATGTGACAATGAGACTGTATTTCATGTACAGCCCAAGTGTTGGATGGAAAATACAATTGGAAGTACCATATTCCAACAGGATGCCTTCTCTGCTAGATCTTAATTTATCCATTTTTCTGGTTCTTGTGGAATCTTTAGTGATTTGTTTACACGACTCTTTTAGCAGATGTCGTAATTCCTAAAATTCCATATTGATTATTATCATTCAACTGGAAAACTCCAATGTCCTTTACAAAGTGAACACTTCTCTGGAAATTTAGACATGCCACAGAAAATATTTTAGAGCCTAGAGATTAAGCTTTCCTCCTCAGAAAACTCTTCATCTTCTACCTTCTGTGTTGAAAATATTTTTAACTTAGGTATTGTAAAGTTCCATCTCATTCTTTTGACCCATGTGTCAGAGAAAATAGCAATAGCAGAACCTACCATTTTGAGTCAAAATGAGTGATTTATCCTGAACTTATTGGTTTCTATGCACCAAAGTCATTTATACTATTTTTACTTACAGTTTTTTCTGTGACTTCAGATCGCTCAATGGGTTATTTTATGCTTTTTGTTCCACTTCTGTCCCCAAATTTTACTTTCACAGTATAGTCAGGAAAGCTAATGGGAGCCAAGGAGCTACTGTTCTCGGCTAAAAGAAGATAGCTTCTGATTTTTCTAGTTTGACCAACCTGGATCCACCCTTCTGTCACTCAGTCATTGTGAGATTCACCCTGGTTTTTTCTTCCTTCCAAAATAAGATTTAGACTTTGATGCCACCAGGTTTTAGCTGGAAGTTAGTTCTTGTTAAACTCCAGACAGTATTGTGTACGTGCTTTTATTACTGACCTGATAATGTTGAATCGATTTGACTGGAGATGTTCATTACTAGACCATACCTATAATCATTGTGTAAAGAAAAATCATTAAAAGGTAGTAAATCATTGGTTGAGCAAGCTGGATTATGTCCTTTCTTATGCTCCAGTGACATGTGGCATTTATTTTTCTTTAAAAAGGAGTTCTAAATCTCTTATTCCCTCTCATACCTTCATCTAGGATTTCATCCTCAACTACATCCTAAATGACTAGATCCTAAATGCAGGTCATATGAGAAGCATGTCCCTGTCATCACTCAGGGAAGAAATTAGTATCATCATTTTATACATTGCAGTTTTCCTCTATGTTGAGCATCTAGCATATCCTAGGTATTTTATAACCATTCAGTCCCTGCAAAACCCCTACAGCTGCCTATTGATAATCTTCCCACCGTTAGATCAAGGAAACTTGGTTTTTGAGAAGTTGTATTATTTCCTCAGTACTCCTAATAAATAAGAATCAAAATAGGGATATTTTCACTAATTGTTCTTCAAGGGCTAAATGTTTGGTTTAGACCATCTTATTTCACTTCACACACCTTAAATACCATTCTTAATCCCAAGTGAGAAAGCCAAGACTCAGTTGTTCTGTGACTTTGCTTAGTCATTTTAAACCAAGTGAATTTTATTCTTCTGTTTAGCCATCATTATGTTATATTGTTCTCTTTCCTGTATATGAAAGTTCTGAAGCAGAACTCAGGTCTCTTACTCTAAAACTTTAACGCTCTGTGTGCTGTGGCTTTCAGCCTTTAGTTACATTACCATCCATGTTCATCCTAAAAGTGGACGTTAGAAACTGAACTCTAGGCCGGGCGTGGTGGCGCACGCTTGTAAGTCCCGCACTTGGGAGGCAGAGACAGGAGGATCGCGCAGGTTCGAAGCTAGCCTGGCTGGCTTAAGAGACCCTGTTTCCAAATAAAAACATAAAAAAAATAGGTCTGGGAGTGTAGCCCGGAGGTAGAAGGGCTTCCAGGAACCCCAATACCACCGAGAGAGAGAGAGAGAGAGAGAGAGAGAGAGAGAGAGAGAGAGAAACAAACAACTCTATATCACATCTATGAAAAACATGCCTTTGAGTTCATATTGTCCAGAGGCCACATAAAGGATCATCTTAACTACTTGCGGTAGCCATGGGCCTCCTAGATCCAGCTATTGGTTGGTGTACTAGAGGGGAATCTTCTGTTAAGAACATTTTGTTTTATTAGCCTGCAAAGGAATCAGTCTTTAAAATATGCCTTTGTACTGCTTTTTCATCAGACATGTGGAAATTTTTTTTTTTTTTAGTTGATTTATATTCTTTAATCTTCCTTGTAGGTTGGGATAATTCTTCATTACTCCACCCTGGCCACAGTCCTGTGGGTGGGAGTGACTGCTCGCAACATCTATAAACAAGTGACTAAAAAAGCCAAAAGCTGTCAGGATCCTGACGAGCCTCCCCCCCCACCGAGACCAATGCTCAGGTATCTGATGTCTTTGTGTGTTGTATTACCATAGGTGTTAATTATTTTTGTTTGTTCTAGCTGAAACACCATCATAAATTATACCAAAAAGTTGACGAGTGAATTTGGGGAAGAAAAAAGACTGACCTCTAAGCTTACTACCTGCTTAGATTGTAGATTAAAAGTCCTCCCAGCTCAGAGGCCTCCGTGTTTGTGTCCTCCCTGTTTTTCCCAAGTTTGTGACCAAAACATGGATGATTCTGCCTCCTCAATCCCTCATGAGGAATCAGGGAGTTATGTGCAAGGCACTAAAGATGGTACCAGCCCTAGAATGGGCTCTGCCAAATGTTAATGTTTTATTTCTTTATGATCATGTGCTATAGATTTTTAAGCTCCTCAAGGGAAGAACAATTTATTCTCTTTAAAAATAAAATAGGCCTGGAGTTATGCCCTTTCTACCTATTGTAATCTTAAAAATCGTAAGTGGATTCATCATTCTGCTGGATGAGTAAAACTACCAGCGGTGACAGAGCTTATTGAATGCCTGGGGTGGACCCGGCACTGGGCCAGCAGGAGAGGCCCTCCCTGCCCCTGCCCCTGCCCCTGCCCCTGCCCCAGACGGGTTTACATGGAGAAGAGCTACAGGCTGTTTGAGGACTGTCAAAGTTCTTAGAAAGTGCAAAGAAAGAGGCCTTTCATTTGGGGTGATGTTGAGCTTTTCACAAATGCCAGACCGTTGGCAGGAACCTTGCCTGTGATCAGGACAGGGGGAGGAAGTGCAGGCTTCTGATCAGTAGGAGGGTAGGGTGCACTCCAAATTGGGGAGGAAGTAGAGGACACTGAGAAATAGTTTGGTTGGAGCTTAGGGTTCCTGATAGTGTAGAGGAACAGGAGTCAAGGATACAAGCCGAGATTTGAGGGGCCCTGTTAAAATGTAGGTGGCCAAAAGGTTTTTAACCCAGGGAACAGCCTGCCCTGGTGTCATTTAGCACAGCTATGGCATTAGTATAGAATATGCATCCTCATGCCTGAGAATAAGCACTTTGACTAATATCATTAGGGTCGTCCCTGTTCTGGGCTGAAGCCAGAACAGTGCCATAAAGAAAAGAGTGAAGGGCACAGGTTCAAGAAACACGAAGCAGTTCTCTAGGAGTGATTACCAGCTGGATTAATACCGTGTGCATGTTGGGGGGGTTCGACTCTCAGTGACTGCAGAGGATATCCTCCAGTTAGCTAGGTAACAGATGGTATTTGCAACAACAGAGAAAATACTGTAGGAAAAGTAGAAATGATGGAGAGTAAGCCCAGGAGATGAGATCACCTGTAATTTCTTATACATGTTTGGAAATCCAGTGCTCAGCAGCCAGATATCACTTAGAGGGGACAGAAGATATGTCCCCTTTGCTTGTTTGTTTGTTTGTTTGTTTGGTGCTGGGGATCAAACCTAGGACCATTCTACTTTCAAGCTTTTTACACCCCCAGCTTTTTTACTTTTTATTTTGAAACTGGGTCTTACTGATTAGGCCTCAAACCTGAAGTCCTCCTGTCTCATTCTCTCAAGAACTGACATCCACCACCCCACCTGGCACATACTATTTTTGAAGCCATGAAAATAGATCTTTTGAGGATAAGTCAGTTAAGAGAAGAGAGATCCATAGGTTGCATCCATGTTTAATGCACAAGTCCATGGAAAAATCCCTGTGAAAAAGAACCCCTTGTTATGGTGATCGTCCCCAGGGGAGAGTGGTTTCATGGAACATAAGGGGTGCTCAGCTGTCTCAGACTCACCCACAGTGTAGGATGAGATCAGGTGCCTTTGTCACCAAGGGAAGGGGTTGGCAGTAGCCTCCCCCTGCAAAAGGAAGTCAACAATGTAGGCATGAGTTTCTTTTTGCAGGAGTTTGGGTCTGAAGGGAGAAAGAAAGGAGGTGGTAGTTCAAGGACAGTTTTAGAAGATGGGGGAAGTTTGAATATAGGTATAAGCTGAAAATTAGAGGCAGTAGAGGAGAAGATTTTAGAGCCCAAAGTTTGCCTTTCATAAAAACAGGAAGTTCCCAGGGGTACGAGGCCCAGAGAAGATGGCAGAAGCCACAATAAGTTTTAGAAAGTTTGCCTTCGTTCCAGGTAGGAAGCAGATGGGAGTTAGCATGTCAGGAAGAAAGGAGAGTCACACATCTTAGCTTCCTTTTTATCTGTGACATAGATGGTTCTAGTTCTGTAGGGCAGTTAGCAATTTCTTCAGCAGTACTTATTTTATATTTAAGGATTTTAGTAACTGGGTAGGATGAAGAAACATTACATGGAAATATGTTATGAATATTGCCTTTATCCAGCCCATTCAAGATTTAGGGCCATTTTTCAGGAAGGGGAAATGGAAAATTAAGATTCTGGCTATACCTAGGGTACCCAGTAAAGGCAGAACTTTCTTTATAGAGAGATCAGAGATGTTCTGGCCAGAGTGTTTTTCTTTGTGGGACTGGTCACTGCCATTTCCTCAGTTCTTATTGTACCAGTGTTGTTGGCTCTCCCCTGTGATTCTGTGGGAAGGGAGTCCAGGGGCCTCTTCATTCTGAGAAGCTGCTGGGATCCAGATGCCCTCCTTCCTCCATCTCAGTTGACAAGGATGTGACACCGAGCTGTTAGAGGGCCTGAAACATGCAGGCATAGCTGAACATTTCTTGATAATTAATGCATTTTTTTTTTTTAACCTGGACTGTGGCTCAGTGAGATCTTCCAGTGTGTTTTATAACTGACTGCATTTCCAGTTCACCTTCCTGTAGTAACTGATTATTCCTTTGCCTGTCCACAGGGTGGCAGGAGCTGACCAGTTTTTCTCAGCTCTGGAACTTCCTAGGCCTGTTGCTTTCAAAACATGTCCAAAAATTAAAGCAATCAAAAGCTTGTTAGCACACACACAAAGAAAGGCAGCCTCCAAAAGTTAACTCGCAGTGTTTTATTGGAGTAAGAATAATTTTTCAAGGAATGACTTCTGAAGTACGGAGATACTTTATAAAACAAACCTTAGAAAAACAGAATAATGAGCAGTTATTCTCATTGTTCCTGCTCGCAGGTTCTACCTGATTGGTGGTGGGATTCCCATCATCGTTTGTGGCATTACAGCAGCAGCAAACATCAAGAATTATGGCAGTCGGCCAACGGCACCCTAGTGAGTATTTTGTGTTTTCTGTGTACCTGACACAGTTGCTTCTCTTACAAGTATTATCTGGATCCTAGAGCTTAGTGAAGATTATTAATGGTTTCTTGGAAGACATAGTATTTGAGCTGGTTCACCGTGTTCTCTTCTAGTTGCTGGATGGCGTGGGAACCCTCCTTGGGAGCCTTCTACGGACCTGCCAGCTTCATCACTTTCGTAAACTGTATGTACTTTCTAAGCATATTTATTCAGTTGAAAAGACACCCTGAGCGCAAATATGAGCTTAAGGAGCCCACGGAGGAGCAACAGAGATTGGCTGCCAATGAAAATGGCGAAATCAATCACCAGGATTCAATGTCTTTGTCTCTGATTTCTACATCAGCCTTGGAAAACGAGCACACATTTCATTCTCAACTTCTGGGGGCCAGCCTCACTTTGCTCCTGTACGTCGCACTGTGGATGTTTGGTGCCTTGGCTGTTTCTTTGTATTATCCTCTGGACTTGGTGTTCAGCTTTTTTTTTGGAGCTACATGTCTGAGTTTCAGTGCATTTATCATGGTTCACCATTGTGTTAATAGGGAAGATGTCAGACTTGCCTGGATCATGACCTGCTGCCCAGGACGGAGCTCATATTCAGTGCAAGTCAATGTCCAGCCCCCCAACTCAAGTGGGACAAATGGGGAGGCACCTAAGTGCACCAATAGCAGTGCAGAGTCTTCATGCACAAACAAAAGTGTGTCGAGCTTTAAGAATTCCTCCCAGGGCTGCAAGCTAACAAACTTGCAGGCTGCTGCAGCCCAGTGCCACAGCAGTCCTTTACCTTTGAACTCCACTCCTCAGCTTGATAATAGCCTAACAGAACATTCGATGGACAATGATATTAAAATGCACGTGGCACCTTTAGATGTGCAGTTTCGAACAAATGTGCACACAAGCCGCCATCATAAAAACCGGAGTAAGGGACACCGGGCGAGCCGACTCACGGTCTTGAGAGAATACGCCTACGATGTCCCAACAAGCGTGGATGGGAGCGTGCAGAATGGTGTGCCTAAAAGTCGTCCAGGCAATAACGAAGGACACTCGAGGAGTCGGAGGGCCTATTTGGCCTACAGAGAGAGACAGTACAACCCACCCCAACAGGACAGCAGTGATGCTTGTAGCACACTTCCCAAAAGTGGCCGAAATTTTGAAAAGCCAGTTTCAACTAGTAGTAAAAAAGATACATTAAGGAAGCCAACTGTAGTTGAACTTGAAAGTCAGCAGAAGTCTTATGGTCTCAATTTGGCCATTCAGAATGGACCAATTAAAAGCAACGGGCAGGAAGGATCCTTGCTCAGTACAGATAGCACTGGCAATGTTAGGACTGGGTTATGGAAACATGAAACTACTGTGTAGCGTTGCTGGGCTTTCTAGGCAGAAACCGATATAAACTGTGATTTTTCACATTCCTTTAAGCTATGAACATTTAGAACAAACTGTTTACAGCCACTTTAGTGATTCAAAACAATTTTTAATAAACTTCTAAATTTTGAATTTTACTTATTTTATACCCCCCAATTTTTTGTTCTTTTTGTAGGAATTAAAAAAGGCGTTTAAAGAATTGTCAAATCATCAACAAGACATTATTTTGGGAATCTGAAATGTAATTTTCTAGAATTTGTAATATCTGCTTAGCATTTCAGGCTTGTATTTAATAAATAAATAGGTGTTTGTGATTGTGCTCGTCTTTTATTTAAAATGTAAAAGCATTTAGCTGTATTTTAGTGAAGTTTATGCAGGTTATTTTAATGAGATGATCATAAATTGATTATCACATAGATCAGTTGACTAGTTATACTGAATAGCACGTAAATCAAAGTGATTTATTTTTGTGTTTTATAAATACAATTTTAAATGCTATGTTTTTTTTTAAGGCTCATAGAATGGCATTTATAAATGGAAATGCCTGAAAAACCTTGTCTAAGTTATATAATTTTGCCATGTCACTCTGATCCGCTTTATACTGTTTTCAGTATTTTTGTAGCTTTTCAATGTTTTATAATTGGATTTTGTTTTCTTACTTATTTTGGGGGAGTGTGTGTGGGGGCTACGCATGTGTTACTCTTGAATGTAAATGAAGGGCTATCAGATAAGGCTTATATCCACTCATTCTTGATTCTTTTTTTCTTTTTTTTTTTTTTTACTTAAGCAGACAATATTCTTTAGGTTCTTGTTAAACTACTGACCTCAGTTCCATTCCATGGCAAGTAGTTGTTTCCAAGGCACTTGCAGCCCTAACACTTCTGTTCTGAATCTCACTGGGGTTCCCAGTACCTTCCTATGCAAGACAGCACCTGAAAAATTGCACAACTTAGATCTACTTTCAGCAGAGGTCTAAAGATTTGAATCAAATGAGACCCAAAACTCCATATTTAAAAAATGCAATCAGCTTAGCTTGATAATCAACTTCAGATTCTAAGAGATTAACTGCTTACTTACAGAGAGCAATCTCAGTGATACTGCAGGACCACCCATTGTCCTGTAAATGTCCACTTTTGATTAGGATACAACATTAGAAATATAGTACTTTGCAGTGTGAAACTAGTACTTCTATCTAAGCCTCTTGGTAGAGATGTTCTGCTTGGTGGGGAAAACAAAGCAACCACAGGATAGATTTGCCATTTGTACATTTAATGTGCTTCCTGGCTCAGGGACTCCTGGTAAGTTGATGTATTAGGTACAAACCAGCGTTTGGAAATGAGAAAGACAAACTAGTAAGAAGAGGAGTGAAGCTGAGCACAGTCGTGCACACCTATAATCCTCGGCTGAGGCAGGAGGATTACAGGACAATTCACAGTAACATAGCAAGAATCTGTTTCAAAATAAAAATAAAAAGGGCTGGGGTATGACTTAGAGTTAGAAGCCTTTGAATTCAATCTCCAATTCTATAAAAGGAATAAAAGTAAATTACTTCTTTATCACTGTTGTTATTTTCCTCTGTAATTTCCCAGTGCATTATTTGGTGTCTCATCTGTTTGCACTGTTGGTCGACGCTGCACATTGAGAGATCTTTTTGACTTCCTTTATTTCCACTTCTGCACAGAAAATGAAGACTTTCTCTTTTTAGAAATACTCTTCATTCAATAATTGTTTGTTCATTTAGATAGAACTTTTTTTCAGCATCAGAAAGAACAGGAGCCAGGGGTGGGGAAGGTCCAGAAAAGAAATCAAACCCTTAAAGGAAATGAAGATTCCATTAAAAACGTTTGGTGGGGAGCTGGGTGTGGTGGTGCATACTTATAATCCCAGTACTTAGGAGGCTGGGTCAGGGGGATCGCAGGTTCGCGGCCACCATTTAGTGAGGCCCTCTGCAACTTAGTGAGACCCTGTTTCAAAATAAAGCATAAAAAAAAAGTAGGACTGGGATGTAGCTCGGAGGTAGAATGCCCTGGGTTTTAATCCCCAGTACTGCAAAGACAAAATACAAAAGATGTCCAGTGGGATTTTTGTTTCTCAAAACATAGGAAGTGATGAATGATGACTTTTTGCATCTTTAGTATATGATTGAATTAAACTTTGATGTTTGTGTATATGGCATGAATAATGTGTTGTGTCCCCCCACTGGCTTTGTCATTTATGATTTATAGTTTGTCCCTGGCCCATATTTCTGCATTTTTTCATAGAATTGTAAACAGTAGATATTTCAATTTCCTTAAAGATCAGTATGCTTATTTTTCTCGTTGAAAAAAATGTGTCTTCTGAAAACAAAGTATTTATGAGTGGTTGGACATGCTATAATTTATACTATGTCTAGGACTAGGTTCATATTTTCTGGTGCTATGATCACTACTGTGCTTGCTACCATATTTCATTGCTTCTACAGTTATTATCTATAATTTAATCAGACTTAATTATTGTCCTGTTTGTCTTAAGTTTCAGTTTCATAAAGAAGTATAATTGGTTATACTCTACTTAGAAGAACATACATGACTTAATCTTATATCCCATGAAAATTGTCTGTTTAATCATATATGATATACCTACTATAAACATATTATTTATATAACTTGAAATCAGCCTTATTCTTTTAAGAATTAGATTTATAGCCAGGCACAAGCACAGGACTGTAATCCTAGTGCTTGAGAGACTGAGACCAGAGGGTTGCAGGTTCAAGGCCAGCCTCAGCAACATAGTGAAACCCTCAGCAACTTAGTAAGACCTTATTTCAAAATTAAAATGGGTTGGGAGTATAGCTCAGTAGTAGAACACCCCTCAGTTCAATCCCCAATGCTATCTTCCAAAAAAAGAATTAGATTTATATACTAATGTAACAGTATATTTATATTTTAGGTCGTTAATAAGTGGTAACTGTTTTTTAAATCTAAGTATTTTTTTTGGATATGCATATAGCCATTTAAGTCCAATTTTAATGTATTTATATCAATTATAGATACAGATGGCAACTTATATAGCTGATGACTGGGCTCATTGTGGAGAAATGGCAGTGTTAAAATAGATGTGTGTGGGTTTTAGGCATTGAGTTCAGACTGCTCAAGCTGAAGTGATTAGGAACATAAAAAATTGAGTAAATGAACCAAAAGCATCTGATACAGGAATTAAGTGAAATCATCAAGGAAAATGATGCATACAATAGTAATCAAAGACTTAAAACAAATGCTAATTCTGTTTTTCTTTTCAGATTCCAAGACTCATTTAATTTTAATATAGTCAACCTCCATATCTGGGTTTTGTATTGACATATTCAGCCAACTCTGGATCAAAAAATATTAATGTGTCTTTACGGAGCATGGATTTTTTTTTGGTAATTATTCATTGAGCAATATAGTATAACTACATAGCATGTGCACTGAATTATTATACATATTCTAGAGATGATTTAAAGTATAGGAGGATGTGTGTGGGTTATATACAAATAGTATGCCATTTTATATAACTGGCTTGAGCAGCTGTGGTTATTTATATCTCTCAGGGTCTTGGAACCAATCCCCCACAAAAGATAATTGTATTTACTATAGTGCTTATATCTGAGAGATGATTTGATTTTTATAATTGTAATATTTCCTAAACTTAAGTCATCCCATTACTTTTGTTCATTTTGCCATATTGTCCTTAATATTTATACTAACACAGTCATGTGGGTCACTTTCACATTGTTTTCTCTGAAATACATGCAAGTAATAATAAATCAGTTTTATTTGTATTAACAAAGCAAATTCTTCAAGGAATAATTTGTAAGCTGTTAATGCTAGAAATCTGACTGCATGTTGCTTGGCCTTAGACAAAGATGAGATGTCAGTCAGTAGGAAGATTCTGGCTTTTTAAAGTATTGATATTAAGTCTTTTCTAAACTATGTTGGGGCCTCTAGTTTATAGCCATATCTTTTATTGGCCCAGTGGAGAATTTGAGCTGGTGATTATCCTGGGATAGAGGAGTCTTGTTCAGTATATATTAGCTTAATCTCTGTAGGTTGAGGTGTCCTGATCTTTCTACCCTTTGTGTATGTAACCCAGCTCCAAATGACATGAAGCTCAAGGAGGCCTTTGGTTGAGGGTTTTCTTAGCCTCCTTTTACTGGAGATGCCACAGGCCAAGAGGTGGATACTGAGTGTGAACGTATAAGACCCTAATATTAAAAAGCCCCAATTTATACTATTGACTGATTCCTTCTCTTACAGAGTTCAGTGCTTTGTACAATAGTCCCTGGCTAAAATAGCTTTAGACTTGAGTTCAACAAACTTTGGCTTCATGTTGCTTGAAACATATTGACCTTCTAATTGCATCCTATTTATAAAATGAGAGAAGACAAGATAATATGTATGTATGTGTTTAATGCATTATCTCTTGTTGCCATCTGGTATAATTTATTATCTGCCACTGCCATCTGGTTTGAAAAGATACTGATGAAGACCTTTATCAGAGGATTCCAGGTAGGCTCAAAAAGTTCAAAAATATTTTCACAGAACTCCTCAGATGCATTCCTAGCCAGGTTGTTTCAACGGCAAAGAATCCAGCTAATCAAACCTTCAATTTTCCAATCAATGTGTTCCCTCTGTCTTAGCAGATAATACTTGATGAAGATTTACTTTTCAGATGAATTTAGGTTGTTCAAATGAGGAAATATACTTGTAAGATACGATTCCTTGCAAAGCTGATAGTCATGAGAAAAACTCAAGTTGAGGGCTGTGTTGGAGACTCATTCCACAGCACAGGACCGAGCTCTAGTGCTCTCAGTAGGGTGTTATAAGTGTACATTACTTTATAAGACAGAGTGAAAATGCAAACATAGTGTTCAATTATGCTTGACAGTTTGTGTTGTTTAGTGAAATTTTTTTTGTCTTTTTTTGTTTTGATATCTTCCTTTAACTTTTATGTTGAGTCTGAGGAGAGTGCTGTTTGAGAAAACGTACCATTTCAGGGCTACAGCACAATAAAGATTGTCACTGAAGTTAAGTCTGGGATGAATGCTGTCAACCTAGCAGCTTACCTTTTCTAGCTTCTCCCATTTGGTGCCTTTTACCCTTCTCTAGGCCCTTCCTGAAGAATAGAGGATGGCACAGAGAAGGGTTTTGTTGCTGTTTCTACCTATGGTCCATTGGATTAAATGCCTTTGAAGCCATTATAAAGTTTGAAGCCATTATGAAATTCATTATAAAGTTGGGAAATTAATTTAGCTGTATGTTCAAAGGGAAAGGTTTTGGTTAAGAGATGCCACAGGGATGGATTTCTGGCATGTATAGCTGAGCTTTATTTCCCATTTAGTTTTTCACCACATCTTAAAAAACCTTTCAATCTCTTACCTGTTGTGGGTTCCAAATGGAAATGCTCGGTTACAAGGTAATTTGCAAATTATGTGTTGGTCATTGTCTTAGTCATCTTGGGCTGCTGAGGCCAAAGGTCCATAGACTGTAAAATGCATTTCTTACTCCTCTGGGGGCTGAAAGTTCAAGATCAGGGTGACATATAACGGGGTTCTACTGAGATCCCTTTTATTGATAGGCAGAACCTTCTTGGTCCATCCTCACATGGGTTAGAGAGATTATCTGTCTTCTGTCTCTTCTTACAAGGCCACTAATCCTATTTCTAAGGATTCCACTCTAATTACCTACTTACATCCCAAAGGCCCCACCTCCAAATACCACCATGTGAAAGACTAGGATTTTGAAATAGGAATTGTGGAGGGGGATCAAAACATTTACTCTGTAGTATTCTTCTCTTGCCCTTGCCCAACTTTGCTTCTTTTTTTTTTTTTTTTAACCTATGCAAGGTGCATTCACTTTATCCCCAAAGCCCCAAGACTTAATTTCAGTACCATTTCTAAAGTCTAAAATCCTATGTCACTACCATTTCAACTAGGTATGAGTGAAACTCAAGATAGGACTTATTCTGAGGTCAAATTCTCTCTGTGAAGGCAAATCAGGAAGACCGTGATGGAGTAGGACCCCAAGGCAAGCTTGTTTCTAACTCATCTTGGGAATTCTGAATTGAGCAGTGTTCCACATCCCAGACTACCTTCATGGGACGTGGGAACTAAAGACAGAGAAACTAAAAAATATCTGCAAGGATGCTTTTAAACATCAAAACAAAAAAGGGGAAAAGAAGCAACAAATCCCTGAACATGCAGATGTGAGAACAATAGCCTGTGCCCTTGACTGGTAGGAACATTGGAAATCCCCCAAAATCTCATGCCCACAAGTCTGAGACTTACTCCACAGACAGTGAAGGCACCAGACACAGAATTGCACAGCTCCATGGCAGAAAAAGGCGACCAAATCTACCCACTCATCCCCGAACCCTGCATCATTAAAGACCATAAAAAGAAGGTGGGAAGACACCCAGACCTTGGCTGCATGCTGTGAATGAGGAAAATACCAGGCTTGGAAGTCACAGACCAGCCTTTGCTGGGTAGAACATAGATTTCCAGTGCTAGCTTTGGGATGGACACTCCACCTAGCACACAGTGCTTGGCGCTATGCAGACAGACACACCAACCCAGGTCTCACTAGAGGCACTAATGCTGGGGCTGTAGACTAAGTTTTTTTTTTTGTTGTTTTTTTTTTTTTTTTACAAGTTTCTGAGCAAGTAGGGATGCTAGAAATGTGCTTGGGAACCTTTGGTAGTAAGTGGACCTTAAACAGCTGAAAACATCCAAACAGACCCAGGAAGCCCAGCAAGGCTAAGTACAAGAGTTTGTTCTGGTTATTTGTTTAGGTTTTTTTTTTTTTTTTTTTTTTGGTGGTACTGGGGTTCCTGGAAGCCCTTCTACTTCTGGGCTACACTCCCAGACCTATTTTTACATTTTTATTTGGGAACAGGGTCTCCTAAGCCAGTGCACGCGGCTGGCTTCGAACCTGCGCGATCCTCCTGTCTCAGCCTCCCAAGCGCGGGGATTACAAGCGTGCGCCACCACGCCTGGCTTTTGTTTAGGTTTTTAAAATTAGTTCTTGTTGTTGTTGTTTGTTTGGGTTTTTAAAATTAGTTCTTTTGGTGTTGTCATTGTTTGTTTTGGGGGGATTTTTTTTGGCTAGTTTTTTTTTTTTTTTCTTTTTTGCTGCTGCTGCTATGTGTTTATGTGCTGGAAGGTTATTGTTATTTTTCTTTTTCTTTTTCCCTTTGTGTTTTTTTCTTCTTTCCTCCTTTTCTTTTTCTTTCTTTGTAGCAATTCTGGAAATTGAGCTTCTAAGACTCTTATGAACAAGTACTGGGTGAATGCCCTGGGCCACACAAAAAAACCCTAGGTTAAAAGAGCCTCTTCCCCACGGTCAGGGATAGGTTCTCCCTGGTCTTCCACTCCACTCTGCCTCAACAATAACAACAATAAAAAACATATAGGTAGGGGTACAGGCTTGGAACTCAGCTTTGGAACAACATTCACTTCTAACAAGCCTCAATCCAAGAAAGAAGAACAACAAAGAACCATCTGTTGCCACAATATGATTATCTCTTTTTCAACAAGGAAATTTTACTCATTTTGGGGGTAAACAGCTCCTAAGGTTCATTTTTATTTCTTTTGATTCTCCTTTCCTCTTGTATGTGCATATATGAGAGACTGTGTTCTGTTTTACTTGTTTGTTTGACTTTCAAGTGCACCATTTTGCCTATGTCTTGTATTTTGTCCATTTCCTACCACTATATCTATATATTCTACACTGTTTTACTAGAGTTTTTCTTTTATTTTAGTATTATTTTCTTTATTATCCTTTTTCCTAACCTTACTTAAACTCTTATTCTACTTGATTCTATTTTCTCCTTTTTCCTATTCTAGAATCCTCACTCTTCTGCCTCACTTATTCTTTACCTTTGATTTCATCACTGTTTGCCCTGATTCTTCTAAACCCCTACTACTGAGGCTGTACCAGATAGGAGAACTAACAGGATGGACTTCCAGGAACTAAGGACAGGCCAATTGCAGCTGATAAATAAAGCTACCCAGCACTCCATATATAGGTTAGAAATGCACAGGACACATAAAACACTGTCCTGCCCCTTAGAGTCTACTTCCTATTAGGGAGGAAACAGGCAGGTTCTCAGTACTTACTTAAGACCTGGTACTTATAAATGCTCCCATCACAGGCAGACAGTCCTGGAGTAGCGGCAACTCTACAGAACAATAGAGGGATGATACAGGACATAGACAACAAAAGCATTGTAGTATGGCAATATTCAACAGGAAGCTGTGAATACTCATGTAGCTGAGACTATTCACTTTTAAGATATACCTTGAGATAAATATATACCTCCAGAATAGGGTATTATAAAGGGTGAGAGATTGTATATAAGAAATCCAGAGAGAGAGGGAGAGGGAGAGAGAGGGAGGGAGGATACAAAATATTCAACAAAGATACAAATTTAAGAAACCTGAAAACATGAGAAAAAATAGCAAGGAAACAATGAGCTCCCACAACAACTGAGTTTACTAACTCAGAGGTGCAAAGAATGCCAGAAAATTCAGAAATTTAATAGTATAAAATAGTTCAAGATTTCAGAAAAGATTTCAGGGAGAGCTCAAAAGAAATGAAAGACCATATAAACAAACTGAAACTTTGAAGAAGAATCAAAAAGACACTGAAGGAAATGAAGGATGCCATAAATATAATGAGAACATCAATACAAACCATCAACAGTAGACTAGACCACCTGGAAAACAGGATCTCACTCTTAGAAGATGGCCATTCAAGAAAATGAACATATATAATTATGAAAAGTCAATTCAACAGCATGAGCTGGGCATCCAAGAGATTTGTGATAACTTTTAAAGTAAAAACCTAAGAATAATAGGCATAGATGAAGGTTAAGGACCTGAAACCAAAGTAATAAAGAATCTCTTCAGGGAAATAATAGAGGATTTCTCAAACATAGAAAATGAGGTCGATACACAGGTATAGGAAACACAGAACCTTTACTAGACAAGATTAGAGAAAAGGCTCATCATGCACTTAATAGTTGAGTAGTTGAGTTGACATTCAGAAGCATATCAAGAATCACTCCAGACTTCTCAAGTCATGAAAGCCTGGGGGGCTTAGATCAACGTATTCCAAACCATGAGAGAAAATAACTTTCATCTATACTCACCAGATTGTGTGTGTGTTACTAGGGATGGAACAATCCAACAAGAAGATATAACAATAGTCAACATTTATGCTCTGAACATAGGTACAACGACTTATAAAACAAACTGTGACATTGAGTTTCACGTAGATCTCAGCACAATAATACTAGGGAAGTTAAACACTCCTCTCAAACCACTAGATCAATATTTCAAACAAAACATCAGCAAATGTCCCTCAAATTTAAAGAACACCATAAACCAATTGAACCTATTAGACACAGAATATTTCATCCAACTACAGCTCAATACACATGTTTTTCAGCTGGTCATGGAACCTTCTCCAAAACAGGCCAGAAAGTAAGCACAAGCAGCTTCAAAAACTGACAAAATTCCCTGCATAGTTTTAGACCATAATGGAATGATATTAGAAATCAACAATAAGAAGACCCAAAGAAATTTCATAAATTTATGGGGACTGAATACCACACTGTTGAATAAGGAATAGGTCATTGAAGATTTTTTTAAAAAAAGGAGAAATTAAGAAATTTCTAGATACAAATGAAAATAGAGACATAACATATCAGAGAACAACAACAACAACAACAACAACAAAAAAAAAATACAAAAAGAAAAACCAGAAGCGGAAAGGAAAACCTTTACTAGAGTGAAGGAGGGTACCTAACTGAAGGAGATGGGAGGGAAGAGAAAGACTTGAAGAGGGAAACATTTCAATGGACGTGATGTACATACAGAAACTTGTCAAAGCCAGTCACTGCTGAGCAGGGATTGGTGGGGAGGGAGAGGGAGTGGGGTGGGAACTGGGGGAAGGCTCAACAGGTGCTGTGTGTATATATGCTTCTATCACTCTGAAATGTATCAAGACATACAATTACAATGCACCAATTAAAATCCCCCCCCACACTGGAACCAAATATATGCTTCCAAAACAGTGGTGGAATAGGCAGAAGATAGACTTTCTCACTCCAATTAGGAGGAACAGTGACAAGTCTTCAGTAAGTCTAAAACTCAACAAGGAAAGTTCTGTTCCTCCTTGAAATTCATCTTTGAGAGACTTCCAGGAAGATGGCGACTGAGAAAAGCAGTGTTTTAGAGTCCTGCTAAAACTCAATCTCTGTTGCCACAAAATCAGCACTTTACATAGCCAGAAAACATCATCAGCAGAGAAATAAAAAATGTAAACACAAGGGACAGATAAAAAAAAAAAAAGACTAGAAGAACAACCAGGGACCAGAAATCAAGCCCGAATTGCAGCAGCAGAGCCACACTGGCGTCATCTTCCCTCACAGCACCAGGCTCCAGAGAGGAAAGGTAAACAAGGAGCTGAGGTGAGCAGCTGCAGATCATTCGGGTGCAATTCAGCAGTTCTTTCAGCGCAATGAACACCTAAAACTCCCAGTGGACAAGCTTTTCATGCCTTCCAGGGACTCAGAACAGAGCTCAAAACCAGAAAAGAAATACGCCAGCCTTACAGCTGAGGGCGTGGCAGTGGCGCCATATTGCCAGCAGGGCCAGCCTCACAGCCGAGGGCGTTGCAGCAGCGCCATATTGCCAGCAGCGACAGCGAGTTCACCACGTCCTGCCACAGCTCCAGATCTGTGTGCACAATAACCATGAGTGTAATTGCGGCCCCTAAAGGAGAAATCGCTGTACTGCATTTCCACGGACTTGCTTAGCTTTGGTAATTTCATTGGGTCAGATATTTTGCAGTCCAACCCAGTGAAGGAGTAGCAGTGGCAGAGATACCACACCCTAGCTGCAGCTCCCTGTAGAAAAACACCCAGCCCGGCACCCCCACAGTCTCGCGCAGCCTCAATTAACTTCTTAGGTATGAGACTTTGAGATACAACCCATTAAAGGAGAAGTGGCGGCTGAGATTGCAACAGACTCGAGATACAGAGCACTCTAAGTGAAGTCGTAGTGACCCAGGGAAGGCACAAAATTCTGAAATCATGGGAAAGAGGAACAACAATAGAGCAATGAATGCCCACAACCCCACAACATCAGAAACTGATAACACAGAAATTCAGAGATCTCCAGAAGATCAGGAAAATAACTGTAGAAATAATAGAGGACTTTCAAAAAGAATTCAGAGAGAGTCAAAAAGAGATAAAGGATGCAATTAATGAAGTAAAGGCCTCAATTCAAAGCACAAACAACCAATTAGACCACATGGAGAACAGAATCTCGCTCTTAGAAGATGATCATTCCAAAAATGAACGCATAGTTTCTAATCTAGAAAAAAAATCCGACAGCAGGAATCTGATACTGAAGAAATATGGGTCCATTTTAAGAGAGCTAACCTAAGAATAATTGGAATAGAGGAGGGAAAAGAAAGTGAAACCAAAGGGATCAACAATCTCTTCAAGGAAGTAATAGCAGAAAATTTTCCAAACATAGAGCAAGAGGTCGATACACAGATCCAGGAAACTTATAGAACTCCCTTTAGACAGGATCGGAGAAGAGGATCCCCACGCCACATAATTGTCAAAATGACCAATGTGGAAGCCAAGCAGAGAATCTTAAAGGCAACAAAAACAAAGGGCCAAGTGACATTCAGAGGCAAACCAATTCGAATCACTCCAGACTTCCCAAACCAAGTCATGAGAGCCAGAAGGGCTTGGAGTAACATATTCCAAACTCTGAAAGAAAACAACTTCCAGCCAAAAATTTCCTACCCAACAAAACTTTCTATCAAATTAGATGGAGAAATAAGAAGCTTCTATGACAAACAGAAACTGAAGGAATTTATGTCTTCAAAACCAGCACTAGAGAAAATACTCAAAGAGATTAACTACAAAGAAGAAATAGGTAATACACACCAGAACCCGAGAAACAAGATTTTCCATCCAGCAGACAACTAAGCAAAGAAGAATATATTCATGTGTTTATCGGTTAAAATCTTTGGAGATTCATTATTTCTTACCTATTTCTAAATTGTATTTCTAAATTGTATTGTTTGCTTTTATTGTTGCTAATTTTTAGGATTTCTATTTGGAATATTAATATACTTTCAGATACAACATTTGGAAATATTTTATCCTATTCTATCAGTAACTTTTAACACTGTTTACATTGTACAATATTTTTTTATTTTTTAGGAAGTTTGTTTATTCTTTTGTTGCCTGTGCCTTTGAAATCATATCCAAGAAATCACTGCCAATTTCAGTGTTATGAAGTGTTATGACCCAGGTTTTCTTCTAAAAGTTTATAGTCTTAAGATTTACATTTAGATGTTTTATCTAGTTTGAGTTAACATTTGTATATGGTGTTAGGTAAGCTTCCAATCTTATTATTTTCATGTAATTATTATCTTTTAACTATTTAGTGAAAAGATTACTATTTCCTTCACCAAATGTTCTTGGAAACTTTGTCAAAAATAACTTTACCATATATGGAAGAATTTATTTCTAGGATTTTTATTTTACTCCATTGCTTTATATATATAAAGACTACACTATTTCAATTGTTGTAGCTCTATAAGGTTTGAAATCAGAAAATGTACATCCATTAGCTTTATTCTTTTTCGAGAGTGTTTTGGGTATTTAGAGTTCATATTTCTTGTTAGGATAGACTTTTTCTGAAAAAAAAAAAAAGATAATTTTACCTTAAAAAAAAGAAAAAATATCCTCTGGTAAGAAAGAAAGCAAAAAAACAAAAACAAAGACAAAAACAAAAAATACTGAAATGTTATCTCTAAGTGATCAAAAGTTTGATATCAGACAAATGAATCTGTTATGAGAGATTATCATTGTTAATTTTGGATAAATTGCTATAATATTAGATGTCAACCACTAAGCCAAGCATGGGAAGGAGAGATGGGGAGGGAATGGGGTGGGGATTGGGTAGGGGCTAACTGGGTGATGTGTGCATGTATGTCTACACAAGTTTTTATCCCATTATGATGTATGAATACAGTGCACCAAAAAAAAAAGAAAATCATCTTTGATTTTATGCCATGAGTGGCAACACTCCCTAGTGACCTTACTGACCCACTGATAACATTATTGCTTTCTGTTTCTGTGATCTTGGGCTTTGCTGGCTTGGAGGTCTTTCTTTCAGAGGAAAGAATTCTTGTGTAAGGAGAAGCAGTAGTGATTTTACTGGACTGTAAATTAGGACAGCTATCTGGCTACCTTGGGCTTTTTGCACCTTTGAAGCAATAGGCAAAGGCATTACTGTGCTGCCAACAGTGGTTGATCCTGACTACTGAGGGAAATTTTGATTATTATTCCATAAAGAAAATAAGAGCATATCTGAAATATACTTCAGGCATTGCTTAGCATTACTATGTCCTGTGATTATGGTCAAGAGCAAAATATAGCAATTCAACCCAAGCAAAACTACTAATGGCCAAGATTCTGTAGGAAGAAAGGTTTGGGTCACCCCCACCAGATAACCAAAACAAGCTGTGATGTTTGCAGAAGGAAATACAAAATGAATATTCATTACTGTTTAGATTTGAAATGTCATGTGTCAATGATGTGGCACCCACTTCTTCAGCAATGTTCAGAGGTGGAGCTTTGGGGAATTTGATTGGATTGGGAGGCTTCTAACCTCATCAGTAGATTAACCCATTGATAGATTCATAGCTGAATATAGGCAGTGGGAACTAGTTGAAAATAGTGGGTTTGTGGGGGATAATTTTGTCCTTGATCTTTTTATCTCTCCTCTGCACTAGTCTCCATGGGTTGAGATCCATCTCTCTCTCTCTCTCTCTCTCTCTCTCTCTCTCTCTCTCTCTCTCTCTCTCTCTTTCTCTCTCCCTCTCCCTCTCCCCCTCCCTCCCTCCCTCCCTCCCTCCCTCCCAGTATCCATGAGGTGTTTCTATCTCCCATCTCCCTCCACTACCAGTCTCCATGAGGTGGGTCTCTCTGTTCCACCACTTCACTCCATCTTCACCATGATGTCCTACCTCACCTCTGGTCCATACCAATAAATCTTTCCTTCTTTAAGTTAATTTTTTAAGTATTTTGTCACAGTAATGAAAAGCTAACTATATATTGGAAGAAACTATTTATAAATACCAACAACAGCATGTGACCAGTTATAGAAATGAGCACTGTAATTTTTATGGGTATTTTACCATTTTGTTTTTAATATGTGTATGCATATATACAGCAAATGCTTTTGTTTTCTTCTTCCCTTATTTACTATAAGATATATTGATTGAATATTATGCTATGTAAGTATTGTTAATTTTACCTCATAGTGTTTTAGTTAGTGGGATGTCAAAAGGAAGAGTAAATATCACTCAAAGATTTTACATCTTCTAGAGAAGGGATTATTGCAGATATGGTTGTATGCAGAAAAGATGTATCAGGTGAAATTATGATCTACTGACTTTATTTGGAGATTAAGTATCATTTAAGGAAGTGCACATGAGTGCCAAGCAGAATTGCAAAGTTGCAAAGTTTAATTTTATGTCAACTTGGCTGAGACACAGTGTGCCTGGATTAAAAATATTTCATTATTTCAAGTGTGTGTGTGTGTGTGTGTGTGTGTGTGTGTGTGTGTATCCAAATAAAATTACCACTTGAACTGTCCCACTCTGTAAAGTAGGCTGCCTTACTAGTATGGTTGGGAACTGTCCTGTCCTGTCCATTGTCTATCCCTCTTCATTGAAGTTCTAAACTAAAGGTGGAAAAAGGGGGAATTAATTTCTTTGCCTGACAGTTTGAGCTATAACATCTGTCTTCTGGCCTTTATTAGGACTTAAATTATTAGCCTTCTGGATATCCAGCTTGCAGAAGGCAGATTGAGAGACTTCTCAGCCTTCATAATCATGTGAGCTAATTTCTTATAATAAAAGACTTATATTCCCATATACCTATTTCTTTATAGAATCTTGATTAATATGATCAACATTTTAATGTATCATTGAAAGATTTCAGTGATTGTATAAAAATTGTTATGTATCCTAATAGTCTATATCTTTAATATTCATACTAAAATGATCATAGTAGGAGGCTAATTTCCTGAAAATTTGATTTGCTCATAGTAATGCTTAAGCCATGGGCCTATAATTTATTTGATCTCTAAATAAGAATTAACTTGGGTATTTTTTGTTTGTGTTTTTATTTATGCGCACACACTTAAACAACAAACATCCCTTCTCACAATTCAGAGACTCTGATATCAAGGTGCTAGCAGGCAGGCTTGTTTTCTACTGAGACTTTTCTGTCTGGACTGCAGAAGGCCACCTTCTTTGGCGTCTTCACACTGTATTTCCTCTGCACTCACATTCTTACGATTTCTTTATTTGTCCAAATTTTCTCTTCTTATAAGGACACCAGTTGGATTGAATTAGGGCCTACCATAAAGGAATCATTAATTTGGCCACCTCTTTAAATAACTTATGTCCAGATGCACTTTCATTCGAATGTACTAGGATTTAGGTGTTATTTTGGTTTGGATTTAAAATGTACTTTAGACTTCATACACCAGAGACAACAATATTGGAGTACTGGATGCCGGACTTAGATGCTGGAGAGGGGTCCCTGGGGTGAGCCAGGGATAGTATGTGTATTCGGGCCCTTATCCCTCTGCTGTGTGTCTCTCTGACCCTTTGTTCTCTGCTTTTTGCTATGATGAAAATGTATTCGTGGATCCTGCTTGGAAGCAGGTCCCAAAACTGAACTACTACCACTGAAATCTCCAGAACTATGAGCGAATAAACCTTTCTCCCTCTAAGATGTGCATGTCAGGTATTTGGGTTAAAGTTACAGAACTTTAGCACACGAAATTTAGGGAATTAAGTTCATCTTTTATTATTTGGGGTCCATTGAGAGTCTATAGAAAAATTTTAAGTTGAATATATTTACTAAAAAAAAGTTGGGGGGACTTGTTAGGGATTACATTCAATATGTACATAATTTTGTATCATTGTGACATTTGAAAATATTAGACCTTGCAGTCTATGAAAAGGGTGAATCTTTTCACTTATTTGTGTTTCTAACTTTTAAATCAATGTCTTGTAATTTTAAGTGTACAAACCTTTCATTTCCTTGGTTAAGTGCGTTCTTATTTATTTCATTCATTTTGAAAATATTGTACACAGGATTGCTTTCTTAGTATCCTTTTTAATTGGTTCATTATCATTATACATCATTTTTTTTAAATTTTATTTTATTGGTGCACTGTATTCATACATCATAGTGGGATACAAACTTTTGTAGACATACATGCACACATCGCCCAGTCAGCCCCCACCCGATCCCCACCCCATTCTCTCCCCATCCCTTCCTCCCATGCTTGGCTTAGTGGTTGACATCTAGTATTATAGCAATTTATCCAAAATTAAAAATGATAATCTCACATAACAGTTTCATTTGTCTGATGCCAAGCTTTTGATGATTTAAAGATAACATTTCAATATTTCTTTTTGCTTTCTTTCTTACCAGAGCATATTTTTTTCTGTTTTTTTTTTGGTGAAACTATCATATATTTATATATTTATTTTTCAGAAAAAAATCTATCCTAATATGGAATATGAATTCTAGATACCCAAAACGATCTTGAAGAAGAACAAAGCTAGCAGATATATATTTTCTGATTTCAAACCATATAAAGCTACAATAATTGAAACAGTGTAGTACTGTTCTAAAGGCAGATATATAAACCATTGGAGTTAAATACAAGCCTAGAGCTAAATTCTTCCCTATATTGTCAAGTTATTTTTGACAAGGTTTCCACGAACATTTGGTGGTGGAAATAATATTCTTTTAACTAAATATTGTTGAAAAATAATAATTACATGGAAAAGAATAAAATTGGACCCTTACCTAATCCCACATACAAGTATTAACTCAAAATAGATAAAAGACCTAAATATAAATCTTAAGACTATAAACTTTAATAAGAAAATCTGGGTCATAAAACCTCACAACATTGAAATTGGCAGTGATTTCTTGGATATGATTTCAATGGCACAGGCAACAGAAGAATATACAAACTCCCTAAAAAAAAATATTGTATATCCAAAGACAATGTAAACAAGTTAAAAGTTACTAATAGAATTGGATAAAATATTTCCAAATGCTATATCTGAAGGTATATTAATATCCCAACTAGAAATCCTAAAAATTAACAACAATAAAGGCAAACAATACAATTTAGAGATAGGTAAAAGACTAACATAAATAATGAATCTCCACAGATAACCAATCTTAGTTGTCTGTTGGATGGAAAATCTTGTTTCTCTGGTTCTGGTGAGTGTTACCTATTTCTTCTTTGTAGTTAATCTCTTTGAGTATTTTCTCTAGCGCTGGTTTTGAAGACATAAATTCCTTCAGTTTCTGTTTGTCATGGAAGCTTCTTATTTCTCCATCTAATTTGATAGAAAGTTTTGCTGGATAGGAAATTTTTGGCTGGAAGTTGTTTTCTTTCAGAGTTTGGAATATGTTACTCCAAGCCCTTCTGGCTCTCATGACTTGGTTTGGGAAGTCTGGAGTGATTCTAATTGGTTTGCCTCTGAATGTCACTTGGCCCTTTGTTTTTGTTGCCTTTAAGATTCTCTGCTTGGCTTCCACATTGGTCATTTTGACAATTATGTGGCGTGGGGATCCTCTTCTCCGATCCTGTCTAAAGGGAGTTCTATAAGTTTCCTGGACCTGTGTATCAACCTCTTGCTCTATGTTTGGAAAATTTTCTGCTATTACTTCCTTGAAGAGATTGTTGACCCCTTTGGTTTCACTTTCTTTTCCCTCCTCTATTCCAATTATTCTTAGGTTAGCTCTCTTAAAATGGGCCCATATTTCTTCAATGTCAGATTCCTGCTGTTGGATATTTTTTTCTAGATTAGAAACTATGCGTTCATTTTTGGATTGCTCATCTTCTAAGAGCGAGATTCTGTTCTCCATGTGTTCTAATCGGTTGTTTGTGCTTTGAATTGAGGCCTTTACTTCATTAATTGCATCCTTTATCTCTTTTTGGCTCTCTCTGAGTTCTTTTCGAAGCACCTCTATTATTTCTACAGTTATTTTCCTGATTTGATCTTCTAGAAATCTCTGATTTTCTGTTTTATCGGGTTCTGATGTTGTGGGGTTGTGAGCATTCATTGCTCCAGTATTATTCCTCTTTCCCATGATTTCCGATGTTTGTGCCTTCTCTGGGTTCTTCCCTTGGGTCACTATGACTTCCCTTAAGGTGTTCTGGATCTCGATTCAGTAGTATCTCGGACCCCACTACTCCTTTACTGGGTTTTATCACAGAGTCTCCGACCCAGAGAGTCGATGGAGGCTGCTTTAGACTGTGGGGGGTGCCAGGTTGCACGTTCTCCTATGGTGTGATATCTCTGCCACCACCACTCCCTCACTGGGTACAGTGAGGTACCCCACTGAACCTCAGTGAGGTACAGTACTGGGATTTCTCCTCTGTGGCCTGCAATTTGACTCACTGTTCTTGAGTACGCAGATGTAGCTGTACTGGATTCGGCGAATTCACTGCTGCTGCCGCCGCCGGTGGCAATATGGCGCCGCGGCCACTCCCTCGGCCATGAGGCTGGCGTATTTTTTCTTCTCTGGTTTTGATTTCCACTCTGAATCCCTGCAGCGTGTGCTGAGCTCAGCCACTGGGAGCTTTAAATCCTCTCTGCGCCGAAAGATCCCGCCTGGCTGTTCCGCAGCGGCTCACCTCGGCTTGCCGTAGCAGTCTGATGAGTTCGCCGCTGCCGCCGGCAGTATGGCGCTGCTGCCGCGTCCTCGGGCGCGTGTGTCTCCTCTGTGGCCCTGAGCTCTGTTCTCAGTCCACTTTCTCTCTGGATCCTGGTGGTTTTTTTTGTTTTTCTGGTGATGGTGTTTTCTGGCTATGAAAGGCGCTGGTTTTGTGGTAATGGAGATTGGTTGTTAGCAGGGCTCTTAAGCCCTGCTTTTCTCGGTCGCCATCTTCCCGGAAGTCCCATCATTATACATCATAATGAAGTTCAGAGTGATAGATACATACATGCACTTAGCATTTGGCGAGCCTCCTTCCAGCTCTCACCGTGCTTCCTCATGCTTTCTGTTCCAAACACTGAGATTGGCATTGATAAATTTGTGTATGTCCATCATGTCCATCAAAGTGTTTCCCAAACTCAGTTGACTTTTGCATGTTGGTTTTATATCTCACAGTGTTGCTTAGTTAATTTTTAGTTTTAGTTTTATCAATGTGTGTGGGTATGGGCATATGTGTAATCTTCAGAGTTTTCTGATATAAAATCATGCCATCTTCAAAGCAATAATTTCATTTCTTTCTAATTTGGTTGCCTTTGATTATTTTCTAGCCAAAGTGCTCTGGTTAGGAATTACAGTATTATGTAAAATAAATATGATGAAAGTAGGCTTATTCTTGACTTTAGTTTTCTAAAATGTTTTTTTTTTTTTTTTTTTTTTTTTTTTTTTTGGTGGTACTGGGGTTCCTGGAAGCCCTTCTACCTCTGGGCTACACTCCCAGACCTATTTTATACTTTTTTATTTTTGGAAACAGGGTCTCTTAAGCCAGCGTGGCTGGCTTTGAACCAGCGTGATCCTCCTGTCTCCGCCTCCCAAGCGTGGGGATTACAAGCATGCGCCACTACGCCCGGCTTCTAAAATGTTTTTATGCTTTTAGTTTTCACCGATGAGCAAATAGAGCTTTGTTTCTATTCCTCATTTGGCTAGAGTTTTTTTTATGAAAGAGTGATGAAATTTGCCAAATTCTTTTCTTCTATAAGATGACTATATCCCCCCTTCTGTTAAAATGTCATTACACTGATTTACATATGTTGAACTATCTTTGCATTTCAGGAGTTAATTCCACTTGGTTATAGTATATAATCCTCTTAATGTGTTATTGGATATTGGTTTGTTTGGTTTTGCTTTTTTGTTGAAGATTTTTGCATCAATAGTCATCCATTGTTGTTATTTTTAGTATACGAGGTTTAGGTGTTTTTAGATATCATTTCTGACAAATAAGGAAAGTTTTTTTTTAAATTTTTATTGGTGCAATGTATTCATACATCATAGTGGTATAAAGAAAATACTTTTGTAGACATACATGCACACATCGCCCAGTTAGCCCCTACCCGATCCCCACCTCGTTCCCTCCCCATCCCTCCTTCCCATGCTTGACTTAGTGGTTGACATCTAGTTTTATAGCAATTTATTCAATATTAATGTTAATAATCTCACAAAACAGTTTCATTTGTCTGATACCAAGCTTTTGATGACTAAAAGATAACAGTTCAATATTTCTTTTTGCTTTCTTTCTTACCAGAGAATATTTTTTTCTTTTCTTTTTTTTTAGGTGAAGCTATCATGCACTTATTTATTTATTTTTCAGAAAAAATCTATCTTGATATGGAATATGGACTCTAGATACCCAAAACAATCTCGAAGAAGAACAAAGCTAGAAGATGTATATTTTCTGATTTCAAACCATATAAAGCTACAATAATTGAAACAGTGTAGTACTGTTATAAAGGCAGATATATAAACCATTGGAGTTAAATAAAAGCCTAGAGATAAATTATTCCATATATTGTCAAGTTATTTTTGACAAGGTTTCCACGAACATTTTGTGGAAGAAATACTAATCTTTTAACTAAAAATTGTTGAAAAATAATAATTACATGAAAAAGAATAAAATTGGACCCTTACCTAACACATATACAAATATTAACTCAAAATAGATAAAAGAATTAAATATAAATCTTAAGACTATAAACTTTTAGAAGAAAATCTGGGTCATAAAACCTCACAACATTGAAATTGGCAGTGATTTCTTGGATATGATTTCAATGGCACAGGCAACAAAAGGGTAAATAAACTCCCTAAAAAATAAAAAAAAAATATTGTATATCCAAAGACAATGTAAACAGAGTTAAAAGTTACTGATAGAATGGGATAAAATATTTCCAAATGCTATATCTGAAGGTATATTAATATTCCAACTAGAAATCCTAAAAATTAGCAACAATAAAAGCAACCAATACAATTTAGAGATAGGTAAAAGACTAACATAAATAATGAATCTCCACAGATAACCAGTCTTAATTGTCTGTTGGATGGAAAATCTTGTTTCTCTGGTTCTGGTGTGTGTTTCCTATTTCTTCTTTGTAGTTAATCTCTTTGAGTATTTTCTCTAGCGCTGGTTTTAAAGACATAAATTCCTTCAGTTTCTGTTTGTCGTAGAAGCTTATTTCCCCATCTAATTTGATAGAAAGTTTTGCTGGGTAGGAAATTTTTGGCTGGAAGTTGTTTTCTTTCAGAGTTTGGAATATGTTACTCCAAGCCCTTCTGGCTCTCATGACTTGGTTTGGGAAGTCTGGAGTGATTCTAATTGGTTTGCCTCTGAATGTCACTTGGACATTCATGTTTCCTTGAAGAGATTGTTAATCCCTTTGGTTTCACCTTCTTTTCCCTCCTCTATTCCAATTATTCTTAGGTTAGCTCTCTTAAAATGGGCCCATATTTCT
Source organism: Muscardinus avellanarius (assembly GCF_963383645.1). NCBI lineage: Eukaryota > Metazoa > Chordata > Mammalia > Rodentia > Gliridae > Muscardinus > Muscardinus avellanarius. The sequence continues at coordinate 122,022,410 of NC_137791.1, forward strand.
TCAATGTCAGATTCCTGCTCTTGGATCTTTTTTTCTAAATTAGAAACTATGTGTTCATTTTTTTGAATGATCATCTTCTAGGAGCGAGATTCTATTCTCCATGTGGTCTAATTGTTTGTTTGTACTTTGAATTGAGAACTTTACTTCATTAATTGCATCCTTTATCTCTCTTTGGCTCTCTCTGAATTCTTTTAGAAACACCTCTATTATTTCTACAGTTATTTTCCTGATTTGATCCTCTATAAATCTCTGAATTTCTGTTTTATCAGGTTCTGAAGTTGTGGGGTTGTGGGCATTCATTGCTCCATTGTTATTCCTCTTTCCCATGATTTCAGAAGTTTGTGCCTTCTATGGGTTCTTCCCTGGGTCACTACGGCTTCACTTAAGGTGCTGTGGATCTCGAGTCTATGGTATCTCAGTTCCCACTACTCCTTTACTGGGTTGTATTGCATAGTCTCAGACCCTGGGAGTCAATTGAGGCTGCTTTAGACCATGGGGTGGGGGGTGCAAAGTTGGGCGTTCTCCTATGGTGTAATATCTCTGCCACCACCACTCCCCCACTGGGTCAAGTCCCAGGGAGTACAGTACTGGGATTTCTCCTCTAGGGGCCCCAATTTGACTCACTGTTGAGTGCGCAGATGGAGCTGTCGTGGACTCGCTGAATTGGCTGCTGCTGCCGCTGGTAGCAATATGGCGCCGCTGCTGTTCCCTCGGCCGTGAGGCTGGCGCATTTCTTTTCTGTTTTTGAATTCCACTCTGAGTCCCTGGAGCTTTAGATGCTACCTGCGCTGGGAAATCTGCTGAATCCCGCCCGGCTGTTCCGCAGCGGCTCACCTCGGCTCGCTGTCCGCCACTCCTCTCTGGAGCTTGGTGGGCTGTTGAGTGAGTTGTTCTGGTGCCGTCCAGTGCACTCGCCGCTGCTGCCAGCAGTAAGGTGCTGCTGCTGCGTCCTCGGGCGTAAGGCCGGCGTATCTCCTCTCTGGTTTCTGAACTCAGTTATGAGTTCCCCTCCTCTCTGGAGCCTGGTGCTACAAGGCAAAATGGCGCCCGCCACTTCGTGCCACGGCTCCGGCTGCAGCACTGTGGTCTGGTTTCTGGTGTCTCATTTTTCCAGCCCTCTTTTTCTCTGTCCCTTAAAATTACATTTTTTGTTTCTCTGCTGATGGTGTTTTCTGGCTATGAAAGGCACTGATTTTGTGGTACTAGAGACTGGTTGTTAGCGGAGCTCGTAAGCCCCATTTTACTCTGTTGCCATCTTCCCGGGAAGGAAAGTTTTATTATCCTTACTTTGAAATGAATTTGTATTTTATCATGTACCTTTTTTGTATTTAGTGATGCTTAAATAGGCACTATAGTTTGAATCTATAATGTCCTTCAAAAGCTCATGGGTTAAAGGCTTGGTCCACAGTCAGCACCATTAGAAGGCGATAGAAGCTTTAAAAGGTGGGGTCTAGCTGGACGTGGTGGTGCATACTTGTAATCCCAGCATTCAGGAGGCTGAGACAGGAGGATCACAGTTTGCAGCCAGCCTCAGCTACTTAGTGAGGCCCTTTGTAATTCACTGAGACCCTGTTCCAAAATAAAGAATAAAAAATAGGGCTGGGGGTGTATTACAGAGGTAGAATTCCCCTGTAACTCAGTGCTCCAAAAAAAAAAAAAAAAAGGTGGGGTTTACAGGGAGGTTTTAGGTTATTGGTGGCATGTCCTTAAATGGAATGATGAAATTCTGCTCTCTACTTTTTTTCTTTTATTTCTTAGCCATGTGATAAGCAGTTTTGCTCTATTACACAGTCCCTGCCATGTTGTGCTGCCTTGCTAAAGACCCAAAAGCAACAAGGTCAATGAATCCCCCCAAACTAGAACCTTCAAAACTATGAGCCCAAACCATTTCTCTTTATAAGTTGATTGTCTCAAGTATTTTTTTTTTTTTACAGCAATGGAAAGTTGACTTACACAGTAGGTTTTTCTTATATTCTATTATTATAATGAAGTACATCAAGGAAGTTTTTAATGTTAAACCCACCTTCCATTACCAGAATAAGAAATGGTGGAACCAGGTGTGGTGGCAACATGCTTATAATCTCAGTACTTGGAATGCTGAGACAGAAGGATTTCAGGTTTGAGACAGACTCAGCAAGTACCAAGACTTTCAGGAAGCTTTCAAGACCCTGCTTGAAAATAAAAATAAAAAGGAGCCGGGAGTGGTGGCACACGCTTGTAATCCCAGCATTCAGGAGGCTGAGACCAGAGGATCGTGGGTCGCAGACAGCCTCAGCTACTTAGGCCCCTTGCAACTCAGTGAGACCTGGTTTCAAAATAAAGAATAAAAAATAGGGCAGGGGGTGTAGCTTGGAGGACAAATGCCCCTAGGTTTCATCCCCAGCCCCCCCCCCCCCAACAAAATAAAATAAAATAAAAAGGGCTTGTGCTGTAACTTAAAGGTAGAATGTCTCTGGGTTCAATCCCCAGTTAAGAAGGAGAAGGAGGAAGAGGAGATCAAAGTGGGCATCTTTGTCTTGTCCTTGATTTTAGAGGAACTATTTGGATAATGTCTTTTCTATATATCATTACATTCAATTTACTTGTTTTTTTTAATTTATATATTTGTGGGAGAGACTGTTCTATTGTTTTTTGGCATGTTTTTATTAGATTTTAGAACAATATTGTCTTGGCTTCAGCTTAAGAATTGTGATGGTTTAGTCATTTTCTATTTTCTGAAGTTTTCATATGATTAGAATTAGATCTTTCTAAAGAATTTGAAAGTTTTTAAGTGAAGTCATCTGAGCCTTGAGTTTTCTTTGATGAGTAGATTCTACTTAAAGATTCAATTTTCTGATAGATGCATCTATTAAAGATTTTCTGTACCTTCTTGTTCCATGGTGGCAGGCTATATTATTAAGGCATTGGTTTTATCTATCTTAATGAATTTATTGTCTTAAGGTTAATAATGCCCCATCATTCTTTAAAGGTGTGTACTTATGTCGTTTTTGTATTCCTAATCATATTATATTATGCTTTTTTTCCATGTTAAAAGTCAGTATTGTCTGGGGTTTGTTACTTTCATCTCCTTCAAGCACTGATTTTCTCTACTCTGTATACTCTCTGCTCATTGCCTTTTTCTCTTCGTTGTATATATATATTTTTTTTTTTGGAGTTTACATTGCTGGGCTTTTTCTCCAAATTTCTTAAAATGGGTTTTAGCCATTTTCATTTTCTAACACACACATTTAGAGCTATATGTTCTCTCCTAAACACTGTTTTGAAATGATGGACACTATCAGTTCATTCGTATGTACTCTTAAGTAGGATTTTATTTTTATAAAATGTATATTAGCCGGGCGTGGTGGCGCATGCTTGTAATCCCCGCGCTTGGGAGGCGGAGACAGGAGGATCATGCAGGTTTGAAGCTAGCCATGCTGGCTTAAGAGATCAAAAAAAAGTATAAAATAGGTCTGGGAGTGTAGCCTGGAGGTAGAAGGGTTTCCAGGAATCCCAGTACCACCAAACCAAACCAAACCAAACAAAAAACAAAAAACTTAAAATGTATATTAGGACCTTTGCTGTGGGTTGGAAGTGGTTTAAGTGTTCTCCCTCAGAAATTTATGTGTTAAAATTTAATCCACATTTTGAGATAGAAGAGGGTGGAAACTTCATCTGACTAGTTGTTTCAAAATGTGGCCTTTTTTGAAGAAGTTATTAGGATTAGGTAAAGAGTGATTTAATCCTAATGGCTATATAAGAAGAGTAAGAGAGACCAAAGGACCTCCTCTAACACACACACACACACACACATACACACACACACACACACACACACACACCTATATGCACACACTCACAGTTTTGTATTTTTTCGTGGGATGCTCTTCATTGTCTGAAGAGTGCTAGGGAAAAGGCCACCAACCAATGCTGCCTCTCTACAAACTTAAAATCAAAACAGACCTTTTTTTCTTTAAATTCATTCTGTCTGTGGGATTGTGTTATTAGCAACAGAAACCAGACTAATGCATCTTCTTACATAGATCATCTCTGAAACAGTTTAGCTTTATGAAAAGCTCAAAAAGCCCCTGTAACCTTAGAATTATTATAATAAACCATAAAAGGAAAGAAGAAATGATTTAAGTCAGATATGTTTATCTTTACAATTTAAAGTTCTTAACATTAAATGCAAATCATTTGATAAATGGAATTTGTATGAGTTTTCCATTTTAACTTCAGGTTAAAATGTCAAGCTGATCCCATGGCCGATTTGAAGGTGATTCTGGTTGTTTTGACTAAAGGTTTTGTCTCTTAACATCCCTACAGGGACAGTACAGAAAGTGCTTAAAGAGGCAGGGATTTGACCCAAATGACCAAATAAAGCAGAGTCCCTCCAAAGGTCGTATCTATAGAAAGAGCTCCCCCATGTTAGAGCTACATAACAGAGAAGTTTTTATCAGTTATAGTCTGGGCTCTGGTTCATGTCTTCTGTACAGTTATGATGATACAGGTTTGGTGATTAACTTTACACTCATCTGTGCTTAGCCCTAGCCAGAAATGGCTATATAATGTGCCCTTTCTAGGTGCCACTTCTGAGGTTAAATGAAGAAAATAGAATAAATCCACAAAATACACATTTTTAACAACCAGGGGGATTAATGTGCCCAGATGTGAGTGATTTCTTAGGCATTTAATGTTGATTTACTGAAAAACTTTTATAGTCTGCTCTAGTAGTCTCTCTTATACTCCTACATCTTAGCCCCTCATCTAAAAGGATACAGTAAGAGTAACTTCTGTATAGTGTGAATGCCTGGCCATGGTTAATAATGGCAGGAAGGAGTTCATGGCCCAAGCAGGAGCAAGAAGTTTCTCCTCTAGCTGTTTAATCTAGTGGTTCAATTGATAATTGACAAAATCAGTATGTTCCTCCTTGTTTCTCTATGTAATACTGCAGCCAGACAGCATGACACAGAACACACACACACACACACACACACACACACACACACACACACACACGTGCATGTATGTGCACGTAGAATCTCAAGAGATTTTATTGCCTAAGTTTAGAAAGTTTCTAAATTCAATTGCATTCTCTACATATGGGCTCTCTGACACATACTTTATATTGAATTCCTTACCCCACGTTTTTTGGTGTTGGGGGGTGGACCTAGGAATCATTTTTCTTACTTGGATCCAAAAAAAATTAAACTAATGCACTAATATTATTTCTATCTCATCACTTTTGGCATGTTCCTGAAGATGTCTGATTTCAATGTTTGATAAAACAAATACACCAACTCTGCCAGTGAAGTACTGAATTACTTTTTGGATGAACAGCCTAATTCTCATCATTTGAGTAAAAATGTCTAATAATAATGTGCATATAACTTATTACATCATAATTTTATTTTTATTTTTCAAATAACCTCAACCATTACACTACTAGAGAGAGACTTAAAAATAATTTCTATAGGCAAACTACAGTCTGTCAATCTCATATATTTGCATTTAATATTTTGCAAGCAAGGTTTTCTCTTTGTTGAAATTACTCTTTTTTATGAGTGATAGTTCTTAATTCAAGCAGAAACAGCACAAGTAAGATTGAGAAGCTATTCAGAAGCAAAAATGCTCTCTTAAAATATTTTTTGAGTTCTATAGAATGTTATTCATTTATAGTCCACTTATGAATATTGAGATTCTTTTTAATTCATCAAATGCATTCTGTCATGGCATAGAAGACATGCTTTCAGAATTTAGCAGTCTATGAACATCCATTTATAATTTTTCAGTGTCTACTTTAGTGAAATAGTTATGTACAGAATTTTAGATTGGGATTTCCTTGCTTCAATGTCAGCCAAGGTGCCAATCAATGAATGGAAATTTCCCAAAAGGAGTGAAAGTACCAAGTACAAATTACATGGAACCTGTTTTTTAGAATCAGTAAGCTGAGTGCAAGCATCTTTTCTTCAGAGGTAGATACTTATTATCAAAGTAATGGAAAATGAATACACAGAGGAATCCATTGACAGCTCAGAGAGGGCTGCTACTGTGATGCAAGCAACAAGCACAGAATGTGGGGAGAAAGAGGCAGGAGGGTTTTCCATGGACCAGAAGTGGAGATGACAGGAGAGAGAGCTGGCCAAGGTGTTTTCATGAGGCGTGTCTAATAGTAATCACTGTAGAAGCAAAGAGATGACTTTGAATTTTTGCTAAGAAAGGGATTTCAAGTGACCATGGACACCTGTTTGAGTTAAAGGACCTACTGCAAAGGGGGCCCAGAAAATCAAGGCCAACTTCTGACATTTCTGATTCAGGTTAAATATTTGTCTTTTTCTGCAACATGTTAGTTCCAAGAGAGACTAAAGCCACCATTAGAGGGATGCAAGAGATTAAGTGTTGAAACAGGGAAGCTAGCCTAAAACCAGGAGGAGATTAGAAAAAAAATTATATTAAAGCTAAGTTCAAAGCCGGGCGTGGTGGCCCACGCTTGTAATCCCTGCGCTTGGGAGGTGGAGACAGAAGGATCACGCAGGTTCAAAGCCAGCCGGCGCTGGCTTAAAGAGACACTGTTTCCAAATAAAAAAGTATAAAATAGGTCTGGGAGTGTAGCCCGGAGGTAGAAGGGCTTCCAGGAACCCCAGTAGCACCAAAAAAAAAAGCGCTAAGTTCATCTTTATCATGTTAAATTAGATATTCTAATATATTATCAAGAATTTTTAAAGGTATGAAGGAACCCTAGAACTTTCCATTATTTTCTTCTAGGAATAATTGTTGTCTCTTACTAAATAAAGTATAAATAAATGGTAGAAGACAAAAATGTGTTCACACTTAAATTTTATGAAAGTTTTCAAATATGTACAAATTTAAAAATAATGGTACAATGAAACCCTTCTATGGAACTGAGCTGTGCCTCCCCTCCATTTTATATCTCAAAGCCATAATCCTTTGTGGAACTGAATTTGGAAATTGGACTTTTAGGGGTTAAATAAAGTAGGTTTATCAAGATAGAGTTTGAACCCAAAGAATTAACGGCATTAAAGGAAGAGAAAGAGATCTCTGTCTCTCCAGTGTACACTCAGAGGAAATTCTGTGTGAGCACACAGCCAGAAACAGCCACCTGCAAATCAGAACTTAACCATGCTGTTACCCTGAATTCATATTTCTAGCCTCCAAAACTATGAGAAAATAAATTTCTATTTTTAAGCCACTCAGCCTCTGGTATTTTGTTATGGCATCCTGAGCAGATGAATATACCCTGTATCTATTTCCTGTGTTAATTAATTACTGACACTGCACCCTACTTCCTTCATCTGTGCAGGCTTGCCTGTCTTCCTGCCTTCATTCTTCTTTCCTTCCTTCCTATAAAGACTTTTAATATATTTCATCATCAGGATTTAACATTGTTCTTTGAGTTTTACATTATGTGTACATGGTCTTTCAAGATAAAGTATCAATTTTATTTATCATTATCTTTTTTGCTGATAATTTAACATTTTAATGTTTTGTTACTTAGAATAGCATTCCATAGCAAAGAAAAAGCACCATGTCCAGGTAAGAGACTGACTATGGAAGAGAGGAAAAACTTCCTATTTAATATCATAATGGCCCTTTTTTATTTTTTTATTTTTATGTGGAACATATTGAAAATTGCATGTATTCAGAGATTCCTTGTTTTTTAATTTCATTCTCTTTTTATTTTCTAATTTATTTTTCTAATTCTTATAAAGAATGGACAAGTCTAAACTCAGTTATTCTAGCACAGCTCTCTAATTCTCTTATTTATTTATTCATTCATTCATTTACTTATTTTCTACCTCAAGTCTCCATCCCCTGTCTTATTTTTGTTTTCTGTTTTGAAAAAGAGTATTATAGTTAGATATAATATGCCCCATAAAGGGCTCATTTATTGCTGGGCATGGTGGCACACCCTTGTAATCCCCACACTTGGGAGGTGGAGACAGGAGGATCACACAGGTTCTAAGCCAGCCTTGCTGGTTTAAGAGACCCTGTTTCCAAATAAATTTTAAAATAGGTCTGGGAGTATAGCCCGGAGGTAGAAGGGTTCCAACCCCAATTCCAAAAAAAAAAAAAAAAAAAAAAAGGAGCTCATATATTAATGTGTGGAGTTGATATAAATGAGTCATGAGGGTTGAGGGTTATAATCCCAGCAGTGGATAAATTCATTATAGTAAATTTATCTGTGATGGCCTGGGCTGGTAGGGTGTAGCTGAAGGGGGTGGGTCCCCAGGCATGTGGCCTTGGGTATTATACGTGGTTCCTCCTCCCCTGCTCTTTCTCTCTCTTGCTGCTGGTCTCCATCATGTAAGGAGCACACCCCATGTTCCCTCCCACTACCATGCCCAGCAACCATAGTCCCTGGCCTCACATAGGCTGAAACCAAAATGGAAAGGAAATATATCTTTTCTCTAAGTTACAAGATGAAGGCTTTGGGTTATGGCTATAAGAATGCTGACCAGAATAGAATTTAGTACCAGAAAAGTAGATTATTATTACATCGAGGTCTGACCATGTGGATTGTGACTATTTGGAATTGGTTTGTGAGAGGGAATTGGAAAAGCCAGAATATGGCTAGAAAACTGGATGGTAGAGACTGTGCTCAGGAGATTTGGGAGGGCAAAGAGGACTTCATAGGGAAATGGAAGAGAGGACACATGTGTTATGCTTTGGCAAAGAACTTATCTGCATTTAGTCCATGTCCTAAAACTTTGTGTGAGGCTAAATTTAATGATGGGCTGATTGACAAATTGGCAGAGGAAATCTCAAAACAACAAAATATCCAAACTTCATTATGGATATTGATGTCCATGTTCAGTGAACTGTACACTAAATTTCAGGCATAGGAAGTAAAGCAGAGAGACATTATAGATTTTTAGTATGGCCAAAAAGGCATATTTAAAGCTGGGGCACAGAAATATGATGTCATAGAAGTAATTAAGATGGCTGAGAGAAAGGAGGAAGTGATGACCATGGTGGGGCCAGTGCCAGCAATGACTAGGATGGAGACAGAAGATGATGTTGCAGCATCACTAAAAAAGTCTCAGATTTTAAAACGTGCAACTGTTTTAAAATGTTGGAACTGTTAAGATTGTAAGAACTTTTGAAGAGGACTAAATAGATTTTGCATTCTGAGCTGGGCATGAACTCTTTAGGGGCCAGGGGCAGAATGTTACAGTTAGATATAAAATGTTTCCTAAGAAGCTCATTTATTGTCTGGAGCTTAAATAATTCAGTCATGAGGGTTGTAATCCCAGCAGTGTGTAAATCCATGTATGTGGACGGTAGCCTGGACTGGTAGGGTTTGACTGGAGGAGGGGGGGGTCTCTGGAGATGCAGCCTTGGTGATTGTATATGATTTCTCTTTCCTCCTCTCTCTCTTCCAGCCTCAATTATGTCAGGAATACTGTCCATATGATCTCCCTTTCTCCTCCTCCGGTTGCCATGTTCCGAGATCTGTGGTCCCCAACTTCACATGAACTGAACCTAAAATTGTAAGAAAGTATTTTTCTCTAAGTTACATGTCAGGTCTTTGGATTATAGCTGTATGAATGCTGACCATAACTCGGGGCATCACTAAGTTGTTGAGAGTCTTGATATATTGCTGAGGCTGGCCTCAAACCTGCAATTCTCCTGTCTCAGCTTCCCAACCACTTGAATTACAGGGATGAGCTATCACTCCTGGATTCATTAAACTTTAAAGAACTTATAACATGATTAATTTTCTGCATAGGTAGCCAAAGTAAATAGAACTTAGATTAAAATTATTTTGTATCTGTAGCCGGGTGTGGTGGCACATGCTTGTAATCCCTGCACTTGGGAGGCAGAGACAGGAGGATCGCGCAGGTTCGAAGCCAGCCTCACTGGTTTAAGAGACCCTGTTTCCAAATAAGAATATAAAATAGCTCTAGGAGTGTAGCCTGGAGGTAGAAGGGCTTCCAGGAACCCCAGTACCAATATATATATGAAATATATATATTTCATTTCCTATAAAATGAAAATTTTTATCATTCTTGCAAATTTCAGAGCTAATTGTATAAAAAATTACATATCTTAAGGTAGAAATAGAGGTTTCATAGCATTCAGCTTGTTTCCCAGTTAATAAGATGAAGCTATATAAGTAAATGACATTGAATTGAAGCATTATGGTTGAGGGTCTATATAATTTTGTTATTCTCTTCTGAATTTGGCAGTACATTTTTATTGTTCATATACCTTGTAATTATGTTATTTCTATCATTTTCTAAAGACTGAATTCAATTCTATTTTAAGAAACCATTAATTTTTGGTTTATATGACTGTGAGAAACTTTATTTTTCTGCATCAATTTATCTGATTTCAAATGATATGATTTCTCTCTCCTGTTTTAGCCGTACATAAAGAACACTGAGAGGATATTAAGTTGGTATTATTCATTTAGAGAAACAAAAGAAAGCTTGCTATATCTTTGTTTTCTTTTCATCTTTATTATAAAATTCCATTTGCATGGATTTTTACAATATTAAACCCAGGAAGTAACTGTGTGAAAGGTTGTAGCTTTTGAATATACAAAGAATAAACTTTAAAGGCTTCTTTATTACTGAAGTTACAAGACAAATACATATATAATGGCCAATAAGTGTACAAGATACTATGTTTTCTGTCAGGCTCATTCCTGACACCTCAAACTCAATAGAAACCTCTTAATTAAATTGACTATATCTAAAAATCCACCTCCAACACTGCCTCTGCTAGTGTGGACACAGTCATCCAGGAACAACAGTAATCAGGACCACATACAAATTTAGGTAAGAGTCACATTAGCACTGTTCAATTCCTCAATTATTTGAAATGTGTTCTGGTCCAGTGAGGTCTGTCTGAAAGAATTGTGGATGAAAATTTAGTGGTACAAAGTGAGTTTAAATAATTTTCTAAAGATACTCACATAATTTTAAAGTATGCCAGCATAAATATTGCTCACATGGACTGAAAAGGACAGAGTTGGCAATAAAAAATGGCCTCTGGGATCCCAACTTCTTTGCCAGGAGGAAGACTGAGAAACATAGATGTAAATACAGGATATTTCCTATTGAAAGGATGTTGTGGAGGGAGAAGATGAGAAAGCTTCAGGGGTGGATTATAGTACTCACAAGGAAAGTAACTTGCCTCCAAGCGAGTGGGATTTCCTGCTTTTTGATAACATAGTTGGCTGGATTTCAAAAGTGATATTGACCAGTGAATGATGTGTGGTCTCGCCACCATTCCAAAGCATCATGGACGAGGACCTCAAGAATGATAAGCCAAAACAAATATTTTATCTGTAAGTTGGTGTTGTAGTGATAGAAATTGAACATGTATCATTTTATATGTTTTTCTTTTCATAAAGGCCATTGGTTTTCCAGCTTTAGATAATGAAAGAGAAACTCTAGTGAAGCAGTAGAGGAGGTCTAGGGGAGGGTGGTGGGGACAGAGAGAGAATTAATGAAGAAAACACTTCCATTGAAGTTATATAAATATGAAAAATACCAATGCTAATCTCAATATCATGTATGCAAAAAAGGGAAGAAGTAGGGAGGGAGCTGGGGATGCTCAACAAGTGCTGTGTGCATGTATGTCCCTATCACTCTGAACTAAATTATGATATGAAACTATAGTGCACCTATAAAAGTATATATATATATATATATATATATATATATATATCCTAAGAAAACAATATATAAAACCTAAGAAAACAATTTGAATACAAATGATTAATCCGTAAATTCTTCTTTGCCTCCTCTGTGGTAATTGAGGTCAATAACTCTAATCAAGGAATATTTATTGAGTTACTGCTATCTATAATGCAGAGAGCTTTGTAGGCCAGAGAGCCAATGGAAGTTTCTGGCTAGTGGATGAATGTGCTACTGTAAGAGAGACATGTCATCCTAAGTGAAATACTATGGTTCTGCTACAGAAGTGGTGATTCTTTAAAAGTAGAGAAATGCCCTGCAATATATTCACCAGGAATGTGGCATTGAAATTAATCCTGAAGTATGTATTCATTTCCAAGTTTGCCATAGCAAAGTGCCACAAACTAGGTGGCTTAAAGCAACAGAAGTTTATTCTCACACACTTCTAGAGGACAGAAGTCTGAACTAAAGATATGTTCTTAGGAATCATTCCTCAATGGGCACTCAGGGAAAATACTTCTGTGTCTCTTGAAGCTTCTGGAAGCTCCGGGCATTGTCAGGTTTATGGTGGTGTAGCTTTCATTGCCACTCCATCTTCGCAGGGCCACCTCTCCCTGTGTGAATACATTTTTCCATAGTATTGTCCTCCAATATCTTTAATTTCTGACAATGAATTAGGAACCATCCTAATCTATTAAGAACTCATTTTATTTTGATCATATCTGCCATGACCCTTTTATATTTCTAGAGGTGATCTCATTCACAGGTACCAGGGGTTACAATTTGGTTTTCCTTTTTGGAGGACACAATTTAAACTATAAAAAAGAATGATGCTGGCCGGGTGTGGTGGTGCACACTTGTAATCCCCGTGTTTGGGAGGCGGAGACAGGAGGATCATGCAGATTCAAAGCCAGACATGCTGGCTTAAGAGACCCTGTTTCCAAAAATAAAAAAAAGTATAAAATAGATCTGGGAGTGTAGCCCAGAAGTAGAAGGGCTTCCAGGAACCCCAGTACCACCAAAAAAAAGTATGATGCTCTTTGTTCATTAATATGTATTCTAATACCTTCAGATATGGTTTTGATATGAAATATACCCTAAGGCTCATGTGTTGAAGACTTCGTCCCCAATGTAACAATGCTCTGAGGTAGGGCTTTTGAAACGTGATTGTATTATGAATGTTTTAATTGCAGAAATCAATTGATGGGTTCATAACTGAATGAATTATTTAGGAGGTGGTGGAAACTCTAGGAGTTAGGGCCTACCTAGTTAAAGGAAGTAGGCCAGTGGGGGTGGGCACTAAAAGGGCATATCATGTTCCCAGATCCTCTCGCTCTTTCCTAGCCACCATGAGGAAAAAGCTTTGCTCTGTCATCCCCTTCCCACCGTGATATTCTGTCTCATTATGCAGAAGTAACAGAGTCAAGTGGTCATGGACTGAAACCATAAGCCAAAGTAAACACTTCTTCCTTAAGTTGCTTTTCTCAGGCATTTTACACAGTAATAGAAATCTGACTAACACACTTCCTTTATCTTCTTTCTTTCTTCCTGTTCCCCACATTTTATACCATCTGATCTTGAACTCGGTCAGCTCCAAATTCAAGGAGTTCTTTTATTTTTTTGTATCAGTTATAGTTGTCAGTACCAATGAATTGGATTTCATAAACTCAGAGATGACCTCATAGGAACTCCTGAATTGTAGAGATTATGCCCTATTCATCTCATGATAACAGAACTTATTTAACCTTTTGGAACATCATTTTAATAATCTATAAAATGGACATGATGATGATGGGGCATACCTTATAAACCTGCAGTGAGGATCCAAAGGGTGCATTTATGTAAAGAATCAACACATATTAAGGGTCTGAGATCAGTGTTTTAGTGGCCTTCTTAGTTGCTACTGGTTAAGTGTTTGAAAAAATGAATGAAGGCATGCATTAAGGTAAAACAATTATCCAGCAGGCAGAGGCTAGGATATTCTTGAGCTAAGATAATTGAATAATAGATTTTGTATAGTTTTTATAGGTAACATAGGCCACAAAATATACAGTGAACATGAAAAAAGTGACATGAAATTAAAATGGAAGTAAAGATAACAAAAAAGCAACTAACAACTAACAGTTGCTTTAACTCAAAACCTCTTGGCTGCATTGAATTGTGATACAAGGTACTAAAGAAACTGTGAAGAACACTACCTACCAACTGTGGGCATTCTTTGAGAAATTCAAGGAAAAGAAAATTTGAGATGAATGAGAGTTGAATAAGTTAATGTCCATCTAAAAGCAAACAAACAAGGCCAGGTGTGGGGTACATGCTTGTAATCCTAGTACTTGGGAAGCTGAGAAAGGAGGATCATGGATTCTAGACCAGCCTCAGTGATTTTGAAAGGTCCCATTTCAAAAAACAAAAAATGAAATCACGTGAGGTATAGCTCAGAGGTAAAACAACCTCAGAGAGTTCAATACTCACTACCACAGAGGAGAAAATGAGTTGATTCCTCAAACTTTTGGTGGCTCCACACTTAGAAAATAAGATAAAGTTAATGCCTGGCTGATCCACTGGAAAAGATGCAAGGAGCTACCTTTAGATTTGCAGAGCAGTTTACATGGTGGTGTAGATAGGGACCAGCCCAAGTCACACATCAGAAGTTTAGTGAGGCCCTGTTTCAAAATTAAAAATAAGTGGGACTGGGGTATAGTTCAGAGGTAGAATGTCCCTGGGTTTAATTTTCTTTACCAAAAAAGAAAAAGAAAAAAAAAACAGAGTGAGAGACTACATTAACATAACTTATATTACAGTATATTTGTATGGTTTTGTTTTTTGATTATTATTGTTAATGTTTTGCCGTTCCTAGTTCAAATTAAACACATACACACACATATATACATATATGTGTATATTATGTATATTAGGAAAGAAGTATAATATATACAGAAGAAATAATTCCTAGTATTCTGTAGTACAGTAGAAAGATAACTCATTGACAATAATTAATTGAAGATTACAAAGGAAAGGATGGCGTGAAAGCCAAAGTGAAGAATGTCTTCACATGAGTGTGAGGCACCTGCTTCTCAGGAGCCAAAGCCAGACGCAGCTAAGTGGTTTTGTTTTCCACAGCTCTATTTTGAGGCCTGAGGCGGGCTGGGGAAGGAAGGCCAACACCTCCTCAGAACTCTAGGGGCGATGTGAAGCTCTCTAATGCTACCCTCATGGGGAGGTGGGGAGGCGAGTAGAAGAAGGCCTCTCAGCAGCTCCTTCAAGGCCTCTGTTCCCTCTCCCTTTCAAGCTATATCCTACCAAGGCTCTCATAAACTATGGTTCAAGCTTTGCAGCTATACTGATGTGCATGAGGTGGCCAGGGCACCAAGCCAGAGCTGTTTCCTATGCAAAACAGAAAACTTGGATGGATCGAGAGAAAAGTCCTAAACAGATTATTAATGAGAAATGAGATGCTTTGTGATCACCTAGAGGAGGGAATGAGCTGAAGATATAAATGCTAACAAGGTATCATTTAATATGGATGAAGGAATAAATGTGGCTTTTGTTACAGGAAACTGGCCTTCCAAAATTGGTAGAAATGAGACTTGGCTCGGCAGAAATCTCCAAAGAGAAAGGCTCTGGAGTTAAAACGACTCAGGGGTGTTCCTTGGCAGCTTGCTATGAATTTATTGTGATGTGAGTGCTAAAAGAGTAAATGGGCTATTAGATACCATTATTAGGATGTATGTTCCCAAGCCCACAGGAGTGATAGGCTTTGCCTCCTGCAGGAGCACTGGCACACCACGGCACTGTGAGGGCAGGGCCTGTGTTGATGAAATCATGTCAGAGAAGGGAAGTCACGGCTTCTGATACTAGAGAAGCATCCAGAGCATTATCATAACTGGGACTAAGGACAGCTTTAGTATGTGCTCGATATCCTGCTAAGTGCTTTACATAAATTATGATGTGAAACTCTCATCATGACCATATTGGGTAATTCTCATTACCATCCTGTATAAATAGTTCTCTCTTATCTATGGTTTTGCTTTTCACTGTTTTATTAACCCCCAGTCAACAGATGTCAGAACAGTACAATGTACAATAGGCTTTTTTTTTTTTTAGGTCTGGGGATGGAACCCAGAGGCATTCAACCTCTGAGCTATACCCCAGACCTATTTTTTATTCTTTATTTTGAGACAGGGTCTCACTGAGTTGCAGAGGGCCTCACTAAGTAGCTGAGGCTGTCTGAGAACCATGTCTCAGCCTCCCGAATGCTGGGATTACAAGCGTGCCCCATCACGCCTGGCTACAATAGGCATTTTAAGAAATACACACACACACACACACACACACACACACACACACACACACAGAGCTGGGCATGGTGGTGCACACCTGTAATCCCAGTACTTTGGAGCTGAAACAGGAGGATTATAGAATCAGCAAATTACTGAGACTCTCAGCAATTTAGTGAGGCCCAGTTTCAAAATTAAAAATAAATGGGACTGGGGTATAATTCAGAGGTAGAATGTCCTTGATTCAATTATCTTTACCAAAAAAAAAAAGAAAAAAAACAGAGTGAGAGACCACATTAACATAACGTATATTACAGTATATTTGTATGGTTTTGTTTTTTGATTATTATTGTTAATGTTTTGCTGTTTCTAGTTCAAATTACACACATACACACATATACATATATGTGTATATTATGTATGTTAGGAAAGAAGTATAGTATATGCAGAAGAAATAACTTCTAATATTCTGTAGTACAGTAGAAAGATAACTCATTGACAATAATTAATTGAAGATTGCAAAATTCATGTAGTTATAGTATAATAAATTTTTAAAAATTTTTTTGGTGGTACTGGGGTTCCTGAAGCTCGTCTACCTCCGGGATATACTCCCAGGCCTATTTTACATTTTTATTTGGAAACAGGGTCTCCTAAGCCAGCGTGGCTGGCTTTGAACCTGCGCAATCCTTCTGTCTCTGCCTCCCAAGTGCGGGGATTACAAGCGTGCACCACCACGCCTGGTGTAGTATAATAATTTTACTTATTAGAATATAACTAAAATTATGATAATTCTACTTAATAGAAATATAGAAATATATAGCAGGGTTTGGTACTATGTGTGGTTTCAGGCATCCATTATAAGATTATATCTTAGACTATATCCCCTTGGACGAGGAGGGACTCCTGTTATTTGGAAATTAGCATTATCATCCTTATTTTCCATAGGAGGCAATAAAGCTTCTAAGGACACAGCAACCCAAGGTTGAACATGCTGCTAACTAGCTCCTGGGATTTTAACCCAGGATTACTAATCCAAAGCTCACGCTCCTAACCAGTACACTGTGACATCTCACTGGTTTTACAGTGTTCAAAGGCTTTCACACATAAAGGAAGTGTTATGTACTGTATTGTGCCCCTTAACATTTTTTATGTTGAAGTCCTGACACCCACTGTGATCATATCTAGAAATAAGGCCTTTAAAAAGGTAAGTAAGGTACAATGAGATCATAGGGGTGAGGTTCTGATTCAGCAGGACTGGTAGTCTTCTATGAAGAGGAATAAAAAAAAAAAAAAAAACCACCACAGATGTGCAGAAATAGAACAAAAAAAGACCATATGAGGACACAGCAAGTATGCAGAGCCATCAGTGAGGTATGTTTCTGGAGAAACTCCACACTGTCAGCACCTGCTTTTGGACTTTAGCTTCCAGAATCGTGAAAAGTATCTTTCTGTTGTTGAATTCACCCAGTATGTAGTATTGTGTTATGGCCGTCTGAGGAAATTAATACAATGCATTAAATTTGTTTTATAGTTAATGTTCCTTGGGCTCAAAATACAAAATTAGAAGAGCCCATGAACTCCAGGATTTCATAGTTTACTGGGATCACAAGATAAAAGGCACCTACAGAGAGACAAATACAGACTCAATAAAGGAAAGTTTGATCTCCCAGAAACCTCAGAAAAATATACTTACTGGTCTGTGTTGGTGTAGAGAATTTTTTGACTAAAATATAATTTAAGTGCATCTAGCCTGGGTGGCCCTTTTTTTTTTTTTTGCTGGTCTAGTGATGGAACCCAGGGGCATTCGACCTTCTAGCTACACCCCTGCCCTATTTTTTAAATGTGTGTGTGTGTGTGTGTGTGTGTGTGTGTGTGTGTGTGTGTGTGTGTGTTTTATTGGGGTTCCCAGAAACCCTTCTACCTCCAGGCTACACTTCCAGAACCATTTTTTTTGGTGGTTCTGGGGTTCCTGGAAACCCTTTTACCTCTGGGCTACACTCCCAGACCTACTTTATATTATTTTTATTTGGAAACAGGGTCTCTTAAGCCAGTGAGGTTGACTTCGAACCTGAGCAATCCTCCTGTCTCCACCTCCCAAGAGCATGGATTACAAGCATGTGCCACCATGCCCTGTCCAGGCCCATTTTTTTATATTTTTATTTGGAAACAGGGTCTCTTAAACCAGCGAGGCTGGCTTCGAACCTGAGCAATCCTCCTGTCTCCACCTCCCAAGTGTGGGGATTACAAGCATGCACCACCATGCCCTGCCCAGGCCCATTTTTTAAATATTTTTATTTGGAAACAGGGTCTCTTAAACCAGCGAGGCTGGCTTCGAACCTGTGCGATCCTCCTGTCTCCGCCTCCCAAGTGTGGGGATTACAAGATGCGCCACCATGCCTGGAGTTTATTCTTTATTTTGAAACGGTCTCACTAAGTTGTGGAGGGCCTCACTAAGTAGCTGAAGCTGTCTGTGAACTGCAGTCCTCTGGTCTCAGCCTCCTGAATGCTGGGATTACAAGTGAGCACCACCACTCATGGCTTGGTTGGCCCTTTTTGGATGATGTTGATGAAAAGATTCTGATGCTCATTAATTGGATGGGCTAGATAATATATCAATTCTCATGCCATATGTTGGTTACACATGCACATGTGTGTACCCATGTACACATGCACGCACACACACATATTTTTAAGACAGTTTTAGATTTACAGAAGTGACAAGAGTTGTACAGAGAATTCCTATATACCCACCTCCAGTTTCCTCTTTTGTTAACATCTCATATTACTATGGTGCTAATGTGATTTGAGTATGACTTGTCTCCACCAAAAGCTCATGTTGTGATCTGGTCCCAGATGTGGTGATGCTGGGATGTACCTTTAAGAAGGGATAATGTAATTAAGAGGGATTAATGCTTTTCCCACTGGAGTGTATTAGGTCTCCTGGGAATGCGGACTAGATCAGTCACCTGGAGAGTGAGTTGTTATGAAACAGGTCAGCCTCCCCTGTGTCTCTGCACAAGTGCTCTTCAGCACACGCTTTTCTGCTCCGAGTTGAGGGAGCATGAGCTCCTTGCAAAAAGCCAGGTAGGTGCTGGTATCACAAATATCCCATTGAGCTTTTGAACTTCTTTATTAGAAAAACTTGCAATTTCATTTTGCTTTTAGTTAAATCACATTAAAGTGTTTCCTTTTTTAGAAACTAACCATCAAAAATAGAAATGATTGTTTCTGAGACTTAACTGAGTGAAATGTTTAAAGAAAAAAAGCATAAATGTACTCCCCAAATTTTACACATGTGGGTGAAACAAAAGTTTTACTCTTGAGAAATGGTAGACTATACAGAACCTTTAGAAATAAATGTCAAAGCCGGGCATGGTGGCACACACTTGTAATCCCAGCATTTGGGAGGCTGAGACAGGAGGATCTGGGTTCGTGGACAGCCTCAGGTACTTAGTGAGGCCCTTCGCAACTCAGTGAGATCCTGTTTCCAAATAAAGAATAAAAAATAGGGCTGGGGGTGTAGCTTGGAGGTAGAATGCCCCTGGTTTCCTTCTCTAGTGCCACAAAAAAGGGAAGGAAATATATATCAAAGAAGAAGAAGGAAAAGGAAGAGAAGGAGGAAGAAAAAAACCAGTTAACCAAGACAACTGTTTCTGAAGCTCAATTTTCAGAATGTCAGAATGTAGCCAGAATGAATTTATCTTAAACCGTAATGTAGAGTTGCTCTGCTCCTCCTCCTTCTTACCCCTTTTGGCTAAAAACATAACTTTAAAGGTAAAACCAAGGTTTTATTTTGCTCTTGTTGTATTTAGGATAATAAGGTTTTTTCTTATACTTTTTTTTTTTTCGGTCCTGTGGACTGAACCCAGGTGCATTTTATCTCCAAGTTACACCCTCAGCACGTTATTTCCTTTTTTGAGATAGAGTTCCACTAATTTGCTGAGGGTCTTGAGAGTAGCCAAGGCTGCCCCCAAATCTGTGATTTTCTGTCTCAGCTTCCCAAGTACTAGGAGTATAGGTACCACACCTAACTCCCTGTACATTTTAATAAAACTGAAATCTAGAATCCTTTCCGATTGATTTTAGGAGCTTCTGGGATCTACTTTTGAGTTGCAAAAGAATGATTGACAGTGAGTGATTCAAGCTTCCCCTGTGTGGACTGCAATTCCACTTAATATATACTTAAGATGCACTCAAGTTCTGGATTTCATCCCAATTACCTGAGTAGGCCTTGGAGACAAGAGATACTTGTGGAAGCAAGAGTAATTGACCTTCCTTTTAGTCTTTTCATGTTGTTCCTTTTTCTTTTCTTTTTTTTGGTGGTACTGGGGTTCCTGGAAACCCTTCTACCTCCAGGCTACACTCCCAGACCTATTTTATACTTCTTTTAAAATTTGGAAACAGGGTCTCTTAAGCCAGCGAGGCTGCCTTTGAACCTGCGCAATACTCCTATCTCCGCCTCCCCAGCACAGGGATTACAAGCGTGCACAACCATGCCCGGCTCCTTTTTCTTTTTAATTAACTTAAACATTTTATAAATTTGAAATAATCTATTAATTATTGTCTACCCTAGTTGTCCTACTGTGCTATAGAATTTCACAAGTTATTCCTCCTACTCAACTGCACCTCTGCTCTTGTTAGCCATTCTTTCTCACATTCTTACACAAAGATTGTATACATATGTAATTACATATATGCATATATATGTATATATGTAATTATGCATATATATATATGTCTGAGATAAGTTACACCATTTGTTTGATCTGATCATTATACATTATATGCCTTTAGTAAAATGCTACACTGTAGCTCAGGAATATGTAGCGCATAAATCACTATGTGTTAATTTTTGTGTGTGTGTGATACTGGGGGTGGAACCCAGAGGCTTTCTACCTCCAGGCTATACTCCCAGACATTTTTTATATTTTATTTGGAAACAGGGTCTCACTAAGTTGCTGAGAGCCTCACTAAGTAGCTGAGGTTGGCTTCGAACCTGCACGATCCTCTTGTCCCAGCCTTCCAAGCGCGGGGATTACAGGCGTGCACCACCATGCCCGGCTATTAATTTAAAGAGTATATGTAATATTTATTTTATTTGTTTTTTATTGGTGCACTGTAGTCTCACATCATAATATGGATCATGCTGACAATGACATATGTTCACACAGTACTTGGTGCCGCCCCCCCACAGCTTTCCCTTTTCTTTCCTTCCAAATACTGAGTGTCCAGGTTAACAATGTTATATTCACATGTATACACATAGTCACATGTAGTTTTTCCATGAATCAACCTCAGCCTTCGTCCTATACTACTCTTCCTTCCTTACTTTGCTGAGGTTTCCCCTCCATTATCTGGAGTCCCTCTGGTATCCCTAATACTTCCTAGCTTGAGCATATTAGACAAAACATATGTCCCTTCTCTTTCTATTCTTGGCTAATCTCACTTAACATAATGTTCTCCAGGTTTTTCTATCTTCTTACAAATGGCATGATTTTGTTCTTCTTTATTGTTTAGTAGAATTCCATTGGATGTATTTCCCATAATTTTGTAGTTCATTCATCTGTTGATGGACCTAAGTTGGTTCTGTTCTGCATATGTTACTGTAGTTCTCCAATTTCAAACCCTTGGAAAGATACCCAGGAGTGGTATAGCCAGATTTTTTGGTGGATCTATTCCCAGTTTTCTAAGGAATCTCCACACTGATCTGCATAGCATCTGAACTAGTTTACACTCTCAACAGTGTAAAAGTGTTCCTCTTTCCCTACATCCTCATCAGCATTTGTTGTTATTTGACTTCTTTATGCTTGCCACTCTGATTTGGGTTAGATGGAATCTCTGTAGCTTTGATTTGCATCTCTCTGATGGCTAATGATGTTGAACATTTTTCATATATTTATTGGCCACTTGTATTTTTTCTTTTGTGAAGTGTCTATTCAGTTCAGTTGCTTCAAATTCATTTCTTGATTGGGTTACTTGTTTTGCTAGTTTAATGTCTTTTGAGCTCTTTTTATATTCTGAATATTAACCCTCTAACTGAGGGGTATCTGGTAAAGATCTCCTATTATGTAGGCTTTCTTTTTAGATTCTTGATGGTTTTTTTTTTTGATTAGCAGAAACTTTTTAGTTTGATGGCATTCCACTTGTTAATTCTAGTTTTAATTTCCTGTGGTTTGGAGGTCTTGTTGAGGAAGTTACTACCTCTGTCTATATGTTGAAGTGTTGAACCTATGCCCTCCTTTAATAGCTTCACAGTCTCTGGTCTTATTTCCAGGTCTTTGATTCATCTTGAGTTGATTCCTGTGCACAGCAAGAGGTGAGAATTTAGTTCCATCTTTCTACAAATGAGTAGCCAGTTCTCCCAGCACTACTTGTTAAAAAGGCTGTCTTTTCTCCAGCATATGAATTTGGCTCCTTTGTCAAAGGCCAATTGACTATAAGTGTGTGGGTTTGTTGCTGCAACTTCTATTATGTTCCATTGGTCTGTGTGTTTGTTATTGTGCCAATACCATGTTGTTTTTAACTACTATTGCTCCATTGTATAATTTGAAGTCATGGATTGTGATCCCTCCTGAATGGTTCTTATTAGAGAGATTACTTTTGACAGAATGGCCATTTTGATCATATTTATTCTGCCTATCCATGAACAAGGGAGATCTTTTCATCTTCCAAGTGGTTCTTCAATTTCTTTCTTTAATGTTTTATAGTTTGCATTGTAGAGATCTTTTACATCATCGGTTAGGTTTATTTCTAGGAATTTTATTGGTTTTGAGGATACTTTAAAGTTGTTTTCTTTATCTTTTTCATTAAGGAATTATTGTTGGCTTATAGAAAAACAATGAATTTCTTTCATTTGATTTTGTATCCTGCCACTTTGCTGAATTGGTTAATCAGCTTCAGTAGTCTTTTGGTTGAGTTTTTTGTGTCTTCTAGATATAGGGTCATGTCATCTGCAAAGAAGAATATTTTTGATTTTTCTTTTTCTATTTAAATTCACTTGATATCCTTCTCTTGTCTTATTGCTATGGCAAGAGTCTTGAAGACTTTATTGAAAAGGAATTGTAATAGTGGGCCCTTGTCTTGTTCCTGATTTTAGAGGGAATTCTTATAGTTTTCCCCCATTCAATCTGATGCTGGCTTTAGGTTTATTTTATATTGCCTTAATGGTGTTGAGATACATTCCTTCTATTCCAATTTTCTGCAACGTTTTTAACATGAATGGGTGTTGAAAATTTTCAAATACTTTTTCAGTATTTATTGATATGATCATATGGTTTTTGTTCTCAGTCTCTGTAGGTTATAACCTGACCACCTCAGGGGTGGACATCTGAATCTTAGCCCGCTGGGGTACCTGGGGCTGCTTTGGGCATTCATCCACTGAGAAACGATGTTACCTTACTGTCGTGTGGGCCCGAGTCTCTGAAGGGCACTGTGCACTGCTACGGGTGCAGGGTTCAGGTGAGCACATGAGCTTTTGGATCTATTTCTCTGTCCCTAAAGTGAGTTGCTGGCTGCTTAAGATGTTGGAGTTCTGCTGCTGCTTACTTCAATTCAAGTCCTTGGGTTTCTTGCCAGGATTTCTTGGGGCTGCAGAGCTGGCAGTTGCAGTTTGAGCCGGTAGCCCAAGATGTCGCTATCCACGACACCAGGTCAATCGCGTGCTTGGACTTTTTGCTGTTGATCTCGTGTTCTGACTATTGGTAGTCTTCTGCCATGGTTTGCTTTTTTGTGTGTTTTCATTCATATGGATCTTTG
Organism: Muscardinus avellanarius; assembly: GCF_963383645.1. Lineage (NCBI taxonomy): Eukaryota > Metazoa > Chordata > Mammalia > Rodentia > Gliridae > Muscardinus > Muscardinus avellanarius. Next base: position 122,046,090 of record NC_137791.1, read on the forward strand.
CTGCTTTTTTTTTTTTTTTTGTCAAGGAGCTGCCTTCTTAGTAGTTGATTTTCATTTGTTACAGCTACTGAGATGTGCTGTGTCCCACAGTTGCCATTTTCTCCTCTCAATGGTATATATTTTTAAAAAGAATTTTTAGAATTGAAATCCATAAACAAAGGAAATAAAACAAAAGATTTAATCATGTAACTTATTCTTTTTCTTAGGGAATTTAATTATCCCTAGAAAAAGTAAATAAAAAAGATCAATAATCTTTCAAGTTTTGTCATGTTGAAAATATATCCTCTATAATGACATGCCCTCTCAAATAATCATTAAAATTCCAAATTTTTTCCAAACATTTAAAATGTCTTTTTCATTTCAAATTACAATCCTAACAAGTAGATTTTGATACAGTTCAGTCTGTGTCACTAAAGAATCAAGAGAGAAATGTTAACCAAGCTGGTAAAGCCCACACAGCAGAGGGAATGGCTTAAATAGCAGCATCCACTTAAGCATTAAATTATGTGACATATACTAAAAACAGGAAAACCTTCTGCCCATTGTTGGAAGCCATTTCAGGCATCACCAAGTTTGGCAGCCTTTCTCTTTTGTGAAAGAGCAAGTCTGTCTCTATCATCTCTGTTGTGACATGACAAAGATTCTATTCATCCTCTAGGCTGTCACAATTGGACACGGCCAGTGTGTTCACCATGTTAGAGGAGAAACACATTTTAACTCCACATAGATCGTATAATATCTAATAAAAATATGAGTAACTAAAGCTGCAAATGTATAATTGGTGAAGACCTTTATGAGCAATTGCAAATAGCCTAAAACATGTTAAAATTAGCACGGTATATCAAATGGCAAAATTTATGTTCATGCTTATGACACAAGATGGGAATCAGAAAATTCCAATAAACCAAGTCAAGGATAAGGAGATGATACATGGAAAGACATTACCACTAACCTCATTTGGGCAAATGATTTATTATTATTATTATTATTTTAGTGAGAAAATAATTTAGTGGTGAGACATAACCACTAACCTCATCTGGGCAAAAGTTTTATTATTCTTTTAATGAGAAGAGATTAGAAATTAATGGTCCCTGAAAGTTTGTTGTGTACTATTTGTTTATATCAACCATTTTATAAACATTAGTTTATTCTGAATTGCAGGTTTAGTCCTTCCCAAGGAATCCTTGTTTGATTTTAAAATCTCAAGGCCTGAAATCTTCTAGTAGTGGTTAAGGGAGATTCATTATCTGTTGAGTCACATGGCCACTGACTTTCTAAAGGGTAGGCAAAAACAGGTAAAAGTTCTCTGGGTGCTCCCAAAGCCAAACAATTAGGTCCAGATCACCCCTAAATTAACCTGATTTTTTAGCTTCTCATCTGTATTTTCAAAGTGAGATTGGCTGACAATCTGCATCAGAATTTCCACAGGGGCCTATTTAATATAAGGTTCTGAGGCCCTTTCCAGACTGCTTAAACAGAATCTCTGTGTGTGTGTGTGTGTGTGTGTGTGTGTGTGTGTGTGTGTGTGTATAGGTTATTCAAGAATCTATAATTATTTATTTATTTTAATTTTAATTTTTGGTATTGGGGTGGAACCCAGGGGCATTCTAGCTACATTTCCAGTCCTATTTTATTCTTTTTTTTTTTTTTGGCAGGTCTGGGGATGGAACCCAGGGGCATTTGACCTCCAAGCTACAGCCGCTGCCCTATTTTTTATTCTTTATTTTGAAACTGGGTCTCACTGAGTTGCAGAGGGCCTCACTAAGTAGCTGAGGCTGTCCGTAAACCGTGATCCTCTGGTCTCAGCCTCCCGAATGCTGGGATTACAAGCATGCGCCATCATGCCTGGCTTCTTATTCTTTATTTTGAAACAGGGTCTCACTAAGTTGCAGAGGGCCTCACTAAGTAGCTGAGGCTGGCCATAAACCTGTGATCCTTTTTTCTCAGCCTCCCAAGTACTGGGATTACAAATGTGTGCTACCATGCCCATCTCTGGGAATCTGTATTTAAAGACACAATTAGCTGCTTTGAATGAGCAGAATAAAGATTGAGAGCTATGATTGTAGATACTACCAACATTAATCTATGTGGTCCTGTTACCCTATATGTATGTATGTGTATATATATATATATATATATATATATATATATATATATTATATATAACAGATACATTCAACAATATAATTTTATAGGACACCTATAAAATCACTCAAGTTTTTATAGGTGCCCTATATATAGGACAATGGGACATAATAGATTAATGAGGAATTAATTTCAGATAAAAATTCTATGGAAAATCAAGAGAAATTTGCTAATCTGTAATTTTCCCACAGAAACAGTTATCTCTGTGTGGGCCCCTAGATGATTCCCTTAGGAAGGCTTAGCTTAACTGTTGAGAATATTTATAGTAAGTTTGTGGAGGCAGCTATAATTACTTACCTGAGAACCCATACAACATAACCATATTGTATAGCTGCAAGAGATTTTCAAATTATCCAAGCAATGTGTAAAGCACTTATTAAAAAGCTTAATTGATATCATCCAACTGAGACAAACCTATTTTGTCAAGTCCCACATTTCTCTATATATCTAACAACCACCTACTTACCTTCACAGCAAGTATATGTGGTATGGCAAGTCATCAGTGTAAATCAGAGTAATTAATATAATTAGTTACTGTCAGCTCAGTGTCTAACAAAAAATATACTCAATATGACTCCATTCACTAAAAATTGCCAAGTATGCTTTTCATGGGAATCCAACATGGGAGCCAAAGAATCTTGGATTTTAAGTCCCTTATTGACATGCAGTAATCTAAAAGGTGATAATATAAAAATGCTATTCATATTTTAAATATTATCTAGAAGGTTATAATTTTTTTAGTTTAAGAGAATCAGCAACTCATTACATCTAAAAATATTGTATTCTAGCCGGGCGTGGTGGTGCACGCTTGTAATTCCAGCGCTTGGGAGGCTGAGACAGGAGGATCACACAAGTTTGAAGCCAGCTTCAGCTACTCAGTGAGGCTCTCAGCAACTTAGTGAGACCCTGTTTCCAAATAAAATATAAAATTGGTCTGGGAGTATAGCCTGGAGGTAGAAAAGCTCCTGGGTTCCATCTCCAGTACCACCAGAATATATATATATATATATATATATATATATATATATATATATATATATATATATATATATATATTTGTATGTATATATTATATTCTTAAAATGTGGAGTAGTGATTTTACAACAGGATGGCTTAATGGCTTAGACTCTAAATTCCAGTTTTACCACTTGTTAGCTATCTGACATGGGGCAAAATGATTAACTTCTCTGTGCATCAGTTTTCTTACCTGTAAAATGGCAAAAATAATTGCATCTATCTCATTGTTCTGTTGTGATGATTATATATGTGTTATATCATTAAATTCTGAGACCAGTGTCTGCCACATTGTAAGCACACAAAAGAGTTAACCATGGTTATTCTTATTATTTATCTATTTTATAACATGGCAGAAAAATGTCTCAAGTCATTAATCTGTTCCATTTCTACATATTTTCCTAGTCCGTTTTGCTCTCACTGCTTTTTTGAAGGTATTTTTTTCTTACTCTTTCAGCCTCTGACAATGATGAAATAAAAATTCAGAGAAGCTGGATTTGGTGATATACACCTGCAATCCCAGTACTAGAGAGGCTGAGACAGGAGAATTGCAGATTCAAAGCCAGCTTCAGCAACTTAGTGAGACCCTATTTCAAAATAAAAAAGTAAAAAGGGCTTTTGTTATAGCTCAGATTTAGAATACCCTTGGATTTAATCTCCAGTACCAAAAAATAAAATGAAATTTGAACATTCAAGAAAATTTATTGACATAGCCGGGCGTGATGGTGCATGTTTGAAATTCCCGCTCTCGGGAGACTGATACAGGAGGCTCACGCAGGTTTGAAGTCAGCCTCAGCTGGCTTAAGAGACCCTGTTTCCAAATAAAATATAAAATATAGGTCTGGGAGTGTAGCCCGGAGGTAGAATGTCCCTGGGTTCCATCCCCAGTACCGCAAAAAATAAAAATAAAAAAATAAAAAAAAGAAAAGAAAGAAAGAAAAAAGGAAAGAAAAAGAAAAGGAATTTTATTGACATAAATGATGGCTCAAGACGTTCAGTTTTCTGCTCTTCCTCCTCCTTCCCATTCTCTCTTGTTCTTTCTATCCATCTATCTATATCTCTCCACTCCTCCTCTTTCTCCTCCTCTTCCTCCTTCTTTTCTTTTTTTATCCTATAAACCTCAAAGTGGAAAGCTTGGGCCGGGAAAGGACAAGGCAGAGTCATGACTCTGGAAGGAAGAAGTGGAGGATGACTCTAAGGGTACCCAACACAGGAGGGAAGGAAAGGGCCTTTTGAGAGAGATGACCTCTTATAAGCAAGCCTCCAGAGAGAATACCTGCTCACTCTACTTCCAGGGTGATTAAACGTCTCTCAGCACTCCTGAACGTCCAGAAACTTCTTTTAACAGAGAGTGGAGGTGGTGACCATTTCCAGTGGGTATGAGAACTTGGAAGGAGAACTTCAACCATCCCCACAGATTCCCAGACTTAAAAGTGTGACTGCCTCCTTTTCAGAAAAATAATTCATCAGAGCCCACCCTGAGCACTTCCAACACCTCCTTATTTCTCTTCAACACCCCAATTGTACCCATTGTATATGAGGCTACTATTAGGGTCCCTCTTAATTGTTTCAGAACCCCTCAGGAGTTGTACTGCTAACTTTGGAAATCTATAAAAGTTATGTATAACCAGTTGGAATTTTTCCTAAGAATGGAGTATTTCAAATACACAAATCTATCTATATAATGGAAATAAGCTGCTTCACAAGAAGTTCAAGCTGGTGTTTGGATGGTTTCCATTTCCATATTGTCAAATTATAGGAGTTATACAACCTCATTGATTAATTATAGACTAATCTGCTTTGAAAATAGTTTTAAAAACCAGATCCTTGAAAATGTTTCTCCTCCATCATTTTAAGTTTCTTCTAAATGAATTAGTTCTCTTTATCTTTTAACAGAAGTAGAATTTCAAAAATTATTCTTATGAAATAAATCTTCTCAGCCTCCCACCACCAGCCACCATGTTTCATAATTTTATTTGTGCCCCGAACAACTAGAATACCATGATAATTTAATATTTTAACTATTTATTCTTCCTTATAACTATATGAAGATATGATCATATATATTATGATTAATTATAAATATGCTACACATATATACATGCAATTTGGGACACTGCATTTTTAAAATTATTAATCAGCTTACTTGTACAAGTCTCTGAATTCTCAGAAATATACATCGCTTTCTTTATTCAATTTACTGAAATTTTCATTTTTAATTTTGGCAATATTATAATACACTAATTCTTTCCATTATAGCTTCTTTCTGGTGCCTTAGAGATCAATCTTGGCCTCAGGAGACTTCCAGTCTAATGTAAAGACCATATTGGCCAAAATTGCTTAGTGGTTGACTCAAAATCAAGACACTTATCTACTAATTTCCAATTAAGTATAAAACAAGGATTAAAATAGCACTATAGGAGTATGGACAGGGACAAGTTATTTTATTGGAGGAGACAGGGGAGTTTTTTTTATCGTAAATAGTTTCTTGGGGTAGATATCTATGAATGGAGAAATTTCAAAAGTAAGAATTAGGCAAAAGATATTCTATATGGATGAAACTACTCGAATGATGACCCAGAAGTAGAAAACTAATATAAATTCTTAATAGTTCTTGTAAAATGGTGTACTGTATGAAATTAAAGGTGTGAACTATAGTATATTGTGGGGAATTGAAACATATAGAGTATAGATAAACAAGATGGAGCCTGGACATTCCTGTGTAGGTCAATGGGAATCATTAAGAATCCAGGAAAAGAAAATAATCACCATTAGATCCACTGATCTTGGGACAATAGTATGTTTCTGGTTTGAATATAGAATGATCCCTGGAAAAGCCCATGTACTGGCAATGCCAAAGTGTTCAGAGGTGAAATAATTGTATTATGAGTATTCTAATCTCATTAGTGGATAGATTTAAATGTATTTATTGGCTATTAATATAAGGTAAGGTAATATAAGGTAGGTTATGGCTGGAGGAGGTAGGTCACTAGGGTGAGGACTTGGGGACTGTATATGTCTTTTTTCTCTTCCCCTTTCTCTCTCTGCCTCCAGCCTCCATGATATGAGTGCAGCATCCATCTGCACACCCTGCTGTTGCCTTGGAGCCAGGTATATGAACTAAAATCTCTAAAACTGTGAGCCCTTATTACATTTTTTTCCTCTAAGTTTTGTGTGTCAGGCGTTTAGAACACAGCCCAGCTCTTTTTTTTCTTTGTTACTCTACACTCTTAGACATTGCTCTTTTGACCATTATTCATCAACTACAGCAGTGTTTTAAGGTCTTCATCCCACCAGAGCCTTTTTAGAGCACATGGAGATGTTAGTCCTCTGGGAGTGATGCGACTCTGCCTGGGGCTGGTGTGGGAGTTTGATTGTCCAGCTCTCTTGACTCAGATTGGGGTGGCTCTGAAATGTGACTTTTTTTTCCCCCAAATGACCTGTGGGATGACTCTGAAGCTATCCTGTGTGAGATTTTGCTTGAGACCAAAACACTTGTGTGTTTTTCTCCTTATCTTTATCCTGTTTCCTTCACCTCTTTCAATTTTGTTAATGATGAACTGTCATCTCAGGCTATGAACTGTCATCTCTGGCTCTGCTTCTGGGGAGACTGACCTAGAAAAAACTTAATGCACTCAAGTTGAATAGGTGTGCCCATTTCTTTCTTAAGAAAATGAGTTTGTTTCAATATTTAATATGACACTGTTGCCTGCTTATTTTATTTGAGAAGAAAAAGGAACAAAAATTACACATAAAATGCCGTATTAGAATGTTCTCTGGTATTGCATAACTTTGTATGAGATATAGTTAGATTCACAACAAATATTATAGAAATCCATTCAGAAAGTTTTCTATTAATTGTTCTGGTATATAAGCACAGATTCTATGTTTGTTGTATTAAAGCTAAAATTACTTTAAAATTCAATTATCAAATTGCTGGGTGCTTGAAGTTCTAAGCTCTTAAGTTATATTCCAAATATAGTAAATGCGCTTTTGCAAAGTGGGTACATCTTGAATTCACATGGTTGAGATAATTCTGTCTCTCCCAATATTATGAACAAAACAATGATATGTTTCCTTTCGTCATTTCCCAAGTGGAGCATTTTTATTTCCTCCAGCAGGACGACAGATAAGAAAATTATTCCAGATTTAGCACACTGGAAACATCTCATGTTTAAATCATAGAGGTTTTTTTTATAGGCTTCATGCCTTGTGGTAACCTCACTCTCTGCCTTGCTTGAAGAGGCATTCTGAATGATGGCATTCCCTTCTGCATCCAGACTAGGGATGGCGATGAACTATCACAAATAGCAACGTCATAAAAAGTCTTGTATTTAACAAGTCAGTAGTCCTCTTGATAGTCATATAACTGACCCCTCTTCCCTCTTACCACTTTCTTTAGGTTGTGAGCCATTAATGTGGACTGGTCAGTACCAAAGTCCTCCTTATATGATTGATAACATGAAATGGAGAACTACCTAACCTAGAAATTCTCCTTGAACCTGTAGGAAAAATAGACATGAGAGAGACATTTTTGTTGAATAGAAGATACATCTTCATTTTTTTGTGGTACTGGGAATAGAAACCAGGGTATTATACCTCTGAGCTACACCCCCAGTCCTATTTTTTATTCTTTATTTTGAAACAGGTTTTCACTGAGTTGCAAAAGGGCTTCACTAAGTAGCTGAAGCTGTCCTTGAACTGTGATCCTCCTGCCTCAGCCTCTCAAATGCTGGGATTATAAGCATGTGCTACCATCCCTGGCTCTTCATTCTTAACCCTGTTGAAATACATATTATTAGATACTCCCTATGTCTTGGAGATGGTATTTTGAGTTCTGATTAGAACATGTTATAAAGCCTTGTAGTAGAATACATGCACTTATATTCTGTGTCAGCTGATCCCCCACTATGGTAGGCCAGGGTGTGTGGCCTTCCTAATTCATGGAGACTATTGTAAGAAAGACAGAGAGGCAGATGCCAAACAAAAGTTTAATATCTAAAATGACCAAAAAATGCGGAATTTAACATTTATCATTAAAAACAAGGTTCCCATTGGATGCAGGGCATGGGAGATTAAGACAAAGAGGGAGAGATTGAGTAAAGCCAGAGACAGGCAGGAAGGGGAAGGTAGTAGCAGAAATGAGGCAGGAAGATTTAGGACTTTGAGCTGACAGAGGCTGCTGCCTTATGATGCCTCGGTAGTTTGGTTTCTTTCAAAACTGCAAGATCCAGCAAACAAACGCTATATTAAAACCCTCTTATATAATAGTTAAGAATGATTCACTCTTTATAATTGAGGGGCATTGCAATAGGCAGTAGGGTTACAAATAATAATGATAATCATTATTGTGATGATAATTATAATAAAAATAGCTCACATTAAGGAGCTTACTTGCATGGTCTAGATAATGTGCCAGATACATTCCCAGGACTTTGCAGTTATTAAATTCTTACAATTATATTATGAAGTATGGCCATTAAATTTCTGTTGTATGTATTATGAATCATAAGCACATGAAGGTGAACTGCTTTGCCTAAGGTTATTCAGCAGTTAAATGGTAGAGTAAGGATTCAGACCCTAGGAAATCTGGCTCCAAAGTCTGCCATGAACTACTCTCAAATAATCAACTCTTAGATCAAGAGGCAAGAAATATATTAAACTATAGAAATCACCATGTGAGTCACTTTGTCTTTTTCAGAGTTCATTTTTCTATTGCTCTAACAAAATATCCAAGACTAGGTAATTTACAAAGAACAGAAGTTCAGCAGGGCCTGGTAGCACACGCCTGTAATTCCAGTACTTTGGGGGCTGAAACAGAAGGAGGTAAGGATAGAGCACATCTCAGCAACTTAACAGTGTCCTCAGCAACTTGGTGAAGCCCTGTTTCAACATAAAAAAGGTAGGGCTGGGATAAAGCTAGGAGGTAGAATGTCCACGAGTTTAATTCCAAGTATGTAAAAATAGTTCATTTGACTCATAGTTCTGGAGCTAGAAAGTTCAAGATGATGGATCTAGTATCTGCTCATCATCTGGTTAGGGCCTTCCTGCTATATCATGATGTGGGGCAGGGTACCACATGGTAAGACAGCAAGTATGCTATTACATCTCTCTTTTCATAAAGCCACTAATGGCATCCTGCAAGTTTCTCTTTCATGACTTCATTTAACTTTTTTTGAAAAATACTTTTATTGGTGTATTTTAGTCTCCCATCCTAATATAGTTTGTAATTATATTGACAGAACTTGGTGAGTTTTACTCCCTCCTTCCTAATACAAAATATTGAGATTGACATTGGCATTTCACAAATGTATATAACATCTGTGTTTTCCTTAATTAATTCTCCCCCTCCCCATTCCCGATATCCCCTAGACCACCTCCCTTGCTCCACTAGGGTTTCTCCCCCCATTATCTGAAGTCCCTCGTGTATTCTGATTACTCAGTAGCTTCTGCATACAAGAGAAAATATGTGAGCCTTCACTTTCTGTAACTGGCTAATCTCACCTAATGTTTTCCAGGTTCATCTGTTTTTATGTATATGACAATTTTGTCCTTTATTGCTGAGTAGAATTCCATTGTGTATATATTTTATAATTTTGCAATTCGTTTATCTGTTATTGAACACCTAGGTTGGTTCCATGATGTGGCTACTGTGAATTGTTCTGCTGTAAACATGGATATACATGTATTACTATCACATTTTGATTTCAGATACCCAGGAGTGGCATAGCTGGATCATATGGTGGATCCATTCCCAGGTTTTGGACCTCATCTAATTTTAATTACTTCCCAAAGGCTCCACATTCACATTCCATTAACATGAGTTTGGGGATTAAGTTTGTAGCCTATGAGCTTTTGAGGGACACATTCAAACATAGCAGTACTAAACACTGAGTCAGTGCTGTACACTGTAGATGCCTTGGAATCCTAAAACTAGGAGGAAATGTTGGGTTTGCCTACTCATAGAGAGGATGAGACTTTAAGGATTCAATTCAAACGTACCTAAACAAAGAAGATTCATTGGTGAAATACCTCAAAACCTCAGGATTTCATCTTTTGGCACAGCTGTATACCAGGAATTCAATTATGTTATCAGGAATATTTCTCCTTCTTTATCCTAGATTTTCTTTCTCCTGTTGGTTTAATTCCTATACAAACACTCCTCACATGGTCCACTTTGTCCATGAGGCTTCAGAACTATATCCTGCCTGTTTTCTAACATCACTTGGGAGCCCACCACATTGGGGACACATTTAACTCAGAGACAACTAATGGGTTTTGATCTAGGTTGCAGGCCTGGATCACCCAGGCATAAAATGCATCAGAAGAGTATCTCTCCCATAATTATATAGATTCGTGGTAGAGGAGAGGCTGTTTCCCAAAGGAAAGCCTAAGTAGAGACTCTAAAGGAAAGAAGATGATGAACTAGAAAAATAAACCGTCTCTTGCCCCTACATTATCTTGTGATTAAACCAAGTCAAGTTTATAGACAAATCACCTGTCATGCAGTTGAAGAAAAAATAACTTCCTTTCAAATGATGTATTTAAGGGATAATTTTGAAATGTAATGTTAGAGGAGGAAGAATAGCAGGCAAAATGTGTACACACAGTGTGTGTGTGTGTGTGTGTGTGTGTGTGTGTGTGTGTGTGTATTGGCAGTATTGGGCATTATACCTCCAAATGACACCCCAGCACTTTTTTGTTTTATGTTTTGTTTTGTTTTGTTTTGTTTTGAAACAGGGTTGGATTGGGTTGAAAGTCTTGCTAAGTTGCTGAGGCTGGTCTCAAATCTGTGGCCCTCCTGTTTCAGCCTTACAAGTACTGGGACTACAGGCATCTCCCATCAGGCCTAGATATATATTTTCAGTACATGAAAGGACAATATCAAAGCCATATAAAGCAAAACAGAATTATGAAATGTATTATAAAATTAGTTCAGCAACACAGGAAGAAAATGGGATAGTGAGGGTAAAGCTGAAAATTTTTATTTTACTTAGGCCACATTTGAAAAGACCTCAAATTCCAGATAAAGAAATATTTGGATTGTGTTATGTAGACAACAGATAGGTAACCATAAAATATATTCTTACAGAAAAATAAAGTAGTGCTCGCTTCAGCAGCACATATACTAAAATTGGAACGATACAGAGATTAGCATGGCCACTGCACAAGGATGACACGCAGATTTGTGAAGCGTTCCATATTTTTACATGTGGAAATCCTAGTGTTAATTAGAAGAAAGGTCTTACTGAAAAAAAAGAAAAATAAAGTAAATACAACACAAAGTCAGAAATTAATCTATCAAATCAAGGATTCCCACATAATTTGCTATCTTCATGAATGTCATACCCATGCATTTGAGGAAATCATGCAGTTGGGTAGGTTGATATATGGTTATATTATGTCCATCAAACTCAAATGAATACAGGACACCATAGAACAACCCTATTCATTTTCTTTAGTAATTCACTTTCCCCCTTTTTAAAATGACTATTTGTTATTTTCTTCTCTCTCCTCTGAACTTAGAACTTTTATCTTGCTTCTCAGTCCTTTCTCAGTCCTTCCAAACTCTTTTCTGTGTTCAGCAGTTCTCTCACAATACCTCATCAACACCCTTCCCTTCCTCAAATTCTGTTTTTTTTTTCTTGCTCCATTTTGTGACTCCGGTACAAAGCATTATGGGTCATGTGGTAGAGTCAGTCACCTCACTATAATTTATAATTTCAAAGTGCCAATAAAAGCCTAAAAATAATAGTTTCAAAGTGATGAAAATGAAATTCAGACCCAAAAATATAGATATAAAGATATGAAAATAATTTTCTTTTGAAGAGATAAAGCCAATACAGAGAACTAAGATATAAAGAAACAATAAAGGAATATTAATGGAGTGAGTCCAAAAAGGGGAGAAATATAATAATGTCACAGTCAATTCAAGCTGCTGTAAGAAATACTATGCACTGGATAACTTAAATGGCAAATGTATATTCTTCCCAATTCTGGAGGCTAGAAATCTGAAGTCAGAGTGCCAGTTACAAATTTTTCACTGAATACTGCTCAAGTTTTTCTTCTTGAATCTGTTGTATTTTAAAAAGTTTTTAAAGCCAGATGTGGTGGTGCCCACTTGTAATCCCAGAACTTGGGAGGCTGAGACAGGAGGATCCGGGCTCAAAACCAGGCTCAGCCACTTAGTGAGGCCCTCTACAACTTAGTGAGACCCTATTTCAAAATAAAACATAAAAACCCAGGCTGGGAGTATAGCTCAGAAGTATAATGTTCCTGAGTTCTATTCCCAGTACCACAATTTTTTTAAAAAATTTTATTGTGGTAAGAGCATTTCATATGAGATCTACCCTCTTGACAGATTTTTAAGTGTACATTTCAGTGTTGTTATGCATGATGGTGTGCAGTAACTCTTAAATCTAATTATCACTATTTTTTGTGGTACTAGGGATGGAACCCAGGGGCTTTCTACCTCTTGGCTATACTCCCAGACCTATTTTTATATTTTATTTGGAAACAGGGTCTCACTAAGTTGCTGTGAGCCTCACTAAATAGCTGAGTCTGGCTTTGAACTTGAAGGATCCTCCTGTCTCAGCCTCCCAAGCACTGGGATTATAAGCGTGCACCACCATGCTTGGCTCTTAAATCTAATTATTATCTTGCATTTTGAAACTATATACTCCTTGATTAGTGACTCGTCATCTTATATACTATATATCTCTATCCATGGCAACTGTCATTCTACTCTTGTCCTATGAGTGTGACTATTTTAGTTTGACTGTTACTTCCTATAAGTGGAATCACGCAGTATTTGTCCTTATGTCATGGCTTAGTTCATTTGGCATGTGATCTTTATTAAATTTCATCCAGGCTGTTGCATATTGAAGGGTTTGCTTATTTTTCAAGACTGAATTATCTCTATTATGTGTATATCTCATGATTTCTTTGTTCATTTATCAGCAAGTGGACATTTATCAGCAAGGTTGGTTCCATGTCTTGGCTATTGTGAATAGTGCTGCAGTGGAATTTGCAATACTAATGTCTCTTTGAGATTCTGGAGTCTGAGATCCTGAAATCTGAGATTTATTTAGCTAAATACCTAGGAATGGAATTGCTGAATCATGTGGATGTCTTCATTTTACATTTTGTGAAATTTCCATAATGTTTTCTATTGCAGCTGCACCATTTTGCACTCCCACTAATAGCATGCAAGGGTTCCAGCCTCTATACATCTTTGGCAGCACATGTCGTTTTGTTTGTGATAGTAGCATTCTAACAGGTGGGAGGTGATATCTCATTATGGTTTTGATTTGTATACTTGTGATAATTAACAATGTTGAGCACCTTTTCAATGGGGTTTTGTATCTGTTTTTTCTTCTGAAAAATATCTAGTCAGGTCCCTTAAAAAATCTAAAATCAGGTTATTAATTTGTTTGCCATTAAATTGTAAAAGTTCCCATCTATTTTGGATACAAACCCCTTATTAGCTACTTGATTCACAAATACTTTCTCCAGTTCCACAGGTTGTCTCTGCTCTGTGAATTGTTTGCTTTGCTGTACAGAAGCTCTTCAGTTTGATATGGTATGTACCACTATCTATTTTTGCTTTTGTTGTGATGGTTTTGGTGTTATAGCCATGAACTTATTGCCAAAATCAATGTAAAGGAGGCTTTTTCTTATATTTTTTCAAGGAGCTTGGCAGTTTCTGGTGTTATGTCTAAATCTTTACCCCATTTTGAATTGATTTTTGTGTATGATGCAGTCCATTTTTATTTTTCACCTGTGGATATCCAGTTTTCTCAATACTGTTTATTGAAGGGACTCTTCTTTCCTTTATGTGTATTCTTACCACCCTATATAGTTGGTTATATAGGAATAACTTTCTTGTCTCTTTATTCTATTCTCCTGGTCTATATACCTTCCTTTATGTCAGTACAGTAATGTTTTTTTTTATTTTGTTGGTGCATGATAGTTTCACATAATAACTTGGATCATGTTGATAATGGCATGTATTCACACTGTACTTGGTGCACTTCCCCCACCCTGCTTCCCCTTTTCTATTCATCCCAATATAAAGTTTCCAGGTTAACAATGTTATATTCACATGTATATACATAGTCACATGTAGCTTTCCCATTAATAAGCCTCACTCTTCTTCCTTCCCTCCCCTTCCTTTCTGGTTATGCTGAGGTTTGCCCTCCATTATTCCATTATTGGGAATTTCACTGGTATCCCTAATACTCCCTAACTTGAGCATATTAGAGAAAACAAATATCCCTTCTCTGTGCTTGGATAATCTCACTTAACATAATGTTCTCCAGGTCTTTCAATCTTCATGCAAATGACATGATTTTCTTTTTTTTATTACTGAGTAGAATTCCATTTTGTGTATTTCCCATAATTTTGCAATCTATTGATCTGCTGATGGAGACCTATGTTGGTTCCATATTTTGGCTACTACAAATTGTGCTGTTATGAACATGAGAATATATATATTACTGTAGTTCTCTGATTTCAACCCTTTTGAAAAGATACCCAGGAGTAGTATAGCTGGATCATATGGTGGATTAATTCCCATTTTTCTAAGGAATTCCCACACTGATCTCCATAGCAACTGAACTAGTTTACACTCCCACTAATAGTGTAAAAGAGTTCCTATTTTGCCATATGCTCCCCAGCATTTGTTGTTATTTGACTTCTTTATGTTTGCCACTCTGATGGAATCTCAGTGTAATTTTGATTTGCATCTCCCTGATTGCTAATAATGTTGAACATATTTTTCATTTATCTATTGGCCATTTGTATCTTTTCTTTTGTGAAGTGTTTATTCAATTAAGTTGCTCATTTCTTAATTGGCTCATTTGTTTTGAGCTCTATATATTCTGGATATTAGCCCTCTATCAGAGTGGTGGCTGGTAAAGATCTTCTCCCATTCTGTAGGCTTTTCTCTTTAGATACTTGATGGTTTTATTTGATAGCATAAACTTTTTAGTTTGAAGCCATCCCATTTGTTAATTCTTGTTTTAATTTCCTGTGCTTTGGAGGTCTTGTTGAGGAGGTTACTACCTGTGCCTATACGTTGGAGTGTTGAACCTATGCCCTCCTCTAATAGCTTCACAGTCTCTGGTTTGATTTCCAGGTATTTTATTCATCCCCAGTTGATTCCTGTGCACAGTGAGAAATAAGGATTTTGTTCCATTTTTTTTACAAATGGATAGTCAGTTGAAATGACTTTTTGTTGAAATGACTGTTTTTTCTCTAGCATATAAATGTGGCCAATTGACTATAAACGTGTGGGTTTGTTTCTGTATCTTTTATTCTGTTCCATTGGTCTGTGTGCTTGTTATTGTGGCAATAACATGCTGTTTTAACTACTACTCCTCTGTAGTATAATTTGTAGTCAGGGATTGTGATGCTTCCTGCATGTTTCTTATTGCTGAGAATTGCTTTGGCTATTCTGGATCTTTTCTTTCTCCATATGAAATTCATGACTGATTTTTCTAGTTCTATGAAGAATGTTGTTGGTATCTTGATAGGAATTCCTGTAAATCTATAGATCACTTTTGGCAGGATGGCCAGTTTGATATTTATTCTGCCTATCCATGAGCAAGGGAGATCTTTCCATCTTCCAAGGTCATCTTCAATTTCTTTCTTTAATGCTTTATAGTTTTCATTGTAGAGGTCTTTTACATCTTTGGTTAAGTTTATTCCTAGGTATTTTATTGCTTTTGAATGGAATTGTTTTCCTTATTGTTTTCTTCATGGATTCATTGTTGGCATATAGAAAAGCAACTGATTTCTTTAGGTTGATTTTTTTTTATCCCACCACTTTGCTGAATTGGTTAATCAGCTTCAGTAGTCTTTTGGTTGAGTTCTTTGGGTCTTCTAGATACAGGATCATGTCAACTGCAAACAAGGATAATTTTAATTCCTTTTTTTCTATTTGACTTTTTTATATTGTTCTTTGGTCTTATTGCTGTAGCAAGAGTCTCAAGGACTACATTGAAAAGGAGTTGTGATAGTGGGCATCCTTGTCTTGTTCCTCATTTATGGGGGATTCTTGCAGTTTTTCCCTATTCAATATGATGTTAGCCTTGGGTTTATTGTATATTGCCTTAATGGTATTGAGATATATTCCTTCTATTTCAATTTTCTGCAGTGTATTTATCACGAATGGGTGTTGGCTTTTGTCAAATGCTTTTTCATAATCTATTGATATGATCATGTGGTTTTTGTTCTCAGTTCTGTTTATGTGGTGAATAATGTATATTGATTTGCATATGTTAAACCAGCCTTGCTTTTCTGGGATGAAACCAACTTGGTTGTTGTGTACAATTCTCTTGATATGGTTTTGAATGTGCACAGCTAGTATTTTGTTTAGATTTTTTGCATCTATATTCATCAAAGATATTGATCTGTAATTTTCTTTTCTTGAAGTATTTTTACTTGGTTTTGGTATTATTGTGATACTACCCTCATAGGAGTTTGAAAGGATTCCATCTCTTTCAATTTTCCAGAACAAGTTGTGAAGTATCGGGATTAGTTCTCTGAAAATTTTGTAGAATTCAGCTGGAAACCTGTCTGGTTCTGGGTTTTTCTTTGATAACAGAATTTTTTTTTTATTGGTGCACTGTATTCATACATCATAGTAGGATACATACTTTTGTAGACATACATGCACACTTTTCCCAGTCAGCCCCCACCCAATCCCCACCCCATTCTCTCCCTATCCCTCCCTCCCATGCTTGGCTTAGTAGTTGACATCTAGTATTATGGCAATTTATCTAAAATTAAAAATGATAATCTCACATAACAGTTTCATTTGTCTGATATCAAGCTTTTGATGACTTAAAGATAACATTTCAATATTTCTTTTTGCTTTCTTTCTTACCAGAGAATATTTTTTTCTATTTTTTAGGTGAAACTATCATATATTTATATATTTATTTTTCAGAAAAAAATCTATCCTAATATGGAATATGGACTCTAGGTACCCAAAACGATCTTGAAAAAGTACAAAGCTAGAAGATATGTATTTTCTGATTTCAAACCATATAAAGCTACAATAATTGAAACAGTGTAGTACTATTCTAAAGGCAGATATATAAACCATTGGAGTTAAATAAAAGCCTAGAGCTAAATTCTTCCCTATATTGTCAAGTTATTTTTGACAAGGTTTCCACGAACATTTGGTGGTGGGAATAATAATCTTTTAACTAAATATTGTTGAAAAATAATAATTACATGGAAAAGAATAAAATTGGACCCTTACCAAATCCCATATACAAATATTAACTCAAAATAGATAATAGACCTAAATATAAATCTTAAGACTATAAACTTTTAGGAGAAAATCTGGGTCATTAAAGCTCACAACATTGAAATTGGCAGTGATTTCTTGGTTATGGTTTCAATGGCACAGGCAACAGAGGAGTATACAAACTCCCTAAAAAATAAAAAAAAATATTGTATATCCAAAGACAATGTAAACAGAGTTAACAGTTACTAATAGAATGGGATAAAATATTTCCAAATGCTATATCTGAAGGTATATTAATATTCCAACTAGAAATCCTAGAAATTAACAACAATAAAGGCAAACAATACCCTTTAGAGATAGGTAAAAGACTAACATAAATAATGAATCTCCACAGATAACCAATCTTAGTTGTCTGTTGGATGGAAAATCTTGTTTCTCTAGTTCTGGAGTGTGTTACCTATTTCTTCTTTGTAGTTAATCTCTTTGAGTATTTTCTCTAATGCTGGTTTTGAAGACATAAATTCCTTCAGTTTCTGTTTGTCATGGAAGCTTCTTATTTCTCCATCTAATTTGATAGAAAGTTTTGCTGGGTAGGAAATTTTTGGCTGGAAGTTGTTTTCTTTCAGAGTTTGGAATATGTTACTCCAAGCCCTTCTGGCTCTCATGACTTGGTTTGGGAAGTCTGGAGTGATTGTAATTGGTTTGCCTCTGAATGTCACTTGGCCTTTTGTTTTTGTTGCCTTTAAGATTCTCTGCTTGGCTTCCACATTGGTCATTTTGACAATTATTTGGCGTGGGGATCCTCTTCTCAGATCCTGTCTAAAGGGAGTTCTATAAGTTTCCTGGACCTGTGTATCGACCTCTTGCTCTATGTCTGGAAAATTTTCTGCTATTACTTCCTTGAAGAGATTGTTGATCCCTTTGGTTTCACTTTCTTTTCCCTCCTCTATTCCAATGATTCTTAGGTTAGCTCTCTTAAAATGGGCCCATATTTCTTCAATATCAGATTCCTGCTGTCAGATATTTTTTTCTAGATTAGAAACTATGCGTTTATTTTTGGTTTGCTCATCTTCTAAGAGTGAGATTCTGCTCTCCATGTGTTCTAATTGGTTGTTTGTGCTTTGAATTGAGGACTTTACTTCATTAATTGCATCCTTTATCTCTTTTTGGCTCTCTCTGAGTTCTTTTCGAAGCACCTCTATTATTTCTACAGTTATTTTCCTGATTTGATCTTCTAGAAATCTCTGATTTTCAGTTTTATCGGGTTCTGATGTTGTGGGGTTGTGGGCATTTATTGCTCCAGTATTATTCCTCTTTCCCATGATTTCGGAAGTTTGTGCCTTCTCTGGGTTCTTCCCTTGGGTCACTATGACTTCACTTAAGGTGTTCTGGATCTCGAGTCAGTAGTATCTCAGACCCCACTACTCCTTTACTGGGTTTTATCACAGAGTCTCTGACCCAGAGAGTCGATAGAGGCTGCTTTAGACTGTGGGGGGTGCCAGGTTGCACGTTCTCCTATGGTGTGATATCTCTGCCACCGCCTCTCCCACACTGGGTCAAGTCCCAGGGAGTACAGTACTGGGATTTCTCCTCTGTGGCCCGCAATTTGACTCACTGTTCTTGAGTACGCAGATGTAGCTGTACTGGCTTCGCTGAATTCAGTGCTGCTGCCGCCGGTGGCAATATGGCACCGCTGCTACGCCCTCGGCTGTGGGGCTGGTGTTTTTCTTCTTGGTTTTGATTTCCACTCTGAATCCATGCAGCATGTGCTGAGCACAGCCACTGGGAGCTTTAGATGCTCTCTGCACGGAGAAATCCCACCTGGCTGTTCCGCAGTGGCTCACCTCGGCTTGCTGTAGCCGTCCTGTGAATTCGCCAGTGCCGCCGGCAGTATGGCGCTGCTGCCGCGTCTGCCGCGTCCTCGGGCGTGATGCCGGTTATCTCCTTTGTGGCTCTGTTCTCAGTCCGCTTTCTCTCTGGAGTCTGGTGATTTTTTTTGTTTCACTGGTGATGGTGTTTTCTGGCTATGAAAGGCGCTGATTTTGTGGTAATGGAGATTTGTTGTTAGCGGGGCTCTTAAGCCCCGCTTTTCTTGGTCGCCATCTTCCCGGAAGTCGTTGATAACAGAATTTTTATTTCTATTTCTTTTTATTTTCTTGCTATTGTTTTGTTTTGTTTTTTGGTGGTACTGGGGTTCCTGGAAGCCCTTCTACAGCCGGGCTACACTCCCAGACCTATTTTATAATTTTATTTGGAAACTGGGTCTCTTAAGCCAGTGCGGCTGGCTTCGAACCTGCGCGATCCTCCTGTCTCTGCCTCCCAATCACGAGGATTACAAGCGTGCGCCACCACGCCCGGCGCTATTGGTTGTTTAGGCTTGCTCTGCCCTCTTGGTTCAAGTTAGATAGGTTATATGTGCTTAGAAATCTATCTATTTCTTCCATGTTTTCCAGTCTATTGGAGTATAAATTTTCAAAAGTTTCTGATAATCCTTTGAATCTCTCCACTGTAGTGATGTCTTTTTTTTTATTTCTGATTTAAAAATTTTGATTTATTTCTCTCTTTCTTTTGATTAGGTTGGCCAGGGGTTTGTCAATCTTATTAATCTTTTCAAAGAACCAGCTTTCTGTTTTATTGATCTTTTGTATTTTTTATTCTCTATTTCATTTATTTCTGCTCTGATTTTAATTATTTCCTCCCTTCTGCTGGATTTGGTATTAGACTTGCTTCTTCTGGGTCCTTGAGATGTGTCATTAGGTTATTTACTTCACAATTCTCTGTTCTTAAATAGATACTCAATGCTATAAACTTTTCTCTTAACACCAACTTCAAAGTGTCACAAAGATTTTGGTACTTTTTTTCTATTTTTATTTAATTTCAGGAAATTATTTCTCTCCTTATATTTATCTTACTCACTCCTCATTCAATAATGTATCATTCAATCTCCATGTATTTATATGGTTTTATTTGGTCTTTCTGTTTTTGATTTCTACTTTCATTCCATTTGTGTTATGAAAAGTTTCAGGGAATTATATCTTTTGAATTTGCTGGTGCTTGCTTTGTGGCCCAGGATGTGATCTATCTTGGAGAAGGTTCCATTGGTAGCTGAAAAGAATGTGTACTATGTCGTTCCTGGTTGAAATATTCTCTATATATGTCTATTAGGTCCATTTGGTTTATAGTTTCTTTAGTTCTGAAGAAATGAGATGAGTTTCTACTCATCTTTTGCCTTGAAGACTGATCTAGTAGCATGAGTGTTGTGCTGATTGTCTCTCAATATTATTGTATTTGGGTCTATTTGAGATTTGATGTCCTGAGGATTTGTTTTACAAATGCAGGTACAATCATATTTGGGGAATAAACATTTACTATCATTATGTCTTCTTGCTGAATTGTACTGTTTAATAAAAGAAACTGCCCTGTTCTTTTCTCTCATGATGTGTTTTAGCTTAGAGTCTGTTTTACAGGATATCAGCATTGCTACCCCTGCGCATTTTTGGTCTCCATTAGCATGATGTATCTTTTTCTGTCCTTTCAATTTTAGCCTATGAATATCTTTGGCTGTAAGTGAGTTTCTTGCAAGCAGCATATATATGGATTATGCCTTTTAATTTACATTGCCAGTCTATGTCTTTTAATTGGTGAGTTAAATTTTTTGACATTCAGTATTATTATTGAGATATGATTTTTGTTTCCTGTCATTTTTGTGTTCTACATTCTTTTGATATAATGTTATTTCTTTGTTGCTTAGTTGCCCTGTTGATCAAATTTATCTCTTCTCTGATTCTGAAATTTGCTTCTTTTTTTCTTTATGATTTACTTCTTTAATTATTTCCTCTACTATGGGCTTAGTATTGATGATTTTTTTGAGATTCTGCTTATCTCAAAACACTTATTTCTCCATCAATTTTAATAATAACCTTGCTGGATATAACAATTTTGGTTGAAACTTATTTTCTTCCAGGGTCTGGATTATATCATACTAGTCTCTCCTGGCATTCATGACTTGAGCTGTAAAGTTTGGACTAAATTTTATTGTTTTGCCCCTGAATTTCACCCGTTTTGTTCTCACTGCTTTTAAGATTCTTTCCTTAGCCTCTACGTTGGTCATTTGATTACCACAAAGAGTGGGGAGGTCCTTTTTTGATCTTGTCTTAACAAATGTTCTGTATGTCTCCTGTATGTGGATGTCCAAGTCTCTTTCCATGTTTAGAAAATTCTCTGAAATTATTTTTCTTAAGAGATTACAGATACCATTGGTCTGTGCCTCTGCCCCTTCTTCAATGCCTCAATGCCTTTTAACTGTATGTTAGGACCTTTTTTTTTTTAATTTCCTTGATTTCTACATTAGTCAGTTTGACTACTATATGGCATAAGGAACTTTTTCTCTGACTTTGTCTAATGGGGATTCTATAAATTTCCTGTATCTGTTTGGAAAATTTTCTGATAATACTTCTTTGAAAAGATTGTTAATCCCTTTGGTTTTACCTTTGGTATTCCCTTTTCTGTGCCTGTTATTCTTAAATTAGCTCTTCTAAGATGGGTCCATATCTCTTTGATGTCCAATTCATGCTGTTCAATTTGTTTTTAAATTATATACTATACATTAAGTTTTAGAGTGATCATCTTTTTTTTTTTTTTTTTTTTTTTGCAGTTCTGGGGATGTAACCCAGGGACATTCTATCTCTGAGCTACACCCCAGCTCTATTTGTTATTCTTTAATTTAAAACAGGATCTCACTAAGTTGTGGAGGGCCTTACTAAGTAGCTGAGGCTGTCCACGAACTGCAATGGAGTGATCATCTTTCAAGAGCAAGATTTTATTTTCCATGTGGTTTAATACACTGTTTATAGTTTGTATGATGCCTTCAATTCAATGGTTACATTTTTTATTTCTTTCAGAGATTCTTTCTGATTCCTGTTTAGGGTGTCAGAGTCTTTGTATATTTGTTCCCTTATTTCTTTCAGGCTCTCTCTAAATTCTTTTTGGAAGTCATACCTATATTATTTCTACTGTTGAATTTTTGATATTTCTTCCTGGCAATCTCTGCAATTCTGTTTTGTTGGGTTCTGTAATTGTAGGTTTGTTGGGGCATATTATTTTCTTGCTATTCCTCCTCTTCTTAATTTCAGGTTTCTTAAGTTTGTATCTCTGTTGCTTTTGATAATTTTCCATCACTCTGTAGGTATCAGCTGATATATACAAGGGCAAGTTCTATTGTATTCAATGGTGAAGTTTAAGTGAGGAGGAAGGAAAGGAAATATTAAGTGTAAGAATAGGGTAAAGTAACAGATAGGATTGAATAGAATGAGAGTTTGAGTTTGGTAAGGTAATATATAGTAAAGATTAGAGGTAGTGAATATATAGTTAATAGGATTTTTATAAACAAATGTAGAGTATTATGTACAGTGATATGAAGTAGATTTAATATAAGACAGAAAAAAATGAAAAAGAAAAGGGACAGTGAGAATGGATTAAATATGTATAAGGAAAGAAGCTTGTAAAAGGGTTGAGGAGGATAGCAAACAAGCACACACACGCACACACACACACACATAAAACAAAACAACAACAAAATAACACAACCTTACAAATATATAAATATGGGCAGACTTGGTCTCTGCAGTCTCCTGGGGTTTCTGTGGATTATTTTGTCTGTTTAAGGTTCACCTTCCATAATAGGTTCTCAGGAATGTTTCATGCAGTCTCTTTTTCTCTATGACCTCTAGTAATGATATCAGTTTGTAACTCTGCTTTTTGGTCTCCTTCAATGATTGAGACTCTGGCCTGGTGTTTGTCTCTATACAGGTGTAGAGTGCCACTAGCATTTTTCCTGTTGCAAGCCTGAGTCTCTGAGCTCTCAAAGAGGACCAGTCTTTGAGACTTTAAATCTCTACAGGTAGCTGATATTACTGGGACTGGATCTAGTTTTAAGCACAGGTCCCCACACATTCCATTAACACTGAGCTTATGCCTCTCCCTGTCTGTGTAGGAGGTGGGTACTGCTGGGACCAGACCCAGTATATATGTAGGAGTGTGTGTTCTCCACAGCTAGGGCTAGGTTGATCTGACTTCTTCCTGGTCACTAGGTTTGGGTTGGTTTGTGGCAATATTCAGAGGCCCTACTAGGGCTCTGAGCCCTGGGGACTGTAGGCCTTTTTGCCTGATCTACCCTGGGACCTGTCTGCTAATCCATGACTCTGTGTCTGACAGCAGACTCCATTCCCACCTTCATTAGGGTAAATACACTGTGAGTCTATCACTTTCTGCATGAGTTCCTGTGGCTGCACTGGGTGGTCTCCCACCAGGATGGCTGGTTTACTTATGATGTTTTTGAGCACTGCTCTGGATCTTTGAAGGATGTGGTGATCCTGGCTACCAGTGATGCAAGTTGTAGCCAGATTCCAGGTAGAAGGAGCCAACCACTTATTATTATTATTCCAATGAGCTGCAGCTGCTTACTTTGTTTCAAGTTGTTAGTTTTTTGGCTAGGGGTCTCTGGGGTGCCTGGTGTGGTGAGGAAAGATGGCACCACCATAGCCCTCATGGCCACAGCCATTCGTTGGTGGTGAGCTGGGTACATTTCTGCTCTCTGATCTGCCTTGTAGCCTTGTTTTTGGTGCCTTTCAATTCTTTGTCCTCTGTTCAAATTTATGCCATTTTTTTCTTTTGTCAAGACACTGTTTTCATAGTGATATTATCAGCAGGACTGATATGTGCTGATATGTGTTGCTTTCCTTGCTCATCATATTCCTGGAATGTGTCCCTACATCCAAATTTTTATGCAGCAACTTGAGTAAACCTAATTACTGGGCCAGTCATGGTACCTTTCCAATAGTTATTCATCTCAATGAGAAGTAGTACATTGTAGTTAGTAAGAGTAAAAGCTCTAGGATTAGAATTACTGTATTTTAAAGCCAGCTTAGTCACTAGCTATTTTGATTACAGCCTTGACCTATCTTTTCCACAGTTTCTCCATTGATGAATTGAAGAATAACATGAAGTAATATCTTCTAGGATTGTTGAGAAGATTAAAGTAATATATGTAAATCCCTCACTGAAGTGTCATGCAAAAATTAATACCACATACGTGTCAGTGATTTTTGTTACTTTAATAAAAGTAAAGAATTATCATAATGACCTTTAAGGTTCTATACTATCTACATACCATTAAGATAATTTTTTGTAACTAAGAAATTTTGTCTATTTTTGCAGCACACATAATAATGCCTGGGTTATAATAGGTGCTCAACAAATAACTAAGTGATTAATGAAACAGAAGACATGGATTCAAAAGAGACAGTGAAATGTAATGGAATCCAGTTTTTATTAAATAACTAAAAGCTGCACCAAAAACCATCAGGCAAAGGAAAGACATTTTAGTTGGTGTCATTAAAGAAATTTTCTTTTCATGGAGGAAAAATTAGAAGTGGTTATTTTAACCAAAACCTATTAGAGAGATAAAATTTTAAGACTAAACTCTCCTGAAGTATAGTCCTAAAATTAAAAAGTCACTTTATTAAAATCAAAGATTATTTTCAGTGAAGGATACTGAAGGTAACAAATAACTGTTAAACTAGGAACTATATTTGGAACATCAGAAACTAAAAATGATTATCTAAAATAGTCAATGGATGTGAACTGGCAACTTGCAAGGAAGGAAACCTAAATATCAATAGGAGAGATTTCCCCCAACATTGATAATTATAGAAATGTAAATTAATACATCAGTGAGCTAATCTTTTATACTCCTCTAAGATTGGTATTAATTAAAATTAGAATAATACAAACATTGGTGATGGTAATTAAATGGGAAAACTTATATTCTGCTGGGGAAAGCGCAAATTGATGAAAACTTTGGTGAGAAAAATCTGGCAATACTGCATGAAACGATATATGTAAATGTTCTAAAGTCTTCAAACACTGCTGTTTGTGATAGGCTCCTCCTCCACATGTCTAAGGATATTTACTGCATCATTGTGTTACTGAAATCTGGAGAAAACTTGCACTAGAGAAAGAATAAGTAAGACCAGGCAGATGCATGCAGAAAACAAATGTGTAGCATTTGAAAGTAGTAATCAGGTGTTATATTGCAGCTAAGAATATGCATCTTGAAAGCATATTGATCAGCAATAAATAATAAAGAGAGTAGGATTTATAGGCCAGTACAAATTAGATAAAGTAAGACCATATGTGCACATAGAGCAACCACTGTAATATTACAAAGGTATATACATACTACAGGACACAAAAACATTAGAGATGTGAAAACAGAGGAAAGAGAAGAAAAAATATCGTGCAGAGGGATGTGTATAAATTGAGAAGGGCCTTCTGGAGCCTGATGATAGCTAGGTATAAGTAGTATAAGTATTCATTTCCAGAGGGAATGAGAGTGATCAAAGAAATCAGCTCATGGCGATGAGTCTTCAGATTATTTTTCAGTGATTCTGCACCTGGTTTGTTCCCAGGGTGGAGTACAGCAAACCACAGGACTGGCTGCAAGGACAACATCCACTGTGTGACTGAAGACTTGAAGGCTGGTGAGAATACTTCTGCCCTTGAGTGCAAATAACATCTGGAAGGAAGAAGGAGGCATCCTCAGACTCCCTTAGAATGAGTTCCTTCAGAAATGCAGACAAGGTATACAGAGCCACAGAGAAAAATATATACTAATTTACACCTAAGTAAATAATAGGGGAAACAGTTTGCAAGTTGTTATAAAATGCAGTGTGTGTGTGTGTGTGTGTGTGTGGGTGGGGGGGTATCAGGAATTAACCCAGAGGCATTCTACCACTTACCTATGCTTCCAGCCATTTTTATTTTTTTATTTTGAGACAAGGTCTCACTAAGTTGCCTTGGCTGGCCTCAAATCTTGTGATCCTCCTATCTCAGTCTCCCATGTACTGGAATTACAGGTGTGTGCCACCACTCCCAACCAAAAGGCACTTTTTAAAACCATCACTGTGCCGGGCATGGTGGCACAGGCTTGTAATCCCAGCACTTGGGAGGCGGAGACAGGAGGATCGTGCAGGTTCAAAGCCAGCCGCACTGGCTGAAGAGACCCTGTTCCCAAATAAAATAAAGTATAAAAATAGGTCTGGGAGTGTAGTCCAGAGGTAGAAGGGTTTCCAGGAACCCCAGTAGCACCAAAAATAAAATAAAATTAAAATAAATAAATAAAACCATCACTGTGGTACCTTAAGTTTTTTCTATAACAGATATTAACCACAGTATTTGGCCTTTGTGATTCTTACAATATAGCTACTATTGCTTAAGCTCATACTAAGCACTGGGAAGCACATGCTGTTTGATATATCTTCTCATATTTCAATCAAATCATTGTAAGCAGTTCATAGATCGCCTAGTCTATGCATCAGAAAATGTCTTTTTCAGAAGTCTTACTTGTGATTTAACATATGTTTAAAATTTTAAGCCTCTGATTTCTTAGGCAATTCTCAAACTATAAACAAATTTTATTTCAATGATTATTATGTTACCTGAATGTTTGGAAATGAGGAGATCGTCTCACATAAAAAAAGTTAATAAATGGTTGGTTGCTTTTCAGGCCAACCCACATTGCTGGGTACCCATCCAACCCCAAGGAAAATTTTGAAAAGTCTGACATTTATCCTTGGCAGCTTCCCTACAATAAAGTTGCAGGTTGTGCTTCATATGCCTGGCACACCTACACACAAACACATACCCACACATGAAGAAACAGTGCTGTTTTTTTTTTTTTTTTTTTTTTTTTTTTTTTTTTAGCTAAAGGGATATTGAGGAGAAATTACAGGCAAAGCAAAGAGCAAGGATATATTATTTCCCCAAACCAGTGGATTTAAACATGTCTGGTCAAAATTATTTTTAAAGTGATTCAAAGGAGGAAATTGGAATCCCCATGGAGAGGATTCAGGTGCAGAACTGCAGAGGCGACTGTGTCCGTAGCAGCTTTGCAAACCAGCTCATGGTGACTCATATTTTCTATTCTGTCTCATGCTCACTTGTGATATTAACCAATGGTGCAGCATCAGCAGGTACCACCTGTATCCTTTGTTGTCTGAAGTGCTACATGGGACTTAGTGCCTACAGGTGGCTTGAAGACCTGTCCCCTGCTTGTGTGTGTCATCAATCACATGTCCAGATGAATAAGCTCTTCTTACCCATAACTTGACCTTCATCTAGTATAATTCTGAGATTCTTGTGAAAGTGACTATATCATTCTGTTCTTGTAATAAATGAATAGAATTAAAAAAACTTAGAAAAGGAAAAGTCAAGCCATATTGTTTGAAGGGAGAGGGAAGAGGAACTGAGATGGGTTCTGTTTGCTGGCAGTCTTATTTACTCATTCCTGCATTCAATAAACACATACTTCTAGAGACTTGCACTGGCTCAGGTGCTTCTTTCTAGGCCCTGGAGCTACAGGGGTTAACAGAACAAACACAGTTCCCCGTGGGTATTAGGGACAGAAGTAAAACAGCAAAATGCGTGAGCTGTATAATAGATATCAATAAATGATAAAAGGAGAAAGAAGTTAGGATGGGGCTCAGGGACCTGTTGGGATGGGGATGGGCTAGGGAAGGCCTTAGGAAAAGATGCCATTGAATAAAACCCTAAAAGGCCAAGGGCATGTCATGATGCACAGGCAGGTGACATGTTTGGAAGGAAGGACAAATGGCCGGAAGCCTGAGTGGGTTGTGAGGTTTAGGTGAAAGAGAATGTGGATAGAAATATTGAGAAATGAGGATTATTTTATTTTGGATGGAAAAATATCCCATAGAGGCAGAGAAAGAATACCATCCCTTTGCTGCCACCTTCCCTGGATATTAGGATCTTCTTACCAAGATTAAAATAGTCTTACTTTACATGATGCTCTCTATTTCCATCTATTTCCGGTGTATGACATAATTACGCTCTTCTTTATGGCTGAGTAAAACTTCATTGTGTGCATGTACCACCTTTCCTTTATATGTTGACTGACAAATAGCTTGGTTCCCTAAATTGGCTCTTGTAAATTCTGCTGCTATAAACATGGATATGAATGCATCACTTTAGTATTCTGATGTTAATTTTTAAAAAATATATTAAGGAGTGATAGAACTGGGGCATATGATGATTCTAACTCTTGTCTGTTTTATGCTTTTATTGGTGCATTATAGTCTCATATAAAAATCTAAATCATGTTGACAATGACTAACCATAGGCTTTTGATCAACCAGACTCAGAAACTCAAGGGTCACATCTTTTCTTTCAAATGTAGAAGCTAGAGAGAAAAAAAAGGAAAGAAAAAGGATCTCATGAAAATTAGGAGACCAGTCGAGTAGTAGAAGGAGAGAGAGAGAGAGGGAGAGGGAGAGGGAGAGGGAGAGGGAGAGGGAGAGGGAGAGGGAGAGGGAGAGGGAGAGGGAGAAGGAGAGGAGAAAGGGAGGTATGGGGGAGGGAAAAGATTAAATATTGTTATGAACATATATGAATCTCTTTATTGTATGAATTATACTATACCAGTAAAAATTATTATTATTTTTTTTTTTTTTTTTATTTTATTTTATTTTTTAACAATTTTTTATTGAACATAAATAGTATACATTTACACTATATTTGGTGCCCTCTCCCCCCGCCCCCATTTTCTCCCCCCCCCCACCAATGGTTGGCCAGGTTAACCATGTCTTATTCATAATTTTACACATGTTCAGGTGAAGATGCTCCTTAATCAAGATCGGCCTTTCTCCTCTCCTATCTTTCCATTAAAACTTAGCTAGTATTTCCCCTCTAATATCTGGGGTCCTACTGGTATCCTTTGTGTTTTCTAGTTTGGGCATATTAGAGGAAACATGTGTATCTTCTCCTTCTGTGCTTGGCTGATCTCACTTAACATGATGCTTTCCAGGGCTTTCCATCTTCTTGCAAATGATAAAATTTTGTTCTTCTTTATGGCTGAATAGAATTCCATTGTGTGTATTTCCCACAGTTTTGCTATCCATTCATCTGTTGATGGTGATCTGGGTTGGATCCATATTTTGGCTATTACAAATTGTGCTGCTATGAACATAGGTATGCATATGTTGCTGTATTTCTCTGAATTCAACCCTTTTGGAAAGATACCCAGGAGTGGTATAGCTGGATCATATGGTGGATCTATTCCCACCTTTCTTAGGAATCTCCACACAGATCTCCATAGTGGCTGAACTAGTTTGCACTCCCACCAACAGTGTAAAAGAGTTCCTCTTTCCCCACATCCTCGCCAGCATTTGTTGTTGTTTGATTTCTTTATGCTTGCTACTCTCACTGGGGTTAGATGGAATCTCAGTGTAGTTTTGATTTGCATCTCCCTGATGGCCAGTGATGAAGAACATCTTTTCATGTATCTATTAGCCCTTTGTATCTCTTCTTTTGTGAAGTGTCTATTTAGTTCATTTGCCCATTTCTTGATTGGGTTGTTTGTTTTGTTGGTGTAGAGCCTTTTGAGCTCTTTGTATACTCTGGATATTAGCCCCCTATCAGAATGGTGGCTGGTAAAGATCCTTTCCCATTCTGTAGGCTTCCTCTTTAGGTTATTGATAGTTTCCTTTGATGAGAAGAAACTTTTTAGTTTAATGTTATCCCACTTGTTTATTCTTGCTTTAATTTCCTGAGCTTTGGAGGTTTTGTTGAGAAAGTTACTGCCTGTGCCAATATGTTGTAGTGTTGAACCTATGTTCTCCTCTACTAACTTCACCGTCTCAGGTCTAATTTCTAAGTCTTTGATCCATCTTGAGTTGATTCCTGTGTTAGGTGAGATATAGGGGTTTAGCTTCATCTTTTTACAAATGGCTAGCCAGTTCTCCCAGCACCACTTGTTGAAAAGGCTGTCTTTTCTCCAGCGTATGTGTTTGGCCCCTTTGTCAAAGATTAATTGACTAAAGATGTGTGGGTTTGTTTCTGTATCTTCTATTCTAATCCACTGGTCAGTATATCTGTTTTTGTGCCAGTACCATGCTGTTTTTACTACTATTGCTCTATAGTATAGTTTGAAGTCTGGGATTGTAATGCCTCCTGCGTGTTTCTTGTTATTGAGAATTGCTTTGGCTATTCTAGGTCTTTTCTTTCTCCATATGAAGTTCATGATTGATTTTTCTAGGTCTCTGAAGAATGTCACTGGTATTTTAATGGGAATTGCATTGAACCTATAGATCAGTTTTGGCAGAATGGCCATTTTGATGATATTTATTCTGCCTATCCATGAGCACGGGAGATCTTTCCATCTTCCAAGGTCTTCTTCTATTTCTTTTTTTAATGTTTTATAGTTTTTGTTGTAGAGGTCTTTTACATCTTGGGTTAGGTTTATTCCTAGGTATTTTATTGGTTTTGAGGTTATAGTGAATGGAATTGTTGTTTTTGTTTCCTTCATTGTGGATTCGTTGTTGGCATAAAGAAAGGCCACTGATTTCTTTAGGTTGATTTTGTAACCTGCGACTTTGCCGAATTTGTCGATCAGCTCCAGAAGTCTTTTGGTTGAGTTCTTTGGGTCTTCCAGGTAAAGGATCATGTCATCTGCGAATAAGGATAATTTCACTTCCTCTCTTCCTATGTGGATTCCTTTGATTTCCTTCTCTTGTCTGATTGCTGCAGCAAGAGTCTCAAGGACTATATTGAAAAGGAGAGGTGAAAGTGGGCATCCTTGTCTTGTTCCTGACTGTAGCGGAAATTCTTGCAGTTTTTCCCCATTCAATATAATGTTGGCTTTGGGTTTGCAGTATATTGCCTTGATGATGTTGAAGTACTTTCCTTCTATCCCAATTTTTTGCAGTGTTTTTAACATAAATGGGTGTTGGATTTTGTCGAATGCTTTTTCAGCATCTATTGCTATGATGATGTGGTTTTTGTTCTTGGTTCTATTTATGTGGTGAATAACATGTATTGATTTGCGTATGTTGAACCAGCCTTGTTTTTCTGGGATGAAACCGACTTGGTCGTGATGAATTATTCTCTTGATATAGTTTTGAATGCGTATAGCTAGTATTTTGTTTAGAATTTTTGCATCTATGTTCATTAAGGATATTGGTCTGTAGTTTTCCTTTCTTGAGGTATCTTTATTTGGTTTGGGGATTAATGTGATACTGGCCTCATAGAAGGAATTTGGAAGAGTTCCATCTCTTTCAATTTCCCGGAACGTGTTATGAAGTATTGGTATTAGTTGTTCACTGAAGGTTTTGTAGAATTCAGCTGGGAACCCATCTGGGCCTGGGCTTTTCTTTGGTGGAAGAATTTTTATTGCCGTTTCTATTTCTTTGGTTGTTATTGGTTGGTTTAGGCTTGCTATGTCCTCTTGGTTGAGTGTAGGAAGGTTAACTGTGTTTAGAAATCTGTCAATTTCATCCAGGTTTTCAAATCTATTGGAGTATAAATTTTTAAAGTAGTTTCTGATAATGTTTTGAATTTCTTCACTATCAGTGGTGTTATCTCCTTTTTCATTTCTAATTTTGGTAATTTGAGTTGATTCTCTTTTTCTTTTGGTTAGGTTGGCCAGGGGTTTATCAATTCTATTAATCTTTTCAAAGAACCAACTTTTTGTTTTATTGATTCTTTGAATTGTTTTTTTGTTCTCTATTTCATTTATTTCTGCTCTAATTTTGATGATTTCTCGTCTTCTGCTGGCTTTGGGAATGGATTGTTGCAGAATTTCTAGATCCTTGAGTTGTTTCATTAGGTTCTTTACTTGGTGGTTCTCCATCCTTTTTATGTGGGCACTCAATGCGATAAACTTTCCTCTTAGTACTGCCTTCATGGTGTCCCATAGGTTTTGGTGGGTTGTGTCTCTGTTTTCGTTTGTTTCCATAAATTTCTTTATTTCTTCCCTAATTTCTGCTCTTACCCATTCGTCATTTAGTAGTGTATCATTCATTCTCCATGAATTTGAATACTTTCTTTCGAGTTTCCTGTTGTTGATTTCTACTTTTATTCCATTGTGGTCTGAAAAGATGCATGGGATTATATTACATTTTTTGAATTTGCTGGTATTTTCTTTGTGTCCCAGGATGTGATCTATTTTGGAGAAGGTTCCATGGGCTGCTGAGAAGAAAGTGTATTCTGTAGTTCCTGGTTGAAATACTCTGAAAACGTCTATTAGGTCCATTTGGTTTATGGTTTCCTTTAGTTCTAGAGCATCTTTACTCATCTTTTGCCTCGAAGATCGATCCAGTGGTGTGAGAGGCGTATTAAAGTCTCCCAGAATTATTGTATTTGGGTCTACTTGGGATCTTATGTCCAGAAGGGTTTGTTTTACGAATGTGGTTGCACCCACATTTGGGGCATAAATATTTACTATCATTATATCTTCTTGGTGTATTGTTCCTTTTAATAAAAGGAAGTGCCCTGATTTGTCTCTTTTGATGTGTTTTATTTTAAAGTCTGTTTTGTTGGATATCAGGGTTGCTACCCCTGCTCTTTTTCGGTCACTGGTGGCATGGTATATCTTTTTCCATCCTTTCACCTTCAACCTGTGAATGTCTTTGGCTGTGAGGTGAGTTTCTTGCAGACAGCATATGTTTGGATTATGTTTCCTAATCCACATTGCCAGTCTATGTCTTTTGATTGGTGAGTTAAGTCCTTTGACATTAAGTGATATTATTGAAATATGCTTTTTGTTTTCTGCCATTTTGTGTTCTGTCTACTCTTGGGTGTTGTGATCTTTCTTCTTTACTTAAATGGCCCACTTATTAACTTCCTCGCTTCTCTGATTCTGGAGTCTGCTTCTTTTTTCTTCCTTATGATTTATTTCTTTAAGAATTTTCTCTAGTGTTGGCTTTGAATTCATGAATTTTTTGAGATTCTGTTTATCCTGAAAGACTTTGACTTCCCCATTGATCTTGAATAGTAGTTTTGCTGGGAAGATTAATTTGGGCTGGAAGTTATGTTCTTCCAGGGTCTGAATCACGTCATACCAGTCTCTCCTAGCATTCCTGACCTGGGTTGTATAGTCTGGGGTGATTCTTATTGTTTTGCCTCTATATGTCAACTGTCCTTTTGTTCTTACTGCTTTTAAGATTCCTTCCTTGGCCTCTATGCTGGTCAATTTGGTTATTATGTGGCGTGGAGTGGTTTTTCTTTGGTCCTGTCTCAGTGGAGTTCTGTATGCCTCCTGTACTTGAAGATTCAAGTCTCTTTCCATATTTGGAAAATTCTCTGAGATTATTTCCTTGAAGATATTACATATGCCCTTGGTCTGTACCTCTATCCCTTCCTCAATGCCTATTATCCGTAAATTAGGGCGCTTCATATTATCCCATAATTGCTGGATGTTTAGGTTTTGTTGCTGTAAAGATTTCTGTATATCGCTGACTGTGTTTTCGGTTTGGGATGTACTGTCTTCTAATATTGATATTCTGTTTTCCATTTCATCTAATCTTCCAGAGTTTCTTTCTATTGCTGTCTTCATTTCACTTATTGCCTCTTTCATTTCATTCCAGACCTCTTTCTGATTCTTTTTTAGTGTTTCTATTTCACCTTTAACCTCCTCTATACTTGTTTTAAAACCTTTCATCATATTGAACAACAAGATTCTGAACTCCCCTTCTTGCATTTCTAGTAGGTCAGTATTCGTGATTTCTGCTGTCTCTTCATAACTCCTGGTTCTCATATTTATAGTGTTCTCTGTCCTGTTTTTCTGATTTCTACCCATCGTTCGTGAGTAATGTGTTTAGTCAAATCTTAATATTAGGAGTTTAGGAGTGTCGGCCAGTCAGCAGAGCCTTTCCAGTGTTGAAAGTGGGTGATGTGGGAGGAGCTGGGGTGATGGGTAAAGGAGTCAGATTAGGTGGAGGATATGTTAGGTTGAGAAGGACTTTAAGTATGATAAAGTAATAACTTGCTATGAATGAGAGAGAGTTAACTACTAGGACTCTTGTTGTTAGTAGAGTAGTTATGGATATAAAAAATACTTTGAGTTTTAAACCATGAGGTATATTATGGGGAAAAGTTTTGGGGGAGAAATGTATGTAGGTTAGTGTGGGAAGGTTTGTAAATAGGGATGCTGGTAGGAGCAGGCAGACATAAAAAAAAAAAAAAAAAAAAAAAAGAATCCGCTCAAGATACCAAGACTATTATGTAATCCAAGAAAAAGGAAGGTAAACCAATCAAAGGAGGAGAATGAAAGAAAAGGAAGGAAAAGGGAAGAAAGAGGAAAAAGGAAGAGGAATAAAATAAAAGGAACTAGCAGCCGTGTGAAATAAAGAAATAAGGCAAACTATCCAATGTATATATATATAAAACAACAAGTTAAAGTAAGAGAAGTTTGGATTAAAAGAAGAAAGAAAAAGAAAAAAAAAGAAAACAGCAATAACCATACTAAAACAAAAGCACTTTAAAAGCAAAAGAAAACATAACATCCACATTAAAAGTAAAACAAACAGTCCTACTTATTTACGCATATGGGGTCAGGTCCATATAATATGTGTGTATCTGATTGCTTGGTAGCTTTCAGGATACCGTCCAATGTCTCTTAGTTTTCTTTGTACTCTATTTTTATCTTCTTAAGTCACTCTGGGTGTTTGGACACCTTTTTCTCCTTTAGCTGCTTTAGGTTTATGTGTCCGGGTGTCTGGTTTCACTGTTATTTGATTCTGTACAGTTCACAGATTCTGCGAAATTCTAACCTGTGGTCAGCACATCTGCACTCACCACCCTCGCCTCCAGCCTGTGCTTCCCTACAGCAGGGGTGGAGAGTGACTAAAGTGTAATTGGCACTTCCCCCTGAGGTCCTGAGCAGATTTTGTGGCCCGATGGATTTTCTTGTGTCTCTGGAAATTCCAGCTGGGCTAGCCAGGTGTGGTCCCAAGATGTGCCCTGGGCAAATGAATGCTGGTTCCTGGGTGGCCACACTTACTGCCAGAGCTCTGCCTATTCCAAGAGTGCAGGCTGGATGCCCTGTTAATACTGGACCCTAGTGAGAGTGGGTGCAGCTGTCTATTGCTGCTGGTATGTTCTTCCAAGGTGTATTGAGCTGTGTTCTCACTTAGAACTAAGCATCTGGCTACCAGGAGGTTGGGAATACCCCGCGGTGGGCCAGGGGTGCAGGGTAGGTGCTCAAGGTTCCAGTGTGCGGTGTCCAGCAATGGTCTCTGCGTCCCGCGGGACGTAGAGGCTGGGGGTGCCCCAAGGAGATTTCCGGGTCTCCCAGGGCTTTTGCAGCCTGGAGGGTAGGCTCTGGCAAGGTGGCAGGGGTTAGCCACAGAAGCAGGCTCCAATTTAGGAGGGCAGTGTACAGGCGCTGATTACTAGTAGGGGACAGGCAGGAAGCGCGAGGAGAGTGCTCTGAGGCTTGAGCCCGTGGTGGGGGTTTGAGACTGCGACTCCGCACACGCTAGGACCCCAGTTACTAGGGCGCCCTCAGGTACCTGTCTTGGTGCAGGAATCCGTGTGAGTCTCTGTGCCGATGTGATCCGGTCGCTGGTGGGCAGACAGAGTTCTGGAGGGTGCTGCTCGCTGCTTAGGATGCGGTCCTAAGTCCGTTTTTATTCCCGGATTATCTTGCCGTGGAAATATCGGGCAGGCAGCTCCTTGGACAGCTGCCAAAGCAGCCCGCGGCTCAGCGTTCTGGTCCGCGGTCAGATTGTATCTGCAGCAGGTCCCGTGTCCTATCTTTGTTCTTCTTGTTCAAGTTCAGGGTTCCGCCGAGGTACAGGATGTGTTTTGGTTCCTGGTATGTATTTGTTTTGTTGATTTAGACACTGCTTTCTCAGTATTTAAACTTTATTTACTTCAGCTACTGAGAGGTGCTGTGTCCCTCAGTCGCCATTTTGAAAAAAAAAAAAAAACCAGTAAAAATTATAAAACAAAATCACAAAGCACAATTGTAAAGAAATCACTTAAGAAGTAAAATGGGCTGGGCATAGTGGTGTATACCTATAATCCCAGTACTTGGGAGGCTGAAACAGGAGGATCACAGGTTTGTTTGTTTTTTTTTTTTTGTATTGGGGGTGGAACCCAGGGGCTTTTCTACCTCTGGGCTATACTCCCAGAACTTTTCTTTATTCTTTATTTGGAAACAGGGTCTCACTAAGTTGCTGAGAGCCTCACTAAGTAGCTGAGGCTGGCTTCAAAACTTATGCAATCTTCTTGTCTCAGCCTCCCAAGTGCTGGGATTACCAGTGTGCCACCATGCTCAGCTAGGATCGCAGATTTTAGACCAGGCTAAGCAACTGAGAAAAACCCTCAGAAACTTAGTAAGATTCTTCTTCAAAACAAAAAGGGTTGAGCGCATAGCTTGGAGGTGGAACACACTTAGTTTCAATACCCAGTACTAAATACACACACACATATACACATGCACACACACATGCACACACACACATACACACACACACACACACACACACACACACACACACACACCTCCACACACCTCAGTTCCTATTTTCTCATAGAGTTTTTATAAGGGTTGGTATTTGTCTTACCCAAGAGATGTCCAAATTCTTTCCTCCAATACTCTGTCTCCCCTGTTTTCTTCTCCCTCCTCTTAAACACAAGTCAGCCTTCCACAAAGATAAGAAAAGTTTATGTTAAATGGAAAAAACATAATTGACTAAAGTTCTTGTTAGTAAGAATGAGTCTGATGTAACATCAAGTCCTGGGAAGAAAAGAGCCCTGAAATTGTTGCATCTACCTCAAAATCACTTCTTGGCTTAGGGACTTTACTTATTGTTTTTTTCAGTTTTTCCCTTCCTTTCTCTGGAACCTAATCTGGTAGCATCAGGACCTCTGCCTGTTGGTCTTCTGGAAGCAATGGATCACTTCTGGCTGTAAAATGTGTCAAACACAACATGCCCTTGGACAGAAACCTCATCTGTAAGTTGGGGCTCACCATGCTGGAGACACCCTTCATGAACTCATGAGCCAGTGTGTGCTTCTGGATGCAGCTTCACAGAGCGCCCCGAGCCTTGGCTCCTATGGTGAGGGGGTGAGGGGTCGTCAGGTGGGTAGCAGCTGGGGTGCAAGGCAGAATAAATTAGTCCATGAGACAGAAGGCCAAGACTCTCAGGGGAACTGATGCAGCTTCAGAGTGAAAGAGAGCAGGTAAGTCAAGTGGCCGAAAGTACCATATTGAACAGGAGTGGGGAGAGTGGGCATCCTTGCCTTGTTTCTGATTTTAGAGGACATTTTTCATTTTTCTCTGATTCAGTATAATGTGGGCTTTGTTTTTTTTTCTTTTTTTTGTATACTATCTTTATGTTGTTGAAGTGAGTTGCTTCTATCTCTAATTTCTTTAGTGCTTTTAACATGAATGAAAGTTGCATTTTGTCAAATGCTTTTTCTACATATTGAGATGATGATGTGCTTTTGTCCTTGGCTCTACTTAGTAATGGATTACATTTATTACATTTAACCTTGCATCCATGGAATGAAATCAATTTAGTCATTAGGCACAACAGATAAATGAATCAAGAAAATGTGGTGTATATACATATATATATGTAATACTCAGCCATGAAGAAGAATGAAATTATGTCATTTGCAGGAAAATGGATGAAGCCCCAAAACATTTATGCTAATTCAACCAGTTTCTGAAAGTCAACGACCATGTGTTTTTCTCAAGTATAAAATCTAGAGGAAAAAACAGAAACCAAAGGGACTTCATGATAATGAGAGAGAGTGAGAGAGAGATAGAGAGAGAGAAAGAGAGAAAGAGAGAGGCCAATAGAATAGTGGAAAGGGATTAGGGAGGGAAGAATGGAAGAGGAAAAGAAGGCTTGAGGAAGAAAACAGACTAAGTAATATGTTCATATATGAAGGTATCACTTGTAGTATGTATGGGGTATCACTAGTATCACTAGTAGTATGTATCACTAGTATCACTAGTAGTATGGGGAGGGACAAAGGGGTGTGCAGAGGGAAATGCACCAAAAGGTGTTGTGTACACATATGAGTGTGTACTTTGTGCGTACTTTGAATCTCACTATAATGTATAACTACACTGTACCATATTATTCTAAAAATAGAATAGAATAAAATAAAATGACTCAAAGGAAGAGAAGAAACATACCCAGAAGTGTAGGAAGGACCAAAGAAGGTTTTCAGCCAGAATGATCCAAACTAAAATTTAGGGTCTATAAGATCTGATTGCAAGTGTGTACACACACATATTTATCTCTATGAATTGATTATCTATCATCTATCTACCTATCTATTATCCATCTATTCATCTATCTACCTATCTACTCTTTACATAGCAAAAAGGTCAGCCATATTTTCTGGAGGAAACAGAGGTTTATTTTTGGCATCCAGGCTGTAATTAGGTCTTTGGGTGGTAATTAGGATTAGATTGGGTCACGAGAGCGGAGCCCCATGGTGGCATTAAAGGCTCTACAAGAAGAGGAAGAAAGACCTGTGCAAGTGTGCCATGTTAATGCCCTGCAGCCCTCAGGATTCTGCAGAGTCTCCACTAGCAAAAAGGACCTCATCACTCTAAGTGGCCCCTAGATCATACTCTTCCCAGCATTCAAAATCTTCAGCTCAGTAAACTTTTATTCTTTTGAAAATACTCTGTCTGTGGTGTTCAATTATAGCAATGAAACATGAATGAATATATATCACATTTGAGAATATTTACACACATTTGACCCGAAAGGCCTGGGCTCACTCCCATGGCTCAAAGGGAAGATTAGAGAATTTTATCTAGTTTGAGTTTTATTCTTAAGGTTTCCCTTGCAGGTCAAGAGGAGGAATTGAGGGAAAAATGAGAGGAAGAGGAACTGAACCAGTGAGTGCTGGATACCAGGATCTCACTTGAGAATGAAGATAACATTTCACAATCTCATCTTTCAGAAGCTGCTGTGAATCCTTAGCAGGTTAAGAACTTTGGGTTTGTGATTATAGAGGAGTAAAATATTTTTTCCTTCAACCCTTTGATTTCTTATTTAGAATTGGCCCCTATAACAAGAAAACCAAGTAGCAAGGGGGAAATAAACAGACAATTATTACCATTTTTTATATTATAGGTAGATAACATATACCCAGGGAAAAAGCACTTCTCAAAGAGGCGGCTCTGAACTCAAGCTCATAGTCTTCAATAGAGTAAACAGCAAAGATTTAGAGAAATGACAAGACAAAGGAAAAGAACATTGAGTCTCTGCTGGTGGC
The DNA here is from genome assembly GCF_963383645.1 of Muscardinus avellanarius. Lineage (NCBI taxonomy): Eukaryota > Metazoa > Chordata > Mammalia > Rodentia > Gliridae > Muscardinus > Muscardinus avellanarius. Next base: position 122,085,616 of record NC_137791.1, read on the forward strand.
AACTTTTGAGTGAGCAGACTAATGGTGGTCTATTTAGGAAAGCTGAATATCAATTCTTCTAGAGCCATATACAAACTCAGAAGGGTCTGATATCATGTTCTATGGCTAATCTTGATTCTCTGTGTGAGGTATGATAACCTCTGTCTTTGTACATCTATGTTCTGCTTTTAGGCAAACAGAGACAGAAAAGAGCACTTTCCTGTATCTATTTTTTAATCACCTTCAGCTCAAAACGATACTTATGTGAAAAAGGGATTTTTTTTTTTTTTTGGCGGGTCTGGGGATGGAACCCAGGGGCATTTGACCTCCAAGCTATACCCCTGCCCTAGTTTTTATTCTTTAATTTGAAACCGGGTCTCACTAAGTTGCAGAGGACCTCACTAAGTAGCTGAGGCTGTCCGCGAACTGCAATCCTCTGGTCTCAATTTCCCGAAAGCTGGGATTACCAGCGTGCACCACCACGCCTGGCTCAAGAGGGATGTTTTGGTGTGGCATATTCTGGTTTCCCACAGCATCCAGTATAGTTTTGAGAAGATACATGTATGTATGGAAGTGCCTTTGAAAGAAAACACTTAAAAGATCATAAAAACATACGTGCAATACTAGTTCACATTATTCTTAAAGACTTTTGTAAAAACACTATAATGTGAATGACTCACATTGGTGAACAAGAGATTTCAGGTGAGGTATTTAATTGATTTCCACTATACTTCTCCCATTCTCAGTTGTATACAAGTTAAAGAATATTATGAGGCTGATCAGATGTTTAGATTATTGGTGAAATGTTTCTAAACTTGTAAAATATTTAAAGAAATTTTTGTGCAGTGAATAAATGAATGAAGTGAAGAAAAGCTTTTTGGGTTATAACAACTTTTTTTTTTCCCAAGCAAAAACAACAAAATAGGGGAAAAGAAAAAATAAGGAAAAAAAGTTACTTCTCCTGAATTTTGAAATTAAACACATAATATGGATATAAAGCAAAAAAAAAAAAAAACAACAAAGTATATATTCTTAGCTGCGGCAGATTGTAACCTGAAAATAAATACAAAGAGAAAACATTTTATAGAGCAGCTCATTATCTACTTGGAATTGAATTACTGTTATACTTTGGTAAGTTTCAGTATATAGTGCATATTTTGGTTACTCATTTATTCCTGTCATAGAGTATTACAGTCAGTTAGTAAGAAAATTTTAAAGCTTACTAGCTAAAGATTTGAAGGAAATTAAAATGTTTTATTAAGAACCTGAAGTCACCTGCCAAGCACAATTAAGTAAGTGACAACAAATATGAGGTCATTTAAATTTTTTCTTCTCCATCTCTAATTACCTTGGTATGGAGAAGTCCAGGATATTGTTGCCATTCTTTTGAAAGCATAAACATTAGGAAACTACCCATTTGTCTTTTCAGAGTTCTTCACCCAACTGGTTATGCAGCTCTGTAGCAGAGCACTTACCTAGTTTGCTAGAGAAATAGAATTATTCACCTGAACTATCTTCCCTCTAGGCTTACCTATCATTATACTGACATTCAAACAAATACCATTTTGACAATGAACTCTTCTTTGTTTAAAGTGCTCACTAGCTTTTGCCAAAAGCAGCATTCCCCAGAGCGTGTGTTCCCTGGAACAGTAGACGCTATGAGATTTTTCTTTTAAAAGGGAATTGAGATTCTACAATTAGAAAAAAGTGGTTAGTTGGTTGTATTACTGCAACATTTGTCAGTGTTTAAAAATCATTATTTAAAAATGAATTACAGCCAGGTGTGGTGGCACACGCTTGTAATCCCCGCGCTTGGGAGGCTGAGACAGGGGGATCACGCAGGTTCGAAGCCAGCCTCAGCTAGTTAGTGAGGCTCTCAGCAACTTAGTGAGACCCTGTTTCCAAAATAAATAAATAAATAAATAAATAAATAAATAAATAAATAAATAAAATAGGGCTGGGAGTATAGCCCAGAGGTAGAAAGTCTCTGGGTTCCTCCCCCAGTACCACAAAAAATAAAAATAAAAAAAAAAAGAATTACAATCTAGGATTATAATATCCAGTAGTTCCTATGTTACTTTACTACAAAAACTTTTATTCTTGGTGTACCTATTAAACCTCACAAGACAGTACAAGTCTTCCAAAAATTTTGGAAATAAAAATAGAGAACAAAAAGAATAAAGGTGAAGCTTCTCATATTTAGAGAGGTTTCTCAAGAGCCAGTATTTCTTTTTGTCTCCTAGCATAGGTAAGCAAGTTTTTTTTTTAATATTTTCCAAATATTTGGGTCTTTTTTTTACTGACTTATTCAGCAAGTTCAAAAAATATCTATGTCAGCCACTGTGCTCAGTGCTGAAGATTTTACAATAAAAAACAAATGGTTTGTTTTTTAATGTAGTTTAAAATATAGTGGGAAAGAGAGACATGTAATCATCATACAAATAAGCATATTATTACGATTATGATCTAGTTATTGTGATAAACCACTACTTATCTCCAGGTATCTGTATTATTCTTGCCTTTGTGATCAAGCCTTGATTTATTTTGAATCTGAGAGAAAAACAGCCAGAAAGAATATTGGATCTATTCCTTAGTCTCTCTTATAGGTGAATGTGAGCAAGTGACTAAGTTCTGGTGAATAAGATATGAATACAAGAGTTTTCTGCATGATTTTATGTACACCTAAGCTTTCTAGAAAAATGGCTCATCTTTAACTGGCTAAGAGTGTGGACAGAGCAGGGACACAGTTTTGACCATGTAGACAGGATGATATCCTAACACTGATGGAAAAGCAAGAGGAAAAGGGCTCGGGCTTTTGAGGACATAGCAGAGAAAAAATATGATCCTCATTAGGAGTTTTATGTAAGAAACAAAAATAGAGGAACCAAACTACTGTGGCTGCAACCACACTACTAGCTCACCTTATTCAGAACTCTATACAATTGGATTTCTGGATGTAACCTAAAAATGTGATATCAGCTTAGCAGGTAGGCAGTGAGCAGCAGGGGCACAGATGCTCAAGTTGGAAAGCTGATGTGTCTTGTTATGCTGTGACAAAGTCGTAATATTACGAAGGACTTCGTTGAACATCGTCTTTGTAGGAATGTGTATACATAGATACTAAATGCTGCAGAAACTTAAAAGTCTTATTGTTAGCCGGGTGTGGTGGCGCACGCTTGTAATCTCCGCGCTTGGGAGGCTGAGACAGGAGGATCGCGCAGGTTCGAAGCCAGCCGCGTGCGCTGGCTTAGGAGACCCTGTTTCCAAATAAAAATGTAAAAATAGGTCTGGGAGTGTAGCCCAGAAGTAGAAGGGCTTCCAGGAACCCCAGTACCACCAAAAAAAAAAAAAAGTCTTATTGTTGGAGAAAGGAGGAAAGATAATCAAACCCTCTCTTAACATGTGGCACATTCAGGTAGTGATGTTCTCTGATTAGGTTATAGCTTCTCTCATTTGGTTTATCTGAGTGGCCCCTCTGTAAATGAAAACTTTGATCAGACAAGTCAATTCACTTTGGGTAACATTTCTCAACAATGCCCCATAGGATTGTCTACTTGGTATGTAAAAACAGCAAACATTAGCTGAGAAAAGTTAAACTTGCCCTTAGAAGCAGTATGAAATGAAGAGAATTTTGAGTTTTCTTTTGATGATTCAATATATGAAATATGAATTTTCTATTAAAATCTTAATCTTACTATGCTATCCTCCTGGGTGAATCCAATTCTTTCTCCCTGGGCACTGATAAGAATCGTCAGTGTATGAGCTAAGAGAGCTGTTTCTGCTCCTACTCTTGGCTGGGCCCTCTGATGTTACCTGGTTCTGTGTCATTCATTGTGAGTAAGTGTGTTTGGACCCATATGTATGAGTTGTATTTGAGTGTGTTTGGACCTGGCATTTACACATCCAGAATGTATTCGGAGCCCAGGTAGTGTCTTTGCATGCAGATGTACTTAGTTTGGGTTCTGGTTTTTCTCTTACTAGAAATAATAGGGTTTCTTTAGTTCAAAATAATGATCATCTACTTTATGAGGTCATTATGAAAATTTTTGATAAAAACATAAAGCTTGTGGTGAGGTGTGTGTCATACAGATTGCACTTATTTACTGAAAGGCCATGTGAGTAATACTATTCCTGTTATTGTTATTTTTGTTATCATTCTCTTTTGTGTCCTACCCTAATCCAAGGTATACTGGCCAAATCCTGATAAGATGCATAGGATTCACTCCCTATATTGACTCCAATTTCCAAACATAAGCCACTGAGTTCATATCAGCTTTCCATCTTCACTCTTGTATTTCTATATCTTCGTGTATATCCACTATTGCAATACTAATACTGAAGGTATTTCATTCCTTTCTAATGTGTTTTCTCCTGAAATCAGAGAATAATTTCTCTCTGTGCTTTTTGGTACTAGTTGTGTGGGTGGAGGTTTTATAGAATACTCTAGCTTAGGAAAGAAAAAAAAAACATCAAGGCTGCATTTGAAATCAAAGCTTCTCTTGCTATTAATCAAAGGCTAGCTTAATGTTTTATTCTGGTATCATATTGCTTTTTACACCTGTCGATGGAGCCACCTGGGACTTTGCTACTGAGACATTTCATTTTTCTAAAAGTGTGAGATACAGTGAAGCAGTTACAACCCAAACAGTAAGTTACAAGGAATAAATATCCTACTAAAATAGCTAATGATGTACACTTCCTGAATATATAATCTCTAGTGGTCAATTCACATGAAAGTTAAGCGATTGTTCCCTAGGGCCTTTAAATATTTATCAATGGCCTTTTCTGTCAAAATATCAAATTTATACCTTTACAAGATTTCAATGTTCGAAGCATTTTGCTAATATATAATATGTGTAGACTAATGAAGTGGCTAGGTAAAATATTTCTCAAATTCAATTTCTTTTATTAAATAAATGTATATTGAAACCTTAAACACTATCTGTATTACATATAAACAGAAGTTTCTTCTAATCATGACATATCTAAATCACAATCATCATTCTTATATACGGCATCTATTTTCCAACATGAGCATCACATTTAACAAATCAGAGTAGAAGGATAAACTCAATTATACAAAACACTTCTTTTCCAAGAATTTACTATGTACCAGATACTTTAGTAGTATCTAGGATATAAAATAAGACCCCCCCCCCAGGTGCATGCCTGTAATCCCAGTACTTGAGACAGGAGGATTGCAGGTTTGCGGGCAGCCTCAGCAACGTAGCAAGACCTTGTTTCAAAATAAAAACTATAGTAAGGTTGGGGATGTAGTTCAGGGGTGGAACATCCTGGGTCCAATTCCTGTTACCATAAACAAAAAATAAGAACCTTGCTTTTCAGAAACTCGAAACTTATTAAACATACAAGGATCCTAGAGGCAAGAAAGCGTGTTCAGGTGTGAAGGAGGGTGCTGACAGTCTACAAGAGATAGCCAGGGAGGGAATCTTTTGACTTCCTACTCCACCTCATTTAGATCTATAACTAGCCTAAACTAGTCTACTTCTTAATCTCATTTTTGGGCTCGCTGATTCCATTTTTTGCCACCTTATACTGTATTATCTATTCTGTCATAATATAGTCTCTTTAAAAAGAACAATCAAATCGTGTCATTTTACTGATAATTGTTCTCCAGTGGATCCTTGTTAAAATTACACCTAACACCTGGCTAAAGCCTGAGGCCCAACATTTTTCCTGTGTGTCTTTTTAAAATTTCTTTGTCCTCATTTTCTTCCCTTTTTTTAGTCAGGTCTACCTTAACAACAGCTGTGAAATGTACAATGAGTGCACCATTGTAATTCCTCCAAGTTATATTATTGCAGAAGGGTATGTACCAATCAACTTTCTGTTTTCATTTCATTGGTAATGGGGATTTTACCCAAGAGCAGTCTACCATCGGACCACACCCCCAGCCCTTTCATTTTTTGTTTTGAAATAGGCTTTTTATTAGGTTGTAGTGAGAGGTTCATGACATTGCTGAGGCTGTCCTTGAACCTGCGATGCTTCTGTTGCAGCATCCTGGGATTACAGGTGTGCACCTTTTCTTCCCAACCCCTTCTCATCTTTTTTCTCTACACATTCTCTACACGCACACACACACACACACACACACACACACATACAACACATACACACACACAATATTTGTTAAGTGGACAAATGAATGATTTCGGAGGAAAAATGGAATAGATAAGAGGTTGTCAGACTAAGAGTTGGATTGAGATAGGCCTTTGTTTGTCCCACCAATTGTCTAGAGAGATAGATAAGAAACAATTAATATCATGCCTAATATTCACTTAGAAATGATTTCCTGATAAGCAGAAACAGCATGGCTTAAAATATACTTCATTCCAAGAATCCAGACCAAGACTAACACTGGGGATGTGTTGAGTTTTTGAAACTTTTGAGCATAAAACATAGTAACTATATATGGAAGTTATGACTGAAATTACATCTTTTCAAACATATATGTACCTACAGTATATTTGAAAAAATATATTTTATAATTCAATTACTTTTTACAGTATTTTTATTGGTAAATTGTAATCATACATCTTAATGGAGTACAAGATGGTGGAGGCATATATACACACATCGCCCAATTAGCCCTGACCCAATTCCTGCCCCATTTTCCCCCCTCTCTCCTTTTCATGTTTGGCTTAGTGACTGATATTGATTTGTTTAGAGAATTTCCCTCTTTCCCCCTCCAATCCTTTCAGTTAAGTCACCTTATGTGCTCATCTATAGTATATCCATCTTCATATAGAGCTCCCCCTGTTACCCATCTTCTCCCTAGCTTCTGCATATTAGGAAGAGCATCCAATTTCTTATTTTTTTGTAACTGATCAATCTCACTTAGCATAATGTTCTCTAGTTACATACATTTCCCTGTAAATGAGTAATTGTGTTTTTCTTTATGGCTGAGTAAAATTCCATTGTGTACATATCCCTTAATTTTGTAGTCCATTCATCTGTTGATGGACATCTTGGCTGGTTCCACAGTTTGGCAATGGTGAATTGTGTAGCTATAAAAATAGATATGTATGCATTAATTTGGTAGTTTGGTTTCCATTCTTTTGGGTAGATAGCCAGAAATGGTATTGCTGGATCATATGGTAAGTTCATTTCCATTTTTCTGAGGATCTTCCATACTGTTTTCCAAAGTTGTTGCTCTAATTTGCAATCCCACCAACAATATATTAGGATTCTCATTTCTCCACATCCTCACCAGCATTTGTTGTTGTTTGTGTTTTGAATGATTACCATACTAGTTGGAGTTAGGTAAAATCACAGGGTAGTTTTTGATTTGCATCTCTCTGCTAATGACGTTGAACATTTTTTCATGGATTTCTTGGCCATTTGAATTTCTTATTTTGTGAAGTATCTATTTAGTTCACTTGCCTATTTTTTGATTGGATTGTTTTCCTAGAGCCGAGTTTCTTGAGTTCTCTGTATAGTCTAGATATTAGTCCTCTATTGGAGGAGTAGGTGGCAAAAATATTAGCCCATTCTGTTGGCTCTTAGTTAAGTTTCTTTATTTTTATACTTTTCCTTTTATTTTTTATTTTATTAATTTTAATTTTTTATATTTAATTTTTTATTGGTGCATTGTATTTATACATCATAATGGGGTAAAAAAAACTTGTGTAGGCATAAATGCACACATCACACAGCCAGCCCCCACCCAGTCCCCACCTCACTCCCTCCCCGACCCTCCCTCCCATGCTTGAATTAGTGGTTGACTTCGATATGAATAAGTACATCATATGCTTTAAAGCATTTCCCTCTCCCCACCTACAATCTGCACAGTTAGGTTTTCTTATTTGCTCCTCAATAGGATCTCTTTTTTTCACCTGTAGTTCCTCCTATGACCCCATTCACCCTAGCTTTCACATATTAGGGAAAGCATTTGATTCCTTACTTTTTGTGATTGACTAGTCTCACTTAGCATAAAGTCCTCAAGATACATCCATTTCCCTGAAAATACCGCAATTGTATTTTTTTTATGGCTGAATAAAATTCCATTGTGTACATATCCCACAGTTTTAGAATCCATTTATATGTTGATGAACATCTTGGCTCGTTCCATTGTTTGGCTATGGTGAATTGTGCAGCTATGAACATGGATATACAATCATTAGTTTGGTAGTTTGGTTTACTTTCTTTTGGGTAGATACCCAGAAGTGGTATTGCTGGATTGAATTGTAGATTTGTTCCCATTCTTTTGAGGATTCTCCATACTGTTTTCCAAAGTGGCTGCACTAATTTGCAATCCCACCAACAATGTTTTAGAGTTCCCACTTCTTCACATACTTTGCCAGCATTTGTTGTTGTTTGTGTTTTGAATGATTGCCATTCTACTTGGAGTTAGATGAAATCTCAGAGTAGTTTTGATTTGCATCTCTCTGATTGCCAATGATGTTGAACATTTTTTCATGCATTTATTGGCCATTTAAATTTCTTCTTAAGTGAAGTGTCTATTTAGTTCACTTGCCCATTTTTTGATTGGATGATTTATTTCACTATTTGTAGATAACAAGAGAGATAAACCACTAGACAACTTAACAAAAAAAGAGATAATAATCCAAATTATGAAGATAAGAGATAAAAGGGAGATATTACCACTGACAGTGTAGAAATCTAGAGAATTATCAGAAACTACTTTGCAAAACTATAGTCTAACAAAATGTAATATCTGGTAGAAATTGACAACTTTCTAGATAAATACAACCTTCCTAAACTGACTCAAGAAGATATAGAAAAGTTAAACCAACCAATAGTAACTAAAGCGATTGAAACAGCCATAAAGAGCCTGCCATCAAAGAAAAGTCCAGGACCAGATGGTTTCTCAAATGAATGTTATAAAGCTTTTATAGAAGAGCTAATGCTGATACTCTTCAATCTATTTCATAAAACTGAAAAAATCAGGATTCTCCCAAATACATTCTGTGAGGCCAACATCACATTAATACCAAAACCAAATAAAGACAACTCAAGGAAGAAAAACTACAGGCATATATCTCTGTTGAACTTGGATGCAAAACTGCTAAACAAAATACTAGCAACAACATGCATTAAAAATCACATCAAGAAAATCATACATCATGACCAGGTAGGGTTCATCCCAGAGATGCAAGGCTGATCCAACATACACAAATCAATCCATGTAATTCATCACATAAACAGAACTAAATACAAAAGTCATATGATCATTTCAATAGATGATGAAAAAGAGTTAGTTTGACAATATCCAACATCCATTTATGATAAAAGCACTGGAAAGAATAGGAATAGAGGGAATATAATTCAAATACTTTTATGAGATTTTTTTTTAATTTTGTTATGGCTTCTTTTTTCCAAATTAGGAGATGTCATGAGAATTCATTGGCAAATACATTGGTATATTTGAAACATACCAAATGACAAAAATCACAAATCATTTGCAAGAGTCTTAGAAACTAAAGCTTATTTAGTATTATGTTACTAAAGCTTTTAACATAGAGAGAACTAAGCTAAAAGTGACAATAATCTGGAAAAAATTCTGAATTTATTACAATTTCTGGGGTCAAATTCTGCTCTCAATAGAATCTTTCAAGTTTTCTTGTGGTTTATAGAACTATTGGAAATGAATTAGCTTACTTTTCTCAATGTGTGAGAACTTTAACATCTTTCCAGGAACCATGAGAAATTGTCAGGTGATTATACAATATATCTGTTTCCAATCCAACAATGTCAATGAGAATACAAATTTAGAAAGGGCATGGTTTAATTAAGATATAATTTTTTAAAAATTTAGAATTTTTTTCTATTTAATAATGTTCTATTTTGAGTGACAGGACATAGACATTCTTATCATCTGAAGTCTAATTACCCTATCTTTTTCTTAGATAATCCATTATTTGTAATTTCTGTGGCTTCTGGAGGTTTAGGCTTGTCTCTACATCTGCTCTAGCCAAAGAGTTCATGTTTTCATTGCTTGTGCAATCACTTACCTCAATGACACTCTGACTTCTAGGCTGGTTATCTTATCCAAGCACAAGTCCCCTGGATGGAAATGACCACAAAATATTTTCATGCAGACATCCCACTACCAAGTAAAGTTTACAAAACCCAATTTGATGGAGACTGCCTGTGGTCTATATTTGTGCCTGCCCTTCCTCTCCTTGGCCCTTGCATTTCCCATTTCCTGCTTCCCCCCATCATGCCTTCATCCCTTTCATTCAGTTCACAGTGCACCCTTGTGATTCACAGCATGGGTTTCTCTCTTTTTCTTGTTCCTTTGGGTCCATATTTGTACAGTGATCCTCATAACTATATCAAGCTGATAGTATTATGACCTGTCTCCTTGTTCTTTTTTTGTTTTATTTTTTGCCCTTAAAATCCAGGTTTATTTTTAATATTTATTTCCAGTAAAAAAATGACTATAAGGGGACTCCCAAACACTTATTCAACCATGAATAGAAGAATTTTGGATCATCTGTCAGAAAAATTTTATTATCATGGTGCATAAGGATCCAACACTTCTTTATTTTTGGTAAGCTAGCAATCGGGGTAATCCTGCCTCTTTCAGGAGATCCTCTGCCCTTTCCACCCTACATAGCCTGCTCTTTTAATGAATTATTCAAATCAATTTTTTATTTAAGATACTTTCTTACTTCATCTTAGAGAATTCTCTCCTGGCTGCTTGTTCTATTGATTATTTATTTATTTATTTACTTATTTATTATTTATTTTTGCTTTGACCAAAATGCTTGACACAAACAACTTAAAGGAAAGATTTACTTTGGTACATGGTTACAGAGCTTTCAGTTTATGGTCAGGCAACTCCATCTCTCTTGGCCTTTAATAAGGCAGAACATTAAGGCAAAAGGGTGTGGTGGAGGAGAGCTGCTCAGCTCATGGCAGCCAAGAAGAAGAGGGTGATAGAGGAGAGGGCTGGGGAGAAGATAACTCCTTCCAAGGCACATACCAGTGTCCTGCTTTCTTCAACTAGTTCCTATATTTCAGTAGTCCATCAATTGATCAATTTATTAATCCACTAATGAAGTCAGAACCCTCATGATCCAATCCCTTATCCAAAGCCCTATCTCCTGAAGACATAAGATTTTAAGGACATTCAAGATACAAACCATAACAGCACTCAACTCTATATCCATTTCCATTTTGACAGTGTACTCCCATGTATTGTTTTGTGTGTTTATATTTTGTCTCCCTCATGAGACCATGAGTTCCATAAGGGTTTGAGATATTATTTTCTGCTGCCTTTGTATCTTTTACAGAGCTAAGCATTTTCAAAACTTAACAAATACTTGAATAGTCAGTATTTACATATCAGCAAATATTAATCAAGTATACAAACTCCATGAAGGCAGGACTTATGCTTGTTCTGCCCCTGGTTTTGTATCCAGTGAGTAACATGGTACTTGGCATTGAGGTATCATTTATATGTACATTTGGTTGAGATAATGACTAAATAAGATCTAAGAGATAGAACTGCAAGTAACAGCAAAAAACAACTATGTCAGTTTTGGTACATAGAAAAGTACCTAAGAGAGAACCCCAAATCCAATGTCACATATCCATTGTTAAGAATAGAAGTCACAGTATTATATGTCAAAACACTGCTGTAGAAAGATGCAGCATGACAGTCAGAATACAGTAGTTTTCGTTTTATCCTTGGGGAATATGTTCAAAAACCCTCATTAGATGCCTGAAACCGTGGATAGTACTAAATAGTATATGTACTATGTTTCATGTCACACATGAATATCTATGATAAAGTTTACTTTATAAACTAGGCATAGCAAGAAATTAAAATAATGTGATAAAAGAGAACAATTATAACAATGTGCTATAATAAGTTTCTACTCTAGTGTCATTATAAGAAAAGTGTGTATTACTTGAATAGAGCATTGTACTTTTATATCAATAAATCTGATAGCTGAGAAAGCTACTAAATAAATAATGAATGGGTAGTATAGACAGCATTGATATGCTGGATTAAAAAATTGTTCATGTTCTGGGCAAAGCATAGAGAAATAGCACACCATGATAAAGAATTTGAGAGTTGTTTATCAAGAGATGATTTTTTTGTTTCCTGTCATTTTGAGTTATATTTTCTGTTTGATATGGTTGCTAATCCGGGAATTTGTCCCTTCTTTGGTTCTCATGTGTATTTCTTTTTTTCTCTTTGTACTTTACTTCTTTATGTATTTTCTTCAGTTCTAGCTCAGTAGTCATGAATTCTTAGAGTTTGGCTTGTCTTGAAAGGTTTTTATTTCTCTGTCAATTTTGAAAAATATCTTTGCAGCATCAGTTGAAAATTGTTTTATTTCAGGGTTAATATATAACCTGGTATTCTGACTTACATGATTTGAGTTGAGAAGTCTAGAGTAATTCTTATCTTTTTGTCCCCGGATGTTACCCTTTCTTTTGCTCTCAATGCATTAAAGATTCTCTTTTTGAACTCTATGTTAGTCATTTTGAGTATTATGTGGCACGAAGAAGTTCTTTGATCTTGTCTTATTGATATTCTAAATATCTCCTATATGTGGATGTCATTTTGTTTTTTATTTCTGGAAAAATCTCTACTAGTTCTTTGAAGAGGTTTCTAATGCCCTTAGTTTGTACTTCTTGACCTTCTTTAATTCCTAGTATCCTATATTTCTTGAATATTCTGGTAATGCTGTCATATTGTTTTTATATATACTTTGAACATTTTGAATGATCTGTTTTTTAAGATTGAGACTTCATTTTTCATGTGGTCTAGTCTTCCAGAAGTGGTTTATATTGAAGTTTTTGATTTATTTAATGTCTCTTTCATTTTACTCAAGCCCACTTTTTCATACTTACTTAAGACTTCAATTATTTTTTGATTATTTTCTTCATATCATGTATATTTTCTTTCACCTCATTTATAAAGTCTTTGATTATATTGAGAACAAAAATTCTGAGCCATGTGTAATCCCAGTATTTGAAAGCAGATTCAAGGCCAGCTTCAGCTACTTAGTAAAGCTCTCTGCAACTTAGTAAGATCATGTTTCAAAATAAATAATAAAAAATAGGGTTGAGGGTGTAGTTCAAAGGTAGAATGCCTTTGGGTTAAATTCCTAGTTCCACAAAAAAGAAAGAGAGGGATAGAGAGAGAAAGAAAGAAATACAGACAGACAGAAAGAAAAGAGAATGAAAGAAAGAAAGAAAAGTTGATTCTGAATTCTCCTTCTTGTGTTTTCTGCAGCTATGTTTTGGTGATCATCTCTATTTTGTATAGTTGTGAAGTTTATTGTTTCCTCATTGATCTTCATTCTCATGGTTTTAGGGTTCTTAAGGTTGTGTCTCTGTTTTCTTGGCATCCTCTTCTTTGTGTGAAAGCCCTATGTTTATTTGAGATATCTTTACAATGAGTACTGGAAATAAACATAACCAATTAGGTAAAAGACCTCTACAGTGATAATTATTAAAAAATAAGGAAATTGAAAATCTTAGAAAATGAAAATATCGCCGGGCGTGGTGGCGCACGCTTGTAATCCCCGCGCTTGGGAGGCAGAGACAGGAGGATCGCGCAGGTTCGAAGCCAGCCGCGCTGGCGTAAGAGACCCTGTTTCAAAAATATAAAATAGGTCTAGGAGTGTAGCCCGGAGGTAGAAGGGCTTCCAGGAACCCCAGTACCACCAAAAAAAAAAAAAAAAAGAAAATGAAAATATCTTTCATCCATTTGGATAGGCAGAATAAATATTATTAAAATGTCCATTCTACCAAAAGTGATCTGAAGATTCAATGAAATATTTGTAAAAATAACAATATAATTCTTTATAGAGATAGAAAAAAAATTAGTCCTAATTTGTATATGTAAAAACAAAAGACTTAAAATAACCAAATAAATTCTTATCTATAAGAACCATGCAGTGGACATCACAATACCTGACTTCAAACTATACACCAGAGCTATGGTAATTAAAACAGCATGGTATCAGCACAAAAATAATTGGTACAGAGACCAATGGAGCATAATAGAAGATACAGAAAAAAAATCTACACACTTATAGCAAATTGATTTCTGACAAAGCTGTCAAAATTATACATTTGAGAAAAGACATCCTTTTTTAACATTTGTCCATTTGTAGACAAATTAAATTAAATTCCAACTTTTCACCCTGCATGAACCAATTCAAGATGGATAAACATCATAGAATTTAAAGCAAAGGCTTTGAAATCAATAGAGGAGGGCATAGGTCCAACACTCTAACACAGAGCCATGTGTAGAAACTTTCTCAATAAGATCTTCAAGGTACAAAAAATTAAAACAAAGATTAATAGTGAGATTGCTTTAAATTAAAGGAATTCTGTGCAGCCAAGGAAACCATCAAGAACCTTAATAGAGAGTCAAAAGAATGGAATAAGATCTGTACTAGCTAACTGCTCTGATAAGAGGACTAATATATAGAATATACAAGGAACTTAAGAAATAGCACTAAAGAAAAAATGATCAAGAAATATGCAAGTGAACTAAATAATAAGCCCTTCACAAAAGAAGAGATATACATGGCCAGTAAATATATTAAAAATGTTTAATGTCATTTGCAATAGGGAGATGTAAATCAAACCTGCAGTGAGCTTTTATCTAACCCCATTTAGAATGACAATCATCAAGAAATGAAACAACAAAAAATTATGGCAAGGATATGGATAAATAGGAAATATTATACATTGTTGATTTTTCAAATTATTGGATGAATATCAGTGTGGACATGTCTCAGAAAACTGTGAATGGATCTGCTATATAATTCAGCTATACCATTTCTGAGTATTCTTCCCAAAGGATTAAACTCAGAATATTGCAGTGATACATGCTTATCCATGTTTATTGTAGCAAATTAACAGTAGCCAAATTATGAAACCAAGCTAGGTGTCTATCAACAGATGAATGGATTACAATATTTGGGATATACACACAATGGAATTTCATTCAGCAGTAATAAATAAATTAAGTTATTTGTGGGAAAATGTATGGACCTGGAGAACATTATGTTAAGATTAGCTTGTCATAGAAAGTGAAGAGTCATATGTTTTTTCTTATATGCAGAAGCTAGGGAGTAATGAAGATACAAGAGGGACTTTAAGTAATGTAGGAGAAATCCCTGTGGAGTGAGGGAGGTGGTCTAGTGGAGGGTGGTGGTGGTTGGGGGGAAAGAGAGAATTAATAAAGGAAATACTTCTATTCAAGTTATGTATGTATGTGAGAATGCCAGTGTAGGAATATCATGCATGGTGAAGGGGAAGAAGTGGGGAGGCAGCTGGGGGAATGCTTACCAAGTGCTTGTGCATGTGTGTGTGTCCTTATCACTCTTAACTACTTTATGATGTGAGATTAAAATGCACCAATAGAAAAATGGCGACTGAGGGACACAGCACCTCTCAGTAGCTGAAGTAAATAAAGTTTAAATACTGAGAAAGCAGTGTCTAAATCAACAAAATAAATACATACCAGGAACCAAAACACATCCTGGTACCTCGGCGGAACCCTGAACTTGAAGAAGAAGAACAAAGATCGGACACGGGACCTGCTGCAGATACAATCGGACCGCTGCGGAAGGCTGAGCCGCGGGCTGCTTTAGCAGCTGTCCAAGGAGCTGCCTGCCCGATATTACCACAGCAAGATAATCCGGGAATAAAAACGAACTTAGGACCGCATCCTAAGCAGCGAGCAGCACCCACCAGAACTCTGTCTGCCCACCAGCGACCGGATCACATCGGCATAGAGATTCACACGGATTCCTGCACCAAGACAGGTACCTGAGGGCGCCCTGGTAAACTGGGGTCCTAGCATGTGCGCAGTCTCAACCCCCCACCACGGGCTCAAGCCTCAGAGCACTCTCCTCGCGCATCCTGCCTGTCCCCTACTAGTAATCAGTGCCTGTACACTGCCCCATTAAATTGGAGCCTGCTTCTGTGGCTAACCCCTGCCACCTTGCCAGAGCCTACCCTCCAGGCTGCAAAAGCCCTGGGAGACCCGGAAATCTCCTTGGGGCACCCCCAGCCTCTACGTCCCGCGGGAGGCAGAGACCATTGCTGGACACTGCACACTGGACCCTTGAGCACCTACCCTGCACCCCTGGCCCACTGCTGGGTATTCCCAACCTCCTGGTAGCCAGATGCTTAGTTCTAAGTGAGAACACAGCTCAATACACCTTGGAAGAACATACCAGCAGCAATAGACAGCTGCACCCACTCTCACTAGGGTCCAGTATTAACAGTGCATCCAGCCTGCACTCTTGGAATAGGCAGAGCTCTGGCAGTAAGTGTGGGCACCCAGGAACCAGCATTCATTTGCCCAGGGTACATCTTGGGACCACACCGGCCAGCCCAGCTAGAATTTCCAGAGACACAAGAAAATCCATCGGGCCACAAAATCTGCTCAGGACCTCAGGGGGAAGTTCCAATTACACTTTAGTCACTCTCCACCCCTGCTGTAGGGAAGCACAGGCTGGAGGCGAGGGTGGTGAGTGCAGATGTGCTGACCACAGGTTAGAATTTCGCAGAATCTGTGAACTGTACAGAATCAAATAACAGTGAAACCAGACACCCGGACACATAAACCTAAAGCAGCTAAAGGAGAAAAAGGTGTCCAAACACCCAGAGTGACTTAAGAAGATAAAAATAGAGTACAAAGAAAACTAAGAGACATTGGATGGTATTCTGAAAGCTACCAAGCAATCAGATACGCACATATTATATGGACCTGACCCCATATGCATAAATAAGGAGGACTGTTTGTTTTACTTTTAATGTGGACATTATGTTTTATTTTGCTTTTATAGTGCTTTTGTTTTAGTATGGTTATTGCTGTTTTATTTTTTTTTCTTTTTTTTTTCTTCTTTTAATCCAAACTTCTCTTACTTTAACTTGTTGTTTTTTATATATATACATTGGATAGTTTGCCTTATTTTTTTTTATTTCACACGGCTGCTAGTTCCTTTTATTTTATTCCTCTTCCTTTTTCCTCTTTCTTCCTCTTTCCTTCCTTTTCTTTCATTCTCCTCCTTTGATTGGTTTACCTTCCTTTTTCTTGGATTACATAATAGTCTTGGTATCTTGTGGGGATTCTTTTTTTTTTTTTTTTAATGTCTGTCTGCTCCTACCAGCATCCCTATTTACAAACCTTCCCACACTAACCTACATACTTTTCTCCCCCAAAACTTTTCCCCATAATATACCTCATGGTTTAAAACTCAAAGTATTTCTTATATCCATAACTACTCTACTAACAACAAGAGTCCTAGTAGTTAACTCTCTCTCATTCCTAGCAAGTTATTACCTTATCATACTTAAAGTCTTTCTCAACCTAACATATCCTCTACCTAATCTGACCCCTTTACCAATCACCCCAGCTCCTTACACATCACCCGCCCTCAACGCTGGAAAGGCTCTGCTGACTTGCCGATACCCCTAAACTCCTAATATTAAGATTTGACTAAACACATCACTCACGAACGATGGGTAGAAATCAGAAAAACAGGACAGAGAACACTATAAATATGAGAACCAGGAGTTATGAAGAGACAGCAGAAATCACGAATACTGACCTACTAGAAATGCAAGAAGGGGAGTTCAGAATCTTGTTGTTCAATATGATGAAAGGTTTTAAAACAAGTATAGAGGAGGTTAAAGGTGAAATAGAAACACTAAAAAAGAATCAGAAAGAGGTCTGGAATGAAATGAAAGAGGCAATAAGTGAAATGAAGACAGCAATAGAAAGAAACTCTGGAAGATTAGATGAAATGGAAAACAGAATATCAATATTAGAAGACAGTACATCCCAAACCGAAAACACAGTCAGCGATATACAGAAATCTTTACAGCAACAAAACCTAAACATCCAGCAATTATGGGATAATATGAAGCGCCCTAATTTACGGATAATAGGCATTGAGGAAGGGATAGAGGTACAGACCAAGGGCATATGTAATATCTTCAAGGAAATAATCTCAGAGAATTTTCCAAATATGGAAAGAGACTTGAATCTTCAAGTACAGGAGGCATACAGAACTCCACTGAGACAGGACCAAAGAAAAACCACTCCACGCCACATAATAACCAAACTGACCAGCATAGAGGCCAAGGAAGGAATCTTAAAAGCAGTGAGAACAAAAGGACAGGTGACATATAGAGGCAAAACAATAAGAATCACCCCAGACTATACAACCCAGGTCAGGAATGCTAGGAGAGACTGGTACGACGTGATTCAGACCCTGGAAGAAAATAACTTCCAGCCCAAACTAATCTATCCAGCAAAACTACTATTCAAGATCAATGGGGAAGTCAAAGTCTTTCAGGATAAACAGAATCTCAAAAAATTCATGAATTCAAAGCCAACACTAGAGAAAATTCTTAAAGAAATAAATCATAAGGAAGAAAAAAGAAGCAGACTCCAGAATCAGAGAAGAGAGGAAGTTAATAAGTGAGACATTTAAGTAAAGAAGAAAGATCACAACACCCAAGAGTAGACAGAACACAAAATGGCAGAAAACAAAAAGCATATTTCAATAATATCACTTAATGTCAAAGGACTTAACTCACCAATCAAAAGACATAGACTGGCAATGTGGATTAGGAAACATAATCCAAACATATGCTGTCTGCAAGAAACTCACCTCACAGCCAAAGACATTCACAGGCTGAAGGTGAAAGGATGGAAAAAGATATACCATGCCACCAGTGACTGAAAAAGAGCAGGGGTAGCAACCCTGATATCCAACAAAACAGACTTTAAAATAAAACACATCAAAAGAGACAAATCAGGGCACTTCCTTTTATTAAAAGGAACAATACACCAAGAAGATATAATGATAGTAAATATTTATGCCCCAAATGTGGGTGCAACCACATTTGTAAAACAAACCCTTCTGGACATAAGATCCCAAGTAGCCCCAAATACAATAATTCTGGGAGACTTTAATACGCCTCTCACACCACTGGATCGATCTTCGAGGCAAAAGATGAGTAAAGATGCTTTAGAACTAAAGGAAACCATAAACCAAATGGACCTAATAGACGTTTTCAGAGTATTTCAACCAGGAACTACAGAATACACTTTCTTCTCAGCAGCCCATGGAACCTTCTCCAAAATAGATCACATCCTGGGACACAAAGAAAATACCAGCAAATTCAAAAAATGTAATATAATCCCATGCATCTTTTCAGACCACAATGGAATAAAAGTAGAAATCAACAACAGGAAACTCGAAAGAAAGTATTCAAATTCATGGAGAATGAATGATACACTACTAAATGACGAATGGGTAAGAGCAGAAATTAGGGAAGAAATAAAGAAATTTATGGAAACAAACGAAAACAGAGACACAACCTACCAAAACCTATGGGACACCATGAAGGCAGTACTAAGAGGAAAGTTTATCGCATTGAGTGCCCACATAAAAAGGATGGAGAACCACCAAGTAAAGAACCTAATGACACAACTCAAGGATCTAGAAATTCTGCAACAATCCATTCCCAAAGCCAGCAGAAGACGAGAAATCATCAAAATTAGAGCAGAAATAAATGAAATAGAGAACAAAAAAACAATTCAAAGAATCAATAAAACAAAAAGTTGGTTCTTTGAAAAGATTAATAGAATTGATAAACCCCTGGCCAACCTAACCAAAAGAAAAAGAGAATCAACTCAAATTACCAAAATTAGAAATGAAAAAGGAGATATCACCACTGATAGTGAAGAAATTCAAAATATTATCAGAAACTACTTTAAAAATTTATACTCCAATAGATTTGAAAACCTGGATGAAATTGACAGATTTCTAAACACAGTTAACCTTCCTACACTCAACCAAGAGGACATAGCAAGCCTAAACCAACCAATAACAACCAAAGAAATAGAAACGGCAATAAAAATTCTTCCACCAAAGAAAAGCCCAGGCCCAGATGGGTTCCCAGCTGAATTCTACAAAACCTTCAGTGAACAACTAATATCAATACTTCATAACACATTCCGGGAAATTGAAAGAGATGGAACTCTTCCAAATTCCTTCTATGAGGCCAGTATCACATTAATCCCCAAACCAAATAAAGATACCTCAAGAAAGGAAAACTACAGACCAATATCCTTAATGAACATAGATGCAAAAATTCTAAACAAAATACTAGCTATACGCATTCAAAACTATATCAAGAGAATAATTCATCACGACCAAGTCGGTTTCATCCCAGAAAAACAAGGCTGGTTCAACATACGCAAATCAATACATGTTATTCACCACATAAATAGAACCAAGAACAAAAACCACATCATCATAGCAATAGATGCTGAAAAAGCATTCGACAAAATCCAACACCCATTTATGTTAAAAACACTGCAAAAAATTGGGATAGAAGGAAAGTACTTCAACATCATCAAGGCAATATACTGCAAACCCAAAGCCAACATTATATTGAATGGGGAAAAACTGCAAGAATTTCCGCTACAGTCAGGAACAAGACAAGGATGCCCACTTTCACCTCTCCTTTTCAATATAGTCCTTGAGACTCTTGCTGCAGCAATCAGACAAGAGAAGGAAATCAAAGGAATCCACATAGGAAGAGAGGAAGTGAAATTATCCTTATTCGCAGATGACATGATCCTTTATCTGGAAGACCCAAAGAACTCAACCAAAAGACTTCTGGAGCTGATCGACAAATTCGGCAAAGTCGCAGGTTACAAAATCAACCTAAAGAAATCAGTGGCCTTTCTTTATGCCAACAACGAATCCACAATGAAGGAAACAAAAACAACAATTCCATTCACTATAACCTCAAAACCAATAAAATACCTAGGAATAAACCTAACCCAAGATGTAAAAGACCTCTACAACAAAAACTATAAAACATTAAAGAAAGAAATAGAAGAAGACCTTGGAAGATGGAAAGATCTCCCGTGCTCATGGATAGGCAGAATAAATATCATCAAAATGGCCATTCTGCCAAAACTGATCTATAGGTTCAATGCAATTCCCATTAAAATACCAGTGACATTCTTCAGAGACCTAGAAAAATCAATCATGAACTTCATATGGAGAAAGAAAAGACCTAGAATAGCCAAAGCAATTCTCAATAACAAGAAACACGCAGGAGGCATTACAATCCCAGACTTCAAACTATACTATAGAGCAATAGTAGTAAAAACAGCATGGTACTGGCACAAAAACAGATATACTGACCAGTGGATTAGAATAGAAGATACAGAAACAAACCCACACATCTTTAGTCAATTAATCTTTGACAAAGGGGCCAAACACATACGCTGGAGAAAAGACAGCCTTTTCAACAAGTGGTGCTGGGAGAACTGGCTAACCATTTGTAAAAAGATGAATCTAAACCCCTATATCTCACTTAACACAGGAATCAACTCAAGATGGATCAAAGACTTAGAAATTAGACCTGAGACGGTGAAGTTAGTAGAGGAGAACATAGGTTCAACACTACAACATATTGGCACAGGCAGTAACTTTCTCAACAAAACCTCCAAAGCTCAGGAAATTAAAGCAAGAATAAACAAGTGGGATAACATTAAACTAAAAAGTTTCTTCTCATCAAAGGAAACTATCAATAACCTAAAGAGGAAGCCTACAGAATGGGAAAGGATCTTTACCAGCCACCATTCTGATAGGGGGCTAATATCCAGAGTATACAAAGAGCTCAAAAGGCTCTACACCAACAAAACAAACAACCCAATCAAGAAATGGGCAAATGAACTAAATAGACACTTCACAAAAGAAGAGATACAAAGGGCTAATAGATACATGAAAAGATGTTCTTCATCACTGGCCATCAGGGAGATGCAAATCAAAACTACACTGAGATTCCATCTAACCCCAATCAGAGTAGCAAGCATAAAGAAATCAAACAACAACAAATGCTGGCGAGGATGTGGGGAAAGAGGAACTCTTTTACACTGTTGGTGGGAGTGCAAACTAGTTCAGCCACTATGGAGATCTGTGTGGAGATTCCTAAGAAAGGTGGGAATAGATCCACCATATGATCCAGCTATACCACTCCTGGGTATCTTTCCAAAAGGGTTGAATTCAGAGAAATACAGCAACATATGCATACCTATGTTCATAGCAGCACAATTTGTAATAGCCAAAATATGGATCCAACCCAGATCACCATCAACAGATGAATGGATAGCAAAACTGTGGGAAATACACACAATGGAATTCTATTCAGCCATAAAGAAGAACAAAATTATATCATTTGCAAGAAGATGGAAAGCCCTGGAAAGCATCATGTTAAGTGAGATCAGCCAAGCACAGAAGGAGAAGATACACATGTTTCCTCTAATATGCCCAAACTAGAAAACACAAAGGATACCAGTAGGACCCCAGATATTAGAGGGGAAATACTAGCTAAGTTTTAATGGAAAGATAGGAGAGGAGAAAGGCCGATCTTGATTAAGGAGCATCTTCACCTGAACATGTGTAAAATTATGAATAAGACATGGTTAACCTGGCCAACCATTGGTGGGGGGGGGAGAGAAAACGGGGGCGGGGGGGAGAGGGCACCAAATATAGTGTAAATGTATACTATTTATGTTCAATAAAAAAAATTGTTAAAAAAAATAAAGATGAATGTTTGGCAGACAGAGAAAAAAAAATGCACCAATAAAATTATTTAACAAATAAAGAAGAATTGTCAAGCCGGGTGTGGTAGTGCACGGTTGTAATCTCAGCATTTGGGAGGCTGAGACCAGAGGATCGCAGTTGGCAGATAGCCCCAGCTACTTAGTGAGGCCCTTTGCAACTCAGTGAGACCTGGTTTCAAAATAAAGAATAAAAAATAGTTCAGGGGGCATAGCTCAGAAGTTGAATGCCCCTGGGTTCCATCCCCATTACTGCAAAAAAAATTGATTTTTCATGGAGTTTTCCATTTAATAATTTTAGACCACTCTTGTAACAAAAACAAAGAGAAAGTATAAAGGCAGCTGGTGAGGAACTACTATACAAGCCCTTGTTGAACCCTCAGAACTTTTGATATTTCTTTGCCCTTTGGTCCGTTCTACCATAGAGGACATGGTATCAGGAATCAAGGATGTCCAGTATTTTCAGGTAGAGAAAAAGCAAGGGTAGGGGTGGGCTGGTGAGCCATTCATACCACCAGTTAGAGAGCAGAGCAGATCAAAGATTGGTGTTCATTATTTCTCCATATATTCTTAGTGAAGATGATGTTTTATTTTTCATATTAATTGTAAGGTTGGGTCCCCATGTGAGATGCTATGATTTTACACTTTATTTCACTCTAGCATTTGTTGCAATTACAATATGATGACCTTTTTTATGTATTTCTTTAATATCTGTCACTCATGTGAAGTGGAAAAATCTAAGAATTAAACCCAGAATGTCAGGTATTTGTGGGGAGCCCTTAAGGCTTTCCCCTGAAAGTATTTCTGACTCAGCTGACTATCCTTCACCCAGAGTCAACAAGGTTTGGGGTCATGGAAAGTTCAGAGTAAAAGGTCTGGGAGAAGATCAGGTGGTGATAGCAGAGGGTACTGATAAACCTACCTGTAATGTATGTGGTTTGTATTGGTCTGTATTGTATTCTGGTGGTGGTAGCATATTCTGGTGGTGGAGGATATTGATTGAACTGTAACTGTATAAATACCTCTAGAAAAACAAACCCAACATCAGCGCAATAGAGAACACTGACCCAGGAGTAGTCGTCGACCATTAGCGATATTGACCCAGGAGCAGGGGTCGGCCAGTAGAGACAGTAGGCTGGCAGCCCCCCACATTAGAATAAATTAAATATTCTGAGAATCAAATTCTTAGAGTTGAATTCTTCATCCTCACGCCTCTCTTCAGATCCCATACTTTTGCTGGCTGGCTCTGGCAGGTATCCAATATATATATTTTAAATGAATTAATAAATAATTCTAGGTCCATGATTAAATGTGTGTGTATATGTGTACATATACATGAGAGAGAGAAGAAGAGAGAGACTGAACTTCAAGATAGATGTGAAGACTTTAATGTAAAGGTCTCAGAGAAAAATGATGAAACCACTAAGGGAATGGAAATAAGCATTAAAAGAAAAAATATCAGAGTTGACATTGTAAAATAAGAGATAATGATGTTATAGAATAAGGCAGCTCTGTGAAGTGAAAGTACCAACTTCTAGCTGTCTGGTTTCATTTGTATCTGTAAGAGGTGGGTGATGGCAGCTTTTCCTTATATTAGGGTTAATTGGGGTTGTGTATGTGAACACTGAACCTAGTGTCTAGTTGCTACACAAGAAATTGCTCACCCTCTTGACAATTTTCTTTTAATTCATGAACTCATAGGCTCTTCCTTTTTGAGAGAAGATACTGAAATAAAATTTCGAAAAACAAAGGAGCAACATCTCTAAAACACAGTATAAAAGACTGGATCACTCTTGTTAAGAAACCATTCCTACCCTTGCAAAAAGAAGCTAGGAAAAGTTCCCTCTGATGTTATCTCATTTTAAATGCTACATTTATATAAGTATATATTGTGTTTATACACTATATGTATATATGAATATACACTATATATCATACTGTATTCATCTATATATTTTAAAGATAGAGTTCTTGACATCATTATGAAAATAAGTAAAAAAAGAAATTTTGTAATACAAATTAAAGGTTATATTGTTCTCCTTTTTCTTATTGCAGTAACTGCATCAAAATAAATACAAGAATAGTTTTTTTCTGTCACCTTGGTATTACACAATTTTGATAAATTAAAAATTTCTCTTCATTTACCAAGGGTTGCAGTTACATTTTTATAATAAACACCAAGCCAAGTTCTGCTGAGCTCTACCTCTATGCTAAGTATTTTTTTTTTACTTACATACTGGGCAAAAATAACTTGTAAAAGAGTTCTTTCATGACCCTAGTGTGTAGCATGGTGGCATGAAACATCTGTAATTCCTAACTTGCCACCTTGTGATGGAAAAGCTGATAGAATTGACTCGATCTTGGGATGAGATCTTTTGCAAAATATGCATGCAGATCTCTCTCTTGAAATTAAAATTGTTTAAAAAAACTTTGAAATTAAAAACAGATTAAGAAAATCATTTATATCAGGCAAAAGTTTTTTTTTTTTTATCTGAGGTCTCACATGGAGATCCATTGTGCTATCAAAAGACAAATGAGTAGGCCGGGCGTGGTGGCGCACGCTTGTAATCCCCGCGTTTGGGAGGCGGAGACAGGAGGATCGCGCAGGTTCGAAGCCAGCCACGCTGGCGTAAGAGACCCTGTTTCAAAAATATAAAATAGGTCTGGGAGTGTAGCCCGGAGGTAGAAGGGCTTCCAGGAACCCCAGTACCACCAAAAGAAAGAAAAAAAAAAAAGACAAATGACTAAAAGTAACACAAGACAGACAAGAGCAAAAGTTGTAGAATAAACCATTTACCCCAACCCCCACCACCCATGTATCTCTTCCCTCCCTGTCTCTCTGTCTTTCTCTCTATCTTTGTACTGGAGATTAAACTCAGGGGCATTCTACTTATGAGCTACACCCAGCCCTTATTATTATTATTTTTATCTCTAAAACAGGGTCTCACTAAGTTACTGATAGTCTTGCTAAATTACTGAGCCTGGCCTCAAACCTGTAATCCTCTTGTCTCAGTCTCCCAAGTACTGGAATTACAGGCAAGTACCACTACTCCCTTTTGAACCATTTACTTCTTAACAGGTTCTTTTAGATTGTGCTATTTAACAATGAGGGAAGTATTAATAAAACTTATTGGACACTCAACATGTGCCAGGAATTTTGCATGTAACTTGATCCTTGCCACATCCCTGTGAGGTACAATACACCAAAACAATTCGTATTCCTCTATTATAGTTGAACAGACCGAGGCACTGAGCATTGAGGAACCATGCCAGTAAGTGGCTGAGCCAGGGCCAGTCCAGGGAAATGGATTCCCAATCCACTAGCTTAACCAGGGACAATGGTGCTATTGTTGGCTGATCTCCATAACAGTCAGAACCTGTCCTTGGAACAATGGACCGCAGTGGACTGATTATATATGACTGAGTGATATTTTATGATCCAAAGGGTTGATATGTTTTTATTTACTTCTTTTTTGTGTGTGGCACTGGGGTTCCTGGAAGCCCTTCTACCTCAGGGCTACACTCCCAGACCTATTTTGTATTTTTTTAGAATTTGGAAACAGGGTCTCTTAAGCCAGCAAGGCTGGCTTCGAACCAGCGTGATCCTCCTGTCTCTGCCTCCCAAGCGTGGGGATTACATGCGTGCGCCACCACGCCCGGCCCTGTTTTTATTTACTTCTGATGGAAAAACGGGTGTATGTATTTTTATTAAACAACAAAGAAGTTTAACCTTCATCAAGATTTTCGTACCTGATATGGCTCATATGATAATTTTATTTGTATTTTTACCTGTCATTGACCTACCACTGCAACATCTGGCTTTCCTTAATGAAAAGTAGGGCCTCATAATTAACTGTCTTCACTCTTTTCCCAGAGCTATCTGCATCTGCTGTATTCTGTAAACGGAATTTCCAAAGCGGCCCCTCCTGACATGAAAATGAGGTTTTCTAACAATTGTTTCACATAAAAAAGGGGTGAAGGCTATAAGAATCTAGTCCTAAGTATTTAAAGAATCATGACTGTAAGTAACAAATAGACTAGTCTTATTTAGGTAAAGTCCCTGAATCTAACAGTAATTTATCAGTTGGAATTAATTTCCTTTTCTGATATCTCCAAGCAGTTGGCACTGCTGAGCATCCTGTGAGAGTGTGTTTGAGTGTATGGGGCATCTAATGGAAGTCAGGGGAACCTTAGAGAAGGAGGCTTGTCAAAGCTAGAATGTGGGAGGAGTGATGTGTTTTAGGCAGAGAGGGAACAGGAACAAAAGGACAGAGATGTGGGTGGAAATCAAAGAGGATGAAGAAGGCTGGGATGCCAAGGAGGAGAGGCACAGTGGCTGGCCAGATAGGTGGGAGGCAGATCTGAAGAAATCTTGTACATTATGCAAAGGAGTCTAATTTTGTTTAGAAACAAGAGGGAGCCATGAGAAGATGCTAAGCAGAGTAGTAGTTGATTTTAGAAAGCTCTTTGGAAGCATGGAAGTAGTTGGATTGGAGAGATGCAAGAATGGAGACAGAAAGGATTAGTGAGGAAGCTACTGGGATGATAAGAAAGAATGTGGACTTGAATTGAGGAAGATGGGTAGATGTAAGGGGGCTTTATGAGTTTACTCTGTGGTATGGCGACTGTGAAGACAGAGAGGTCAAAGGTGACTACTAGGCTTCTGACTTTGATATCTGCATGAGATAGAATTTTATCTGCTTGCCTGCTAACATCAAAGAATGAAGGATGATGGATAATGCTGCCAAGAAAAGATAGATTGACTATCAATGCCTCAATATTTTAAAGATGTTAAAAATAAAAAGAATAAAAGACAGATGGAGGCTTTTTGATGACATAGGCCTTGGAGAGGGAAGAGGTCATGAGATGCTCATGGTAGAAGTACTGCCTTCCACTGAGGTAGAAGAATTGAGGGTCAAGAGATGCAGAAAAAGATACAGATAAGTCTGTGTTGGCTCAGTGGATGGAGTGGCAGTGCTTGTGGAGTTGAGAAATTTTTAAACCTTTCTGAGGGGTAAAGGGCAAGGTTTAGGATGAGCCTGAGAGCTGAGGCAATAAGAGGCTGAAGGAAGTTGGGAAGGCTTAATCTTCTGTGAACAAAAGAAGGAGATGTTGCCTAGGAAACAGCAAAGGGGTGGTGGGAAGTGAGTGGCTTTGAAAGTGCTGGATGAAACTATAAACTAGTACTGGTCCCAGTTTGCCCAGTGTGTGATGCATAACCTCACCCTATGTTGTATTATAAAACTACTCCTGAGACCACAGTGATGGCAGCGACCCTGTCTCATGAAACCTTAGGGATCTTTCAGCATTCAAAGGAGGGCATGATTCATGTTAGATGCTCAATTTATTTTTTGTTGACTTGAAATTTGTGTAGCTATAAAGCAGCAGACATGAAATCTTATTAGGAAACTGAACTTTTTGCTAGATTCTTTTTTTTTTTTTGTCAAGCGCATTAAATGGCAGTGCCTTGGAGAACACTAAAAGTAGAACAGTCAATATTTTAGGATGATTCTCCCAGGAGTGACTGTTCTCTGTGTGAACAGGTGTATCTGAAAAGACCAATTTGCTGCCAATAGTCACTTTCCCAGTGCAGACTTGGGTTTTAATGATTTAAGGCAAGGAGAGCACCTGGTATTGTTTACAGTGCTCTTTCTTCACAAAGTGACAATCTGAAAGAATCTGTGCTGGGGTTTCAGGGAGAAAAGTGAAGGAAATTGAAAAAAGTGATGAAAAGGGATAATGAAGGAGAAGAATGAACTGAGGCCAACTATCAGTTGAAAGCTGTTGATTGACACTTGAGATTTGCTATCAGGCAAAGAACAGACTTGAAGGAAAATTAAGGTCCATCTTGGTTCTGACTTTTAGCTCAACTTGATTATATGACCCTCAATTGTGATCATTGATCAATTTTCCGAGACTCAAGTTCTTTGTTTTAAAAGGGAAGTCATACTCCAAATAATTTTTAAAAGTAAACATTCTGTGTATTTTCTAGCATTCTACAAGCATGTTCATTATTATTGTCATAGGCTACAGATAAGAACCTTTACCTAAAGAAAACTTAAATCACATGCATGACATTTTTATATTTTTGCCCTTGCTCATCCCACTCCTAGGTTTTGTCTGTCTCTTTTAATCACTTCATAATTTTATCTCTAGAAAAATCCTTACATACAAGTCTAATTTAGCATTAACTTCCTGAGCTATCTGTTGCTGTTTATGATCATCCTTTCAATCATGCAATTTAATAAATACTTATTGACTTACTATCATGTATCAAACTCTATGATGGGTACAGAAAATACAGTGGTGAGGTCCAATGAGAGAGAGATAGACATAACAGATTCTGCTCAAATAGATGCTAAATGTTCATATTAAAGTGTTAACAGAAACAGAAAAGAGGTTGATTTTCCCATCAGGGTAGTTTCTCTCATTTAGATTGGATTGCTCTCAAAGGTGCATATACTGACAGTGTGTTCCTCTGTGTAATGGTGTTGAGAAAGAAAAACCCTTAAAGTTAGGGCCCAATGAAAAGTAATTGGGTCATGAAAGTCACACTCCCATAAATAAAAGGATTAATGCTCTTAAAAGTGACTCTGGTCTCTTAGGAGTGGACCAGTTCTTGCAAGAGGAGGTTGTTAGTAGGCCGCTTACTTGCTCACACATGTTTCCTTTACCACATGGACATTTCCTTTTCTGCTTCACCACATGAAGCCAGAAAGACCCTTAGTTGATATCAAAATCATGCTGCATTATTTTCCCAGCAACCAGAAACAGGAACCAAATAGACCCTTTTTTTTTTGGTAGTACTGGGATTCCTGGAAACCCTTCTACCTCTGGTCTACACTGCCAGGCCTATTCTGTACTTTTTTATTTGGAAACAGGGTCTCTTAAGCCAGCACGGCTGGCTTCGAACCTGCACAATCCTCTTGTCTCCACCTCCCAAGTGCTGGGATTACAAGTGTGCGTTACCACACCCGGCTAGACCTCTTTTCTTAATATATAACTAAGCCTCAGGCATTTTGTTATAGCAACACAAAACAGACTAAAACAGTAGTTTAGAGATAGCTTCCTGGGGGAGGGGAAATGGTATTTAACTTTGGCCATGAAGAATGAGTAAAGAATGAGTATTAGTGAAACAATTTTACCAGATAGAAAAGCAAGAAAATATATTTTCATTAGAAGCACATCTTGAGCAAAGGCACAGAATGATGAAACAGTGTGTGTGTGTGTGTGGGGGGGGAAGTAGCCTGTGAATTCTTTAATGACAAATTCTTACTAGAAGGATAAAAATATCAAACATAAGAGCCTGAAAAATAGTTAATTCTAGTGCTTTTGGAGGATTATAGCTACCAAAGACTCTGGAACTATAATATATCAGGGTAATGATAATCCTTGTCATCAGGAGCAGCACTCTGGGGAGTGGACTAAGTCCACTATTTTGTAGAAGGGCCCAAGGATAGCTAAGTATGTGGTGTGATTTAGGAGAAAAGGTAGCAAAGGAGCATGTGAGCTGGTGTTTTACACACACACACACACACATACACACACACACACACACACCATTTGAGATGCTCAGCTACCTATCATGTTCATGGAAACCAACCACTTCTCCCTGAGAAGTGTATAGTTATAGCTTGTTCAGAAGAGCCACAGGTGACGCTGACTCCATTACTCATTTTATGTGGATACATGCCCAAATTATTTCACCTCTGTGAACGTCAGTTAGCTCATGTGTCTATGGGATGGTAGTAAAGACTCACAGTTACACATGAAAAGTCATCTCTAAGATGCCTTGCACTTACAGTGTGCTCAGTTAATAGCGCTCATGTTACCCTTGTCTTAATTCTATCCCCCTTTTTTTCTACATTTTATGATGATTGTTTAAGATGGCAAATTTCATCCCCACCATTCGAACTGAATTTTAAATACCACTCTTTCCATGCAATTGGCCTTGCCAGAGACAGAAATCTGGAACAGGAATTGATGTGGGTAATAATTTTCTTGTGAGAAGAGAGAACAGTTATGCTTTGCCTATTTTATAGGTGCTGACACCGAGGCATCAACTTTGGATATTCCCCAAGAAATTCAAACTCTGAGCTAAAACTATAATTAAATGCCTTCACCTCTGAGCCTGTAGACTCAGTCATTTGCTTCTGCAGTCTTGTCCATGCAACCATATGTCAACAGAATGCTGAGAGGAACAACACTCATAAAAGCTTTGTCTGTGTGCCATACCTAGCATTTCACAAAGAACGAGTCCTTCAGAGAAATCCAATCTGAAAAGAGCAAGAGCAAAAACAAAAGATCGTAATTTAATCATATCAAACCAGTTAGGTGATATTAAAAGAAACATAATTAATATTCGTGCTTCTAAAGTTGTATGTTTTTGCAGATCAAAGTAAGACTCAGTCCTCTGGACTCATGTTGATGCTGTTGCTATTAGAGTGGGAGCAAGCACTGAAGCTACTGGATGTTGAATAGCTTCCCTCAAAATTTATTGTGCCATTTATGTATTTGAAAATCTGACTTATAAAAGGAATGATATATGTCTCAGTTATGCATGGCCTTATATAAGATCTTTCATCATGGGAATTTATTAATATTCTTCAGGCAATTCTTCTTTCATGACAAAGGCAACGGTGCTATGGCATTTCATAAGTATGCAGTGACATTAAGCTCTATTGATCTGAATTAGTATATCTGCCTTTTGCTTTGAGAGTTTATTACTGTGTTTCACAGGTAGCAAGATGTACAGTCTCCCAGATTTTATTGACTATGCTAGAAAATGTATTACATGTCATCAAATATATTGCAAGTCTTAGGGATAATTTACACGGCAGTATTTTGTATATTGAATTTTGTATTGTGGCACTAATGTCAATGTATAAGTACATAAGTGATGCTCAGCAAACATTGAGTGAATGAATGAATGAGTGCCTATCTTGTATAATAGCAAAGAAAGCACTGGCAGGTTCAACATGGAGAATGCCCAAGACTTCAGACCAGGAGAATCAGGCTGGTTGATTAGGTTCGGGTTCAACTCAATAGCTTGAGACTCAGATCCCAATGCACTATTTTAGGTACATATCCTTCTTGTACATGATTTAAATTGGGAGAGCCAATGGGATTGAACTCGGTCAGATTTCCCAAAATAGCATTAGTAGCTAGAGAGAACAATAGATCATGACTTCTATAGTTTGGATAAGAGATGCCTTACTGTAAACAAACATTAAAGCCATCTTCTGAATGTAATTCTGCTTTAAACTCACCATTTCTCTGAGTCAGGATCTTCCGTATTTGGCACTTTGTGCTGATGTTTGCATTCATTTGTTAAATATTTATCGAGAGGTCACAATGTGCCAGACACTGGTTTAGGGTGCCTGATTTCATTATGAATGAAAATGACAAAGTTCTCTGACTTCACATGTTGTACTTTCTAGCAGGGGAGATACAAAATGAAAAAGAACACAGCATATAAGTGAAATATAGGATTAGAAGGCCATTGCAATGAATTAAATAAATGAAAAGAAGAATAAGAAACGTCAGGTATGCCCTGGTGGGGTGGTGGTAATTTAAAATAGAGTGACTACCTCAGAATTCATTGAGATAGTTGAGCAAAGACCAGAGGGAGGAACCTTGGTGCAATGATGATCGTTGTGATGTGGGAGCTGAGCAATCTTAGTTTTGTTTTTTTTTTTTGTCTGGGACACTCAGGGTATACCTGTGGCCAGGTGCAAGGCCATAGCTAAAAGTTTTACATGCATCTCGGTCCCATAAACTTGGCCGTGGCAGACTCTTGAGAAAGCTCAAAGTGTAACAGGCAATTTCTCAGTGAGAGATTAGCTTTGCTTATGTGTGATCATGAGCCATCAGTGTGGGCCTTTCTCCACAATGACACCCAGTCTGTCTAATTGGGAGGTTCTCCACCTGTGAGCCCAGTGTGAGGAGCCAGCATGTCCTTGAGGAGGAACTCTTAGAGTCCTCTCTTTGCTATTTTCTTACCTCTCTATTTTCCCCTTCCTAATATTCTATCTTGCTTATCTTCTGGGATGTTAGGGCCTAGGACAGTATTAGACCTCTGTTGCTAGGAGTTAGGCCCTTTGAATATGAGTACATTATCCCAGAATAATAACACAGATAAACTCTTGATAATCAGAATCTCAAGCTAGAATTTATATGGGCTTGTAATTAATAAAAATGAGAAGACAAAGTATTACTTTGTGTGCTTCTTAGTTTTTCATCACTATGACAAAACACCTGTGGAAAAAAGTTAAAGGAGGAAAGATTTCTTTGGGCACATGGTTTTAGAGGTTTCAGTTCCTAGTCACTTGGCTCCACTGAATTTGATCCTTTGATGAGGCAGTGCATCATGGGAGAGAAAGTGTGGCAGAGCAGAGCTGCTCCTGGCACCTGAGAAGAAGAGGGAGAGAAGGGGGCAGGGACAAGATATAGTTCCTGAGCATAGCCCCTGAGGACCCATTCCTTTTAAATGGGCTTCATCTACTTCAGTTTTCACTACCTCCCTGTAATGCCACCATTATGAATCCATCCACGGATCAATCCATTGGTAGAAGCAGAACCCTCATATCCAATCACTTCCCCAAAGCGTCACCTGCGGGCATTGCTGCACTGGGACCAATCCTTCAACAACCTGTGCCTTTGGGGAACATTCCAGATACAAACTATATTACTTTGCAAATTCAATATGGATGGCCAACTATTTCAAAATATGTGCCCCCCCCAAAAAAAACCTGTTCACAGACGAAAGTGGCTCTTTTCAGTTTCAGCTCTCTACCTGTTCTCTTTCTTTCTCCTCCTGTCTCAGCCTCCCAAGTACTGGTATTATTTCAGGTATGCACCACCACACTTGGCTGAGAATTTTTTAACCCAAATTTTTATACTAAACCTGGCCTTCTCTTCAACTGGTTTGTTTAGCTGCAAGTGGTTGTCATCTGTCATCTGCCACAAAACTTGAGAAATGCTGACACAGGCCTCTGTTTAGGGCCCTGTCAACATTTAGTGTCAAGTAGATGAAACCGGACTTATAATTATTTATAGACTCTTTTGTGAATAGCGAAGTTGTGTGTGTGTGTGTGTGTGTGTGTGTGTGTGTATGTGTATGTGTGTGTATGCATTCTAGCATTTATAGTTTAAATTTCTAGTGAAATCTTATATTAAAGTAACAGGATAAAAGAGAGATTTCTACCCCAGATATGGTTGAGGAGATGCATAGCATGGTTTAGTGGAAAGGAAGGATTTTAGAGTCTTAGCAATAACTAGATTCAAATATAGACTATATTTTATTTTTATCTTTTTCACATCTCCTTTTTGTGATCATGGGAAAATTTCTTAATTATACTAAACTACAGTTTCCTGATTTCTAAGAACCAGTATTAGAATAGTCGCTATCTTTCTGGCTTCTTAGGAAGTCAAAATGAGATAAGATATGGGTAATGAATAAAGAAGGTTATAAATTCGTCCAAAAGTTTTGGTTTATGAAAAATGAAATGGCAGTTGACATGTTTATCAGGTGCAAACTCAGGTCTCCATCTTCAGATGCTTAGTCAGAGCACAGTGCTTTTTCTGCCACCAAAGGATAAAAATATCACTGGTAAAGAGCACGCAACACCTGCTATAACCATCGATATGATGTTCCAAGGAATACAAATGATTTTTTAATTCTAACCATAATAAAAATATGAAATGAAAAATCAGCCTAAAAGGAAGTAGCCACAGTCAGTCAGAGTTCTTCATGGTGCATTTTGGGTGAAAAGTGGTATAGTGGAGTGAGCTGTGGCTTCCTAAAAGATAAGTCCCTATCTAATCCCTGAAGTCTGAAAATACGGCTTCATTTGAAAATGGGGTCTTTGAATATGTCTGTGATCAAGTTTAGTATCTTCAGATGAACTGCTAATTATAAGGCATCTACTGGAAAGTGTCCTTTAAGGGACACCAGAGGAGAAAATAAGTCCAGAAGAGAGATGAGGGTCATGCAGCCACAACCTCAGAAATGCCAGCAGCCAACAGAAGATGGAAAATGCAAAAAATGAAATATCTCATAGAGCCCCTGGAGAGATGACCATACTGCCCACACCTTGATTTCAGCCCTGTAGTACTTATTTCAGATTTACATCCTCCAGAACTGTGAGAGAATAAATTCCTGTTGTGCTATGTCACCAAGTTTGGTGAGTCTGTGGTAATTTTATAGCATGCTATGGCAGTCCCAAGGAACTAACCATGGTGGGTAAAAATTCTGAGACAATGAATTAAATGTATTTCAGGTGCTAACTAGGATATAATTCACAGGCAAGCACTGGCAAGTGTGTGTGTGTGTGTGTGTGTGTGTGTGTGTGTGTGTGTAGGTGAAGATGATCTATCTTTACAAATTTCTTCTTGATCTCCAATCAACAGGCAGTTGGAATGCTTTGCCAGAGCTCTGGGTCTTCACACATGAAGGCAACACTTGAGAACTCTAGAATGCTCCCCTCCAAGTCACTTAAAATAATTCACAAGTGAACAGGTGAACTGACCAATCAGTTGCAACACAACACCCCAAGTGCTGTGGGGAGGCAGTGTATGAACACGATGAGTTTCACAGAGAAGAGAAATGCAAGACTTCAGGACAGATTTCAGAGAGAAGCTAATGCCTGGGCTGCGAACTCAACTTGTTGGCTTCGAGAGAGAGGAAGTTGTTGCAGACAGAAGGAGCAGTGTGATCTCTTTCCCTGTCCTCAATCTGGAAAGTTCTGCTGTCTAGAGTTTCTGTCTATCTATCATTGTGCCTGTTCCCTTCTTTCCATGACCTGGAATATCTAAAATAAGGAACATTATAGCTCTTTGCTGGATTGAGATAAATATTGGACAAGGAAGCATGCCTGGCTAATACATGTGGGCCAGGTGTTCTGGAAAGATAAGCTCAGAGTGGGAAGGGCAGAGTCCTGGGGATGGACAACTCACAGCTTCTGCTGGCCAGGTGGGAGCTCATCCAGAAATCCCACTGTCACTCTGTCTGTGGCTTAATTGTTCCTGCCTTGGAGGCCCTGCAAACACCAACCTCCAGCCTCTGACTGTCCTTCAATTCATTACCCTTCAATTCATTATCCATTCTGGACAATGGTACTGAGCAGGAGAGAGAGGGAATGAGTCCCTTTCCATCTCGGACAACACAGTGTGGTACTTCACAAATGTGATCTGATTTGGCCCTGGCCATAGTCCTCTGGGGAAAGTATTGCAAGCTCCATTTTTTAGAAGAGAAAACACTCTTATTAGGTTATGTGACTTCCTTGCCTCTGAAAGGCAGGGAAGGTCTTTGAAGATCTGGGTTTTGCTTCCTTCTCCATAACCTACACTTTTTTTAAAAAAAAATTAATATTTCTCTTATTTTTAATAATTTTTTATTAGAGCATTACATTTTATTGGAGAGCAAGATAGTAGAGACATACATGCACACACCACTCATTTAGCCCTTCCCCAATTCCCACCCTATCCCCTTTCTCCCACTTTCCTCTTTTCAAGTTTGGCTTAGTGATTGACATGATGTACTTCACAAACATATCAAAGCCAATCATATCCTTTCTATTTACCTAGAGATTTGTACCCCACCCACACCACCCTGCTTCCGGGTCTTTTTACTGTACTCAGTGCAATGGTCTCAACTGCATGCATTTTCCCCAGGAGGAAATTTGTCAGTATCTGGAGACATTTATTATAATTGCTACAACTAGAGGACATGGTACTGTCATCTAATAAGCAGGGGCCAGGGGAGCTACGAAACATATAAACGTAGCGAGGATAGTCACCTCTCCTTTTTGCACCTGCTGCAGCAAACACTTATCTAGCTCAAAATGTCATTAGTATTGAGGTTGGGAAACTACATGAGGGTGTGTTATTCACTCTGACTGGACTCATTTTGTCTTTTTATTCTTAGCTGAAAGTTTCTTGTCCCTCTGAGACCCAGCAGAGGCATCCCTTCCTCTAGGAAGCTCTTTCTTATTTCTCCAGACTGAGCCAGGTTCTCCATCTGTGTCTCCCATGCACAGACTTCCTAGCACTGAACTTTCTATTGGTTCTGCACTGACTGTTCTGTCCACAAACCCAATGAGCAGGAAACATAACTATTTCACCAATCTGTATATCCTTAGAAGCCAGTGCAGAGCCTGGGAGGTGCTTGAAGCCTGTTTGCTGGATGAAGGAAATGGTGATTTGGGATACATACATAACATGGAAGGACAATTGGGGAGAGTTGAGAGAGCTTTTCTCCGCAAATAGGACTGAAATTAAAAGAGACTTGCAGGCTCTTCTGCCCGGGGGATCCAGCTTTATTCCTGCTTCTTTTAGCTCCAGTTTTCTAAATCCAGAAAGAGAACAAAGGGAGTCTTGGAGAAAAGAAAATGTCATCTAATATACTGGATCCGTGTCCTTTTCTTCTTGACCTCCCAGTATTTCCCCATATTGCAACTATTAAAGAAATGACAAAAAAAAAAACCATCCCAACTTACACCGAACCAACATGAAGACTGACTGCTGTGCCTGAGCCGCTGTCAGATCCGGTGGGAGAAGTGTGGAGATGTGGCAGTGTTTGTGCAAAGATACTGATGCAGGAAAACCTACTTGGCCCTTTCCTCCCATCTGTCAGAGAAATTCAAGTGGCAGTGGCACTTGCGCAAGCTTTGACAAAGGAATTGGTTGAAAGTTGAAGATATTTGAGGCACTTGACATGCTGTTTCTTTTAAGGAGAATGTCCAAGACAGCCTGCGAACTCCCTGGCTCCCTGTGGCACTCAGAAGCTAGGACAGTCAAAGGAACACTGAGGGCCACTCTTTATTGCTTTCTGTCTGTACGATCTCAGAATTTGTAACAACATAGGTATAGAAAAAACAAAAAGAAAAGTAGCTGCAAGTGTTTTCTGTTAAACAGAAGAAGGTCCAAAGATGAGGAAATAGGATGCGGATAAACAGAAATATCTAGGAACCTCCACAGTCAAGGGCTAAATTGAACTCTGTCTTTGGATACTATTTTTATTATATGTTAAATCCATTTTATTTTTTACAAAAAAACGAGTATAACTCTTAACATAAAGTGTTTATTGACATTCTTATCTGGGTGTGGTGGCACAAGTCTGTAATCCCAGTACTTGGGAGACTGAAACAGGAGGATTGCAGGTTTCAGGACAGCCTCAGCAATTTAGTGAGGCACTTCACAATTTAGTGAGACCATGTTTTAAAATAAGCAAAATAAAGTAGGCCTAGGGGTTTATCTTAGTGGTAGAAAGACCCTTGGTTCAATCTCCAGTATCACACAAAGAAGAAAGGAAAGAAAGAAGAAAGGAAGGATAGAAGGAATGAAGGAAGAAAGGAAGGAAAAACAAGAGAGAAAGGAAGCAAGGGAGAAAGGAAAACCTTTTTTGTACTTGAGATGGAACCCAGGGGCATTCTACCTCTGAGCTACACCCTCAGTCCTATTTTTCATTTTTTATTCTGAAACAGGATTTCACTAAGTTGCAGAGAGCATCACTAAAAAGTAGAGGCTATCAGCAATCCTGTGAACCTCCTGTCTCAGGCTCCAAAGTATTGGGATTGCAAGTGTGCACCACCATGCCTGGCTAGCAAACTTTGAATTTACTGTCTAAATAGACTGATGGGCAGGATAGGTGACAATGGACACCTTTATTCTTCACTGACTTTTCCTCTGATTCCAAGTATCCCTGCTGTCCAATACTCATTTTTGCCCATTTCTTCTGGCAGAAAAAAACATCAGGATGATTAGGAGAATTACCCAAGACTGGCCAAAGCAATTATTTCATGAATCACATGCCACATGGAACTGGTACTGTCCAACAGTCCTGAGAATGAAAAAATTATGCTGTAAAGTTTTGAGTTTTTCCATCAGGGACCAGTGCTGAGCAGGGTTGCATGAGAAGTGCTGGTGCCCACCTCGTATGCAATGGACCACCTATGTTTTATCTATAGCTCATCTTTAAGGTATACCTTCTGGGAAGATAATGTATAACAGTTTCACTCTTTTAGCATCTACAGAGAGGTCAGACTAGGAGGACATGATCTCGATGTAGACAGAGCTGTGTGGCAGTCAGATGGAAACAGGGAAGAATTTAAAGTTTTAATAAAAGCTTTACACTTTAATGTACTTAAAATTTCATTTTTTTCCTTTAGGATATGTACTGTAAATTCCTTCTGTAACCCAAAGTTATGAAAATATTTTTCTATTTTTTATATAAATGTTTTGAAGTTTTATTTTGTATGAATGTTTTCTTTTCTTTTTTTTTTTTGTGGTACTGAGGGTGGAACCCAAGGGCTTTTCTGCCTCCAGGCTATACTCCAAAACCCATTTTTTTTATACATTATTAGGAAACAGGCTCTCACTAAGTTGCTGAGAGCCTCACTCAGTAGCTGAGGCTGGCTTCGAACCTGTGTGATCCTCCTGTCTCAGCCTCCCAAGCCCTGGAATTACAAGTGTGCGCCACCATGCCCGGCTTTGTATGAATGTTTTCAATCCACTGGGATTTCTTTCTCTCTTTCGTTTTGGATGGAAGTGATGTCAGAATTTATTTTTGTCTTTGTCCCTATAGCTAACAAATGATTTCAGATAACCTGTATTAGTCTATCTTTTGCTCAGGGAGAACAGTAACTAGGCTAAGAAACTAAGCTTAAGGTTTCCTTACTTGAAAAAGTTTCTTCTACAATCCCAGAAATAGATATAGTAATGAGCTCATATAATCATATATTTCTTTCTTTTTCTTTTTTTCTTTTGGCTAGTCATTGTGCACACATGTAATAACAATACCTGCACTTATAGGCTGAGACAGGAGGATCACAGGTTCCAGGCCATTCTCAACAACTTATGCAACTCAGTGAGACTTTCAAAATTAAAAAGATAAAAATAACATAAATAGGACTGGGAGTGTAGCCCAGAAGTAGAACACTTCTATGTTCCATCCCCAGTACCACATACATACACATACACATACACATATACATACACATACCCAAGAAGAAACCATAGATGAGCAAATAAGGTGACCTAACTGAGGAAGATGGGAGGGGAAGAGGGAAATTCCCTAGTGTACAGGATGTACATTCATAAGCATATCAAAGTCAATCACTAAGCCCAACAGGAGAAAGATGGGGGAGGGAATGGGGTGGGAATTAGAGGAGGGCTGAATGAGTGATGTGTGCATGTATTCCTCTACCATTTTGTACCCCAATAATATGTATGGCAACAACACACCAATAAAAAACATACCACTATCAACAGCAATCTATTTTTCTTAAAGAGATTACCTGCTCCAAATTTTATAAATTTTAAACTTCAAAAAAACCTGGAGATATTGGGTACCTTTTGAGTGTGTGTGTGTGTGTGTGTGTGTGTTTTATGTAGTAGATAGTGTAATGGCATCTTCAAAATGTCCATATCCTAATTCCCATAGTGCATGAATATATTAGGCTACAAGTAAAAAAGAAAGTAATGTTGCAAATGCAATTAACTTTGCTAGTCAGAGACCTTAATATGAGAGTTGTTCTGGGTTGCCCAAGTAGACATAGTATGACCAAAATGATCCTTAAAAGTAGAAGAGGGAGGCAGAAGAAGAGAGTCCCACAGAAATAGGATTAGAGCACAATGGTGCTAGAGATGCAAGACTGCTGAATTTGAAGATGAAAGAAGGTGGCCATTAGTCAAATAATGTGACTGGCTACCAGAAGGAGAAAAGGCAAAGAAAACAAATCATCTTCAAAGACACCTAAAACAAGCGCAGTCCTGCTAATGTTTATTTTAATTCAATAAGATCTGTATTGGGATTCTAAATTACAGAGTTGTAAGGGTGATAATTTACTCTGGTTAAGCCATGGTTAAGTGTGGGGTCATTTGTCATATTAGCAATAGAAAACAAACTATGTAGTTTATTTCTGTGCCTTTTATTTTATTTCATTTACATCTCTGTATATCCTTGGGTTAATACCAAACTTTCTCAATTATTATAACTTAGAAATGATTACTGATATGATAGAGAGCAATTCTCTTCAAAAAATTTATCTTAATCTATATGAAATTTATACTTGCCTTGATATACTGCAAATGTGAAACAGCATGAAACAAAGCGATAAAACAAAGCTCTGTGATCACTTGGTTTAAAGTGTATCACATCTGACTTAAAGATAATTTGGGGGGGAAATAACATTTTAAGGCATCAATTCCTTCCATTTATGAACATGGTATATTTCTTCATTTATTTACAACAACCTCTTCTTTAACTTTTTCCTCTCTTTACTAAGAGCTTATAACTTTCATCATTGAGATTTGGGAAATCTTTTTTTAAGGTTTTTTTTTTTAAATCTCTGAGCCCTCAGCTCTATTTTTTATCCTTTATTTTCAAACAGGGTCTCACTGAGTTGCAGAGGGCCTTACTAAGTAACTGAAGCTGTCCATGAACTGCAATTCTCAGGTCTCTACCTCCCCAATGCCGGAGTGTGTGCACCACTATGCCAGGCCTTTAGATTTATTTCTTTATACTTAGGATTTCTTGATGTTATAATGAAATAATTTTCCATTACATTTTATTAGTTATTAACAGCATAAAGAAGACTATTTGTTTCTTTCTTATATTATTTCTAGAATACTGAGAAATTCCTACAATTATGTTGCTAGCAAATTGGAACAGACTTTTCTATTAACTTTCAATTCTTCTATGTTATTTCTGATCTTAACCAGGCCTTATACATTGTTGAATTTAAGCCACCTTAGTTGTATATTTATTTATCTTGTCCTGTTCTAAGGAATTGTTCTTAAACCTGGACACATTAGGAAAGAATTTGGTGTGGTTTTTGATGTACAACTTTCATTAAGAAAAAGAATTTTCCTGTTTTATTTGGCTTGGAGGTTTTGATCATGAAATTATTCTTTCGAGTGATAGAGATGTCACAATGAAAACAGTGTACAACCTAGAAACAATAAAATATGGCCTAAAAAGGGATGAGTTCAGGAAAGAACTGCACAATCTATAAGCCAAAATGAAAGAAATAAAGGTCCACAAAGTCAGGGTCCTGAAAAATTGAAAAAGGCAACTGCTTCAAGAGTGAGATGTGACTTAAAATGGCTTGGAGAGACAGGCCCCAGGGAGACTTCTGAGTTGCATGCAGTGGCTTGATCATTTAGGAGGCAGAGAGATGGCCAAGCTTGGTGGCTCCACGGTAGCAGCAATTATTTGAGAGACAAGTTGGGGTGAGGAAGTAAGAAAATAAAGAGGTCTGTCATCCAAATGCCAAAGAACTTTGAGTTAACAGCGCATGCATTTAACTAGAAGCAAATAAATCAGAAGCATACTAATTACTTGAGGGAGTTTTCTGCCAAAGAATCCTTGAGCTGTATCTAAAACAAGCCGATGACTCTTCAGTGAGTCTTTAAACACCTCTCAT
Source organism: Muscardinus avellanarius (assembly GCF_963383645.1). Lineage (NCBI taxonomy): Eukaryota > Metazoa > Chordata > Mammalia > Rodentia > Gliridae > Muscardinus > Muscardinus avellanarius. The sequence goes on from NC_137791.1 coordinate 122,127,652, forward strand.
GCAGAAAGTGGGCCATGTGAACTGTGCAGCTCCTAAGCAGGGAGCTCTCCAACACCCACCTTAGGTGTGGCCAAGAGGGATAATAAATCAGAGAATGTCCCTGAGTGGAGCCTGAGATCATGAATAACATGGAGCAAGCAAGGTTCTGCTCCAAAGAGCTGAGTTGGGATCTACTGAGGGAGTTTTACCCATTCCATGGTAGACACCTTCATAGCATAAGCTAGAATAATTATTTCAGAGCTTATGAAACATCTCCTAATTTTATTTTTTATAAAATTATATATTATAAATATAAAATAATATATAATATATAATAAAATATGTTATATATTATACATATATAATATTTTTTCTACATGGTTGCTCTGTCACCACCCCACCATTACATATTGTATGTGGAAGTGTCTTTATAGTTCATAGGTTTTTGCACAAACAGGAGTCATATCCTGATGAAAATGGATAAATCACCAAGGAATCCTGTTCTTTGAGCTGGTTTCAATACAGACAGGGTCTCTGGAATGCCACCTGGGCAAAGGTGTGCGCATGCCTCTGGTGCAGCTGAAAGAATGGAATGCATATTTGGTGATGAGAAGTAGGTGGAGTGGCTATGATAAGTATTAACCCCTCTTCATTGCCCTGCTGATAACATCAGAAGAACATATTGCTAACGTTCCCACTGTATTAGTGGGGCTGTGAGGCTGAATTCCAGCTAATGGAATGTGGATGGAAATGATGTGTACCTCTGCAGACTTGGCCATTGAAGCTCCTGCACAAGCTTCCATGTTCTCTTCCTGAAAGGAATTCAGAAGCTTTGTGTTGATATAGAAAGGGCCTCGTTGAATGACTGCAAAAGCCAGAACAGGGGATGGCATCCCCATTCCACTCTTTCCACCAGCGACTGCGGTCAAGAGTGAGCAATAAAAATTTTATTGTGTTAAAATGAGTTTACAATTTTTTTTATTTCCGGCAGTGGATTAAGTTAGCTTAGTGTAATTAATATAATCAATCAGCTTCTCTCCATTGCATTATTCTTGCTGGCTTTCCATATATTCATTAATATTGCCCTACTTTGAAAATATCATTTCCTTGGTCAGAGAGACTCTTCCAGCCTACTTCCCTTCTCCTTATGGAAAGGACAATTTTGAGACAGAGTCTTCTCCCAAAGTCTCCACTTCTTCCCTCTCCCATTAATTCCAAATGCAGTGGTCATTTATTCCAGTTGAAATAGCTTTTTTTTTTAAAATTTTTTTGTGTGATGGATTCCAGGAGCATTCTACCTCTGAGCTACATTCCCAGCATTACTTGACTTTTATTTTGTTCGTTCTTTCTTTCTCTTCTTCTTCTTCTTCTTCTTCTTCTTCTTCTTCTTCTTCTTCTTCTTCTTCTTCTTCTTCTTCTTTTTTGGGTTGTACTGGGGTTCCTGGAAGCCCTTCTACCTCCGGGCTACACTCCCAGACCTATTTTTACATTTTTATTTGGAAACAGGGTCTCCTAAGCAAGCGCGCGCGGCTGGCTTTGAACCTTCGCGATCCTCCTGTCTCTGCCTCCCAAACGCGGGGATTACAAGCGTGCGCCACCACGCCCGGCTTGACTTTTATTTTGAATCAGGGCCTTGGTAAGTTGTTGTGGGCTGGCCTTGAACCTCCAAGTATTGGGATTGCAGGTATGTACCACAATGCTGGGTGAAGTGATTTTCTTTTAAATCTCCTCATAATTTTTTTCCTCATAATTCTGACTCTGCTCAAATGTCCTCACCTCATTCAAGCAAATATACAGACCTACAGTCAGTTTCCATCCTCTTAATCCATTGTATTTGCTTCATAGCACATAACTGGATCCGAATTTATTCCTTTTCTTTATGTGTGACTGATAGATCCTAAAATGGTTTGCTTATATTGTAACAAGGGATGTGCTTCCAGCATTTTTGCTTACCTCATTATGCAATTTCTGAACAAAGAAAGAAAAATTTTGGTATTTAGCCTTTATACTAGATACCAGGCCTTTATACTAAATATCAGGCAGGAGCGAATATGAATGTGGCAGGAATTGAGGAGAGATGTGGGCTTTTGAGCAGAGAAACTTAGTAAAACCACTGGATCAAATAATTACTTAATTATAGTATGCCAGAGTGTGAATGCCACCTGATTGTGGCTCTGTTTCAATCTGCAGCCAGGATTCAGAATTCTGGTGCAACCAGCACTTTAAAATGCCATGGCAACCTAGCCTGCTGGAGCATTTTAGCTTTGGTGGAAACTTTTTTTTTTTTCTTTTTCCAGTTGCTTGGGCACCACTTCTATTAAATTACAATCAAATCTTTGCTCTACAATGTTTCTATTTTCAGAGGTAGTTCTGCCCTCTAAGCATCCATTCTCCACTTGAGAGAGAGCACTTTCTCACCCTTGAGAGATGTACCCCATGCAGGACCCTCCGTGATGCAGGCTTCATTCTGGCTTCCGTGGCCTCTCGCCTGTCAGCTCTTATGTTTGCTCCTGTTCCTGTTTCCCCACCCAGTCCTAATAAACATGTGACTCTGTTCTCTGAGCCTTGTCTTCCAGCCTCTCTCGATGCTTTGACACCTCCATTTACAATACCAGTTTGCCACCACGCTCTTCCTTGTTACACTTCTGGTACCTCTTATTCTTAGATGCTGATTCTCGTGAAGCGCCCAGCGTGAGGGTTAGGTCCAGACAAAGCTGATTGTAAAGGGAATCACAGGGCTTGGCCTCTTAGCAGAGGATTTGCTTCCTACTCTTCCCTGAGTATCTTCCCTCTTGCCATTTAATTCATTCCTGTAAATTGCACCATTTCTGTGTTGCTCAGACTGTCGGTCATCACAGATCTCAACTCAGTTTGGACTCATTCAGAGACCTCCTAGGAAACTTATTTGCTTCTAAAATTTTTTTCACTTTACCAACCCACTTGGATAAATCCTGAGATTTCTAATCTGAATGATCACTTACTATAACCTCCCTAAATAGATCAGAAGTTTTCGAGTTGAACTTTTAGATTTGAATAAAAAATAGGCCCAGCTAAAGAGAGAAAGCCTTTTGACTCCTGAAAGTTGAGTTTGTGTTAGTTTCCTAGGGATGCCATAAGTACCATGGGCTGTGCGCCTTTGAAAAAAAAAAAAAAAGAGGTGTTTTCTCACAGATTCAAAGGCTAGAAATCCAAGATCCAGGTGGCAATGCAATTGATCCTTCTGAGAATCTCAAGGGAAGGGCCAGTCCAGGCCTCCTTGCTTGGCTGGTAAATGTCTGTCGTCTCTCTTCCTCTGCAGATTGTGTACCCTGTGAATGTATTGATGCCTTAATTTCCAATCTTATTGGATTAGGGTCTATTTAATAATAGCGTTCTAACTTAACTACCTCTCTCAAGATCCTGTCTCTAAATATGATAAATATTCACAGGTACCAAATGTAGGATTAGGGTTTCCATATATGAAGTTGGGGTACACACAACTCATTTCATAACAGAATCTTATACCCTTTGAGGATTATTCTTTTAAAGCTTTTATATACCACTTTGTCTGATCTTCTGTAGCTAATTAAGTAAATGATTCTGATCACCTAAGCTTGTCCCTGCCTAAGAGTGCATGCACTGGCTCTTCCTTTGACCAGGATGGTTCTTTTTATTTTTGCCATGTGACATGTATTGCTTCGTTTCAGGCCTTCATTAAATGTCACTCACATTCAGGGAACGTTTGCCATGTGCTAGGCCCCCTGTAAGTGCTTTATATATACTACTCCGTAAGGGTCTCAGCAACCAGGGGAGGTCACCACTGTTTTTTAAAGCACCATTTGCCAATAAAGACACATGTTTATTATCTTACTTGCCATTGCATATTGCATCACACCTATTAGAAATCTAAATATGTGTCAAATGAATAAGTAAGCGACAATAGATGCAAAGTTGAAACAAATAAAAATAAATAAAGTTAGCTGTTAGCACTTGGTAAATAGACCCAAAACTGACCTACAATAATTTTTAAAGATATATTGAAGTGAGAACACAATACTAAAAAAAACCTTATAGATTTCAAGAATGCCCAAGAATCTATATGAGGACTCTTATGTTTTAGGATCACTAAGTTATATAGTCAGTGAATGTTTTTGTAAACTGTGCACTAGAATTAATGGGGAATCCTTTGGAAAAGACTGCAGACTCTGCAAATTATAATCCTTGGAGGAAGGGTAAAGGCATGAGCATTGAAATCGACTGACACTTTGACACTTTGACACCTTGGGGTGAAGAGACAAGTCTCATGGCCTTGGAAGTCAGAGAAACTATAACTCCTTGTTCTGCAGAGGGTGAAGCAGCATATTGAAGCCAGCATAGACTTTGGAAGTCATTCAGATCAGAACTTCAGATACTAGCTTTAATCTTGTGGATTTCTATCTCTCACCCAAATTCATGTGTTGAAGGTCATCTGGGACGTGATTAGATCAAGAGGGTAGAGACCTCATGACTAGTGTGCTCTCATGAGGATGGAGAAGGACAGGCATGGTAGAACATGCTTGTTATCCCAGTACTTGGGAGACTGAAACAGGAGTAGCCTCAGATACTTAGGCCCACTGCAATTTAGTGAGACCCTGTTTCAAAATAAAGAATGAACAATAGGGCTGGTAGTATAGCTCAGAGTTTCAATCCCCAGGAAAAAAATTGAAAGAAAGAGAGAGAGAGAGAGAGAGAGAGAGAGAGAGAGAGAGAGAGAAAGGTAGGAAGGAAGGAAGGAGGAAACTAGGGGTGGAGGAAAGAATTTTGTGGCTTCTTTGAAGGTCAGGGTGATCATAACACTTTGCTATGTAGAGAGCAGAGTAATACGTTGTAACAATCATGAACTTGGAAGTTCTTCATAGTAGGATTTCAATCCTACCTCTGCCCTTGCTTTTTTTGTAAATATTTTCAACTTTTAGAAACAAACATTCTTCAGAAATTCTTCAAATTATAATGAATATATCTTATATCTTGTAATGTTCTGAAGATGTAATGAGATAATATACTATCTAGTTAAGTGTGTAGCTCAGAAGTCTTCAATTCATTAGAACAATTCTGAGTAGAAAACTGAAAAAATCAGAGAAGAGTAGAAATGTTTTATTTTATTTGTAATTGCATTAAAACCCATCTTTGAAATATCTGAAAGGCCTCTCTGTACTAGAATAGGTGCTCTAAGCATACCAGACCCTTCCAGACATTTCAAATACCAGTACAAGCCCTGGTATCAAAGTTTTTAGCTATGGAAACACTTTCTTAGCCATGATCCAAAGAATATTTAGCATATGCTTTTGGCTCCTTTGTCAAAATTCAACTAGCTATAAATGTGAGGATTTGCTTTTGTACCTTCTCTTCTGTCCCATTGGTTCATATGTCTGTTTTTGTGTCAATGTGATTTTTTTAAACTATAGTTTTGTAATATAATTTGAAATCAGGTATTGTGATGCCTCTAGCATGATTCTTATTATTCAGAACTGCTTTGGCTATTCTGGGTTCTTTTGTTCTTGTGTATAAATTTTAGGACTGCTTTTTGTATGTATCTCTCTGAAGAATTACATTAGTATTTTGAGACCAGCCAGTCTTAGAAGGTCAAGGGTCATATGTTTTCTCTTATATATAGAAGAGAGAGAAAATATATAAAAAATATAAAGGACTCTAGCTAAATGAGGAGAGAATAGTATAATAGTGGAAGAAGGTTGGGGAGGAGAAGCAATGAAGACAATAGTTTAAATGATGGGGTGGCTGTATTTGAAGGTATCAGCACAAGCTTCCTGTCAGGGGAGGGAGGCAGAGTAGGTCTGGATCCAGATGGACTCACACCAAGTGCTGTGTGCATGTATATTGGTATCACTTTGATCCTCACTATGATATATAATAACAATGTACCAGTAAAAGTGTATGTGCATATATATATGTATATGTTCTCAAATCTCACAAGATTCATTTTTAACTCAGAGATTCTTATCTCTGCTGCCAAGGACTTATGGTGTTTTTAGCCACAGTTGCGAGTAACTGCAGCCAATTTTTAATTTGGTCCAAGATGAATAATTTGAGAAAGAGCAGCAAGTGTTGTTTTATTATCTCAGTCATTCTTATATTTCAGCAGAGGGAAACAGTCACCCCCTAAGAAGAGTCAAGTAGAGGAACTCCCAGAAGCTTACAAAGACTCTCCATACAGTGGAGGACCTGACCGGCTTTCAGCCTCAGGACACTGTCAGGCTGGATCCCAGGGAACGTCTGACCCTGTTGACCTTGGCTTTCTAGAGTTCTGTAGGTGCAGAGGTGATTAGCATGCGGTTTCAATCACTCCATTCTTCACTGGGCACGGTTTAAAAGGGAATCATTTACATAACTGAATTTTCTCTTCTTCCGCATCATGTGGGGCGCTTCTTACTGTGAATTACTCCATAAAGTAAATTATCTTAATGTATTGCGTGTGTATGAAAAATTAACAGATGTTTGTGTAAGTCTAAACCTATTTTGTTTTGTTTAGAGATGTGATTTAAGCGCATCTGTCTACAAATCACTACTAAATGATTCCAACAGTCAACTGCTGAGTGTGTTGCTAAGGGAAGAATCTGCCCAGGGAACTTATGTATGCCAAATTGTATTTTAATTTTTCAAAGAAATGGATGATTTTCATTGTGTGAGGTATTTGCCACTTCTAAAGGAAGGCTAGATCCTGGGACTATGTCAAGCTCGTCTGCAGCTTTTAGAAAATTGAGGAAATGAATTTGCCAGTGGGAGTGGTGTTCTATAGTAGAAAATGCACACACTGGCAGATGTTCAAGGGAGTGCTACCTGAGTGTAGAGAGCCATTTAGGACTATTCAAATTTAAATCTCTGATTTTTAGCTCCACCAAAGTGGAGCAATAAACCCATTTGTTGCATTTATGCTTGGCTGAAGTCAGAGAAAATGTGATACTGGTATTATCTTTTCCTGCAGTTATGGACATGCCCATCTGCAAATGGGTCATTGTTTAAATGTATTTGTATAGTAATGAAATATAACTTTCAACTGAATAACTTAATGGAGATTATAATAACATTTGTCATATATCCATGGCTTAGCATTTCTTATGTTGTAGGTGTAATCAGTAATGGGTTTATATAACCTATGAGTACACATCATGGCACACAGTTTCATTGATTCTATAGGGCTGCAGATGCTTTTAGATTTATAAGACAATTTCTACTTTTCTTTGAAAATATATTTCTGTCAGTTATACTATAAAACCTTCTGATGCATACAGTTTGTTTAACTACTTTTTAAAACCTGCTAAATTTGTAAAAGTAGATTTTTAATGCAGTTTAACTACAGCTGGGGCACTTTACCTTGAGCCTCTTGACAATAAAGACAAAGAGGCGATTGTGAAATCCACATTTAATCAATTAAGATATTAGGATCCCATTTAAATTTCTCCTCGAACTAAATTGAAATATTTTCTCTGTTGCTTTGAGTTTACTAGTGATTTCATTACTTAGAATGGTGGAAGAAGAGAGTTTAATATACAATTAGGTTACGACTAGTTTAATCTCTGTTTCAAAAGCACAAATATTATTGGAGACAAACAACAACATCATCGTCATCAACAACAACAACAACACCCCTCAGAAGTTATTCTGGTTTAACTTCTTCATTTGCTAGATAAAGAAAAAGAATGAGCTACCTAAGGGGAAACCACTAACTAAAGGTAAGACCAGAAGATATATCTGGGACAGTGCAGATTAATTAGGATAATTAAAATTAACAGCAAAAATAAAATCTATCAATGATTTTTCTGACAATATATCATTATACCAGCTTTTTTTTTTGCAAAATCTTATTGAAAAGTAACTTTATATAAATATGTCATTGTGGTAACCATTGCAAAATCATGTATACTTATATTAACCTATTAAAATAACCAATATTTCTTATGAGTAAGGATTCCTTGCGACACAGCATTTGTGTGATGCCCTGATGTTGATTTCCTGGATCTCCTTCGAGCCTCTTCTGAAGGTCAGCTTAGCATAGCTTAAAAAAGAAAAGCCTACAGGGAATATGAACAAAGCTGGCTTGAAGACTGTGTGGTTTTTGTACTCCTGTATTCCTTTGGGCATTTTGTAGGCATAGAGAGGCATAGAGTAAGAATTTGGACCTTGAGTTTGTTGTGATGCACATATATATGGAGATATGTGTGTGTTTGTGTTAGTTTCTTCCTCTGGTTGAGTGAATACATTAAATCTCTAGCCAAAAGTGTGATGGAATGCTTAGAAATTTTTCTACTTTTTCAATAGTGATGTTTATAGCTATAAATATCCCTCTAAGCACTTCTTTAGCTGAATTTCATAAGTTTAAGTATATTGATCTCAAAATATTTTCTTGTGATTTCTTTGATAAATAGATTATTTAAGAGAGTACAGTTTAATTTTTATATATTTATAAATTTTTCCAATTTCTTTCAATATTAATTTTGGTTTTAATTTTATTATAATTGTTACAGATTTGAGAGAATATGTTATAGTTTGGGAAACTGTCCCCAGGAACCTTTGTTAGACGCCTGGGAATAATTTCCCAAAAAAGTACACAAAAAAAGTGCGGGTTCTTGTCCTGAGCTAAGGATAGATATGCAATAGCCCGGACTCTTGCTGAAGATTTAAACAAGTTTATTAAAAAGATAGAAATACAGAAGAAAGTTACAGCCCCATGCCATTCAGGAGTGGCATGGGGGGGGGGTTCGAACAAATCCACCAAAAAATCCCTGGATGCAGAGTATTTTTATAATCAGTCCGACCAGGTCTGCAGCATGTCCTTTGATACATACATATCTTGGGCTATCTGTAACCCAGGTATCCTGCTCTGTCTCTGACCCAACCAGATCTTCCCCCTCTGGGGAGCGCAGCTGTGTCTCAGGCACAGACCCCTACACCTTTTGTTACACTCCAAAATGTGTTAAATTGCTTATCCAGAATCTGGGATTTCCTCACATCCTTGAGGAAGTTTGCCTCTCTTCAGAAATGTAAAAGGGCCCTGTAAGGTTCTTCCTTACTTTCCCACCAAGGTGTCTCCTTTCAGGAAGGTCGACCCTTTCCTCCCATCCTAGCTAAATTATCTAATTATGTAAACCTGTCTTTAGAATGAGGATGAGGAAGTCCTAACTCCCCTCTCCTATCGACTTGCTAATTACCTTTAGCTTGGTTAATTTACATCAGAATAGTTGCCTGCTTCTAGGCAGAAACCAAGTCCTTTCAAGGATCTGCCCCTCATCCAATTTTTGAAATATATTAATAATCAGAACTTTCTCAGATCTTCCTAGACCATTCCCAATACTGGTACAATAATCAGAGAATATACTTTATATGATTTCAATATTATTAAATTTATTAAAGTTTGTTTCATGGTGTAACAAATGGTCTATCATGGAGACTATTCTGTGTGAACTTGAGAAGAATGTATATTCTGTTTTTGTTGAGTAGATTGTACAATAGATATCTGCTGCATCTAGTTGGCTAGTTCTTTCTTTGTGTCTTTGTTTCCTTATTGATAATCTGTTTGTTTGTTTATAATCTATGGATTGAAACCAGGGCATTCTACATTCAAAATATACTCCCAGAACTTCTTCTTCTTCTTCTTCTTTTTTTTTTAAATGGTGCATTGTAGCCATACATCTAAATGGAGTGCAAGATGGTAGAGGCATACATGCACACATCACTCATTTAGTCCTTCCCCTCTTCCCACCCCATTCTCTCCCCCAGTGCTTTTATTTTGGAACAGGGTCTTCGTAAGTTGCTGAGGCTGACCTTGAACCTGTGATCTTCTTTTCTCAGCCTCCTGAGTGCTGGGAATACAGGCATGTACCACCAAGCCCAGACTGACTATTATTATTATTCTATAAATCTATAACTAGAAGTAGAACATTGAAATCTCCAATATTATTGTTTATTTTTCACTTCAATTCTAACAATTCTTGCTTCATACATTTTTATTTTTTATATATGCTTTTAATTATTATACCTTCCTGGCTGAGTATTTCTTTGGTCATATGATGTGCTTTTTTGTATCTCGAAACAATTTTTATCTTAAAGTCTATTTTGTCTGATATTGGTACTGCCAACCCAGTGTTCATTTGATCATTGTTTATAAGACATAGTCCACCTGTGTTGGCTAAGTTTTTTTTTTCCCAGCTATCTTGGTAGTAGGATCGTTGCTTAAAGGCTACTGCATAGCTGGAAGAGGGTAATAGGAATAGGGTAAATTAAAATACAACGGGGCATGGAACCTTTATATGACTGAGCTATATCTCTACTGCATATCTTTTCAAAGCAATTGAGGTTAGACTATTATAGTGATACATGCGTATCCATATTTATTGCAACACAATTCACAATAGCCAAACTATGGGACCAGCCAAGGTGTCTGTCAATAGATGAATAGGTTACAAAACTGTGATATGTGCACACTTTGGAATTTTACTCAGCAATAAAGAAGAATAAAATTATGTTACTTGCAGTACAATGAATGGAACTAGAGAGGATATTATGCTAAGTATGATTAGCCAGTCTCAGAAAGTAAAGGGTCATATGTTTTCTCACATCTGTGGAAGCTAAAAAGAAACCAGAAAAGAAAAAAGACCAGATAAATGAAGAGAAATATTACTAGAAGAGTGGAAGGGGGCTTGGGGAAGGAGGTAGAATGGGGAAGGCAGAGGCTTGATAAGGGAATCAGTTCAAACAAATCCTCTGTGTACTTGTGAAGTTATCAATATCAATTTGATTACTATGAATGGGGAGGAGGAGGGACAGGGCAGGACCCGGGAGGAAATACACTGAGTGTTATATACATGTATATTTCTCTCACACTAAATTTTAATGAAATATGTGATTATAATGCACCAATAAAAGTATATTAAAATACAACAAATCTTATGTTCTTACTGAGATTTAGTATATTAAAATACAAGAAATATTATGTTCTTACTTCTTTGATAAACACTCCTCATATCATTGTAAGTTTTAGGCTAACTTCCAGCATTTTGAATAAATTTTTTTTGACATAATTTTGCCACTTTTCTCATATCTACTGGGGAATAGTGAATTTTTGGAGGATTTTGCCATTACAAAAGCACGTCTCCTTTACTTGTGATTTTAAAACTTAGCTTAAACATAAATCCTGCCAAGAGATCTATCTTGGACCCTCACAGTGGATTAAGTACCCCTATTCTGAGTCCCAATATTATGAGGGCATTTCTTCCCACACTGTCTGCCATAGTCTAGTGTAATGGTATGTTTCTTTCTTTATATTTTTCTCTTGTTTGTTTTATAATTTCTTCAAGAATAGGGATGGATAGGGTCTCTTTACTCCTTCACAGTCCCTGTCTCATCTATTTATCTATTTGTGTTCCTTATCAGTAAATATATGCCATCTTCAATCACTAAAATTATTTGAGACAAACATGGACCTAACAGTGAAGGATAAAATGAATAATTAAAAGGACTTAGGGCTAGGAAAATAAATTTAAGGTTCAGATTCATATATGATCTCATATAGTTATTAGGCTTAGAATAAAATATGGCCTTGGGATTCCTAGCTCCAGATCTCTGAAAATATCATTCTCATTTTAAACATAGAGTTGTGTTTAAATAGCAGAAATATAAAAGAGACAGAGAAGGAGGGAGGGAGGGAGATATAACCCATCTCTAATATCTGTTATCCTTTTCTGTGATCACGTTGGGAAGTTGTACTTATTTCTAGTAATGATCGTCTACCTTAGATCTCTTCTTGGGAATCAACTCTTGTCAATGTAATTACATATGGCAAGTCATCAGTCTTGATTCTGATGGAGTTTGCCCCATTTCCTATGCCAAGTCCTTCCCTTTGGAGGATAAAGATTCGTTTGCACTAAAGTGCTATGAGTGAAATAAATGCTATCTAAGGACCAAAGTCTTGGTCCATAGAGATTCATTCATGGGAGATCTAGTCTTCTATGCTACATGGGCTCTGGTGCCTTGCCTCTTTTTTTGATGAGATGTCAAGCTGTCCTCTCTACTTGAAGTGGTAGTAGCAAACACTGTTAAGTATCTTAGTGTATAGCTTCCTTTGTCTTGAATTTGTGGCACCGAATAGATTGCACTGAAACTAAGACAAAGGAACAGGTGCTTGTAAATTTAATTTTTTACCTTTATACCAAGCATACTTATCTACAGAGGAGGGTTATAATGTTATTTTAATGGGCATGCAGCCTTTAGAAATGCCAATTAAAAATCTGTAATATCTCTCTCATTATTTTGTGCAGCCTTGGCACTAAGCTCAGCAATTCAGAGCCCAGAGCCTGTCCTTCATGGGAAAAAAAGGAAATAGTATAAATTAACACCTTCTTTCTCGAGAGAAAAATTGAAAGGCTAGTGACTTTGGGTCAAGAGGTCTTCAAATTAATAAAGACTTCTTCTTAGCCACCTGCAATTCCACATCTCTAAAGAAAGAGCTACAAATTTGGGGGCAAATTCATGAGATGAGCATACCATCTTTTGAATAAATGAATAGTTTATAAATGTAATTTTACCAAGCTGCTTAATTTTCATTTCTTTGAAAATCAAATTTTCTAAAAATATAATATTTCAAGCAGAATTCTCTACACTTAGCTTTGAAATCATAATGAAGCTGCTCTTGGGGTGAAGGATTAAGGAAACACTTTTCTGATTAATAATAGAAACTGACAGAAATTGAAAAGTTTAATTTTTTTTCTCTTTGTTAATGTTGAATGAATCTAGGTGAGGCAGGTCAAACCCAGCTAAATTTAGATTTGAGTCTCTAATTTTTGTAGAATAGTATTAAAAATTGGAATATGTTTATGTCTGGAACATCTTGAATATTTTTTCTTTTTATAGCAAGTATTTGGTAGATTTGATTGACTGATCATGTTTTTCACCCATTGGTATAGCTCAAGGCATAAAACAAAAAAACCTTTAAGCAGTAAACAAGCTATTTTGAGTTTATTAAGATTCAGAAATAATACAGAGAAGAAGCAAGAAATCTAGTGAGAAAGAAGAACATACTGTCAATTATAATATTGTTATTTTATCTCCAATGAAAGATCATTATACAGTAAAATTTTCAAGTCCAGACTTCACATTGTATATGTATTATATTTTGAAATCCCACAAATACTCTCTGTGTTTTTAGAAGTAATCCATAAAAATTCACAAATGAAAAACTCAAGTGACTTGAGTAGTTATCTAACTCATCCACAGTAGTTTATTTTTAATATAAGCTATTGAGAAGAGAGTTTCATCTGTATACCAGGGTTTCTGTCAGTTTTGGAGACTTAAGCCACATTTATTTCTCACAATCCTTGAGGCTGGGAAGTTGAGCACCAATGTTCTGGCAGTATGATGTCTGGTGAGGGCCTGCTTCCTGGACTGCAGATAACCATCTTCTCTTCATATGCTGGACTGACAGAGATTATGGCATTGATTGAATTCACGAGGGCTCCCTCTTCATGACCTAATCACCCCAAGGCTCTCCTTCCTAACACCATCATATTGGAGATTAGATTTCAACCTGACAGTTTGGGGGGACATCAATATTCAGCCCCCAGTGCAGGAGCTCATAATGAAGTGTGGTAGCTATTTTACATTCTGCCAGAGCTCTGTTCTTTTTGGAATTCCTAAAGGACTAGACCCAGAGAATTGATAGGATGAGTCTTCTCTCATTAGACACAGAAACACCACCCTATGTAAAATTATGATAAAGAAAGAAGAAAATGATAAATTCTAACTGCACTCAAGTATAATGCATCAGGTTCAGAGAGGAAGGAGAGTTGGAGGTAAAATATTATTTTCTCAAAAAAATTTTTTTGAGCCCAATGCCATAGACTCATGACTGAGTATTCTGAAAACCAGATGCAAGAACAAGCTAAAAGAGGCATCTCATCAAATTCTCAGTAAGAAGTAGGGATTCTGGGCCTAGCATGGTGGTACATGCCTATAATCTCAGTCCTTGGGAGGCTGAGACCAGAGGACTACAGGCTCAAGGACAGCCTTCATATTTGAGTGACATCCTCAGCAAGTTAGTGAGACCCTTTTTCAAAATAAAAAATAAAAAAGAGCTTGGAGTTTAACTTGGAAACAGAATGCCTCTGGGTTCAATCCCCAGTACTAATAGACGATTAATTAGTTATAAGAGCAATAAAAACCTAGGGATCCTGATACCTGTTGAGAATGGTGAGAATGGTGAGAGAAACTGTGAATTGTGCAGCTATAAACATAGATACACATGCATTAGTTTTGTAGTTTGGTTTCCATTCTTTTGGGTAGATACTCAGAAGTGGTATTGCTGGATCATATGGTAAATTTGTTCCCATTCTTCTGAGAATCCTCTATGCTCTTTTCCAAAGTGGTTGCACTAATTTGCAATCCCACCAGCAATGTTTTAGAGTTCCCACTTCTCCACATCCTCACCAGCATTTGTTGTTGTTTGTGTTTTGAATGATTGCTATTCTAATTGGAGTTTGGTGAAATCTCAGGGTAGTTTTGATTTGCATGTCTCTGATTGCTAATGATGTTGAACATTTTTCATACATTTAATGGCCATTTGAATTCTTCTTTGGTGAAGTGTCTATTTAGTTTACTTGCCCATTTTATTGGTTTATGGGTTTCTTTTTAGCAGTGAGTTTCTTCAGTTTTCTGTATATTCTAGGTATTAGTCTACTATTGAAGGAATAGTTGACTACAATGCACCAAAACAAATGGTGAGAGCATGTCTTTCATTCATTCACTGTGAAGGTGACAGTGGCAACACTCAGCTAGGGCTGATGCCTTGGGATAAAAAAAGCATACTAGGTTAAAAGAGTAACTTAGGGTGTAATATAAACTGTTTTCAATTGTTAATACTTGACTTGTGGCCTAAAATATGGACTGTTTTGGAGAAGGTTCCATAAGCATCTGGAAAGAATAGGGATTGGGGAGAAGGAAAACTGATGAAAAAAAGTTTAAAGAATGCGATATCCATATAAGAAGGTAACACTACCAACTGCATTGTGGAGAGGTTAGTATGATATCATGTATGAAGGCATCACTACTGTGCTATGACCATATATGAAGGTGTCACTACTAATCTCATGTACTGGGAAAGGGTGGAATGGGGTGGGATCAGGGAGTGGGGAACACACCAACTACTGTGTGCATGAATGGTTGTATCTCTTTGAACCTTACTATGATGTACAATTACAATATAACAATAAAGGTATATCTATGTAAAAAGAATAATACAGCGACTAATTTCTGACCTAAAACATGGCGAAATGGACAATACAAGAATGGAAATGGGATCTAAAGAGAAGAAGCTGTAAATCATCTGCACTTTTCTATGTTTGTCTTTGGTAGCTATAGTTCTCAAAGAGAGGTGTCCTTAATTGTGTTGACAGATTTATGAGCTTCAGAGGCCCCAGAGATTATAGAGAAGGAAGGAGTCAGAATAATGATCGTAGAGGCCACCTTGTACCTGCAGGGGCTAAAATGGCAAGCACTCAAAGCACCTCTGAAAACCTGTAGAAGTCTATGGGGATTCTGCAGAGGACCTGGACATCTTACAGAGGTGGATGAGGCCAAAGTCGGAGAACACAGTGTAGAACTCTGAATGCAACCTTTACTTTGTTTTCAGTATGATGAAGCCAGGGAAACGTTTTAGAACTTAAGGAAAAAGTGTTCTGAATTCCCTAAAAGGATTAAGCTTTCAGTGGATTAAGAACTTGAAAAACCTTGTTTCTTTTTAGCTGTTACTTTCACTCATGGTTTGATGCATCTTTCACAAGAGGTCAGATTAGGGGAACTTGGTATTATCCTCATTGCATACATAAAGGAAATAGGTCTCAGTTTTCTCAAGTTTCCAAAATTCTATACTTGATGTGTGAGAGTGTTTGGCTCAGTTATAGGAGGTATTAAGTTAGTCTCTGGGAAGTGCTGCAGTAAGTGCCATACCATTTGCAAGATGGAAGGTACCACTTGTGAGCCAGCATGGGGAAAGCAATAATTGTGCAATCAAATTCTATATTTATTAAGTTACACATAGTATTCTTTTATTTATTTTTTAATTTTTAAAATTGTGCCTTGTAGTCATACATCTTAATGGGGTACATGATGGTAGAGGCATACATGTACACATCACTCATTTAGCCCTTCCCCAATTTCCTCCTCCTTTCCTCTTTTAAAAGAATAACAAAAGCAGGTTGGAGAAGATTGGGTTGCAATGGCAGATATGCAGTGGCCCCTGGAAGATCCCAAGAGCACAGGTAAAATGGAATGTGGAATTTCCTGTAATAGCTTGAATCACACAGTCCTTCTTTGAACCAGGATCCTTGCTCTGGTTCTCAGAGACATCAGAACAACATAGAGATTGAAGCATTTCAGAGAATTGTCAGATTGGTATTTTTTGTTTGTTTTGTTTCTGCTTTTGTTTGGGGAGCTGGCTCAGGTAGGAGCTATTCAGTCCCACATAGGAGTGCAACTCCTCAGGAGTCCTGCAAAGCTTTATAAATCCTGTAAATCTCTTTCTATACCATGAATCATGCTAATTCTCAAACATCAACAAAAATCCTTAGTTTGTAATTATGTATTAATTTTTTAGAACTCTGTATTATGACATGTTTAAACACAAATATAAGTGGAAAAAGAAGTAGAATGCCCTGATGTATATGTATTACCCACCTTTAGGATTATTTATACAAAGTCAATCTTAGTTCTCAATTGTTTAAAAACGTATGCTATGTCAGAGATGGCTGGTTTTCTTCCAAATCTGTTCACCTCTTTTTCAGTAAGAGTAGAAGCCTGAACTCAAAATTACCAAGAATATCAAATAAATTCTGCATTCTAACTTGCAGCCAGATGTGACCATGTGATTCAATTTGGCCAATGAGATGCATCTTCCTGGCGAAGAAGCAGTTCAGGACAAAAGGAACTGCAAGTACAAAAGCCCAGAAGCAGTAACATGTTCTGGAAACTGCAGAGACCCCTGTGGCCGGAGCAGAGTGAGCCATGAGGCAACTGGATAAAGATAAGGTTTAATCTTTTGAACTTTGTAAGACTTGGATAGTGTGAAAGCACAGACATCTCTTGCTTAAAAGTAGGCATCCTTGACTCTCTCTCAAAGCATTTCTTTTTCTCTCTTATGCCTATTGCATAAGAGAGAATCTTGTGGGAAGGTGCACATTGTTGTCTCAAAACAGCATGACTGTGCTATTGACACAGAAGCAAAATCACCTATGATGATGTGGTGGGTGAATGTGAAATAGGCAAATGGATGGTAGTGGAGAGACGAAGCACAGGACAGGGCAGCCTTCAGGCTCATGGGATCAAGGGGGAAAGGCTCTGGGATGTTGGTAGTGAGAAAGGGGGGGTGCCATAGCATGGTGCTAAGGGATGTTGGCAGTAAGTTGGATACTACCAATAATTTCTTCTTAGCATCAGCTCTTTGTGATGAGTGGAATGTTTCTCTGGGAGTGATGCTAATATGTATGCAGGGGGAGAGCATTACAAATATAAATTTAGGAAGTTTTTGGGGAAAATGTTCAGGTTAGGCTACATAGAGGAAGAGACATCAAACAGGCTGATTGAGGGATAGTTTGTGTACATTTGACCATGAAGGTAACAGTAGTACAGATAGAATATGACCGACATGAGTCAGAGAGTTTCACCAAAGCCTCCTTGTCCCCGTTGCCCTGGCTTGTAGAGGTATCACATTATTATAATAGCATTAGAATGAGAAAGGTATCACATTATTATAATAGAGGTATCACATTATTATAATAGCATTAGAATGAGCTCTTCCGGGAAGATGGCGACCGAGAAAAGCGGGGCTTAAGAGTCCCGCTAACAACCAATCTCCATTACCACAAAAAGAGCGCCTTTCATAGCCAGAAAACACCATCACCAGAAAAACAAAAAAACCACCAGGCTCCAGAGAGAAAGCGGACTGAGAACAGAGCTCAGGGCCACAGAGGAGACACACGCGCCCGAGGACGCGGCAGCAGCGCCATACTGCCGGCGGCAGCGGCGAACTCAACGGACGGCTACAGCAAGCCGAGGTGAGCCGATGCGGAACAGCCAGGCGGGATCTTTCGGCGCAGACAGCATTTAAAGCTCCCAGTGGCTGAGCTCAGCACACGCTGCAGGGATTCAGAGTGGAAATCAAAACCAGAGAAGAAAAAATACGCCAGCCTCATGGCCGAGGGCATGGCAGAGGCGCCATATTGCCACCGGCGGCGGCAGCAGCAGTGAATTCACCGAGTCCAGTACAGCTACATCTACGTACTCAAGAACAGTGAGTCAAATTGCGGGCCACAGAGGAGAAATCCCAGTACTGTGCCTCCTGGGACTTGACCCAGTGAGGGAGTGGTGGTGGCAGAGATATCACACCATAGGAGAGCGTGCAACCTGGCACCCCCCATAGTTTAAAGCAGCCTCTATCGACTCCCTGGGTCGGAGACTCTGTGATACAACCCAGTAAAGGAGTAGTGGGGTCTGAGATAATACAGACTCGAGATCCAGAGCACCTTAAGTGATGCCATAGTGACCCAAGGGAAGAACCCAGAGAAGGCACAAACCTCCGAAATCATGGGAAAGAGGAATAACACTGGAGTAATGAATGTGCACAACCCCACAACATCAGAACCTGATAAAACAGAAAATCAGAGATTTCTAGAAGATCAAATCAGGAAAATAACTGTAGAAATAATAGAGGTGCTTCGAAAAGAACTCAGAGAGAGCCAAAAAGAGATAAAGGATGCAATTAATGAAATAAAGGCCTCAATTCAAAGCACAAACAACTGATTAGACCACATGGAGAACAGAATCTCGCTCTTAGAAGATGAGCAATCCAAAAATGAATGCATAGTTTCTAATCTAGAAAAAGATATCCAACAGCAGGAATCTGACATTGAAGAAATATGGGCCCATCTTAAGAGAGCTAACCTAAGAATAATTGGAATAGAGGAGGGAAAAGAAAGTGATACCAAAGGGATCAACAATCTCTTCAAGGAAGTAATAGCAGAAAATTTTCCAAATATAGAGCAAGAGGTTGATACACAGATCCAGGAAACTTATAGAACTCCCTTTAGACAGGATCGGAGAAGAGGATCCCCACGCCATATAATTGTCAAAATGACCAATGTGGAAGCCAAGCAGAGAATCTTAAAGGCAACAAAAACAAAGGGCCAAGTGACATTCAGAGGCAAACCAATTAGAATCACTCCAGACTTCCCAAACCAAGTCATGAGAGCCAGAAGGGCTTGGAGTAACATATTCCAAACTCTGAAAGAAAACAACTTCCAGCCAAAAATTTCCTACCCAGCAAAACTTTCTATCAAATTAGATGGAGAAATAAGAAGCTTCCATGACAAACAGAAACTGAAGGAATTTATGTCTTCAAAACCAGCGCTAGAGAAAATACTCAAAGAGATTAACTACAAAGAAGAAATAGGTAACACTCACCAGAACCAGAGAAACAAGATTTTCCATCCAACAGACAACTAAGATTGGTTATCTGTGGAGATTCATTATTTATGTTAGTCTTTTACCTATCTCTAAATTGTATTGTTTGCCTTTATTGTTGTTAATTTTTACGATTTCTAGTTGGAATATTAATATACCTTCAGATATAGCATTTGGAAATATTTTATCCAATTATATTAGTAACTTTTAACTCTGTTTACATTGTCTTTGGATATACAACATTTTCTTTTATTTTTTAGGGAGTTTGTATATTCTTCTGTTGCCTGTGCCATTGAAATCATATCCAAGAAATCACTGCCAATTTCAATGTTGTGAGGTTTTATGACCCAGATTTTCTCCTAAAAGTTTATAGTCTTAAGATTTATATTTAGGTCTTTTATCTAGTTTGAGTTAATACTTGTATGTGGGATTAGGTAAGGGTCCAATTTTATTCTTTTCCATGTAATTATTATTTTTCAACAATATTTAGTTAAAAGATTATTATTTCCACCACCAAATCTTCGTGGAAACCTTGTCAAAAATAACTTGACAATATAGGGAAGAAGTTAGCTCTAGGCTTGTATTTAACTCCAATGGTCTATATATCTGCCTTTAGAACAGTACTACACTGTTTCAATTATTGTAGCTTTATATGGTTTGAAATCAGAAAATATATATCTGCTAGCTTTGTTCTTTTTCAAGATCGTTTTGGGTATCTAGAATTCATATTCCATATTAGGATAGATTTTTTTCTGAAAAATAAATATATAAATATATGATAGTTTCACCTAAAAAAACAGAAAAAAATATGCTCTAGTAAGAAAGAAAGCAAAAAGAAATATTGAAATGCTATCTTTAAATCATCAAACACTTGGTATCAGACAAATGAAACTGTTATGTGAGATTATCATTTTTAATTTTGGATAAATTGCTATAATACTAGATGTCAACCACTAAGCCAAGCATGGGAAGGAGGGATGGGGAGAGAATGGGGTGGGGATCGGGTGGGGGCTGACTGGGCGATGTGTGCATGTATGTCTACAAAAGTTTGTATCCCACTATGATGTATGAATACAGTGCACCAATAAAATAAAATTAAAAAAAAAAGAATGAGAAAATGTCTGAAGTGGAGTAATTAAAAGGGGGACAAAGTGTGGTCTTGCTGGTTTTAACTGGAGGGCAGGTCTATTGGGCTTGAAAGGGAAAGGGGAAGAATTGGACTTCATATGAAGGACTTGCTTGGTTCTGAGTTCTGGAGAGAGCTTTCACATACAGTTGGCAATTCCCTTCTGCTGCTGACCAAGATGGTTGTTCTTTTAGGAAATAATTAACATAGTGACAAACTCATGTTGTATTGCATGGTCCACTCTGATCATGATGCTTGGGAGAAACCCAGAATCCTGGATTTAACAGGTGCTTCTGCATGTTTCTGGCAGCTAAGATTGTTTTCCATGCTTTAGTGGATTGGACCTGGGCAGAGAGAGCAATAGAACAGAGAATAAACTATAGCATAAGGGATGGTTTGAGTCAAACAAATGGGTCATAAAATACAGATGGTCGAAAATGGACAACAATCCCATCATTTCTTCAGTGGGGTTTGCTCTACGTCTCAGGTCCTTCTAAAGTGCCACCTGCATAGAAGGTGGAAGCTGTGTCAAGTTCAGAATAGAATAGTATATGTGGTTGATTAGGCACTTCTGCCATGAGGAATCTAGTGAAGAGTAAAGGTCTGGTGCTACATACTTCCTATCTCTGCACAATATTATTGTTCCTTTTTAATAATAGTGAGTTAAATATCTCTGATAAATTTTCTTTTTATAACAGAATATATTCTAAAGTTGGGAACAGTAGAATTCTATAGAATTCTGTGTCCAAACAAAATCTGGAGGTCTCAAAGTAAAAAAGCACATCTAATTACAATATAGATCTTAGCTACATAGCAAGAAACTTGTTCTGCACTAAGTACACTGAGGCTGTTTTGTTGAGAGAGTGCAATTTTGGACTTATGGTGAATATGAAAATGATTGGTTCTAGGAGATCATGTGTTCTCTGTCACAGGAGAAGTTCAAATTGAATAGTTCCCTTGAAGAGGTATAAAAGAGATTCCAATAGCATTTGAACTTCAAATCTATTTAAATTTCTAGTTCAATCGTCTCTTTAAAATGTAAGCTTGCTACTTGGTTTTTCTTAAATTCTCAATTTATTCTAGTATCTTGGTTGTTTTAAGACCATGGCCACTAAGATATTTATTAATTATGAGTGATACTCATTTTAAATGGTTCAATAGAGCCTGAATTAGTAGAAAAAGTGACTCAAATTAGAGAAAAGCTTATAAGACTAAAACAAGTTGCACACGAATAAGAAATAAATAAGAATATAGTACAAAGCATTCCTGTAATATATAAACAAAAATACAACCATTAAGCATTATATTAAGCTTACAAATGGGAGACCCTCTTTTGAGTCCCTAAGTTCTTTGACGCTATATTTTCATTAAAGTCTCATAAATGTTTACCACTGAAAGTGGTTATGATTCATAAAACTTTGGAGACTATATTAAATGTTGTTCATGTATTCCATAAGACATAGTGCTGCTTCTGCAGGGGAAGTCTAGCTTTACTAAAGTTCCCTTCCAGTCAAAGCTCAGGTAGCTTTTGGTCCAAGTGGAAGCCTTGCTTGTATTGTTGCTTCTTGTCTCCGTCAGCATTCTCACTGCTGTAATCCAAAACATGAGCACCCATCCTAGAGGAAGGAAGATTTATTTGCTCATAGTTTTTTGTAGATTGCAGGTAAAGTCTATGTGAAGGCCAAGGTCTGGAGCTCAAGTCATGGTAGAGGAAAGCAGAGAGAGGAAAAGGGCAAAGCTCTGTTCTAACATCATGGAGGCCAGAAGCAGGAGAGAGAGGGAGAGAGAGAGAGAGAGAGAGAGAGAGAGAGAGAGAGAGAGAGAGAGAGAGAGAGAGAGAGAGAGAGAGAGAGAGAGAGAGAGAGAGAGAGAGAGAGAGAGAGAGAGAGAGAGAGAGAGAAGAGGGAGAGAGAATGAGGGAGAGAGAGAATGTGTGTATGTGTGTGTGTGTGTGTGTGAGAGAGAGAGAGAGAGAGAGAGAGAGAGAGAGAGAGAGAGAGAGAGAGAGAGAATACATGCAGAAGGGGATTCAAGCACACACATACCCTCAGCTTAAAGCCACACTCTCAGGATACAGCTTCTCCAGCCATACCTCATCTGTCTAGGTTACCAAATAGATGTTTTTCCACTGATGAGATGATGAGAGTTATGCACTGATGAGATTACAATCTCATGATGGAACTATGTCAACCCTGAACTTAATTCATGAGCACTTCAGGGGGCACTTTATATCTAACCATGACACCTCTGTTTCTACAAAGCATCGACCTAAACTCTTTCTTTTATTATTTCCATATACTATGAAAACCTATCATTTCTATCATTCAGTGAGGATTTACTGTGCACTGGGCATTGTCCTAAACAGGATATATATATATATTATCTATTGCTAGTTATGTATACTATTAACCTTCATGAAAACCCTTCATAGATTTTGCTGTTATCCCTATTCCACAGTTATATAAACCGAGACACATGGAATTTAAGTAACTTATCTGAGGTCGCATAGCTAATAGGCAATAGGGCTGGGATTTGAATCACATTTGATTCTGATGAGTACCCCAGGGAAAGTTCTTTTAGCTGTTTGAACCTATTTCTTCTTTTGAAAAAAATGAGAGATCAATATTAGGTTGTAAAGTTTCAAAAAGATTATAGTTCTAACGGACCTAATATATACAGGTGAGCATCATGCAAGAATACTAAAAAACAGGCAGTCTTGGAAAGGTAAATTTGTAGGTACTCACAACATCCCAGAAAAGTAGTTATTATGCATATTGGCATAATAATAGTAGCTAGCCTATTGTCTTACCAATTAATCAGTATCACACTATTCTCTCTCAGAACTGACCTACTCCAAAAGGTTTTCTTTCTTAGGCAAAACTATCTAAGATATCTCTTCATTTAATATTATTTATCTCAAATGATAATCTATTCAAAATCCAGGTATTTTGGGCTATCTTAGAGCTGACTCTGAACTCTGATTCCCAGTTCCAAGCAAAATACCTGCTGAGGAAAGACTTCTTCCCTTGTAGGGATGATGGGAACCTCTAGCACCTCACCCTCCCCAGAAATCTGCATTTTATCATCACACTTGGTTAGACTACCAAAGAGTTACATCCCTAGCATTTTTCTGTTTAGCTCTCACAGAATTATCTTCCTTGAATTGTGCATCCTTTACTTTCAGAATCTCTAAGGTCACTTTAAGAATCTCTTAAAATTTATCAGTGTATGTGTTATAAAAATGCTTTCTGAGAACACTGCCATTCACAACACTTGTTTTCCCATTTATAAAGTCTTGCTTTAGATAATTTTTCTGGGAAAGGCTTTGCTTGTGCTAAGGAGATAATAAGTTTTCTTTTCAATACTACGAATTCTATAATTGCTTGTCTCACACTTTCCAATAACGAAGCTCAGAATCAATTTTGAAGCAACACCACAGTAATTATTTTGGAATATTGGGCCTAAGTGTTTATTGTATAGCCTTCAGGAAAAGGAAGTTGTTTGGAAACTATGAAGATAGTGCAACTTAGTGAAGGCTTTCTTTATTTTGGAGTAATTTTACAGTTATATAATAGTTTCAGAATGATTTGACCTGCCTAGTAGGACATGGCATTTCATACTACTCTGTGTGTGGTTCTTACTGTTTATAGTGTAATAGTTTGGACTATTTCTCTGTGTAGTTGTATATACAGTTAAAATACATATTAGTTTATACTTGTTAGCACACTACCCAGTATTAGCTCATACTGCGTATGGGTTATACTACTATTTTCTGTGTTAGATCACAAGGTGTATAGTTCCACACACTGTTAAGTACAAAGAACATACTTCACACTATGAGGTATGAGCTTCTGTGTATTGGTTCATACCATGTGTAGTTTACATACTATAACAATTCACACCATAATTCATACTATGATGCTAGGTGCTCTCTCGCACTGTGGGCAGTTCGCACTCTTACCTTGTGTGGCTGCTCATACCATGGATAGTTCATACATTTGTGTGCCATGTAGCAACTCACACCAGGGTAGTTCATTCTGCCCTATTGCATGGTGATTTACATAGAACATAGTTCAATAGGACGTAGTTTAATGCTATGATATGTAAGGGCCTCAAAAGCAGACACTGCTCTTTAAAAATAATTTTAAGGAAAAGAAAGCCTTTCCAAGTTCATACTCGGGGGTAGAACAGCTATATTTAGCACCTATGTCATTTTTCTGCCAAGTCTGCAAGTCAGGGGTTCAAGCTACAACTCAGTTCCAGGTATACTGCAAAGAGCTCTGGTGTGGGAGGGCCTGGTTTAAGCGGAGCGAGGGGAGGATGCTATTTAGACTGAACTGGGGAGCAGGGAGAAAAACCACTGTGCAGGGATTTGTGATAATCCACGTGGATAATGAGGCTTATCCAGAGCTCCCAGAGTCACTTCCCAACATGTGGTCTGAGTTTGGCTCTGGCTGTGCTAACCACATAAACTGTGGCCAAGGATTTTTTACACCCTGTGAAGCTTCACCCACACAAGGTGGTGGGTTTTGCTAGTAGATGGATAAAATTTGTGATGAGAAATCAAATAAAAAGTAGATAGAGTGGTCTGTGCATTAATTTTATTAATATTTGCTTCATATTTACCTATGGACCTTGTATGATGAGGGAAGCAAATTTCAAAAATTCCCCAGAGAGATACCCAAAGAACAGAAATTGATGTTGAATTCTGGACTTTGAAAGATAAAAGTTAGATGGCGCATTGTTGAGACCTCTTTGTTTTAAGGAAACAAAAACAAAGGGAGAGACACTTGTTTCTACCCTTGCACTCCAAGCAAAGGAATTATATTTCCCCTAAACAGTCCTGACCTCCATCTTTGCCCTTCTCCAGCCTCCATGGGAAGTGGGGTGAGCTGTCTGGTTGTTTTCTGATAATCATCGGTGTAGGTCCTTGAGAGCCCTCTTTTCGTTCTACATCTGCACACTGTGATGACACTGGGTAAATACATCTTCTGCAGTTCAGTGTCCCTTAGGATAACATTGGAAAGGCTGTTTTTTTGCTGTATTCCTAACCCCATGCTCCAGTCTAGTTTCTGTGTCTCCATCTGCCCGAGTCCTTCATATCATGTAATGAGCTAGAATTCAGTTAAAAGATAGAGAAAAGGAGGCTATAATGTACTAGCCTTTTAAAGCCTCCATGATTCATACTACTATTGTTTTAATTTTGAAATATTCACCTATGATTTATATATGATTAATGTGTGACTTTTTGATTGGTGAGTAAAGGGGTAGAGGGAAGTGGGCACACATTTCTTTTATTCCCAGTGCCTGGACCAATGGGCCAAGGTCACACATAGAACTAATCCAAGAATATGAATAAATGAGTCTCTTAAACCCTTACATTCTCTCTGGACCTGGCCATCTTTTCCTCTAGTGGGGTCTTTTTTTTTTTTAATACACTCACTATTTATTTATTTATTTTTTTTGGTGGTACTGGGGTTCCTGGAAACCCTTCTACCTCTGGGCTATACTCCCAGACCTATTTTATATTTTATTTGGAAACAGGGTCTCTTAAGCCAGAGAGGCTGTCTTTGAACCTGCGTGATCCTCCTGTCTCCACCTCCCAAGTGAGGGGATTACAAGCATGTGCCACCATGCCTGGCTAGTGGGGTCTTTTTGCTCTTCTTGCCTAGGGTTGTAAAGTTCATGTAGAATCAGTGCCTGGACCAAGGTACCATCTCCAGAAAAGCCACCCATATGTCAAATGCCAGCAACTAAGGAGAGGCAGCTCTGTGCAACCGAGTCCACAGAAAAATCCTGTTCCAAGGAAAGACCTACATTTCCCCATTTTCTCCCTTCTTGGTCCTCACTTTGGTCTTTGGGTTTGTAGGTTTTTTTTTTTTTTTCCTTCTCATTTTCTCAAAGTTTCTTATCTGTACAAAACTAGTACAGGTCTATGAACATGTCTTTATCATAGGAAAGCTATGTTTTTATTGCAGTTTCTACTGTTGGACTTGCTTCTTCAGAAAACCATTATAATGCCTTCTTAAGCACATCTACATGTATTTTCTGTTGCATATGCCCTAGGAAAACCCCCCAGGGTCTTATACTGAATGACAAAGGGCGGAAAATCCAAGCTGGCCAACAGCTTCATTTCCCTGGCTGCCTTGAAGACTCAGGAGAAGTTAGAGCTCATCTTGGGCAGAGCTTAGTGAAAGGAGTTTTGTTTTTATTCTTTCTTAGAATAAGAAAGAATTTTTTCCCTACAGTGGCTGTAGGGAAAAAGAGGAAAAAAAGTTTACAAATAGCAAAGCAAAAGAGTTGTTTTGCCTTACTTTAGACTACTAAAGGTTGATAATTTCTCATAGAAATACATTGTTATAATTATTATACATTTTTATAATCTTTTCTCTGATTCTTGCTTTACTGAGAAATAAAATTCAAACAGAAAACACAAATAGAAGAATGGATGATGTTTATTTAGAGACGTTGGAGCACCAGTGATAAAGTGTTATGTTCCAGAGAAAGGATCCCAGGTAATTTCCAGAAAAAGGGTCTGGAATGGGATGCTTTCTGGAGTGAAAAATGGTGTAGAGCTCTTCACATGGGAAACCTTTTATGTTACTACTGAGCACCTCTCTTCTCATGCATATGTTGAAAGACCTAACTCAGCTTAGCCTAAGTGACGCCATGTTTTACTGGCTCCCCCAAGTACCAGGAAGTTAAAATGTAACTGTGGGAAATTACAGGATTCAGTAAGCCTGCAAAACAGGATGGGGTCGGTAGTTAAGGTAGTTAACTGCATACCTGCGGCTTAACCGATAAGAGAAGGCAGTTACGAGATAACTCCGGGACTTTCCACCAGGCCCTACCAGAAAAGCCGGAGGCAAGCAAAGGTCATTCAGCTCCTCATTAACTGGAACCAATAAAACCTCCTGTAACTATGCTTTTCTGCTTCTGTACCCCCGCTTCTGCCCCCTACCCCCTATAAAAGTTACCTAAAACTCACCTAGGGCGCGCAAGTCTCTGTGCAGACTCTGTCGCCCACAGGTACCTGTGTCCCGCAATAAAATCCTCGTGCTTTTGCAGCCAGTGGTCTCGGACTGATCTCTGGGTCTCGGGGTCCCCACTTCTGAGGGAAAGACCACTCGGGGGTCTTTCAATGTATTTGAGGTAGTCACTTATCTTTTTTCCCACCATAGCTTTGCTCTCTGTGTTGAACTGTGCACATTGGATACTTTTTCATTGTTGTCTAAGTGAAACCCCAGAATGGGATTCATGTAAACACTGAGTTTAGCACCCCCCAATATCCTTCCTTGTGGTTCTCTAACTTCAGCTAGGGAGAGAGTTTTGTAATTCCATTCATGAAGACCTGCTAAACTTTTCCTCCTGTTCATTATAATTTTGCCCTGACCTGCTCACTTTGACTCTTTAATTCAGCTTTCTTGCTATATAATACCTGATGACAACAACTTAGAGGAAGGAAGGATTTATTGGCTCACAGTTCTAGAGATTTCAGGCTTTCAGTCCATGTTAGGCTAGGTATAGTCTGTGGAGTTCAGGGCATAGTGGGAGGGTGGGAGGAGAGAAAGAGAAAGTGAGAGAGAGAGAGAGAGAGAGAGAGAGAGAGAGAGAGAATATGAGTGAACAGGGGCTCTGTTCTCATATCATGGAGGCATGATGATACAAGAGAGAAAGCTTGTGAAGGGGGTTCATGAACACCTGCACAGTCCCCAAAGATATACCTCTAGTGACTCACCTCCTCCACCACTGCGTAAGTCCATTACAATGGATTCATCCACTGGTGAGATTATAATTCAACCTTCATAATTCAACCATTCACTGCTGAGCATTAATACATGAGCTCTTCAGGGGACATTCTATATCCAAACCATAATATCATGTTTGCTACCTAACAAGACTAGTGCTTTTCCTATTTCTTTAAGAATAAAAGAGGCACTCTCTCTCATCCTTTTCCTGATTTTCTCTAGGATTTTTTTTTAACATACTGTTTTCTTTGAGGTTCATCTGTGAGCCCTTCCTGGGCTTCTTCCCCTGCTATTTGGTAGAAGTCAGGCAAATTCCAGCACAAAGGAAACAAACAGAAGCAGGGTGGCCTGTGCAAGAGGCCTGCTGGTTTGGGCCACCTGCTGGAAGGCATTATGGCAGAGGCCGGAAACCATCTTTTGACACAGAGTAATGTTCTTGCAATCCAAATCAAAGGTGCTTATAAAAAGAATTCCCACTTTTGGGTCTGGGTTTTTTTGCCTCCCAGATCTAGGTCCTGCTGTCCTCCTGCTGCCATGAGGGAAGGACTACAGGTTTATTCCTGCTTTGAATGGCAAAACCTTTAAATTGTAACATCTTTTCCTGCTCAGCTTGCTGACGCCAGCTCTGCCTGCAGCTCCACAACTTGGCTGGAAGCTGTTTCCTACAGTTTTACCTTCCTGTTTCACTTTCCTCTCAAAATTGCAGCCCTTTTTCTCTTTAAGTATAAGAGCTTCTTCCTATAGGAAATCACTATGGAAATAGGTAGAGGGGGAAAAGTTTGCCCCCGAGCCACACCACACAAAGACAAATATTGTAAATATGTTGACATTACCTCCTGGACTTTTTTCTAGCATTTTTTAGGTTGGAAGTTTCCCAGCTCATGTCCATTTTTTGTTATTCATCAGATACTGAGGATTCCCAAGTGGGATTTTATTTTTGGCTAAAAGAGTTTTAAGAAAGAGAAAGAGGAAAAGAGAAAAATTCTGAGCACAGAAGAGGCATAAATAGAAGTAGCCTCGGTATAATGGTATTGCATCTTTTTTAATTCCTAGAGGGGTGCTTGCTTACAGTATTTCATATTTAGATCCATCTATTAATTAGGGATAGACGCTATATGTCAGAAGCTACCTGGGGAAAACAAATCATCTCTCTGAGATGAATAATGATTCAATACCTTGAGCTGTGCTTCCAGATATTCTGGTGTCCAGAGGGCTGAGATGAGTTGCTTAGCTATACAGACATGTTCTGAGAAATGTATGTTGAGTATTTTTGATACTGTGTAAATATTACACAGTGAGTGTTTATACAAACGAAGATGGCTGTGACTAGGCAATATAATCTTGTGGCACCATCTTTGTATATGTGGCCTGTTATTGCTGCAACAGCATTATGTGGTACATGATTGATTCTCTAAGGAAGCAAGTAAAATGTAGGTGTGGTAGGCAGTGTGCAAAATGGGAAGCGTTGCCCCTTCTTGGTCCACATATGTGGACTTGTGCATGTCTTGAAGAGCTGCTGTGGTCTGGCTTGTGCTCACCTCCTCTTACAGCACCTCTGGGTGGGGGATGATAAGCACATTCATCTCTGGTTACTGTGCAAGAATGGGGAATCGGGACAGCTCAGGGTGAGGTTCACCCTGGCCAATATGCTTTTGCCTTTGAATAGTCACTCTCCCTTTGTGGGTTAGCTTGTTCCCTAGTACAACAAGTGACACAAAATTACATGCCTTTTAGGATGTCTTCTGAATCATACATTATATGTACAAAGCAAACTTATATTCAAAGATGTTGCAAATACTCATTAATGTAGTCTAACCTGACTGCCAGGGAGGATAGGTTTAGCCATCAGATGGAAACTTGGGCTTGTTCTTTATCATATTTGATGATTTAGGACATGTTATTAACCTTCCTTTACTCCTTTTTTAAAAGTTAAAAGGGAATAGTAATATATACCTTCGGGGTTATTATACAGATGCAATAAATAAAGAAAAAAAGATCATTCCACAAATATTTATGAAGCCCTTACAATATTCTAGGTATAGTACCAGGTACTATAGATAAGCTGTGAATCAGAAAAATAAGGTCTGTTGTCTTATAAAGTTTCCATGCTGGAAAAGGAAAGGGACACAGAAAATTATTTTTAAACAATAATTGTTGTTGAAGAGTATTAAAATCGGGTGATACAATAGAAAATAACTAGGTTGCCACTTTTGTGAAGTGAAGGTGTTGTCTTCAGCTAAAAGCAGCAGAAGGGTAATTTCTGGAGAAACCCATTACAAGTGGCTGTTAGCAGTGAGGGAAGGTCTCTCTGGGGAGGTGACATGCAGGCTGAGACAGAAATGACAGGAAGGAGCCAGCCATGGCCCAAGGGCCAGGATGGGCATGGAGAGGAAAGGAGACACAATGCCACTTGACTAAGAAGGAAGGTAAAAAACTGGGTATTTGGGGGCCTTACAGTGAAGCCAGTATGGGTGGAGTGTAAAGTTGGGGAGAGTGAAGGTTCAGGAAGGGGTGAAAGAAGGATCTGAATCTCAGAAGGTTTGATAAGTTAGGAAAGCAATTTAGACAAGAAAGAGGCTTCACAGCTTTTGGCCCAAAGGTACTCTTGGTACTTTTTTTTGGTGTGAGTGGGAGTGTGGTACTGGGGATTAAATCCAGGGACATTCTACCTCTGAGCTACACCCCAGACCTATGTATGTATGTATATATGTATGTATGTATGTATGTATTTAAAATTTTTTTTATTGGTAGTCATACATCTTAATGGGATAAAAGACTTGTGGAGGCATACATGCACACATCACACAATTAATCTTTGCCCGATCCCCACCCCATTCCTTCCCATCCCTCCTTCCCATGTTTGGTTTAGTGATTGACTTGATATGTTTGTTTAAGTATATCTTGTGCTTTAGAGAGTTTTCCTCTTTCCTCCTCCCATCCCCTCAGTTAGGTTGCCTTATTTGCTCCTCAACAGGATCTCCTTCTTCATCTAGAAGATCTCACTAAGTTGCTGAGGCTGTCCTTGAATCTGCAATTCTCCCATTTTAGTCTCCCATGTACTGGGATTGCAGGCATAGACCACCATGTCCAGCTCCAAAGAGACTCTTGAATGAGGGGCGTGCCTGTGAAAATGAGAAAAAAAGATTCCAGAGAAGCTGGTCTGCTCCTAACCCTAAGGATGAAAGTTAAATCTTCACCAAATGTTGCCATGCCAGACGGTTTCCATGGTGGAGAGAGTCTGCCTACGTCAGACAGAAATCCTGGGGGAGAAACCATTCCTCCTAGGAATCTTCAGAGGATCCACAATCAGCTGCTGAAAGTGGGAAAGTAACTGGAGATAGCCATTAGGTTCACAAAGGAAACCTTAAAATAGATTCAGTTAGAGATGCAAATTCGGTTCAGAGCAGGTCTCCTGATGTCTTGAAGCTTAAAAGATTCCTCTGGGAGGAAGTGGGGGAAGGTGAAATGAAGGCAGAACAGATGGCTTGATAAACATGGTCTGAACCCTTCGGGCTCCTCAAAGAAAGGGAGTTTTAATTAACAGGGAAGATAAGACCCCGATAATCAAAATGGCTGCCTTCCATTATGAAGAATATTTTTTTCTTTCATTTCTGAACTGCTCACAGGTCCATCTTAGCCTAGACAAGGCCAAGAGGGAAAGGACTGTTTCCCTTATTTACAAAGTCCCCTCGAGCTGCCCACCGTCATTTTGTAGGACTTCAAGGAAGACTAATGTTCTAGATGAGAAGTAATTACAGCTCTTGGTTTCCTACTGTCCGAGAGGGGCGGCTCACATGGGTAATTGGCTCCGCTGTCCCCTTCTGTTTTACTGA
This sequence comes from Muscardinus avellanarius, assembly GCF_963383645.1. NCBI lineage: Eukaryota > Metazoa > Chordata > Mammalia > Rodentia > Gliridae > Muscardinus > Muscardinus avellanarius. Next base: position 122,159,814 of record NC_137791.1, read on the forward strand.
GGCTTTCATTATTCTTTTATTTCCTCTACATCTTAGGGAATTTTCACAGTCCAATAAGCTCTGTACATTTAGGTTTCTTCTAAGGGTGGGCCTACCATCAGGCAACAATTGATTTCTCAGCCTCTGCAGCCACCTCCACTGGTTGTCTGTGTAGTGAAAGAGGGCTGGCTGTTCATTAGCATCTGTGACATTTTCATTAGCATTAATGAGGCCCATTTGAAAGACTCAGACCCAGAGTGAGTGGAATTATTCTGTGCTATCAGAAGTGATTGGGGAAATTTTCCCTGGCTCATTTAGGCTCTAGTTAGGAACAAAGGAACAATTAATATGTCCCAAGATGATAGTAGTATTACTTAAAAAGGCAATTCTCTGGGAAGTTCGGGAAATAATATTTTTCAGAACTTTTTGTAATGGAAAATTTCAAACACACACAGAAGAATCATCGAACGCTGAACCTCCAGGTTCTCATTGCTGAGCCACAGTAGTTCACATTTTGCCAGTCTTTCTTCCTCTATTTCCTTCCTTCCTTCCTTCTTCATTCCTCCCTCTTTCTTTTTTTCTTTCTTCCATGTGTAGGGGCAGGTTATTGTGGATTAAACCTCGGGATATTATACCTCTGAACTACACTTCTAGCCCTATTTTACTTTAAAACAGGGTTTGACTAAGCTGTGGAGGACTTCTGTTGCGGCTGGCCATCCTCCTGTCTCAGCTTCCCAAGTGCTAGGATTATAAGCATGTGCTACCATGCCCAGATTATTTCCCCTATTTCGTTTCTTTTTTGTCCTTAGAATGCACATCATTCTATTCTTACATTCTTCAGGGTATATCTCTAGGGGGTAAAAATGTTCCCCATGCCATTGGTGCAGGCTGTGTTCTAGAAATGTCAGGCAGAGAGGTTGTCAGGAATGGCTGCAGGATCATCACATACAGCCTAAAGGAGAAGAGAAAAGGAAGCATGGCTAGGTAGATGGAGAAGTTGGTCTGCCATGCAAATCCTATAAATGATTGAGCTGGCTACTGGGAAGCCACAAAGCTTAGCACTTCCAAAGAAATCTGAACCTTTATTCCTCATCAGACTCCCATATTGACTAGGCTGTCCCTGGAAACTGAGTCTAAGCATGGATTTGTATGAGTGTGTTGTCTTTCTTCAGCTAAAAGCAGCAGGAGGGTAATTTCTGGAGAGACCCATTACCAGTGGCTGTTAGTGGGCAGTACTCCCCAAAAGTAGAGAGAATAATTTTTCATATTTGAAAGGGGTCAGGTTGATTCATTATAGCATCTCCTAAAGACACCATTTTTTTAATTAAAAAATTTTATTGGTACATTGTAGTCATACATTCTAATGGGGTACAAAATGGTAGAGGCATACATGCACACATCACTGATTTAGCCCTTTCCCAATTTCCACCCCATCCTGCCCCCTCCCTCCTTCTTATGCTCGGCTTAGTGACTGACTTTGATATGCTTGTGAATGTACACCATGTAAATTAGGACATTTCCCTCTTAGCCCCTCCCATCACCCCCAGTTAGGTCTCATTATTTGTTCATCTGTGGTTTTCCCTCCTTCATCTAGAGTTCCTCCTAGGACCCTTTTTCTCCCTGATACACTATTACACCTAACAAAATTAACAATGATTTTTTAACATTATCTTTTAGTATCCGAAGAAGGTCCACACATGGAAGAATTATGTTAAAAGATTCTAGTCTGAATTTTAAATATGCAAGTGAATGCTATAATTCTTTTAGTTCTTAATTTGAGAGTTCTTAAATGTGCAACATTTAAAACACTTATTTGATCACCATGTTTTGGTTTTGCTTTTACCTCTGTATTTTGGGCGTGGAGGGTAAAGGGCATATTCTGCAAAACAGGGCCTGGGAGAATTTAGTAAACAGGGAAAGTGGCAGTGTTTAACATGTCTGAGAACAGGTGAGGCCAAGACCCACATCTGTGGCAAACAGCTGAATGTCTGGAGTGGACTCTAATACAAGGAGATGCTATTTGGTGGTACAGTCCCATCTTAGACAGCTATGAATTACATGAACATCTGAAGATATTTTGCTGTTAAAACAAGACACATACTAAAAATATGGTGCACTTCATCACATCGACAGCATTTCATTCGCACAGCTTGTAGATGTGGTCATTTCTGCTCAGTGGAAGTGTGGCAGAAAATGTGGAAATTGACAAAGAGTCTCTCTACAGATGCTGTGGAGTTATTTTAAGGTTGTTACAAAAACCTGTATTTATAACTGCTACCCCAGTCTCAGGAGGCTGGTGTTGGAGACCAAGGACCTGAATAAAAGTAATGTTCTATGGTTTAGCATAGGCTCCATAAATCAGTAGATTTGAGTTGAGCCTACGGTGTAGGGCCAGGCATTGACATCAATAAGGGAGAGATACAAGCCAGGTATGGTGGTGCATGCCTGTAATCCCAGCTACTAAGAAGGCTGAGGCAGGAGGATCATAAGTTCAAAGCTTAGTCTGGGCAATTTATGAGATTGTGACTCAAAATAATAATGATAATAAAACGGTTGGGGACGTAGCTCAATGATGGGGCATCCCTGAGTTCAATCTTTACTACTGTGTCCCTACCCCAAATAAAAAAAAGATACAGTTTGCTTCCATTGATATTTATGTTGGATGAGGAGGAGAAAGATGACCATTAACACAATGAATTAAACAAGTATGTATGTATACAATCAGCTTCCCCTTTTTGTTGTATGCTTGGTTTTATCTTGTGCTCATTTACAAACATTAACTTGATTAATATAAAAGTGAAAATATGATTTCTTCACTTCATAGATGAATTCTTAACCAAACACCTGATAAGTTGGAAGACAGTGCAATTTTCATGGTAAGTCTAGTCTGCTTCTGATAGACAGTTGTGCAGTCCCCTGGGGATTCAGCTTAAGGAAAGAATAGCAAGTAAAATGATGGGATATCTGGAGTAGGGGATACAACTGGTACATGATTTTCTGAGATCAGGGATTTAAGGTGTTGGGTCCCCTTCTCTGAGAGATGAGACACTAGCTTCCCTGCAGTTTTATGACATGGAAGAAATACTTATCCCTGTTGGAGAACCTTTCCAAGCACATCTGGCATCTGGGGTTGTACTGGACCATTGTGTGTGTGTGTGTGTGTGTGTGTGTGTGTGAGAGAGAGAGAGAGAGAGAGAGAGAGAGAGAGAGAGAGAGAGAGAGAGAGAGAGAACAGAGCATGGAAGGACAGTGTAGATCTAAAGGCAGATGTGACTACTTCACAACCTAACTGTACTCACCAGAAGTGTGTCTTCATGTATTACATTCAGAACTTTGGTTTGGGAATCCATGAAATGAATATTATAATGCTCATTATTATATACCTTTTTGCAAGGTGTTTATGGGAATCAAATGCTAGGTTGTTTATGAAATGTCTAGGATGAGCTTACTACCTGGCAGATACTCAGTACCAAGTAATTTATTCTCCTTTATTTACTTCATTAAATTACTGGCTTTAAACCCAATAAGTTGTTAATATCAAAAGCCCTGAATAGGCTTTTCAATAAAGCCAGAATCTTGGCCCTGTCTGCCTCACCCACTCTTCCATTTTCTGGGAATCCATGCTGTTAAGTGTCACCTGTGTGCTCTGCTAAATTATTTTATATATTGGTAGATGAGTTTCTGAAAGGTTCACTGTTAAGTACCTCATCTCATTCAAAGTTCTCATTCAGCAGCGAATAATGATGATCATAATAATACAAGCTATAATTTATTGGTTATTTACTGTGTAGTAGTGTTTTATAGACAATGACAATTTTATGGGGTAGGTCCTATTGATATTCCCATCACAGAGAAGATGCTTATGAGTCTTAGGTTGAAAAAAAAATTCAAGGTCATATACCTGGTGATGGAGCAGGACTTGAAACCATTATCTGTGACCCAAAAGTAGTCTTGTGATCTTCTGATGTTAAAGAGCTAAGACTGCTTGGGTATGTAGACCCAAGTGCATAGTGAAAAAAAGGGAGATAGTTGGTTTGGAGGACCAGAAATTGAGGATAATCTAATTGGCCAGAAATTTAGTTGAAGTTACTTTACCAAGCAAGTAAAACTTAGCAATTTTCAATCTCTCTGTATTTCTCCCTCCCTCCTGCCCCCCTTTTACTGACAGCCTTCTTTTCTTATGGAAGATATTGTCCAAATTGGACCCAGGAAATTTTCCAAGAATAGCTTCAGCCTAGTTTGTCCCTAAAACTGTGATCGCAGGAAGAAGAGCATATTTCCACCTGATCTGTCATGTGTAGGTCCTCAAATTAATCACTGTGGGCAGAAGATTGGAAGACTCTCATTACCTGGGCCAGAGCCATGTTCCTCTATTTCCTGGAGTTGGGGAGAATGAAAGTTAGGATAAAATACTGAAAAGACATAAAATAAGATGAGAATGGAACACAAAATAAAGAGAAACTGAGCAGAAAAAAAATTTTTTCTTACTATTTAGCCACTTGAATACTGTCTAGGTTAACTTCTTTTTATAAACTCTGGTCTCTTCATAGAAAATGAAAGTAATTTTATTGGAAGAATATTGAAGGAACAGTGAAAGAATAGGTTAACAAGAAAATCTTTTGTAAACTTTAAGGCCCTTAGAACCAGTATGTTTATTAGGATCCCCGAAAGCCTGCTGTTTCTCAAACTACCTTTGCTTTGATATGTGATTTATATTAGGTACATCTTTAACATTCAGTGATCATAAGCCATGCGACATGCTAACTTATTGAAAATATATGTGTAATCACTAGAATATGTATGCTCTAAATCCCCCAGCCTGAAGAGAGAAGTAAAAATGAGAGCATTAAAAAAATCTGGGATGCAGTTATTTTTATCACATATCTGCCAAATTCCCTACAGAAGTACAGCTTAATATGAGGTTTACCTTAAAATGTCTTTGCTAAAAGGTAAAAGCTGGGTAACAAGCCTACAGATAAAAATAAACAAATGGTTTATACAAAGGAAAAATAAAAAGCAAGTATCTAAAGTTCAGGGAAAGGCAGGTAAAAACTGTGCTATGAGCGTTTGATACATTTTAAGGTAGGTTAGAACTTGGCCAAAGGTTATGAAGCAAAATGGGGGACAGTGCTTCTCCAAAAAAATAAAATCTTAAGATTGTTTCTTATTGTCAAGGTTTTGTGAATCACAGTAGATTTTGGGTGATTGACCATGCATGAAATATTGAGAGGATATTTTGAATTTCTTCAGTTTTCTGTTTTCACTGAAGAATTATAAAAACATCTATGAGAAAGTCATCTTCAGAGAATATCCCAGGTGATGAATTATTTCTTCTCATTTTGTGTCTCTGACAAACTCTTAAGACCACTTAAGAATTTGTACCTATGTGTCTTAGTGCTGTAAGCTGTATGTAGTCATTGCTTTATAGATACCTAGAATATGCTAGGTTTCTTTAATATTAGTTAATGGAAAAACTAAAGAATGAAAGAATAAAAAGATAACCTGATACTGTGGCTTGGAATAAAAAGAACTGCATTTTAATTCTCACTCAGTCACTATTTATTGTTGGAATGAATACTTGAATACCAAGACCTGCTCTAGATGTCAGGGATAGAGTTTCAAACAAAATACAAGTATTACTTTCATGAAGCTTACAGTTATCATGGGACAGAGACACCTAATGAAGATACATGAATGGTGATTGCTATGAAGGACCGGGGAGAATAAGGGGATTGAGAGGGGTGTCAGATGCTCTTTTAGAATGAATGGATAGAGAAGAACTCTTGGAGGGCTAATTTTTAAAGTAAGTCTTACAGGATTTGAGAAATTGAGGGAAAAAATGCTTCTGGTGGAGGAAATAGTATATTCTGCAGGAAAGAACTTATTTGAGGAACCAGTGAGGAGGTTAGGATGATTGGAGAGGATTAAGGAAGAATTAAAGACAAGAAGTAAGTTGTGCATGCCTGCAATGCCAATATTTAGGAGACTGAGATGGAAGGACTGCAGGTTCAAGGCCAGCACACATCAACTTAGAAAGACCATTTTAAAATAAAAAGGGCTTTAGAAGGTAGTTCAGAGGTAGATAATTCCTGAGTTCAGTCCCCAGTACCAGAAATAAAGGAAAGAAGAGAGAGAGCGGACTGCAAGCTGGAAGGGGCTACATTACATAGGACCTTATAGATTTTGGTGAAACTTTAGGTTTTATTTTATTTTATTTTATTTTATTTTATTTTTTTTATCCCACCCCATTCCCTCCCCGTCCCTCCCTCCCTTGCTTGGCTTAGTGATTGACTTCGATAGGTTTAAGTACATTGTGAGCTTTAGAGATTTTCCTCTTCCCCCCTCCTTTCTCCTCCTTTAGGTTGTCTTGTTTGCTCCTCTTTTCTCCCTAACTCTCACATATTAGGGAAAGCATCTGATTTTGATGTGCAATATGAAGTTACTGGAGAGCTTGGACAGAGGAATGTCATGATGCGATTTATGTTTTAGGACGATAACTCCAGTTGTATCTGGAGAACAGACAGTGAAGAGAAGAGGTGTAACAGAAAGATCAGTAGATGACTACAGCGGTGATTTAGGAGGTATTAGGCTATGGTGGAGATAGTGACACAGTTGCATTTCAGATATGTTATGCAGGCCAGACCAAAGGGTTGGACATATTTTTTAAAATTCATTCTGTAGAAATCTGGTCATATATGTGAATTAGGGAGGTGAAAAATATAGGGGAAAGGACTCCCTTATGATATTTAGTCATGAAAAGTTTCAAACATACATAAAAGTAAACAATGTGATAAATCTCTGTGTATCCATGACCAGATACAGCAATTATTAAGATTTTTTTTCAATCTTGTTTTACCTGTATCTTCCACCACATTGTTTTCTTTTCCTAGGTCTTATGCTAATTCCTAGACATTATATCATTTTATCCAATCATACTTTAGTATACATCTCTAAGGAATAAGATCTTAAAAAAAGTATCACAACAAAACGTCTCAGTATTAAAACAGTTAATATTTCCTTTTTACCATTTAAAATAAATGTACATTTAAGTTCTCCCAATGTTTTTCAGAAATATATTTTTACAGTCAATCAAAATAGGATCCAAAGAATGTCCAACCATTGCATCCAATTAAAAATGTATCATAAATCTCTGGTATATATCTACCCACTTTCACCTAACCTTTTTTTCTTTCTTTTTTCCCTTTGCCATATATCTATTGAGAATCCTGAGTCATTTGCCCTAAAGAATTTCTTTATATTTGACTGTAGCTTTTTTTTAACATGTTTCTTTATCTTCTTAATTTACTATGAAACGGCTAGGTAGGCTTAGAGACTTGTTCATACTGTTTTCTTGGTAGGAGTGGGGCAAGAATAAATTTAAAGAGGTACCATATGGCTACCTATACTACTGCTTCAGGGAGCATGTGATAGCAGTTATCAATTATAATTTGGTGAGGTTAAAATTGACCATTGATGTGATAGGCCTGATAATGACCCCACTCTCCAAAAATGTCTCTACCCTGATTGCAGACCTATGCATATGTTATGTTACCTGGTATAATGGTCTGGATTTAGAATGTCTCCCTTCCAATCATGGAAGCCAATCTTCTTTGCTAAGGAAGCGTCCTTGGGGTATGGCCTTGGGGATTATATAGTTCGTCTTCCCCTTGCTCTCCTTTCTGTTTCTAGCCTCCAGGGTGTAAGAGTGGAGCCTTGAGCGCTCCCTCTCTCTGCTTCCCCCCATCCCCTGAGCTGCACACACAGCCTGACAGAGAATGAACCCTGAAATCTCCCCCCAAACTGTGATCAAATAAATCTTACTTCCTCTAAATTGTATGGTCAGCTTACTTTGGTACATGGCAGTGAGATTATTGATGGAGACACCTGGCAAAAGGGACTTTGTAGATAAAATTGAGTTTGAAGACTTTAGGAGAGTGGCTGGAATTGCTCAGTTGGATGTAATTGAATCCCATTAACCCTTCAAGGCAGAGAACCTGTCCTAGCAGAAGGCGGAAGCAGAAAAGAAACGCCTAAAGAGAGGAAGTCAGAGAGATTGCACGCAGGAGGAAGATTGGGTGTGCTACCTCTGGCTGTGAGATGTAGGGACCCATGCACACACTCGAGGGGGTTGGGCTCTAGCTACTTAGGGCTACACCCAGCTGATAACCAGAAAGGAGAGAGGACCTCAGTGCTGTCACTACAAGGAACTTTATTCTCCTGACAGCCTGACCCAGCTTGAAAGAAAGAAGATTCTCCACAGAGCCTCAAGAGCTTTGGCTGACTGACCCCTTGGTTTTAGCCTTATTAAGTCTGAAGCAGAGAAATTGGCCAAACCAACCTAAACTTTCTACCTACAGAACTCTGAGGTAATACGTTTGTATATTGCTTTAAGCTGTTAAGTAAGTGTGTGTGTGTGTGTGTGTGTGTGTGTGTGTGTGTGTGTGTTTCCAATACTGAGGATGGAACTCTCAGGGGCTCTACCATTGAGCTGCAACCCCAGCCCTTTTTTTTTTTTTTTTTTTTTTTTTAGAAATATTGAATTAGGTTTTTTCTAAGTTACAAAGACTGAAGACTGGCCTCAAAACCATGATCCTCTTGTCTCAGTCTTCCAAGTCTTGGGATTGCAGGCATGTATCATCACATGCCTAGAGAGTTAAGTTTATGATTTATTACAACAGCAAGAGAAAACCAACACAAGTGAATAACATGTTGTCAGCCTGATTCAGCTGTTTTAAAGGACCTGTCCATCCATCACCTAATGTTCTCAGCAATCACTGATGCTCCTTGCTTAGGTCTATTGTGATCAGAGCATACAAAATGGTGGTCCCCCCCCATCATTCTTTCTGTATTAATTAGCTGAAATTCTTCTCCAATGAACTTAACTGTTTGGTTACTTTGAAATAAACCTTGTACACAAAAGTCAGGATCAATGCAATTTTCCCCTTTGTTGATCAGTTTTCAAAGTACTGAGAAGATGATTTTGCCATCTGAGGGGACCTATTAGTTTTGTGTATGTTGTTATTAATTCAAGAATTGGTATGTACTTATATATTTCAAGCACAATGCTGTCCTTTATGTCTTGCTGTTGAGTAAATGGCCCCATTTGTAACCAATGGAAAGTCCTTTAAGCTAGTTTATCAGATCTTTATCAAGATCATGTCATTATTGCATGGCATTCTTAATTTCTGGAAAAATGAATTGTTCAAAGTTTAGCTTGTTTGTTTGATGCCCATAAGTGCATTCATCTTTTTCTCAAGAATCCTGTGGTTTTTCTTTTTGTGTATGTGTTTGGAATCCATAGTATGGGTGTTCAGTGGTACCATCTCAGTAGAGAGAAATAGTGCATGTTATTTGTTCTCAAAAATAAAAAACAAATCAAGTCTTTTCATGTTTCCAATCTAAAGGTTATAATACATGTTTATACTATAATTTTATACTTGAATCTCTTTGTTAAAATTTTGCTTTTCTAATGATACTAATATGATTATTTGTTTTATTATTATCTAAAAATGCAAGTATTATTACTAAGATCAAGACTGATGAATTTGGCTTAAAATTTCTTTGCTTTTTTGTTATTGTTGATGTTGCTTGTGTTTTAAAATTTGTTAATTTATTCCTTTAGGGAAGAATAGTCAAAAGACTCTATGTTAAGATACAAAAGTTCTCTTCACTAAGAGAACCAATTTTACATACAGTTCAGCTCATTGTTTAAACAATTAGGGTTACTTTTGATGTTTTTGAAAATACATAAATAGTTGCATAATTCTTAGTTTAAAAAAAGGCACTCTAAGAGCTCTAGTTTGCTCTAGTTTCTTATTTCCTTGTCCTACCTTCAGATAACATTTTGATTACTTTTTAATTTTTTTTCCAGTACTGGGGATGGAACCCAGGGGCATTACACCTCTGAGCTACATCCACAGTCCTATATTTTTAGTCTTTCTATTTCTTGAAACAGGATCTCATAGAGTTGTGAAAGGCTTCTCTAAGTAGCCGAGGCTGTCCAGGAATTGCAGTCCTCTAGTCTCAGCCTTCTGAATGCTGGGATTACAAGTGTGCGCCACCATGCCCGGCTACTTCTTAATTTTAAATCTTAAGAAAAATTATTTTGCAGCCCTGGGGTTATTAGGCAAGAATTCTACCATTGAGCGACATCCATAGCCATCTATCAATTTTCAGTTTTTAAAATATAAAAAATATGCATGTATACATACAGTGATAATCTTTTCTTACCTAAATTCAAAGTAGCTTTTTAAAGCTGGGTGTGGCCCTTCTCAATTCAGTGAAATGCTGTTTCAAAAATAAATAAAAAGAGAGACTAAAGCTGGGTGTGGTGGTACATGCCTGTAATCCTAGTACTTAGGATGAAGAGACAAGAAGACCACTGCCAGCCTCAGCAGTTTAGCAAGGCCCTCAGCAAATTACTGAGACTCTGTTTCAAAATAAAGAATAAAATAGGACTGGGAGTATATATAGCTCAGAGGTAGAAATGTTCCTGAGTTTAATTTCCAGTAACACACACACACACACACACACATACACACACACACACACACACACAGTGTACAAAGTAAGTTTTTTAGCTTATCATTTATCTTGGCTTTTTTTAAAAATTAAAATATCTCAAAGATCACTCCATAGCAGCATAGAAAGATCTTTCTATTTTCTATTTTTTTTTCTTTGCAGTCCTGGGGACTGAACCAAGGGACATTCTATTTCTGAGCTACACCCCCAGTCTTATTTTTTAAATTCTTACTTTGAAATAGGATCTCACTAAGTAACTGAGGCTAGCCTCTAATCTGCAATCCTCTTGTCTCAGCCTTCCAAGTACAGGGATTACAAGCCTGTGCCACTATGCCTGGCTCTAATTCCTTTTTATAGCTACAATGTAATCCACAATTTATTCGTAACTATCTAACCTTTCCCCTTTTGTTGGACACATAGATTGTTTCTCATTTTTGATAGTTACAAATAGTGATATAATGAGTAGCCTTGTGCCTCCCTCTTTTCCTATTTGTCTACATGTATTTCTGATATATTTTAAAAAATGGGGTTGTGGTCAAATGTACAAGAATTTTGACGTTATAAACAAATTCCACTTCATAAAGGTTGTATATTTTGCATTATCAAGAATGACTTCTGATAATGCACCAGGTCTTGATGAGAACTAACTTGTTTTGCTATTTCTTGACTGTGTAATTATTGCTAAGCAATGTAATCCATATCCATCTAACAGAGATTCAGCAAATTATGAGTAACAATTCCTACATTTAAGACTCGGAGGATAAAATGTAAGAAATACAAGAGAAAAATGCCTAACATAAATTAAACATAGAATAGGTAACAAAGTAAACATAGAACAGACGTAAGCCTGCCTTCTTTTCTTTTTTCTTGGAAAAATCCTTCCAGTGATCCATATAATAAATGTGTGTTGAGAAGCTTGTGCTAGAGATCCAGCAGTAAATAGACCAATAAATCTAAGTTCTTCATAGAACTTGTATGAAACAAAAATTGGTAAACATATTTTAAAAATAGATTCATTCAAATAGTTTTATGATGTAGAAACACAAATGAGATAATGGGAGACACAGTTGAGGTTATCAGGAGCTTTCTGTACCTACATTTTCTTATTTTAAAAAATGCTTAATGTATGTTCTTTTACTTACGAAACACAAGATTATTTGGAAAGTGAAGTGTCTGTGTATTTAGGTGTTTTGAAAAATTGCTTAGCAATTATTTTTATCCTTGAGGAAGGGAACAATAACAAAGAAGATGCTGTGTGAATTTCCTGGGGCTGCCAGAGCACAATACCAGAAACAACAGAAATTTACTGTCTCACAGTTATAGAGGCTATAAATCTGAAACCAGCACACTAGCAGGGCCATGCTTTCTCTGAAACCTAAAAGGAACACTTCTTTGTCTCTCACTAGTGTCTGGTGGTTTGTGGGAAATCTTTGGTATCCTTTGCCTTGCAAATGGGTAACTCTAATCTCTATTTTCCTTGTTAATATGACTCTCTCTCTGTCTCTTCATGGTTTTAAGTTCTCCAGCCCAATTGGACTGGGACCCTATCCTACTCCAGTACAACCTCACCTTAAACAATTGATCTTCAAGGACTCTACCGACAAATAAGATAATATTGTGAGGTACTTGAGATTCCATATCTCTTTTTTATTTGGGAGGCACAATTAAATTCATAGTAGCTGACAATATGCAACAAAACACTTAAAATAAGCTCCAAATGTCTTCCTGAAAAGCAATAGAGATGGAGCTGTCCAAAGGAAGTGTGTGGTTCTGACTTTCTCAGAAGAGGCCTGAGGGAAGAGGCTTTCAACATAGCTGTTCTTACCATATCATTTTCATCTCTTCCCTCAGCAGAATTCTCTCTTTTTCTTTCCACATAGGAATGAACATTTTAGGGAATAAGATAGTTCTGATTAACTTGTCAGCCAGTAATGTCTGGACCATTAAAACATGATCCCTGTATTCCTAATGTGAACAAAAGTTCATAGTTCATCTGCTTCTAACAATAACAAAGCAGAACAGAAAAGCGTAAAGAGATCACCAAATACTTGAGAAAGAGATGACATCTGTCACTTGGGTAACTATTTTTCAAATCCTGTTTTTGGTGCCAGTGTGTGTGTGCATGCAGGTTTGTGTTGACTGTGTATTTGTATCAAACAGGGATACCCCTAGCTGAAAGTATCATAAAACCAAACTAGGATGGATTTAATAAAAAAGGATTTACCTTTCTCACATTGCAAGAGTCTGGAAGTGGGTGGTTGCTGATGTTGGTTCATGGATGCAATAGTGTTAGTCTTAGAATCAGCTGTTCTATAGTTCTTTGCATTATGGTCTTACCATGAAGTCTATAGCTCTAAGCATTTTTTGTCACTTAGGAAAGAAGAAAAAGGAAAAAAATAAAGGAATCATCCTTCCCCTTTTGTCAGGAAACCAAAAGCTTTCCCGTAAACCATACTTTGCCTGCTTCTTATGCCTAGCCACTATATCTACTTGTCTGATCTTCAGAAAAAAAAAATACCTGTTTCTAGATATATGGGAGGCCAACAATGTGGGTAGCAGGATACTTTAGATCAGGGTTTGGCAAGAGGGTCAAATATGCCCATGGCTTGTTTTCGTAAATAAACTTTTATTGGAACACAGTTACACCCAATCAGTTTTCTATAATATTTTCTATGGCTACTATCATCCAACAATAACAGAATGAGTTGTTGGGACAACCACCAGAAGGCCTGTAGATTTTGATGTATTATTGTTTGTCCACTACAAAGCTTACTTACCCTGGTTTAGGTAAATGAATGATTCTTAAATTAAGACTGGATACATTGTTTTCCTCAATAAAATTGGGTTTTATTAACAAGGGAGAAAATGAGAATGGATATTGGGTAGGCAATAAAAGATGTTTGGCACAAAGATGTTGGTGATGGAGGTTGAGGCTTCAGGGGGCCAGAAAAACACAGTTGAATATGCACTAACGTTTATAGGAGGAATGCTTTATTTCTTAATCACCCAACATCCTGAGATTCTCTTCCATTTGTGGCCTTTGTTCTTCTGTACAGCTCCCTACCTCTATGCTTTAGATAAAAAGACTCCCACTCCATCATTTATGATAATTTTGTTAACTTTGTATCATGTATACTTTAGAGTAAATTTAGGTGTTTCCTTTTTTATTGAATATACATATGTATTTCAATAAACTCTTATAGGTACATTGTAATTATACATCATAGTGAGGTTCAGAGTGATACAAATTTACATGCACACAGTATGTGGTATGTTTCCTTCTGGATTTCAACCTGCTTCCCCCACCTCATATGTATCTAGTAAGATTGGCAATGGCACCTTTATATATGAACATACCATTATTTGAACTGTTTGCTTTATCAAGCCTCCTTTTTATCCTACCTACCTTTTCCCTCAATCTTTTTCTATTGTTTTACTGCATCTCTCTCCTAATTTATCTGAAGTCTCTTTTGTTTCCTATTTTTTTCTCTAGTTTCCACATATAAGAGAGAAGATATGACCCCTGAGTTTCTGAGATTGGATGATCTCATTTAGTGTGATAATTCCTAGTTTCATCCATTTTTCTACAAATGACATAATTTTTTCTTCTTTGTGGCTGAGTAAAATTTTATTGTATGTATATACCACATCTTCTTTATCTATTTATCTGTTGCTGGACAGATAAATGGATAAAGAAGATATGGTTGGTTCTATACTTTGGCTATGGTAAATTGTGCTTCTATAAACATGAATTTGCAGGTATCACCATAGTATTCTGACTGTATAATAACTCCTATTTTCATATCCTCACTAGCATTTATTGTTGTTTGTATTCTTGATGATTGTCATTTTAACTAGAGTTAGAACCTCATTCAAACACATATGTTTTAAGCTTTTATTTTATATTTGCAAAAAAACCCCACCCTTTTTTTCTAATGAAAAAGAATTCAAGCTGGGCATGGTGGCACATACTGGTAATCCCAGAATTTGGGAGACCAGAGGATCATGGTTAGCAGACAGCCTCAGCTACTTAGTGAGGCCCTTCGCAACTCAGTGAGACCCTGTTTCAAAAATATAAAGACTATAAAAATAGGGAAGGGGCTATAGCTCAGAGGTACAGTGGCTCTGGGTTCCACCCCCAGTGCAGAAAATAAAAAAGAAAAAGAAAAAGAATTCAAAGCTCCAGAGTAGATGGAAAATTCTTTCTTCCTTCCCTTTTCTTCCTTCTTCAGATATTTGTTGAGCATCCACGTATTCTAGTAGTTGTTAAGTTCTGGGAATACAAAAAAGAAGGGAAAGTCTCTGCCCACATAAAATTTATATTCTACTGGGTAAAATAGATTGTAATAAAATCAATGTACAAATATGTAATAAAACATCAGACGGTGAGGGCACGGAAAATGAAAAAGGTGCTATTCAATGACAATGGCTAGGGATGATTTTTCTCAGGGGATTAAACATCCTGAAGAGAGTTTAGCAGCAGGAAACTCTTCCATACCTGGAAAAGGGATTCCAGGTAGAGAGAAGGAAGTACAAGTCCAAAGGCCCTGATGTGGAACTTTGATTAAAATAGTCATAGACAGCAAGACGCCCATGCTACCTGGGAGCAATAAGAAGAATGAGGTTGAGTGAGACTGAGGACTTTATTAGATGCTAGGTACACTGGGACTTGTAGGCCATGGATAGGGCTGGTTACTTGTTTTAATTATGGGGTCAAACCATTGGAAGATTTTGATTGGAAGTATTTTGCATTCTGATGGATTCTTAAAAGATCACCTTGGATGATTTTGGGGCAGAAAGCAATATTTTTTATAAATATAATATAAAAATAGATAATTTATTGATTTTGGAAAGTTATTTATAAGCAATAAATTTCTATTCATTCATTTATTTAGTAAGTATTAAATGATGGCTAAATTGTGGGTGATATTTTTAAACTTTAAAATACAATGATGAGAATTAAAGATGATGGAATAGAGGAAGATGGTATGCTTTGGTTGCTCCAAGACTCAGAAAAAAAGCAGTCAGAACTCAAAAGAAGACAGTCAAAACATGATGTAATTGGACTCAACACAGAGAGCAGAGGACTGATAAGAGCTCCATGCATCTCATCTGGTGAATAAAGAATTGAGGTGGAGCCATCTTGGAGAGCCTTTGCTGGGGCTGGCAGCTGCTGGGACCTGGCAGCTCTTAGAGTCCAACTCCAACAAAGAAGAAGAATCTTGCCGAGAAAGTAGGGGCAGAAAACTATCAAATATCACAAACACATTTGTCTTTTCATGCTTAAATACATCAAGACAACTCTGCAAAACTCCCAGCCAAACCAGCCAACAAAATACTGTAACTAAAGCTAAACTTGGTCCAATAAATGACAGGACTTTCCTGTAAGGGCCCCAGTGGCTACATCATACCTACTCAAAACTTCTCTGAACCTACCTACCAACCAGCCAAATTGCCCAGAGAACTGTGGCTGTAGTGAACTTATTCCTGCCTGTAGAGAAATGAACAGCATTCTTGAAGACCCTAAGTTTACATAGCATCCCAGTGGGAGCTGTTAAGGCTATAGGAATTTGAGTGGCAAAATACAGACCTGTGGAGTCTGAGTTGGCAAATCATCCCTGTGGAAGTGAAGGCAGAGGCTACAGTTAAACACAGCAGACATGAGTTGCTAGGGACACTTGGGCAGTTTGCCACACTTCTACAAAATCTCCAGCAATCACTACAGGACCACCAGTAGTGGTGACTGTGGATTGAAATGACCCATCTAACTGTGCTGTTCCCTGAGAAGACTGTCAACTAATGCCAGCTGATATTTAGATGCTACAAGCACCAAGACCAGAGATTAACCAAGTCTCGCTGATCAATGATCACAGCCATTCAGAGCAGCATCAGTGTCCATGGGGACAAATAATTGAGCCACTCAAGCACCAGGCTCAGAATGGTAAAATCTCCTTCTCAGAGCTTGGGCTTTGAATGCTGGGAGGGTATATGTGATTGCAGCTACAGACTGGAAGCACAGCATTCTCTCTACCAGCAGTTTCTGCTTGGTGTGCATGCATTCCAGTGACTGACAGGGCTCTACACAATTGTAACCAACAAATCAGCAGTAGTGTCACTAGGCCATCAAAGCTCAGCCAGCAAGACCACAAGCTTGGCACATAGTAATCTCTGGCCCTTTTGCTTTTGTCCAGTGAGCACAGAGGCCAAAGGTCAGCACTGTTCAGAGTTTTACAGGCTCACAACCAGAACAGTGGTGTGGTGTCTGTGAGGCATTAAATCCCAACCAGCAGGCTGCAGGCGCTGAATGAAACATCATAGTCTCTGACTCTACTGAGTTTGATCCTGGAGAACAAGGTGGCCAGCAACCAATCAGAAACTTCTGTTTGCATGCACTAAAAACTATATCTTGTTAAAAAAACTCTAGGGCTCTAGGGGATAAACTCATAAGTCTGATAATATGAGACAGATCTGGAGGCAAATATATACTTGTAAAGGGAAAACAAGTAGACACAGGAATCTTACACAGAAAGAGGATGCCAAAACAACAGAAATATAAACCTAAGAACTCTGAAAACATGAGAATGGAGATCAATGAGGAAACAATAAACAGCAATAAAAAACCTTCCATCAAAGAAAAGTCCAATTCCAGATGGATTCCCGGCTGAATTCTACAAAACCTTTGCAGAAGAACTAAACCTCATACTTCACAAGTTATTTTATAAATTCAAAAGAGATGAAATCTTTCCAAACTTCTCATGCAAACTTCTTTTTAATACCAAAACTGAATAAAGATCCCTCAAGAAAAGAAAATTACCACCTAGGTGTTCATCAATAGATAAATGGATTACACAATTATGGCATATACACACAATGAAATTCTACTCAGCAATAAAGAACAAAATAATGTCATTTGCAGGAAAACGAACAGACCTTGAGTACGTTATGTTAAGTGAGATTAGCCCATTATAGAAAATTAAGAGTCATATGTTTTATCTCATATGTTAAAGCTCGGGTATAATTGGGATATCAGAGACTTCAATAATGAAGGAGAAACTCCAGTGTAGCCAGGGAAGTTGTTTAGAGGAAGGAGGTGGGGGGAAAGGAAAGACGAATGAGGGAATAATTTCCACTGATGTTATATACATATGTGAAAATACAAATACCAATCTTCATACCCTTTATGGGGAAGGGCAGAGATGGGGAGGGAGCTGAGGGAAAGCCCACCAAGTGCTGTGTGCATGCACACCACTATCACTGTGAACTACATTGTGATGTGAGACTACACTACACCAGTGAAAGTATAAAAATATAATACAGTGATGAATGATTTTTAAGCCCTGACCTTGTGAAATTTATAGTTTAATCATTGAAATTTAGAAATAAGTGATTGCAAATAATGTAATTTCTATAAAAAAGTAAGTGAAGGGTGATGTGGTGGTGGTGAATAAGCTCATTGGGGAAGCCACACAACCAGTCTTGAGTGGATGGGAGAAAGGAAGGATGTCTTCACTTAACATATGTCAGGAAGGATGGGAAGTGAGATAGAAAGAGGTAAGGTTGTCAGATAAGCTCCAAGTTTTCTCAGTTTAATTTAAACTACATGCAAACAAAGGATACTTTTTGGTTTAAGTTTATCCCCAATATATCATGGGACATCCTTACATTAAAAACATATTTGTTGTTTAATCTAAAATTCAGATTTAACTGGGCATCCTGTATGCTTTTATTTCTCTAATCTGAAAAACCCAGAAAATATCCTTTATGGGAACTGTAAACAGTTGGTTATGCATTAACCCAGAATTAGAGTTGAGTTATTGAATTATTGAGAAGTAGGTTGGTTCTAGTAAGTTGAGCCAAGATCGCCCTTATTCTCATGATGCAATTGAAGGATTTTAAGCAGGGAAGTGACATGATCAGATTTCAAAGTTAGAGGAAAGTACAGAACTGGCTAAAGTGTAGGTGATGAGATGAAAGGTGAGTTAGCAAAGCCAGAGCTTGAATAGCAGAGACACTGTGAGCAAATTGTTTATAGAAAGTAGCTTTGATATTTTATTCTACTTAAAAATTAGCTTTTCCATATTCTCTTGTGAAATGGCATATTTTATGTTCTTTCTCATTAGTCTGTACTAATTTTAATCTTAAAATATCAGCAAGAAAATTCTTTAATAAGAAACAAAAGCAAGATTTCACAAAATGAGAACTCCTTCCTCATGAAGCAGTCAGAAAGTCTTCAAGGAATTACCTCATTTTCCCTCAGGATATCTTCTGGATTTCCATGTCATGGGGTGAGCAGATTTTGTGTCATAGGCTTTTTCCCTTGTTGTTGCTGGTTCTGACCCCAAGCAGGGGTCTTTTAGTGTTTCTCTGAGGAGCAGGACGCTAAGGAATTTTCCTGAATCCAGGGAGAAGGAGCAAGAGGAAAGGTCAGGCTCTCTCCAGTTGGTGAGAAAAGACAGACTTCAACTCTTCAGCAGCAACCACAGGTTTAGACTGACTCATGAGGACCAGATGGACTTTCACTTGGGAATAAAGGCAAAAGGAAATTTCACATCAAACAACACCATGGGCCACATTAAAATTATAGATAATTCTGAAGTATCATTTTATCCTAATTTTTCATTCATGTTATTTTCCTGTCAAAATTGGCCTAGAGATTTATATTTTTAAATCTGGACCTTATTCTTTCTTTTCCTTTTCCCTCTTATTCTCTGTTCTATTAGTTTGATCTTTACAAGTTTGTTCACTCATTATATTTTCCTGAGCATCTATGAGGAAGTTTATCTCTAGCCTAGTAGCTGAAGAATAAAATAAAAAGATTGATTGAAATTTATCCCTTCCCCAAATATAGTAGTTTTGGGGATAGAGAGAAATAATAACAACAATAATAGTAACCAATGATTATATACTTATCAGATACTTGCAATTCTTTCAACATTTTAATATATATTAAATATGTGAATAATATATATATATATATATATATATTCACTTAAAATTCAAAATTCTATGAGAAAACTACAATCACCATCATTTTATAGATGAAACAAACAGGCATAGAGACCTTCAGAGATTTTTCTGGCAGTCTCAGGGATAGTGGAGGAGATGGACAGATGTGAGCATTCTGGCACTGGAGTTAGTGCTTTTAACAGTATGCTTTGTCCAAGTGTGGTGGTACATACCTATAATCTCAATACTTGAGAATCTGAGACAGAAGGACCTAAGATTCAGGGCTAGCCTTAGGAACTTAGTGAAGCCCTAAACAACTTTATAAGATCAGGTTTCAAAATAAAAAATAAAATAAGACTGGGAGTGTAGCTCAAAGAAAGACTGCCCCTGGGCTCAATTCCTAGTACCCAAATAAAACAACCAGCATGCTTTTAAAGTATATATTATCTATAGATAAATGTATCTTATATAATTTATTTGTATAATTAAATATAGTGCAAGTGTATTCTCCATGGATAGTAGTCACTGATATATACAAGGACGAAGTCCACTTGGTAGATACTTGATAATAAGACCATCAACCCCAGTCAGATTTGACCAGTGTAGACATAGTAGTGGTTTCTGACGGTTTGAAGTAACAATGAAGTTCTGAGTTAAAGACTGAGATTTCAGAGTCTTCTCTAACAGGTATATAAGACTATGCAGCGAATAGCATCCATAAGAGGGCTGGCAAGAAGAGATGGTTACAGTAAAACTATAGAGCTTCAACATCCAAGGAGCAGAAGAAGAAGAATCACAAGGAAAAAGGAAAGAGAAAAGGATGAGAGGGAAAAGGAGAAAAGAAAAGAGAATGAGGTAGGGCAGAGTGTCTGATGGATGGAATTGCCCATGCTCTCAAGTGCAGCGGAGAAGTCCACCCCAGTGTCTTACCCAAGAGCTGCTTCTTTACAGCACTGAGCTAAAATGTCCTCAGAACCTCCCTCTTTTCTATCCTGAGATGAGTGTCTCTGTGAGGGAGTTGGGCATGTCTGTTTCTCAGAAATACCTTTGTATGTTCTAAGGCCATCTTGTCTTCAGTGGACCTCTACCTACTCCTCCCTGTCTAGATGGACATCTTGGCTAAAAACAGCAAACCTGGGCGTTTAGTTTGGTTTGAGTTATGAGTTTGCTTTTAGTGGAGAAAATGGGATTAAATGATTCATCCCTAGAACAAATGAACTCTTTTATACCTTTGGCAAAGGGCAGAGATAGAGAGAAGGTGGAAGTCTTAGGAATTACGCTAAGGCAAAGAGAAGCACTGCGTGAGGAGTAAGAAATTAATGTTCTTCATAATTGTGTTCAACATCCAAGGAGAGCTTCAACATCCAAGTAGTGGGAAGAAGAATTGCAAAAATCATATACTGTCACCACTGGCAATAACAATGCTGTTCCTCCAGCGGTGGCCATCATCACTGTGGCCAGTACTATTTCCGCTACAGTCTCCATGTCTTCTTCTGTTGTTCTGCTGCCACCACCATTGAAGGTTCCTCCAATATTACCACCATTATTAATACTGAGACTGCCAGCAGCAGCCCTTCATTAAGTACAATTGATAGCATGCATGCCAATTCTTGTGATAAGTGCCTCACAGCTGTTCTATATGAAAGATAGTATCACTCTCCTCCCTAAGTATTTGGAGCTGAATAAAAGATTGTAGAGACTGGGCTCCCAACATTTCCTTAGTCCTTTCCCTAATGCTGGCCACCTATGACAGATCATGGCTGCCCCCTCTATACCACTAGGTTTCCCCCCAATCCAGTGAATGGCTGTTCTTTTGCTCTTTGAAGATGCATTTCTCTTCTTCAGTGTTTGTCTATGAATAATTGATATGAAAGGAAATATAAACAGATGTGTTTTGTGTTATTTGAAAGGGGAAAGGCAGTGATACAGTGCAGAAAGCAGGTGTCTAGGGTTTGTTCTGGCTATTGTAGACATTACATATCCTCAGGGAGTCATCTTATCTGACTATATTCTAATTTCACCATCATTTGATTAACAGGGTTTGTAGAGATTTTTCTCATTCTATCTCATAGTCTAGAATTAAGTGGACAGTAGGGAGAAAGGAAGAGATTCAGCTTTCCTCAAGAAGCTAGTGGTAGGAGCAACTTAATTCTCAGTGTGTTTGTTTTTATTGGGCCCAACTTGTCTCTATCTAAAATTGGCGTAGAGTTCTAACAGTCTTCTCACTTAAAGAAGAGCAAAATTCAGCTATAAGAATCAAAGGTGGGGAGCAGGTTTTAAAATGTTACCTACTTTGAAATTAGAGGAGGTTTATCTCTGAAAGCTGTTGAACAAAGTGCAAATTGTATAAAACCACAGGACTTCACAAACATTTTAATGAATATTCTTCCCGTAATGAAATTACTCTGGGTAATGCATTTCTTGGATATGCTTTATGTGAGGACAGGAAAATAAAACAGTGCCAGTTAAATAACAAACTAGAGTGAACAAGATGAACTGAAGCTACTAAATATTTAAAAGATTTAAGCAATTAAAACTCTTATTTTTTATTTTGTCTGAACAGAAATACTGAGGAAGATAGATAATAAAATGTTCATATAAATGTGTGAAACTTTATGCAAATGAGCACTGTATCAAGGCAGTTCACACTAGGGTGGGTTTTGTTTTGCTATGCAGAGTTTGAGGACTGTGTGTGTGTGTGTGTGTAAGAGAGAGAGAGAGTTCAAATGCCATATCTACATTTTTCTTTAATGATAACTAAAAATATTATTGGTACAGCATCATACTTGTTAATGTCAACTCATAGCATATATACTTGCATTCTGCTTTTTCTTCAGCTACTTGCCGTTTCTGATCAAGTAACAAAACAACCACCATTGTGATTGTTGAGTGTTTGTTCTTTGTCAGGCACTTGTATAAGCAGTTCTTTCTTAGGTTTCCTAGGTTTCCTTTTGAGGTGAGTAGTATTATCAGCCTCATTTTACAGATGAGGAAATTGAAGGTCAGAACCATCAAGCAAACTTAAGTCTACAGAGCTGCCAAGAGTAGGGATTTGAACCCACCTTCTTCAGCGTCTAGAGCAAAAGCCCTGAACCCCCATTCTACCCTAGGCAGCAAGTGTCTCCATTTCACTTCTGCATCCCTTATTGCTCTAATTCTTTCCTGAAGTTGGTGTCTAGCGGTCTGTCAAAACTATGACTTCATCCTTGGCTGGATGCTATCTCTGAAGCCCTCTCATGCATAATGTTTCCCACAAGAACATAGCTCTGCACACATGGCCCCTGTGATCCCATCCTCACCAACTTAGGAGACTCATCTTGAGAAGCTCCTGATACCCATTCTTCATCAGCAGCCCATCACCCTGTGATATCACATCCCTTTGACTTTGACCCAGTTCTTTTTTTCCCAATATTAGAGCCAGATGAAATTTAAATCTGCCATGTTTCACCTTAAATATCTCCTGCTTTGAGAGAACTTCCCTGACCTCTCAAGTTGAGCCTTGTGCTCCCTCCCTCCCTGTCTGATGCCCCCCCCAAGCACACTCAGTAATTTTGTTCCAATCCCATTCTGTTCTGTTAAATTTACTTTGATGAATGTTCTCTGTGCTGTTAATTACTTTGATAGAAAAAAGAACATCTTCTATCTCACTGTGTATTTTAAGTTCCTCATGCAGTGCTTGCCACATGCGTCTCAACACATATCTAGAAGAATACATTGAAATGTGAGTGAAATACGAACAAATATTGAGAAAGAGGAGCAATGTGTTTCCAACAATAGAAGAGCACAAATTAAACAAAAACAGTGGTAGGATTTAGATTTGAAGAGGAACCTTGTGCAAAAAATTAATTTCACATTTTGCTAAGCTTTAAAATCATTTCCCAAATCACAATGGTATTATCATTTTCATTAATCCATTAATGTACTATGGCTACTGTCTCCTGCCTCAAGGAAATTCCCTTGCCAGATTGAGAATTATCCTTATGCCCCCGAGTTTATTTCCCATTTCTCACTCTAAAAGGCTTGTGCCACAATTTCAGATAGAAAAAAACAACATTCTTTGCAGCCATCTCCTTCTACCATTACTTTAATGAATGCTGGAACTGGCTCAGCCTTAGAATGTAAGTGCTTCTAGATTCTCTTGTCAGCATTTTAGAGATGTCTTTGGATATAAGTAATTCATATCTAAAAGATAAACATAATTTTCAGAAAAAGTTGAGCCCTATAAAAATTCACTTCTCCAAAGAGATAGAAAAAAAAAAAAACACTTAGAAATTAAATGTCCAAGCCGGATGTAGTGGCACACATTTGTAATCCCAGCACTTGGTAGGCTGAAAAAAGAGGATTGCAGATTCTTGGCCAGCCTTAGCTACTGAGTGAGGCCCTCCACAACTTAGTGAGACCCTGTTTCAAAATAAAGAATGGAAAAAAAAATAGAATTGGGAGTGTAGCTCAGACGTAGAATGTTCCTGATACACACACACACACACACACACACACACACACACACACACACACACACAGTAAATGTTTAGTGCTATCTGGGATTGCTAAAAACTTATACTTTAGCTTTTTAGTTCCAAAGATGGTTCTGCTTCAATTGATTCTCACAGTTTTATTTTCTGTTACTAGGAGCACAAATTTTGCTAGAAACATGTCTGGTCCAGAGGTCTCCCTGGTGTTCAAGGAATACAGAGGAAAGGGACCTTATCTTTTTTGAAAATTCACTTAGTATGGGACAGAGGCAACAATGTCCCTGTGAAGTAGGTAACTTGTTTCCATTTTATAGGTGAGAGCAAACAAACCCCAAACCAAAACTATGGAATGCAGCAACAATAAAAATCACCTATGGCTTAACCTTATAGTTGAAATCCTCAAAGTAACATATATATATATATATATATATATATATATATATATATATATAAATGGTTTGAATACTACACATATTTTATGTATACAGTAATATAAAGGAAACTATGTTTTGTTTATGTGTGTGTATGGTGCTGGGGATTGAATGCCGGGGTATTCTACCTTTGAGTTACACCTCAGTCCTATTTTATTTATGATGAAACAGCATCTCACAAAGTTGCTGAGGGCAAAAGGAAATGGAGTAAAACTCTCCATTTGTATTTTCTCTGATGAGACTCAGTGTGAAGAAATTCTCTTTTGTACACACACACACACACACACACACACACACACACACACAGAGTTTGAAACATCTGTAGGGAGTGGAGAAACCAATTAGTTCTATGGACCACCTTTATTGTGGCCTGTAGGCTAACAGTATAAAGGAAAACCATGTGAAAAGAACTTGCTCTGGTCTTTCTTGGGTATCTTTTCAGTGAGTTAGATTTCACAAACTTCCTATTTATTTTCCTCCATATTAAATTTCTATGTCTTGTAAGTAATAACTACTTATCTGTTTAGTGTGATTTTCCTGTTTTCTTTACTTTTTCTTTTATCCCAGAGTTCAAAATGTACTATCCTAGTGACTTTAAGAATGGTTTTCAAGATCACAAAGACATGGGTGAGGGGCATATAATTCTGTGTCTCCATGGAGCTTAATAGTAACAAGATTCTTATATATTTTATAAAACAATGGTACTATCTAGACAGAATATAGGCCTATATTGGTAATTGTATTTTTAAATTGTTTAATCAGTAGCACTATTTTCCCTCTTTTATCTTTATTCAATAAGTGACAGTGCAGACTTGGTACTTGGTATTTGTGAGGCAGGAACAGGAATTGGGGATAAAAATGTGGCCTGTCCTCAGGATACAAACTAATGGAGCAGAAGGAAGGATGAGAGTAACATGTAGGATCCATACTGGGGTTAAGACACACACAAAGGGTCAAATGCAAGATGTGTTAAAACTGAGTAAGAGATAAAATTGGAGAGATCAAGATGGAGTCTTGAGCTACTAAAGAAGAGAAAGGGAATCACGGATTAAATCCTTGAAACACTAGGGACAGTTTTAAAGACAAAGAGAGTGCTGTCAAAGAGATTTGAGAAAAATTTCCTCATTTAATTTTTGTTATAATAAATAATCACATTTATGTCTCTCTCCTTTTATTGATTTAAGTAGAATTCTTATTATGTTATAAAAGATCTTTGCTTACATGTTTGAGAATCAAAAAAGATGCCCAAATCTACTGTAATGGAATTAGAAAGAGGGAACAAGGTAGACGATAAGGACAAAAAAAAGAGGGGAGGCCATATTATATAGGTCATTGTATATCTTATAATAAAGTCTTTGGGATGTCCCTAAGAATGCTGGGAGGTACTTGGTTATTTGAGGCAGAAGAAGCATATAGTAATTTTCTTAAAATTTTTGATGAGTCTCTCTAGCAGCTGTTGCAAAGATTATAAAAATTGAAGCACGCAGATGAGCTTGTGTCTATTGCAGTGGCCCAGACAGAAGGTAATGGTGTCTTGATCTATGCTGGTATGTAGAGAAGTCTTAGAAATAGGAATTGTTGATGGATTGGTTATAGGGTGTAAGAGAAAGAAAAATTTACAGATAATACTAGGAATTTTAACTCAGAAACTGGTAAGATAAATTGTTGACTTCACTAGGGAAGTCCCAGAAGAAATAGATTTTGAGAAAAGGATAAATTAAAAGTTCTCTAATAAGACTACTGGAGAAGAAAAAGAAGGGGGTCAGGGTAAGGGAGAATGATCGGTCAAATGATGAAAGAATGCTATACACATGTATGATTTTGCCACAATGCACCCATTGTTCATTATAATTAGAATATACAAATTAAAAAGAGCCTAAAGCATCCTTAGTAGTGTCATATTTTCCTGGCTTATCATCCAAATGTGTATTTTTTTTGTTTTTTTGTTTAGAATTACTATATAGAGGAAGATTAAAGAACCAGTGATCTTCCATTCCAGCCACAAGGGCAAAGCTGGGAACTACTTCTGGATATCATTTTACACGAGATTAAGAGAATTCAATTATGCATATTGCAGAGAAAGAAACGTTGGGGAGTTCTTTTTGCTAATGCCTTTATTGGTGTATTGAAATTATAAATCACACTCAAGTTCAAAGTCATAGAAACACACATACACACAGGCTATGATATGGTTATCCTTAATTTCTACCCTCTACCCACTTATTCCCATACATAATAGTGAGATTTGTAATGCTATCTTCATATGTGAGCATAACATAATTTGAACACCCCTTCATCATTTCTTCTTTTCCCTTTGCCCTCCTCCTTCCATCTCTCTCCTAAATTTCCTAAAATTCCTTTTGTTTTAAATTTTCTCTATGGCTTTCACAACCCTTGACTTTCTGAGAGTGGCTGATCTCATTTAACATAATAATATTCTATAGTTTTATCTATTTTCCGGCAAAAGGCAACATTTTGTTTTTTGTGGCTGAGTAAAATCCAAACAATTCTTTGATGCCAAAACTTCCAAGAGGGAGATTCAAAGCTCTAGTAACAGGTCTTTTGATCTTCCTGAAAGGAACCTCCCTTGCTGATTTGACTTTCATGGGATTTTGATGATGACTTCTCACACCAGAGCAAAGATATGAGAAATGCTAGTATCATGTAGTCTAATGTCCTTGTTGAAAAAGCATTAATAAACAGCATATCCTTCCTTATAAGATAGGATTCTGCCTGACAGCAATATACACGCTGGATAATTTAGTGTAAGGCATCTATGACACATATTTGACACCGTTGCAGAAAAAACAAAATGGGAGAGGGCCTCATGACTTGCAACTGTGGGAAGCTGCTGTCAACCCTTAATTTGAAGGGGTGAAGTGAGGAGCGGGGGCCCTCCATGAAGGCAGAAACCAGCTGGGCCTTTTCAGAGGGAAATGGACCATGGAACTGGAGGCAGAGAGCAGGTGCAACCTCTGCAGAGATGATGCTAAAGCAGAAAGAGAGGGTAGGGAGATCACTGACTTTCTCTTCCTGCTGTCCTTGTCTTCTGTCTTCTCATCCAAAGGAAGGTGGTTGGGTATCCTCAAAACATGATGCCTAGGGATCAGCATTCTTGCAATTCAGAATAAAATAGGAAAGGGTGGGGGAAAACCTGAAAACAAATCAGAAAATGATCAGTGGACCTCTTTACAAAAGTGTTAGGTAGAAAGAATGAAGTTGGTGGATTTTTGCTTCAGAAACGAAAGGAAGGAAATACCTGGAGTTTTAGGTATTATCAATACAGAGTTAGGGTTTGAGTCTATTTTTTACTGGGAATTGCCCTCATGTTTACATTTATTTTTCTAGTGGTGGTAGATGCTTTAAGCAAAAATGATAGAAAGAAAGAAAAGACTTAGAGCATGTTCTATTCCTACTTTCTCTATTTTCTTTTTCCAGGGAAAGAAAGTCCTAAGTGACTGAAATGTTAATGAGAAATCAAGAGGATGAAAATAGGTAAGTCATGAGGAACTACAAATTATGACAAAATAAAATAAAATAGAGGCGAGTCAGTAACCCATTAGTAATACTCATTCTCAAGTTTGGCTTTCTTTTCTGATATTATAAATCATGGATGGAAGTACTCTTTAAAATAGCCATTTGTTTTTCCATCACCATATCTTATTAGAGCTCTGATAAGCAAACTTTTTTATTTATTTCTCTTTCAATTTAAAGTCATTTCTTTTGCATCTAGAATGGCACCTACCTTGGATAATGCAAGTAATATTATTTTCTCCATAAACATCATAGCCTAGAAGATTTGTTGAATATAACCAATATAGAACCTGTCATTCAGAACTTGACAAATCATATTTTTCAAAATTACTTCTTATGAATAACCATTGGATTTTTTTAAGGAGATACTAAAGTCAAAACTCTGGTTATTTTAAATTCAACTACATGATTTGTAATTTTTGTAGACAAGCCAGATTTGATTTTGCTGTCTGCAAGTCTAAAGTTTATAATGCATGTAATTTGATTTTTTCTTTCTGTAGAAATATATTATCTATCTGCTTTGAGTTTTTATCAGCTTAAGCAGAGTAAGAATTTACATAAAAGTTATTGTAGAATCCTTTACTTTAAAGACACTGTTAGAAACTGTTGCTAATTTAAAAAGATATTTATAGGATAAGTGTTGGATTTACTTCAAGTATAAATGCTAGGAATGCTTCAAATTCTAGATTTTATTCTTTATCATGCTAATTTGCCTTGCTTTTGTATTATGGTGTGTCATTGGTATCTCCCAAGCTAAATTTTTGAAAACTCATCAGTCATTTTTGAATATTCAAATTAATATTTAAAAATATTTTATCTTAGCTGGGGGTGGTGGCACACACTTGTAATCCCAGCATTTGGGAGGATGAGACATGAGGATTGCGGTTCGCAGACAGCTTCTGCTATTTAGTGAGGCCCTCTGCAATTTAGTGGACCCTGTTTTAAAATAAAAATACAAAATAGGGCAGGGGGTGTATCTCAGAGGTCAAATGCCCCTGGATTCCATCCCCAGACCCACACACAAAAATATTTTATCTTATCATTTCAAAGACTGAGATTTCAATAATTAAGACTCTAGAAATTACATGGCATTAATGATCTCTCCATTTGTTAACTGATTTACACATTGCAGATTTTATACTTGTTCATAATGTGAAATGGCTCAGGAGGTTTCATGTTTTAGAGATGAGAGCATTGTAGTTCAGCGAAGGTGTATGGCAACCTTGATGGTGGTAGTGTGTCTCTGATCAGGTGTTTTGATGAGGAGAACTTATATACAGTGTTCCCTAGCATTATGTAGTAGGTGTTCAGAAAGTTCTTTCTTCATTTTTTATTACCCTATACTTGATATTTAATATGATTCACGAAAAGAGACCCACAATAATAGGAAAATTATGATCCCTTTCATAGGATTCTTTGATATCTTTAGATGTACATAGAATAATAGCTTTTAGGGTAGCAAATGAATCCACTGATGTTATTAATGTCCTGTTAATTATAATGACATTACAGTTAAAATTTATGAAAGAGGTTCAAACATTTATAAAATAAGTGAATGTACAAAAATTGAATAAGAAGTCTAATTTCTAAAATAGTTATTTAATTTATTTCTATTGGTGCATTATAGTCATAGATCTTAATGGAGTACAAGATAATAGAGGAAAACATAAACACATTACTCATTTAGCCCTTTCCTAATTCCCACCCCATTCCTTCCCAACTCCCTTCTTTTTATATTTGGCTTAGTGATTGACTTTTATATATTTGTGAATGTACATTAGGGAATTTCCCTCTTTCCCTCTCCTATATCCCTTACTTAGGTCACCTTATTTGCTGCTCTATGGTTTTTTCCTTTTTTTCTTTCAGTTCCTCCTATAAACTTTTTTTCTCCCTAGCTTCTGTATATTATGGAGAGCATCTGAATTTTTATTTAATTTTAAAAGCCAATAATATCCTGCTTCTTTAAAACTCTTCATTGGAAGGACTTCTAAATACCTAAATGTTCCTCTGGGATTGACAGAAAGCCATCCTCTCCTCTTAGGGAATATCACCATCCTCTTGCCTTCCCAGCCTCTGTAATCTCCACTCCAAGTGATATAAAGCCCAATCTCACACTCCTCTCTTGGGAAAACCTGACAAAATGTGCATGATGATTATGATAAGTGGTGTAGCTTTGTCTACTGAAGAGGCTGGAAAAGTAAAAGAAGAGTCCTGATTTCTAGACTCTTTTGAAGCTAAGGTTCTCATAAAACTTGATTTTATCACTGTGATTCCTTCATCTAATGTCTGGAAGGTGGAGGTGAGGTGGAGAACATCTTCTACTTCTCTGATTCTCTATCAAGCATGGCTATGGTACTTCTCTTCACACAGAAGGGCTCTTACATGGAGTCATTTGATTGGAGCAATAATAAAGGCAATTTCTAAGTCGATAAATGACATGGGCATTTGATAAAAACTAGATCCTTACTAAAAAATTCTATACACCTAAATGCTCTTATACACACGAAATATTTTGTGTAGGTTTACTTTATTGTTATAATTGGATTCTCAAAATTCACTTAAATCTCTTTTTTTGGATTCCTATTGGTCAATTCCTTCACCCCATTAATGATTTGGGTTCCTGTTGGTAATTTACTTTTCCCCATTGTGTGCAGCCTTAGTGAGGTTGAGTAATTGTGTTCATGCTCTCAGCATTTTACCCTTCCCTGAACCTATGCTCATTTTGACACTTGACTTAGGGGTAACTCTCATGGCAAAAATGGAGTATATTATTCCCATTGCTTCATTCCGAGTTAGCTTTCTAGAATGAAGTAGGGGTAGAGGTATGCCAATTCTGGGCCTTGGGAGACCTTGAGACTATTTTTCTTTATCTTGTGTCTCTGATTTCATTATAAAAACATAGTTGGGCTAACCTGATGGAGGATGAGAGACACATGAAGCAGTGACATTTTTAGCTAAGACATTTGTGGATCGTGCAAGCAGCAATTGCCCCTTAGATATGTGAGCAATTTCAGCAAGATTAACAGTGTCTTCCAGCTGACCCTGACTGAAGTCTGGATGCATGTATACTTACTGCTGATTGCTGTGTCTGCTATAGTTCCATGACTGCTTGTTAGACTGCATTTATAGTGGCAACTGGTAATTGAGATAGTGGGATGACAAATCAAAATACTATACTTTTTTTTGGTCCCAGTTGCTGACAGTAGCCCAAAGGAAGGCCAATTGAACATTTTAAACCTTGACTTGAGTGAGACAAAAATGATTAAAAATATTATCTTGGGAGGAATGATTCAATCCATTTGAAATATTCAGATGAGATAGTTGAGTAGTTTTTGATACCTACAACCAAGTATACAGTGGTTTCTATCCATTCAGTGCTATGAGACACATTTATTGTGTCAAATGCTATATCTCTTTTTTAAATGAGCCAGAGTCGATTTCTGTTTGCTGTTCCAGTTACTAATACTTTGTTTAAAATTATTCCAAATGTAAGAGGCTTAAAATAATAATTTTATTCATGATTTTTGTTTAGTTAGAAATTTGGAAAAGGCTCAGCTGATTTATTTTTACTTGTTTTTTTTTTTTTTTTGTTCCAGCAGCAGGCAGATAGGAGAAATCAACATGCTTTATAGTTCTCGATTCCTATAATGGCTCAGATAACTGGTAATTGTTCTTGCTGATGGCTGGAAACTCAGCTGGGGCTGCCTTGCAGAATATCTACCTTTGGCCTTTATAGGCTGTATCAGGGTAATTGGCACTTAAATTGTAGCTAGCTCCCCCGGTGTGAATGTCCCACAAGGACCAAACATGAGTCCTCTATGGGAAGCTCAATATATTTATGCATGTTTAAAAAAAATCACCCTATTCTTCCTTTTTACTATCAAGTGTTTGTATCCCTCCACTTGAAAAATATGTTCTCTCTCTCCCAGCACCCTCTTGGGTGTCCACCGGGGACTGAGTCTAAAGCTCTAGGTCTAGGGTCTCATCATCCAAATCAGGTCCATGAGGCTCCATGTTAGTTATTTAGCCTCAGTTCCTCTTGAAAAATCTAGTGACCTAAAAGTCAGTGATTTTGGATTATGAAACATCTATCACAAAATGTTGACACAGTAATTGAATCAGCATTCTCACCTCTGTGATCCAAACACCTGACATGCACAACTTAGAGGAAGGAACATTTGTTTGCTTTACAGATCTGAAGATTTCGATCCATATGACTAGAGTCTGTGTTACACTGACTGACAAGCAGAAGCCAGGATTACAGGCATTTGACACATCATGACAGGGAGTAGAGAGAGGAAAAGGGTCAGAGAAAGTCAGATGCTACAGCTAGGCAGGACTGAGACATACACACACTGTACCTAGCTATGTCTCCAGAGACCCACCTCCAAACATGGCTGCCTCTATACCATGACATGAGATCTGGGGAACATTTTAGATCCAAACTATCATGCAGAATAATAGAAGAACTGCAGTAAATATGTCTAACTCAAAAGGGGGAAATGGGAGACCCACAGCAAACAAATGAGCACATTTTGTAATTTGTCTAGGGCCTGGTTCTCTTCCTTAAAAATAAAATATATGGTGCAATGAGAGCAAATAGTTGGGATTTTGTTTCATAATGAACAGAAAAATGCAAATCAAAACTACCCTGAGATTTTACCTAACTCCAACTAGAATGGCCATAATTCAAAACACAAACAACAACAAATGCTGGTGAGGATGTGGAGAAGTGGGAACTCTAAAACATTGTTGGTGGTATTGCAAATTAGTGCAACCACTTTGGAGAACAGTATGGAGGATTCTCAGAAGTATGGAAATGAAACCTACCATATGATCTAGCAATACCACTTCTGGGTATCTACCCAAAAGAATGAAAACCAAACTACCAAACTAGTGCATGCATATCTATGTTCAGAGCCACACACTTCACAGTTGCCTAACTATGAAACCAGCCAAAATAGGTGAAAGAAATAAAAAAATATGGGATATGTACAAAATGGAACTTTACTCAGCCATAAAGAAGAACAAAATTATATCATTTATGGAAAAATGGATGGAATTGGAAAACATTATGCTAAGTGATATTAAGCAGTCACAAAAAGTAAGAACTTGATTCTTTCCCTAACATACAGAAGCTAGGGATAAAATGGATCATAGGAGAAACTCTAGGTGGGGAAGGAGAAACTACAGATGATCAAATAAGGCAACTTAACTGAGGATGATGGGAGGGAGAAGAAAAATTTCCCTAATGTACATGATGTACATTAAAAAACATATCAAACTCAATCAGTAAGCCAAAAATGAGAAGGAAGGAGGGGGAGGGAATGGGGTTGGAACTGGGGACAGGCTAAATGAGTGATATGTGCATATATCATATATTTCTCTACCATATTGTACTCCATTAAGATGTATGACTATGCCGGGCGTGGTGGCACACGCTTTTTATCCCCGCACTTGGGAGACTGAGACAGGAGGATCACACGGGTTTGACGCCAGCCTCAGCTACTCAGTGAGGCTTCCAGCAACTTAGTGAGACCCTGTTTCCAAATAAAATATAAAAAAGGTCTGGGAGTATAGCCTGGAGGTAGAAAGCCTCTGGGTTCCACCCCCAGTATCACACACACACATGAAAAGATGTATGACTCTGCCGGGCATGGTGGTGCATGCTTGTAATCCCAGTACTTGGAAGGCTGAGATAGGAGGATCTCGCAGGTTCAAAGCCAGCCTCAGCTACTTAGTGAGGCTCTCAGCAACTTAGTGAGACACTGTTTATAAATAAAATATAAAATAGGTCTGGGAGTATAGCCTGGAAGTAGAAAGCCCCTGGGTTCCATCCTCAGTACCACACACACACACACACACACACACACACACACACACACACACAAAGATGTTTGACTACAATGCACTAGTAAAAAATTATATTTCTTTTATTCTTACTTTCTTATGAAAATTATATCAATTTTATGAGGAAAAATATTAAAAGAGATATAAGTTGTGCTAACATCAGTTTTATTTGGTTTGGTTTTAATGAAATGGGACGATTTTTGAGTAATTGGTAAAGTAGCAGTGTATACAGGTCATCTTTGATATCTATTTATTTTTGCTTTCTACTTTAATATGAGCACATTCTGAAAACCCCAACATAAAGATCTAAGAGTAATGCCAAATATTCAGTCTTTTTAAAAAATCTTCATTAAAGGAGATTATTTTATCCCATTATTGGATTTCCAGGATTCTTTTTTGGAGGTTGAATTCATAATTTAATTTACTTTGGGCCGGGCCTGGTGGCCCATGCTTGTAATCCCCATGCTTGGAAGGCAGAGATAGGAGGATCTCGCAGGTTTGAAGCCAGCCGCACTGGCTTAAGAGACCCTGTTTCTAAATAAAAAAGTATAGGACTGCCGGGTGTGGTGGCTCACGCTTGTAATCCCTGCACTTGGCAGGCGGAGTAAGGAGGATCATACAGGTTCGAAGCTAGCCGCACTTGCTTAAGAGACCCTGTTTCCAAATAAAACCTATAAAATTGGTCTGGGAGTGTAGCACGGAGGTAGATGGGTTTCCAGGAACCCCAGTACCAGCAAAAAAAAAAAAAAAAAAAAAAAAAAAAAAAGAAAAAGAAAAAGTATAGGACTTCTAGGAAGATGGCAACTAAGAAAAACAGTGTTTACGATTCCTGTTAACACTCGATCTCTAGTGCCACAAAATCAGTGCTTTTCATAATCAGAAAACACTATCAGCAGAGAAATGAAAAATGTAAACACAAGGACAGAGAAAAAGAAGTCTAGAAAACCAGAGACCAGAAAAGAAACCAGCCCGCAATGCAGTGGCAGAGCTGTGCCGGCACCATCTTCTCTCACAGCACCAGGCTCCAGAGAAGAAAGGTAAACAAGAAGCTAAAGTGAGCAGTTTCAAATCATTCGGGTGTAATTCAGCAGTTCTTCCAGCGCAAAGAACGTCTAAAACTCCCAGTGGACAAGATCATCACGCCTTCCAGGGACTCAGAACGGAGATCAAAATCAGAAAAGAAACATGCCAGCCTCACGGCCAATGGCATGGCAGCAGCTCCATATTGGCAGCGAGTTCACCAGGCCCGTGACAGCTCCAGATCAGTGTGCACAATAACCGTAAGTGAAATTGTGCCCCTACAGGAGAAATCCCAGCACTGCATGACTTGTGCAGCTTTGATAATCTCCCTGGGTCTGAAATTTTACAGACCAACCCAGTGAAGGAGTAGCAGTGGCAGAGATACCACACCCTAGTTGCAGCTCCCTGTGGGAAAATGCCCAGCCTGGCACCCCCACGGTCTCATGCAGCCTTGATTATCTCCCTGGGTCTGAGACTTTATGATACAACCCAGTAAAGGAGTAGTGGCGGCTGAGATTACCACAAACTCCAGATTCAGAGCACCCTAAGTGAAGTCGTGGTGATCCAGAGAAGAATCCAGAGAAGGCCCAAACTTCTGAAATCATGAGAAAGCGGAACAACAATAGAGCAATGAATGCCCACAACCCCATAATATCAGAACCTGATAACAGAAAGTCAGAGATCTCCAGAAGATCAAATCAGGAATATAACTGTAGAAATAATACAGGACTTTTGATAAGAATTTAGAGAGAGTTTAAAGAAATAAAGGATGCAATTATTGAAGTAAAGGCATCAGTTCAAACTATAAACAATCTATTAGACCACATGGCAAATAGAATTTCACTCCTATAAGATGATCACTCCAAAAACGAATGCATAATTTTATAACTTAGAAAAAAAAATCAGACAGCAGGAATCTGACATTGAAGAAATATGGGCCCATTTTAAGAGAGCTAACCTAAGAATAATCGGAATAGAGGAGGGAAAAGAAAGTGAAACCAAAGGGATCAATAATATCTTCAAAAAAATAATAGCAGAAAATTTTCCAAACATAGAGCAAGAGGTCAATACACAGGTCCAGGAAACTTATAGAACTCCCTATAGACAGGATCAGAGAAAAGGTTCCCCACACCACATAATTGTCAAAATGACCAATATAGAAGCCAAGGAAAAAATCTTAAAGGCAACAAAAACAAAAGGTCAAGTGACATTCAGAGACAAACCAATTAGAATCATTCCAGACTTCCCAAACCCAGTCATGAAAGCCAGAGGGGCTTGGAGTAACATATCCCAAACTCTGAAAGAAAACAACTTCCAGCCAAAAATTTCCTACCCAGCAAACTATCTGTCAAATTAGATGGGGAAATAAGAAACTTCCATGACAAAGAGAAACTGAAGGAATTCATGTCTTCAAAACCAGCGCTAGAGAAAATACTCAAAAGAGATTAACTACAAAGAAGAAATGGGTAATACACACCAGTACCAGAGAAACAAGATTTTCCATCCAGCAGACAACTAAGCAAAGAAGAACAAACAGTATTTAAAACATAAATAAAATCTTAACATGTTAGGAATTAAAAGTTATCTCTCAATAATCACTGATTATTGTAATAATCACTCATTATTGTAAATGGTCTCAATTCCCCAATAAGAAGACATAAAGTAGCAAAATGGATTAAAAACCAGAATCCATCCATCTGCTGCTTACAAGAAACACACTTTACATTTAAAGATAATAACAAACTCAAGGTAAAGGGCTGGATCAAGGTAATTCATGTTAAGTAGCCATCCTAACAAATGTGAAGTAGTATTTCACTATAGTTTTTATTTGTATTTTCTTAATTATTAGTTATATTATAATAATGATGAGTGATATTCATGTGTTTATTGGTCATATAAAAATCTTTGGTGATTTATTACCTATTTTAGTCTTTTACCTATTTCTAAATTATATTGTTTGCTTTTATTGTTGCTAATTTTTAGGATGTATATTTGAAATATTAATATACCTTCAGATATACTATTTGAAAATATTTTATCCCATTCTATTAGTAACTTTTAATTCTGCTTGCATTGTTTTTGGATGTATATTTTTTTATTTTTTATGAAGGTTTTTTGTTTACCCTTTTGTTGCCTGTGCCTTTGGAATCATATTTAAGAAATTACTGCCAATTTCAGTGTTGTGAAATTTTATGACCCAGGTTTTCTTCTAAAAGTTTATAGTCATAAGATTTACATTTAGGTCTCTTATCTACTTTGAGTTAATATTTGTATATGGTGTTAGGTAAGGGTCCAATTTTATGCCTTTTAATGTAATTGTTATTTTTCAACAATATTTAGAGAAAAGTTTATTATTTTCTTCACCAAATGTTCTTGGAAACCTTGTCAAAAATAACTTGACCATATATACAGAAGTATTTATTTCTAGGCTTTTGATTTTACTCTACTGGTTTATATATCTGCCTTTATATCAGTACTACACTGTTTCAATTATTCTTGCTTTATAAGGTTTGAAATCAGAAATTGTACATCTTCTAGCTGTGTTCTTTTTCGAGATTGTTTTGGGTATTTAGAGTTCATATTTCATTTTAGGATAGATTTTTTTCTGAAAATAAATAGTTAAATGTATAAAAATAAAATAAAGTCAAAAAAGAAAAGAAGAGTGCAGGCCATGTCAAGAGTAAGAAATAACTAAATATTTTTAATATGCTTTCATTGGTGTATTAGAATTATAGATTATAGTGAAGTTCAAAGCACAGATAAAATGATACAGACAGCACTTTGTGGGTTTCCCTCTGGATCCTATCCATTCCTATCATCTATGTACGTGTTAGTGAGGAATGTTGAATATTTTCTTCAATAATGTTTGACCAATCTAGCTAATTCCTTAGAACTAACTTATAATTACATTTTAAATATATTGTTATTCTCATATAATTTATAGTTGAAGAAGTACTTATTTAAATTTAAAACAAATTCTCAATTTTTATTTGTGTCTTTGAATACAATATTTCACTGCTAACTTTATTTTGCCTGTTGTTGTCTAGAAAACATGCTACCTGGTTTTCTTTATAAATTATCTGATACTTTTGTTTGGAAGTTTTGCTATTTTTTTTTCTGTCCTGTATCTTTAAAGTCTCTTCAGTTAACCCAGGTTATGTTCTAAAATTATCAATCACAATACAATTTTTTAAATTATATGATGAAATTTCAATAAATAGTTTAAAATAAAGAAGAAAAATGAAATATACACATAAATTTTGGATGAGTTTTAAAAAAAAGTATAAAAATAGGTCTGGGAGTATAGCCTGGAGGTAGAAGGGTTTTCCAGGAATCCCAGTACCACAAAAAAAAAAAAAATTCTCTTGTCCTCAAATAAATGGAGGACAAATTTCTCTAGAAGTTTCATCATTGATGCTGCTTATGTTTGCAAAAAAAAAAAAAAAAAACCTGTTAATCTTTTTGTCCTGCCTAAATAGAAGTAAATTTTGGCAGATTTTTATAGCATTCTGAGTGTCTGTAGCCTTCTGAAAAATAGGATATGTTTTATCATTTTATTTATTTTTCTTTCTTTTTTAAATTTTTTATTGGTGCATTGTTACCATACATCTTAATGGGGTACAAGATGGCAGAGGCATACATGCACACAACACTCATTTAACCCTTCCCCAATTTTCACCCCATTCCCTCCCCCCCTCCTTTTCATGTGTAACTTACTGATTGACTTTGATATGTTTATTAATGTGTTTCATGCATTATTTGCTCAACTATGGTTTCTCTCTCCTTTTCTAGAATTTCTCTTATGACTCTTTTCTCCCTAGCTTCTGCATATTAGGGAGAGGATCGATTTCTTACCTTTTGTGACTAACTAATCTCACTTAGCATAATGTTCTCCAGTTCCATCCATTTACTCAGAAATGACATAATTTTGTTCTTTATGGATGAGTAAAATTCCATTCTGTACATATCTCATAGTTTTGTAATCCCTTCATTTGTTGATGGACATTTTGTCTGGTTCCATAGTTTGGGAATTGTGAATTGTGCGGCTATGAACATAGATGAGCATCCATTAGTT
This sequence comes from Muscardinus avellanarius, assembly GCF_963383645.1. Taxonomy (NCBI): domain Eukaryota; kingdom Metazoa; phylum Chordata; class Mammalia; order Rodentia; family Gliridae; genus Muscardinus; species Muscardinus avellanarius. The sequence continues at coordinate 122,198,642 of NC_137791.1, forward strand.
TGGTAGTGTGGTATTATTATTATTATTATTATTATTATTATTATTATTATTTTGTGGTGATGGTGTTCCTGGAAACCCTTCTATCTCCAGGCTACACTCCCAGACCTATTTTATACTTTTATTTGGAAACAGGGTCTCTTAAGCCAGTGAGGCTGGCTTCGAACCTGCACAATCCTCCTGTCTCCGCCTCCCAAGCGCGGGGATTACAAGCGAGCACCACCACGCCGGGCTGGTTTGTTTTATTATATTCAACTTCAGCTACCTAAAATGTATCCTCCAGCACTGGATTCTGTGCACCAGTTTCCAACTCTACTATCTTCTATGGCAAGTTGGCCAACGCTAAACATAGTTGTCCAGCAGTCACATCCATTATGGCTACTGAGAGCTTCCAGATAAATGATTTATCTTATTCTTAAGTGCTCAGACAGCTGCCAAATGAGCCAAGACATAAATAGACTCCACCCCTTCAGACTGTTCTGAAAACATGATTTGCTTTTTCATAAAAAACACGCAACTTCTGCTCAAATTTTAACTAAGCCTTTCAAGATAGATCCTCTTGTAAGCCAGGCAACATCTGTGCAGAAGACATCTTCATATTTTGCATCATTTCCCAATCAAACTGTTTGAAGAGGCTGTGATTCAAAACCTCCCTCAGATGAAAGAGCCCACTAGAAAGGCAGTAGACCATATACCTATTATTTCTGGCTGTGACTTCAGGACAAAGCCAAAGACACCTCACAAACATCAAACTTTTTTCATTAAAGCAAAAAGGAAAAAAAATGTTATCGAGCATGATAGGTATAACATCTGTAGAAAGTGCCAAAAAGTTTTGTGCAGAAGGTTTTTCTTGGCAAGTAAACTTTACTCTTTTGAGGTTACTGTTTGAGTGCATCATTTCCAAAAGGGGTTTAAAAGCACTTTTCATGGATACGTTAGCTAGAAAATGAATTATGTTAGCTAGAAAATGAATTTAGATATTGATACCTTTGAGAGATAATGGTAGTTTTATCCAGTTAATGCTGAAGGAGAATGCAAAATGCATTATGATGTGAAACATTTTGGAAGTCATACTAATAATTTTGGACAGGATAATATTGTTGACAGAAGCGGGGTACTTCAGTATTTTGAGTTGGGATATTTCTAGATCACCTAGTATTATGAGCTAAAAATGAATCCTCCCAAACTTGGTATGTTGAAATATTACATTTGGAGAGTAGATCTGTAAATAGGTAATTAAAATGAGATCATTAAGAAGTCCAATGATACAATGACTACTGTCCTCATAAGGAGAGATTAGGATGTAGACATGTGCATTGGGAAGACTATGTGAAGACATAAGAAGAAACCAATCCTACTGGCACCCTTAATCTTGAGCTTCCAGCCTCTATAACTGAGAAAACTTTTCTGCTGCTTACACCACCCAAAAGGTGGTAGCTTATTATGGCAGCCCTAGCAAATGAATTCACATGGCTTTCACAAGACCCAACCAATCATACAAGATTGTTTTGCTTGGCAATGTGCTAAGCTTTCTTGAAAGATATTTCAAAATGAGGTGTTTCAGTCAGGGAAAATCCAAGTTCTGGTAAAGTTATAATCTTTTCAAAACAAATCTGCTTCTTGTGAAAAAGTACCCTTCATTCTTGTTGCTAGTCATGTGGTCACTACTGGATGTGTTTGTTTAGTTGTGTGGACTTTACCCTGGCACATGATGGCTTTTGGTGTCTCACCTTGTTCAGTAAGAAAGCAAAGCCCAAAGATAAGCTTTAATCCACGTTGGTTCTCAACTGAAGGTGATCCTGCTGAAAACTCAGACATGTTGTTCTAATTATAACAGCAGGATATGCTTTCGCTAATTCTTGTCAGTGGTAAATTATTCTGGGGCTTATTGCATAATGAATATTTTAATTTCTTTATTAATTACATAGTTTAATTGCTGGGCTCAGTTGGCGGGGAGAAGAAGAAATGAAAGTGAGTCTGGAGAGTACAAGATGCAGTTACTTTCCTCATGTCCTGTCCTGGAAAGGAACCGCATCTCTTCTGCTCATATTCCATGGGTGAGAACTACTCACCTGTCTACACCTAGATGCAGGAAGTCTGGGAAGTATTGCACTGCACAGTCCCTTTCCAGTTTCACCCCAATACTGTGGAAGGAGTTGTACAAATTCTGCTGCCAAGCTGGCTGTCTCTGCCAAAAATAGCTAGCATCTACTTAATACTCAGTGTGCTAATCACTACTGTAAAACCTTTTCTATCCTATGCCATCTAATTTTCATAACAACTCCTCATTAATTATCTTTTGTTAGTATTTTTAGTATATAGATGTCAAAATGAAGATAGAAAAGTGAAATAAAAATTGGTCACACTCATAAAAGAGAATTTCAAATACTAGAAAATTTCTAGATTCCTTTCTCTTCATTATATTACACCATCTCTGTGTGTCTATTAAGGAAGTAGTATCATCATGAAGTAGGGAAAAAAAAAACTAGGACTTCTTAACGTTTTGGAAAAGACAGGGAATAATATTTTCTAAAAAATAATACAGCTTGTGTCATTTTTGTCTTCTTTCTAGTCAAATAAAATATTCAAAAATTTCCAAGCCTTGCATAAGCCCCATATCTTACATTAATAATTTCATCTCACTAGCCTATAGAACTATTTTCCGCTACTTAGTTCTTCTCTACTTTGTACTCTGCATCTGGTTCACTCATACATTTATCTATATTCACTTATTGATTAATGTATTAATCATTTTGCCACTTTTTTAAGGGTCTATTAACTTCCAGGGACTGTATTTGGCATTGATAACATACTAAATAGAACATAAATTGTGCTTCCAAGATTTCAGTCTAAAGGAATATGTGTGTTTGAAATACATAACTGAATATCTTATGTTATTGTGGAATTCTCTGTTATGTTTATCCAGTGAATTTCTATGTGGTGATTCCAGTTTCTCTCTCTCCCATTACACATAGAATAGCAATAGCCACATAATAGGGCTTGAAGAGGGGCTGTCATTTTAAACATACAATTTTTATTTTCTAAGTTACTCCACATTTATCTTTAGCTCAATGTATTTTGTAATAATATTTCAATATTATAACAAAATAATATTGTTACAAAATAATAGTAGTTTGAACATTCATCAGTAAAGGATAAGATAGTCTAGCAAAGCAAAGAAATTTTAATAGCATGGTTGGCATCCCCTATACCATATGTTTCTAGCATAGTTCAATTTTTCAGATTTAAGTTTAAGTGTAATTTTATCATAGTACTGATAATACATAGTACTGATAGTACTGAGAGGGAAGGTGGATGTAGTGTTCAGTGGATCTCTGGCTTACTTAAAATGTAACATTGCTCACCTTTGACTGAGCTCTAAATAGCTAACATGTTGCCGGTAAATAATCAGTGACAGCTTACACTATTTTTTTTTTGGTAAATGCTTAATATAAAACATAACACAGTTATAAAACATACAGATAAAGTTGATGATAAGAATAGCTGTTCAATCATATATGTGAATCCATATCTCAAAACACATTGTGGTCAGAGTTAGGAGACTTTTAATTATTAGTCTGTCACACAGAAAACATGTGAAATAGAGTTAGCTGTGTAATTGTAGCAATTGATTTGAAAAACTCCACTAACCAATTAGTTGTATTAAATACAGAATAATTTACCTGATATTTTTCCTCCCTACAGGAAATAAATGACAGTCATGGCAACAGTCTCAAACACCCCTGTTTTTATTCTCTAGGTCTAGAGTCTTTGTCTTTAACTGATAATAACTTTTAAAATGAATATCTCTAAGCCAGGCGTACTGGTGCATGAATGCCCATGGGTTCAATCTCTAGTAACACACACACACACACACACACACACACACACTATCTCTGTTGGTAAAATGAAGGAAAATTGATTCATTGATTAGTGTAAGCCTGGAGAGGTGATCTTTTATCCTTAAACACCTTAATATTAAAACAAATGAATATTTTGTTCAAGTTAATTGAATGATTATTTACCTTGATTTTTTCTTAAAATTCCAACGAGTAGCTTTTTAAAAATAACCTTAGTAGGCTAAGGTCATTATTATAGTTCTTATGGATGGGTAGGGGAGGCTTTTCTATGCCAATGCATATTATATGAATTTTCATTATATTTGTACATGTATCTTTTGACTCTTCATTTTCTGTCTCTCACCCCAAAATTATTATAGACATTTCTATATAGGAAAGAAAATAAATAAATTATTTTCTCCAATAAAATTCCTCCTTCTTATATGAGATTTTTAAGGAAAATCTCTCCATCAGATTTGAGGCACCATACTGATGTCAGGTAATAAAATTTTGCTTTTGAAGGAGGAGATGAAGTAAAGAGATTGTACTTTGGGGTTGTTTTTAGTCAAGATGTGATCAGCAACCTCTAAGAAGAACCCTAGTGAAGCCCTGATTTACACTTACCCACTTGTGTAAACCTTCTCGTTAAGTGTAAACTTGATATACTGATTGGTATCTTAAAAATGGAATAAGACTAACAGAAAATGTCAGCTCTGAGATTAGGTTGTAAAAAGAGGAAAAACTGAAATCCAGATTTCTAAATATTTTCTAATCAATACTCCATAAAACAAATAATTTCCTTTCATTGCAGGCCATAATTTTTCTTATTAAAAAGACCCACACCATGCTTTGCAGAATAAGAAGGACTCACACTAAGGCCTATCTATAAGAAAATACAGAACCTAACACTAGAGAGAATTATAAAAACTTCCAGAAAAGAGAAAAAATATCAAGTCACAAATGATCAGGATTAAAACAACCATCAAGTTTCACAGTTGCAACACAGGCAGTTAAAAGACAAGAAGTGCTTCACTGTCCTGAGGAGGAGTTGTAGCTGGAGTTGTGTTCTCAGTCAAACTCTAAATCAAGTCTGAGAGTGACATTACATTTTCAGACTATAGGATGTCAATAAATTCATTGCCCATGACCTGTCAGTGCATACAGGTAGATAAGAGAATAAATGTCCCCATGATTCAGGACCTACAGTGTCCCCTAGAGTGGAGAGAGGTGAAAAAGACTGTGCCTGTCTTGCCCATGGCTAAGGGATGCAGTCTACACTGGAGCAGGTAACACATGCTCAGTGAGAGATGCTCCCTCCAAAAAGAGGTAACCTATTTGATGTGTTTGACAATATTGGGATATGTCTTAGTCGGTTTTCTGTTTCTATAACAAAACTCATCTTACTTAGTAATTTACAAAGAATAAAGGCTTATTTAGCTTATATTTTTGAGCCTGGGGAGTCCAGGGGCATGACCCTAGTTGAGGACCTTCCTGCTCCAACATGATATGGTGGGATGTGTCAGATGGTAAGAACAAGCCAGTGTGCCAACTCAGGTTATCCATTCTTTTCTTATATAACCACTAATGCTATGTTGTGGGCCCCATTTTCATGACCTCCTCTAATCAAATTCACTTCCCAAAGACTCTGCCTCCAAATACATATGACTTTGAGAATTAGGTTTCCAAGATATAAACTTTTCAAGGACATGTTCAAATCACAGCAGGGTATGTTTTGACGCTTTGACAAAGCTTGAGGATATAGCAATAATTAGCACAGAAACACTAAACGAACAAGACCTTTGTTTTCCTTATTTGGAAGAAACTAGATGTTGCCATAACTGCTAAGTAAATAAATAACAGATACATTATTTTGAAATTAAGTGTGTCATGTTAAGTTTTATGTGCTAACTTTATTGGGCTTAGATAATCAGATCATTAGCAAAAAACCCGATTATTTCTAAGTGTGTATGTAATGGTTTCAGGAAGAAATTAGCAGTTGAATCAGTAGTTAGTCAAGAAGGTGTACAATTGCCAACAAAGGTAGCATCATCCAATCTGTTGAGGGTCCAAACAAAACAAATAGGCAGGGGAAGGGAGAGTTCTTCTCTCTTTGTTCTGGGGAATCCATCTTCTCAAGCCCTAAGATATTAGAGGTGATGGATCTCAGGCTTTCAAACTCTAGTTATATCTGTAAAAGCCAACTCTCAACTCCCACTCCCCAGATGGGACATTGTGAAACTTCTCAGCATGCATAATCACATGAGCAAGTTCACATAATTTCTCGTGTGTGTGTGTGTGTGTGTGTGTGTGTGTGTGTGTGTGTGTGCATGTGTGTTCTCTTGCTCTTATTTCTCTGGTGTACCCTAATGTATAAAAATTTGAAAGTGGTGACTAGAGTTTAGATTTGAAAGTACAAGAGGTCCTGCTTTACACTTCTCCCTCCAAAACCTAGTTATACTCTTGGACTCTTAGAATTTTGCTTCAATACAAAATCATAGCTAGTTCTCAAAAAGCATATTTATAACATCTGAATTGTCTAATTCTGTGTTTTCTCCTTCTTATGCTCCCTTCCTCTCCCCTGGAGACCTTCAGACTTTTACATTCTCTGTCAAGTGAATAGATAAAACCCCTAGAAGTCTCCATCATTCCATAGATTCTTGTTTATTGCTCCTTTCCCCTTCCTGTACCTTTTCCTCTCCTAAGATTGTTAGGAAGCTCCTACAGAAAGAGGTTTACTTAAACATGACCTTCTATCTCTTCCTTTCTCTAGCTAGAACTTTATAATAAGCCTCTGGCAGGAAGAAGCTTAGCCTCAGATGGGGTCACTGACAGGTCTCACTAAAGATTTTTCCTTTTCTCCCTTTTTGTAGGGTTGAAAACAATGGAGCTCCCATTGAGTCAATATCCAGCACCTTCAGAGTTTTTCCTGTCTGTATTCCACCTCAGCTTAGTCTTCTACCCTGGAAATTAAATTGTCTCTTTGCTCAGTTAGCCTTTTTAGTGAGATTTCATCCCATTAAGATGTGTAAAGGCATACTTGTCCTTCATTGATTTCTACATGAATTCTGGATAGCCAGGCTGTTAAGCAAACACTGCCTGCTGAGTTCCTTTTTTGAATGCACCCTTGGGCCCAGGGGAGATCCACAGATTCCTGTGAAGGTCATTATCACAGCAGCACTTGCTGGCCAGCAGGATGGAGACAGGGGAGTATATGCAGGAGATTTTGTTCTCAAAGATCTTTTATTTTTCTGGGTTCCAGGATACTAAATGTGATCCAATTTTTTAGACAACTTTGTGAAATGACTTAGTAGGCAATATTCTTCCCTTCTAATGCCCAATAGTCTTGAAATAGCTAATAATAAGATAAGGCAAGGCAACTATGAGACCATAAAGAAGAGGTACCTAACTCAATTAATCAGGAAAAGGTGTCCTGGGAAGGGCATGTCTAATCCTTGACTGTGCACAGAGATAGTGGGTTGCAGTAGTTAGGAGTTAGTCCTGAAGAATAATCACACATGTATAGAGTAATACTAAATTCCACAACAAAGACAATCCTTTGACTTTGTAGAATATTTCACATTTTATAACAGTGTCTCTGTACGGTTAGATATAGAATGTTTCCTGAATACATGAGTATTAATAATGTTAAGAACTGATGTAATTAAGTAATAAAGGTTGTAATCTCATCAGCAGATATATCCATTGTAATGGATTCACTAGGTGGTAACCTAGGCAAGTGGGGTATGACTAGAGAAGATGGGGCCCTGGGGGTGTGTTTTTAAGGACCGAGCTTATGTCTTTGAATCTCTTTCTTCTTTCTCTTGCTTCTTGCATCCAAGATATGGGAGCAAAGCCTTGCTCTATCCCTCTCTGTGCTTCCTGCCACCATGCTCTGAACTCCACAGACCCAGCCTGACATTCACTGAACCTCTGAGATCCCCAGAACTGTGAGCAAGTAAATATTTCTTCCTCTAAGTTGTGGTTGTATTGGATCACAAGCAGTGAGAATGCTGACTGAGACAATCTCAAGTATGAATCATCAAATATATATTAGGCCTGTGCTCCAAGCATCAGTAAAGTGGAATATGCCTCTTTCTTCCATAGTTTACATGTAGAGTCGCTTACCTCCCTGTGTGATAGGAGGAGGTCGGGTTTTGAGAAGTAGCTCGGATTAGATAAGAATAAGGCCCTGGTGCTGAGAATAGCATTTACATTACAAAAATGAAGAGACATAAGAGCTTCTTCTTTCTTTATAGTCAGGTTCACACAGTAAGAAGGCAGTCATGTGTGCCGGGGCCCAGCCCTAGCAAGAGTCGAGGTTCGTGTGTTGGTGAGGGAAGCCGAGGTCGAAATGAGAGAAGAATTGCCACACAAAATCAGATTCAACCTTCTCCATTTTATTCAGGATTTGTTACAATTTTTATACTTTATTTTTTGGCAGAAAAGCAAGGGCTTATCCATGCAAGCAGGATTTCCAAGGACAGGAAAAGTTTTATTTTTTATATAGAGTTTAGGGCAAGGGTGTCAGACATTTAAATAATCATAGTATGCTTTGTCTCACTTCACAAGGCTGACTCAAACCTGATCTTATACAGTGGCTCAAACTAAGGTCAGTTTGAACTTAATGTTTGGCCCAATAATTTTATCCTTGGGAAAAAATCTTTGCTGCCTGAGTCTCTCACAAGCCACTGCCCATCAGTTTTTGTTGTAATGCTTATACATAAAATTCCAATTATATATATTAATCGAAATAATCCTAAAATAATTTTTTGAAGAAAGAAATGCTAGACATACTTCATGGGGGATCTACGCTGTTGCGAATCCCCTGATCGAGCTTTCTCAAGATCTGCATGATATGCTGTAGCACATGTGCAAGCCAGGAAGGAAGACTTCACCAAGAACCCAATTAACACGTATACAAATCTTGGACTTCCCAGGCTCGAGAACCTAAGAAGTGACTGTTATTTAAGCCACCCAGCCTATAGCATTTTGTTATAGTAGTCTCAGTTGAGTGAGACAAGTGGAGCCTGAGAAAATGGTTAAAATCTGCCTCTAGTAGATTACCTGCAATTTTGCATAAGAAAATCAAGAAAATGACTAATTTTAGATATTATTTAGGTTTTTGGCTTTGTAATTTGTGTTGGTCTTATTTTATAAAATATGTGAGATGATGGATAGTGGAGTGAGAGAGATACCATAAACTTTTAAAGTGAGTAATCTGGTCACTTTACATAATTTTTTTTTACAACAACCTTAAATAAGGGTAGGTAGGATTTATAACAAAGTATTATTGTTATTAAATATTATTAAACATATGTAGTTATTATTATAGTTATTCTTATCTCCTGTTTCTGGGCTCAGTACTGTTTCTATTAAGCATGTGAATTATAATCCATTACAAGAAAAGCAAGGTGGTAGAGAATTAACTATTTAGCTTGTGGTCAGGTCTGGAAGTGTTATTATAGGACTGGGTGACTTTGATGATACTATTGATAAACTTTGGTGTTCTCTTTCTGGCCTTTTCCATTTTATAGAAATCATGAAAATAGGTTGTTTATTTATTTTGATTTTACATAGAATTATTTCAAGTGCTCATGTTTTATCACAAATCTTTTCTCCTGATTTATTCAATCAGAATGCAGTGACCAAAGGAAAAGCTCTGAGGATACCTTGCTTGGGTCAAAATTCTGGCTTTCTTTACTTTCCAGTTGTACTGTATTGTATTGAAATGGCCTGTGCTTCAATTTTCATGTCCATAAGATCAGAATGAGACTAGTAAATACTACTGAGCGGTTGGAAGAATTAAATGAGTTAAAACCTATAAATTGACTTTTAAAATGTCTAGTACAAAGCAATTACTATATACCAGGCCCTTGGAATATTTTAAGCACTAGGAATATTGTCAATTAACAAGATAGAGTTTCTAATGCCATGGGTTTTAAATTCTAACGATGACTGCCGGGCGTGGTGGCACACGCTTGTAATACCCGCACTTGGGAGGCAGAGACAGGAGGATCGATTGCACAGGCTCGAAGCCAGCCGCGCTGGCTTAAGAGACCCTGTTTCCACATAAAAAAGTATAAAAATAGGTCTGGGAGTGTAGCCCGTGGAAGTGTAGCTGTAGGTAGAAGGGCTTCCAGGAACCCCAGTACCACCAAAAATAAATAAATAAATAAATAAATAAATTCTAATGATGAGCAAGTAAGTATAAATTATAAAACTCTGACATATGAGATGAAGACTCATTTTGATATTGCTTGATCAGAATGGTATACTGTATGTCTCTAGTGATCTTCTGGGTTATTCCAGATCATTCATAACCCTGATGACATTTCTTTAGAGTTGTAGGCAAGCCTTTAATTTCCTCCCTGTCTCAGGAATGCCTTCAGGTGCCTTCTACCTCTGGGCTACACCCCATACCATTTTTTATGTTTTATTTGGAAACAGGTTCTCACTAAGTTGAGGAGAGCCTCACTAAGCTGCTGAGGCTGGCTTCGAACCTGTGGTCCTCTTGTCTCAGCTCGCAAGTACTAGGATTGCAAATGTGAGCCACCATGCCTGGCTGCAACAGAATTTTTTTTAAAGAATGTATCTTACAAGTCCATATGTTAGAAATGTGTACTTTTAAATTTGTCTTTAACTTATAGGTATCAGCTGCTTATCTATGTTAGTAGGTTATTGTCTTGGTATCATGAGATTCACATCATGCTAACTAAAACTGAGGCTGCATTACGGGCACATCTACTCATTGGTGAGATAAGTATATTTAGATAGCATACAAAACTTTGATAGTTCAGAAATTTTCCTTGTTTACCTTGAAATACTTCTATAACAACCATGATTTACTTTTTAACAATGTGTTTTCATAGCACAGGAGAGTTTCTTTGAGTCATGGCAGAAATCTTTCAGAATTAAGTTTGAGATACTTTCCTAAATGTTCTGCCTATTATCACACACATAAAGCTTAAGACAAACTCACAAGTAACCTGAGCTCATTTTAAATGTAAGACACTGATGAACTCATCCTGTATATTCAATGCGCATCCCTATTTCAGAAGTAGGGCCCCATTGGATAACTGGCAGGCCAGGTCCCACAAAGGCATTATTTTCTTTGACAATAGCCCAGTGTAACTTCTTCTGTGTCACTTGCTACCCACAGAGCAGAAAATTATGTACCATATTAGCAGAAAGGTATGATCCTTTGTATATAATACACTGTTTACTTAATTTCTTCTGATTTTTTATATTTTTAGTGGTTCAAATGTAGACTGACCATGTCTATCTGGAAATGGGCTCATCGACCCTTCACAAATGTAAAGAAAAATTCAAGACTGTTTAAAGCCATTATTCATAATTCTGATTTAAAATTTAATAAATTCCTTTCTAGTAGCCACCTAGGATTTATTCTTATCAAATCCCTTTCCCCTGGGAAAATGCATCCTCCTCCTTCATTTGGCATCATGGTCTCTGTGTTTCTTTCTTTCTTTCTTTTCTTTTTTTTTTTTTTGGTGGTGTTACTGGGGATGGAACCCTTCTACCTTCAGGATACACTCCCAGACCTATTTTATATTTTATTTGGAAACAGGGTCTCTTAAGCCAGAGAGGCTGGCTTTGAACCTGCGTGATCCTCCTGTCTCCACCTCCCAAGGGCAGGGATTACAAGCATGTGCCACCATGCCCGGCCAAAGGTCTATGTGTTTGTAAATGAAATTTCCATGCTTCTAAATAAATCTAATCTCAATCCTCATCACATGCTAGCCATGAGAGTAGAGCTCAGGTTAGTGTCCGCTTCTCCTTGACAGATAGATTGGGATTTTCATGATGCACTGCTGGATCCTCAAATACCAGCTTGCCTTTTCTTGGGGGTTAAACACTTTTGCTATTTCTTTAGATGGTCTATGAGCACACTACCAACTGCCTAGACCATGGCATATTCATTTGGGCCATATAGGTTGATTTTTGTTGTTTCAAGAAACGTAAAGTTCTGATCAGTCTAATTTTAGAGAAATTCTAGAACACAGAATTTTGGGTAAAACTATGAAATATCTTGTTTTGATCATCTCATTTTATCTTCACTCAATACTTAATAAAACACAGGCAATGCACTCATGCTCTTTAACAAAAAATGGTATGTTTGACAATATTGGGATAAAGTTGTCTATTAATCTTCTGTGAGTGTCATCTGAAATCACTGGCTTACTTTACTCAAGTATAGTCTTTTCTCCTTAATTAATTTTTACTGGTACTTGTGAAAGTACTATGCTTGTTTGTAAATTTAAAAGAGAAAGAATGGGAGGAAATATATACCATGGTTTTGTTTATAAGCCAAAATCACAACAGAGGCACCTGGCAATTTGAAGCAACAAATATTTGATCTTAAGTCAAATTTTAATAGGCTAAAACATAAGAAATGCTGGCTGACATTTTTCAGTGCTCACTGTTTCAGATATTGTTTTGAGGATGTCCATTAATTCAGTTAATGCACTCAAGACCCAATGATATATTTCCAAACATGATTTCAAGTTGACAGGTGATGAATTGAAATAGTTAAGCAAAAGATATACAACTAGAAGGTGGTGGAACAAGAATTAAAACTCAGGTACCTGGCTCCACAGATATCAGTCTCATTATGCTGCTGTGTTGTACAAAGGAAAAACTTTCCCAGATGTGTTTAAAATCCCTAATTAGTCAACTTCAAGCCAATTAAAGTAGAAGGTATTACCAGTGACTTAAAACAGGTCAGATTTATGCATGTCAGACTTAAAGGACCAAAGTGCACTGTGGTGAAGAGAAGAGGAAACTGCCATGCTGTGTGCTGCTGTATGAACCTGCTATTAAGTGAGGCCTGGGAGTGATACTGATCTTTGAAAGCCAACCTATTACGAAGCACACTTTATATGCCCTGACCTGTTATCCCTCTACTGAATCCACCAATGGCTTTGGGATATTAGCTGCATGTGTTCCAGAACATAACAACTCACTCACATAAATAACTATCTACCCTGTAGTTTGGATCCATGGACCTTGTCACATAGGAGATTACTGAGTCATTCTGTTGATCTATTCATAAGGGTTATTAAACATCTTTCTTTGGTTCAATTTATATTTTCATCACTGGTAGTAATTCAGAAAAAAAAGATTTCTTTTTCCATGGAAGAAAACTGTGAATGAAGACATGAAACTTCCTGGGTTCAATTCTCAGTGCTATGCTTTACATAGTTTAAGACAGAATGAAATTGAATTTGAGTAACGTGGATTCTAGTGTTCATTTTGTCGGGCTTTCTAATTTCTTAATTTGAATAATAAAGAGACTGAGCTGGGTGATATCTCATTTACTGTCTTGCTTGAAAATTTCCCAGATACACTTGAATTATTGCACTGAATCTTTGAGACTAAATCTATGTGCGTATGCAATGTAGTGTATATTAGTTATATATTACATCAGAAAAAATTATCATGTATTTGCAGATTGTAACAATGTCAATTTCTTATCTCATGGTATTGGAAGTCAGAAATCTGAACAGGGCCCAAGTGGCTTCTCTGATCAGTGTTGTGGAAGGCAAGGACTATTTTCCCAAGTGGAGGAGAGGGTTTTTGTCTAAGCTTCCTTGTTGTTGGCAAAAATTAGTACCTTGTGGTTGTAGGAGTCAGGTTCCCACTCCTTTGCTTTCTATCCTTTGGAGGTCATGCTCAACTCCTGGAGTCGCCCACTGCCACTGGCCACATCGTAACTCCACCATGTGACAGTTTTCCTCTTTAAGTTTAGTAGGAGAATTTCTCCCCTAAACATTTTATGAAAGTAATAACCCAGAAAGTTGACAAGTTCTCTCTATATAAACTATTGAACATGGAGGAGATTATATTTGTGTGTCTACTAGGGTATGACAACTTAGGAAGGGGTGTCTTCTATCTTTTAATAGGGAACAGCCCTTAGACAACCAAACCTGCCATGCCTGGACTTAAATTTTCTAGCCTTCAAAATAGTGAGAAATAAATTTAACTTCTTTTAAAAATATTCCGTGTTAAGTAGTTTGTTGTAGAAGCAGAAACAGATTAAGCCAGTGACCTTATAAAAGGGACCCCAGAGAACAAGCTTTTCTCTTTGTGCCATGTGAGGACATAACCAGATATCATCAGTCTTTAACCCAGAAGAGGGTGCTCATCAGGACTCAATTATGCTAGCATACTGATCTCAAACTTCCAGCCTCAGAAACCATGAGACATTCATTTCTCTTGTTTATAAACCACCTAGCACATTGAGGATCTCACTAAGTTGCCAAGTCTGTCCATGAACCTGTGATGCTCCTGTCTCAGTCTCCCAGGTACTGGGATTACAGTCATGTGCCACCAAGCCGGGCCAGTAAAGGCATTTAAGAAAGGCAGGTATGTATAATCTAAGCAAACTTTAACTAAGAAAGTTCATAGGTGGGAGATACTGACTTCCCATTTATCTAGTCATGTAAAGATAGAGATAGGATAGTTAATTCTGAAAATTGTGTGTGTGTGTGTGTGTGTGTGTGTGTGTGTGTATAATTAAAAATAAAATATCACTGTTTGTATCCCAAATTTCTTATAAAGGCAATAGTGGTTGATGTTTGAGTCTTTGATTCCAAGACAGAAAATATTATACCTATTATCAAAGAAACTGAGATGAGATTGCTACCCACCAAATCAAATAAATAATTGCTCCTCCATCGTAAATCTTGTATTTTTGAGGCATTTATATATTTATCTTAATCATGATTTAATGCCCTTGCACATATTAGTATCTTGCACATCTGACTGTCTGAAATAGTACTCTAACTGGGCTTTGAAATGTATCACCCTTACCAGTGAAGATAGGTTTTACATTCTTACCTTTTGACAATGGTAGTGCTGTCAGATTTATTATTATGCTGCAGACCTTCTAAAAAGCACAGCAGGGTGACAAAGACAATAAAGTTCCCCAAATGAAGTTTATCTCAAGGTTTTCACTGATAACATTCTATTTCCTATTTTTCATGCCCAGCTTGGTATGATACTATTGGGAACTTGTTAACTCAGCAGCATTTATCATGGTTCAGTTTTGTTGTACAATATAACTTTCTTCTTCCTCTATGTAATCGGTAAGTAAAAGTAGGAGGGGAGAGGAATCATGCGAGCTTAATGGTTTCTTAAGGAAAAATTCAGTTTGACATTTTATATATATTGCATTTATAATCTCTTCCAAGTTGACCTTTCCTAAAAGCCAAATATCTCAACTCTACTGCTTATAAACATCTTAGCTGCTATTTCATCCTCTCATTGAGAGAAGACACAAGAAGCATTTCCATCCATCAGGATGTGCATTGTGTAGAGAAGAAACTTTCACAGAGTGATTACAAATCGGGGGGCAAAAGATAGAAGGGGGTAGGGAGAAAGGCCACCCTGGAGACCTATTAGCTAACTATCAAGATATTGAAAATTTATTTAACTTCTTTTATATGATGAAGAATGTTCTAGGATTATTTTATAGACAGAAAAAGACTGTGTTTCACAGAGATGTGGAAAGCTTGAGAAATAGGCTCAAAGGCCCAAGACAAACAATGACAAACTCGGTTTCAGGCTAAGGACTGTGAAATGCAAAAGCCCATTTTCCCCTCTTATTTTTCTTTTCTGAACAGATCACTATTAATTCTTTGGGTTTGTTTTTATAGTAATAGAATTTTCTAACATGATTTATGGTAGGGATGTTAGTGGGAATTTTCCACAGAATGGAATAGAAGGGCATTTGGTACAATTCCTCTTTCAATGTTCTTTTTTCTACAGCAAAATAAGACTTGAAGAGGTATGATTGGAAGAGGCAAGTTGTAAAAGAAGGAAAGATTCCAGGGCCTTATGATTACACAATGCATTGGTGGGATTAAAATTAGCTTGTGGTATAAGTAGTACCAAATCTAATTTGTGTATGTGTGTGTATAGGGTAAGGATACTGGGGGTTGAACCCAGGGTTGTTCTACATTTGAGCTATACCCCTTGCCCGATTTATTTTATTTTATTTTATTTTTTGGTGGTACTGGGGTTCCTGGAAGCCCTTCTACCTCTGGGATACACTCCCAGACCTATTTATATTTTTATTTGGAAACAGGGTCTCTTAAACCAGCGAAGCTGGCTCCGAACCAGCGCGATCCTCCTGTCTCTGCCTCCCAAGCGCGGGGATTACAAGCGTGCGCCACCACACCCGGCCCCCCTGCCCTATTTTACTTTTTTAAATTTCAAAATGGGGTTTTAGTAAATTGCTGAGGGTCTTACTAAACTGCTGAGGCTGGCTTCAAACCTACAATCCTCCTGCCTCAGCTTCTCAGGTACAAGAATTACAGAAGTGTATCACCACATCTGGCTTAAATACAGTTTTAAGGGTTCTATTGCTAAAGCTGGTATAACAAAGTACCACAAACTGGGCTGTCTGAACGATAGAAATTGATTGTTCATAGTTTTGGAGACTATAAGTTCAAAATCAAGTCCCTGGCAAGGTTGGCTCCTTTGAAGGTTGTGGGGGAGGAGCTCTTCCACCCCCAACCCTGGCTAAAAGACACCTGTATCTACCTTGTGCCTCTTCACAGCATCCTCCCTCTGTGTTCAATTTTACCTTTTATATAAGGACACTGGTCATTGAATAAGGATCCACCCACTCATCGCATGTTATCTTTACCTCAATGAAGATGCTGTATCCAAATAAGTGCACATTTTGAGATTCTGAGGAATAATACTTCAACATATAAATTCAATTCATAGCAGAAGTAAAGTGATGCGTGGTAAAGAACATATAGTTTTAGTGAGCTGTAGTAATGCATGCCCCAAATCCCAGCACTTAAGAGTCTGAGACAGGAGGATCACAGCTTCCAAGCCAGTTCCAGCAACTTAGACCCTGTTTCCAAAAAAAAAAAAATAAATTGGGCTGAGGGGTACCTCTCAATTCAATTCCCAGTACCAATAAAATTTTATATATGTAACTATATATAATTATTAATAATTTATATATTACATATAAATTATATAATTATAACAAATTATATAATTATAACAAAATTATGTAGTGATAACATATAGTAATATATTATATAGTATATACATATAGTATATACATATAGTATACATATAGTATACATATACATCTATTATACATATACATATAGTAATATATATGTAATATATAATAATATTGATTATATGATTAAATGTATTTAGTTTGGGAGCAAAAAAGACAATTTTCCTTAAAAAGGAATGACTGCACCCTTGGGCAAAATTTAATCACTCCAAACTATGCTATTTATAAAACAGTCACATATACAAATTTATTAATACCAGTTACAGTGTAGTGCACAGGAAGGTGGGGAAGGAGAGAAGTTGGCTGGAAAATGGGGAAGGGATCAGAGTACTATGTGTATGTATGCCTCTAACACCCTGAACTTCATCACAACCTATGATTACAATGGACCAATTGAAAATAAATAAAACTGTCACAGGGACATCTACTTTGTTGGGGTTTTTGTAGAGATTAAATGAGATACATGCTGTAGAAAACATTGTGTCTGTCATATACTAGGCACATACTAAGAAAGCACTTTTTAAATTAAGCTTAAGTTTTTACTGATAAAAAGATATAATTGAGAAAAAGAAAGTAGAAGAAAGGACTGAAAAATGTTGCAAAAACATCCTGTGACTCTTCTCAGTGTGGCCATAATTTGCATAATAATGTTGTATTTCCCTGAACATGATTTGCCTGGTCTTTGCAGAAATATGAAAAAGTCACCATTAGATTTCTTTAGGCTCTTGAAGGCTTTTTAGGAAATAGCTTTCAAGTTAGAAAAAGATGAGTAGGGAACCAAGGGCAACAAGGTGAACCCACACCTAGCCGAATTTCACCTGCATCCCAGTTTGCTGAGACCAACTCTTTCCACAAATCCCAGAATGGGGCACCTTGAACTTCCGAGGTATGCTAACCTTAGAGATGTACTGCCTACCCTTGCTTTCATTTTGAGCAAAAGCCAATCAAGAGAAATGAGTCAGATAGGATTATTGCTTTAAGAGACCTGAGCCAAGGCTTCCTTTGTACTATTACATATAATTTTTCCCCTTGCAATCATTTCCAGAAAGAATTTTACATTCAAATCCTTTCTTTCTCCTGCTTACTTTAAAACAACAATACATGAAATTATTTGAAGAGAGAGAGCAAGACCTCCTGTGAGGAGATTAACCTGATGGGATAGAAAGAAATGGAGAATAGAATAACATAAATCCTGACCCTTTCTGGAAATGAGGTAGGTTTTATACTGCAGGCAAGAGTGGGTATTTAGGACCTACCAAATGCACTGCCTAAGCCATGACTCACTCCACTTTGCAAGGACACCTGGAAATTTCAGTTCAGATATCATTATGACAAAGTATAATTTCCCAGGCTGTGGCGTTTGCTCTGACTCAGCTGACACAAAACCTACCACATTTCCCTCATTTGGGTCATGACTAACACATGCAGTGAACCGAGAGAGTTACTGTGTTGTTCCATCAAAGCAAGTTGGGCTGTTATTTTTATAAAGGACACAGTTGGCATGACACATTTACCAAAACAAACAAATAAACAAACCAAAGCCCATGGCAATACCTTCAAGTAGAAATACTTGTTAAGTAGTATATATTTAATTCCTTGGGATTATATATTTTATTGGTTCTTCAAGTTCTTTACCATGGGACTTATTCCCTATGGTTGTTTGGAACCAGTATCAAAGCGCCTGAAATTAAATCATTTGAATTGAGACAGTAATAAAGTTGACCATAAAATAGAAGAACATGACCGGAAAGTTTTACTGTTCAGACAGTGCTAAATTTAAGAAATAGGTCGTGTTCTCTCCTAGACATGAGCATTTGCTTTGATGGGATAGTGTTTTTCAGACTTGTTAAAGTTATGCTTGGCATTCAAAGAGGCTTAGAACAGCTAATTAAAGGCAAAAGATTCATCACTTTGAAAATGAACCAGGTAAATTCAAATAACCAGTTTCTATTTTTTTTAGCATTCAAAATAAGAGAACTCTAAATTAATTGAGCAATTCATTAGGATAAACCATTGTAGCCATAAAAAATGTTTTAGTAAGTGATTCAATAATATTTGATTGGGCTTATTTATTTACCTCATTTTCATATCTCCCAAAATGTAGTATAGTGGCTCACATAATAGGAATGAATGGATGGATGAGTGAAGGGAGAATAGCTATATTATTTTGAAAAGAAGGCAGTGATCTGAGTTTTTTGACCCCGGATAAACGTTAAAATTTCTGGGAAAGATAATGTTTAGGACAAATACCGTATTGGTGTTTTGTTTGTTTTACTTTGTTTAGTTTTTGAAATTGAAAATATTTGTTTCTCCCTTTTAATTTTTGTTATTGTGGTGTTGTTTTGGTACTAGGGAGTGAACTACGAGGCATTTGCTTTTTGTTGTTGTTCTTGTTTTCAAGCAAAATATTGCTAGGTTGCTTAGCCTCATTAAGATGCTGAGGCTGTTCTTAAATCTGTGATCCTCCTGTCTCAGCCTCTCAAATACTGAGATTATAGTGATGTGCCATCATGCCCAGCCATTGCCCAAATTTTAATCAAATGATTGGTATATCCAAAAGCAGTGGGATCATGTTTGTTTTGGGAGAGTGAAGGAGTTCAGTGTGAAGCAAAGTGATTGGATAATTATGAAAATAAGAAGGACAAGGGTTGTAAAGGTGGCACCAGAGTATTATTCAGAAGACACATCAGGAGCAGAAATTCTCAACACCAAAAACCCAAAGGAATCCAGGTCTATATTGATACTCTGGGATTTAGGGCACTCTGGCCCAGGGGTAGGAGCAGAGGCTCGCACATACTCTTCTACCCTACAGAACATGTCTTATGTACTTGGTATCTGTCAACTAATTGTAATCATCCCTTCTCAGGAAGATCTAATGAAAAGTGCCCAATCAATACAGTTAATTACTGCCAATGATTCCAGCCTTCTGGCAGCAAAGTCCATGTTCATTTAATTAACTGGTAGGTGATGGATAGATTTTGTTACAGTTGCTTAGGAAGTAGGAGTCTTCATGTCCTAATGGTCTGATTAGTTCTGGTTTAAGGCATAACTTTTCTACCTTCTTTGGATATGCAGCTATTAGGTAACTCTCAAATTCTAACACTGAAATTTTATAATAGTACAATAATTTTTAACAGATACTCAGTTTATTTTGGTTACTTATTCATTCTGAAAGTATTCAAGTACTTCCAATTCTATCTGAAGCCTGTGTCTAATTCCCAGAAAGAATGTTCAGTACAGAATTCTTTTCTGTGGCAGAAGTTAGGGAAAGTGATAATGCTGGATTGTGTGATAAAGATTATGTGCCTGTGCATGTGCCTCTACATCTGCAGGTACATATGCATGTGTTGGATTCTTCAAGTTTTCCAATTTTTATTCTGCAAGTAAAGTGTACTTGGAGCCATGGATCCAGGTTTCATTCTTCTGTTTCCCAGTAAGTTTAGCATACAGTATATTCTCAGTGTTTGCTGACTTAAATAAAAGAAGCAGAGTGTTCAGGACACACGAAGTTACTGTCTCTTCTTCTGCAGAAAAACCTCAATACTAGTTTCTTTGTCTTAATAAGTTGTGCCTGGCTGTAGGCTGACACTTCTCAATAACTATAAATTCTAGAGGAGACTATCCCTCAGTTGGCTGCTTCTCTGATCTCATTCCCCAGAGGGCAATGTTTGCAGCAAGGCGGCTTCCCCAATGGGAAGCTCTGTGTTGCACAGAGGTGGACCATACCTTTTATTTCCTATGACATTTCTTTCTCTTTTTTAGTTGTAAAATGATCTTCATTTTAATTCTTTCTAGTGGAAAGAAACACTTAAAACCCAAATTTAGGACTCTTAAAAAGTTTTGTTCTGCGACTAAACTAAGATATGTATGTTCTTCACAGAATTTTAAGTAGTCTAGCTCTAAGTATGGCTAGACTTATACTTCAGTCAATGGGGTGAAGCTCAAAGAGCTGTTCTCAACTCTAGGTGCCTGCAACCATGATGCTCTGGGAATGTAAGATTTGGTAATAAACTTCTTTACTTGGAGTACAATTGCTCTCTTTTTTTTTTAAGCCACAAAGTTGTTTCTAAAAAAGGTGGGAAGGGAAGACATGAAGATATATCTCAAAAATATGGAATCATATTTTTTCATGTGCTTTTAAGATAATCAGAAACCTTGGTTGGTCAGATTGCCATATGCAAATTTCTATAGTAGTGTTCTATTGAGTTGCAAATGTAGTATTCACCATGGATACCTATAATTAGAGATTTTGTACTACATAGCATCAACTATGTACATGAAGGGAATAGAAAGATAATGGAAAATAGACTCTGTAAGTGAATACTGGGTGTTAATAGGAATTCCCATTTAAATTATGTTTTATTCAATTGCTAAACATCAAATTGTGTTATTAAGAGTCTCATAAGCATGCATGTGGGAAACATAGAGAAGCCAAAGGGAAAAGTATAGCTTATCAACCAAGAGAAATTAGAAATTAAAGCACTTTGTTGTTAAACCTTATTATTTTAATGCTTTAAAATTCTATCAGCAATTACATGACAAGTATAATATTCTCTATTTACTTCTCATGAAGACTAGGAAAAAGGGGGGTATGATTACTTTTCCATCATATAGCAGGCAGAGTTATGGTAGCCAGCCTTCTATACTTTAGTTTTTCTCCCCATTACCAATGTTTACAGGCCCACAAATACCATCATTATATAATGTTTCAACAAAAGAAAATAACAACAATTAAAAGCTTAAGAAAAAAATCCAAGATGATTAATTTTTATATTTCCAAAGATATTATTGCTTGTACTGGAAACAAATTCAAAACCTCTTAAAAGTCAGTCAAAAGAGTACAGAAAATATTGGGGAACACTTTCAGAATTTTGATTCATGACTAATCAGTTACAGTCATACCTTGGTATCCAAGGAAGATTGCTTTTAGTACCTACCTTTGGTCATAAAAAAATCCATAGATAACCAACTATTTTGTATAAAATAGCACAGTATTTCCATGTAACCTTGACACATCCTCCTGTAAAATTTAAATTATCACTGTTTCTTATAATACCTGATACAATACAAATGCTATGTAAATCATTGTTATACTGCATTCTTTAGAAACTAATGCCAAGAAAAACATCTTTACTAATGCATTTTTTTCTTCTGAATATTTTTGTGATGGTTGAATCTGTGGATGAAGAACCCATGAATACAGAATGCATAATGTACAGCTCTCATAGGTCAAAGGTACCATTTTTGTTTTAAAGAGGGGAACTTACACTGAATCATGCCTTTTGCCTACCTTGCTAAAGATTTTAGAGAGAAAATAATTGAACACACACACAAAAATTTATAAAATATGCTTTTGTGTCTGTATGTATATGTGTATGTGTGTATAGAATTCCCTTTACTGCATTTTAACATGCTTTTTTTTCTTTAGACCAAATGTATCCATTGGTATTTACTATCATGAAATTGGTTTATTTTTATGGCCTCGAAAGCACCCAGTTGACGTTATTGCTGCCTATCACAATTATTAGAGCTAGATGGTCCCAGGGGTGACCAGGAAATCATTGAGCCTCTGAAAGTGGGGGCCTCCCCAGGCATGAATTCACTAGAATTTCTCACATAACCATGTTACTTTTCTAACTAAAGTATTTTTATTGAAATAAGCTGGTATGTATCAGCAATAGTGTATTCTGATAGAGGAAACAATACTTCATATAATAAAATAGTAATTTAAAGCAAGAAAGAAGAAAGACTTAACCTAGCATCCTATCTAGAATCCTCTTCTGCTAGTCATATATTGTACTGAAATCTTGCAGAACTCTTCCCTGGTCTTTTGTGAGTTAGACCCACTAAGATTTAAGATGCAGCTGTAGGTGCTTGGCTCTTTGGTGGTGCGAGTCCTTGAGCACATTCTCTGGTTCTCTGTGTCTTAGAAATGTGGTTTTATCTTTGACATTGGCAATTCTGCAGATTCTCTGAGGCTAAGGCCCCTCTCAGTCTGTTCCTGCAGTTAAGTGTTAACTCTGCCATCTCAGGTAATGTGACCTTACACATACTGTCTTTTTATCAGATCTTTCTTTTGGTCATGTTGTCCTCAATATCAAAATACAGGTAGAAAGGCCAATAAAAAACCATCTCTTATTAATGTGAACTTGGTTAATTAAGCTCAGACTTTTATGCACATGAATCAGTGGCTCAGATACTGTCCCCAGTGCTACATGCTTATCTCTTTCTCTTAGTCTTATTTGCAGACATTATATGCTAAGAAGAGTTTCTATATCCTGTGGTAGATTTCTTTATTTCTCCAGGAAGCCATCTGTAAGCCTCCCTCCCAAACACTAATCTAAGTGCCCTTTTTTTTTTCTCTCATCACTTGCTTTTGGAACCACTCACACTACAAGAATTTCCCCACGTTATACATTTTCTTCTCTAAAAGGCAGGATTTACAAAGAGCAGGAACTACGTCTTATGTTTTGTGTCATCAGCTCCAAGAACAGATGAAATATATAGAGAACACTCAATTGAACTCCATTCATTGAAGCTGGCCTCCCCAATGATTCCAAACACTTAGCAAGATGTCCTAGCTTTCAACTTAAAAGAGCATTGCATTATTTTTTAAATGAGCACTTTAAAAATTATGGTTTATGAATAGTCAACTGGCTACACACAACATAAACAGTTATTGCTGAAGCACTTGCTTATCTATTCCTGACCAGGCATCACTTAGCTCCAAAAGTAGGTAGAAGAAGGGCTGAGCTGACCTGGAGGGTGCTCATGTGAGGCTGTGAGGAAGGTAAGGGAACCTGGATAATGCTCCTCTCTTTTTCCAAGTGCTCTGGTTTCATGGTCTTTATAAAGACTAGATTTTTATAAGAGATAGATTTCAGGTGGAGTACAGAAAGCAAATCAATAAGATGGAGGACACCAAGGAATCAGCTTTTTATCAAGAGAAGGGAAATGCCATGAAAGGGCCGTGCTATTTGTCATAGCAGCCTTGGAAAGGCTCTGACACATGTAGGAAGTAGAGCACTGGTTTCTTTCTCAAGCTAGTAGACATTATCATTCTTGGCTGGACAACTCTCAACTCAGCCTTCACATTTATCTTTGTCAATGCCTTCTCTCTGGGGATGAAAACAACATCAGAAAATACGGAGGAATCTGAGTTCTGGAGCTATTGCCCCAAGCTATCAAGTCTATGAGCTTCTGAGATGCTTTTATTTGGAAACTATAAACCATTATTCAGCCCTAATTAAGTAGTGCCTGCAACTTGGTGATTTCTTTCCAGACCTCAGCTAGTGTTGTCATTAATTGATCATCTATTGTCTGTTAATATGGATGGAGTGATAAAAAAAAATCCTATGCTCATCCTTCAACTATATTGTGGCAAAAAAGATAATATTTCTTAGCACCTACTATGTGCCTGATTCAGAATACCTGCTTTAATGTATCTCAGTCCATCCTCATGACAAATTTTTTTGTTAAGCATCTTTATCCACCCATTTCGCAACTAGTGAGCAAATAGGATTTTAACCAGTTTCTGTCTCTAAAATTTGTGTTCTTACTCACCTATCTTAATAGAGGTTCAAGACATTTTTCTACAACTAAAAAAATGTACACAATTGTGAAATTGTTCTGTGTTATGAAAACAGACCGCATTATAATAGTTTTATTTCATCTCACATTTCTTTATGATGGGCTGTCTGGATATTGTTTAAATCATGGGTCCTTTCTCACCTTTTTGCTATGCTAGAGACAAAGAAGAAAAATAAAAACTCCAAAAAATTACAAGGTCAACTATAAAACATTTAGTCTCTGATTGTATAAAAGAGAATCACTTTTATATTCCTTGATAATTTTAGGGGTGTTGGATATACATGTACCTTCTCATAAGCTGATAGTCCTTTTGACAGAAAAATTATGCATTATTTATTCTATTTTAGCAATAAATAAACTTAAATTTGGGTATTATAAAAAGTACTGGCTTAGCCGGGCATGGTAGCACACGCTTGTAATCCCAACATTCGGGAGGCTGAGACCTGAGGATCACAGTTCACGGACAGCCTCAGCTACTTAGTGAGGCCCTCCCCAATTCAGTGAGACCGGGTTTCAAAATAAAGAATAAAAAATGGGGCAGGAGGTGTAGCTCAGAGGTCAAATGTCCCTAGGTTCCATCCCCAGACCCGCAAAAAAAAAAAAAAAAAAAAAAAGGATTGGGTTGATATTTTTATTTCTCTCTCTTTTTTTTTTTTTTGGTACTGGGAATTGGACCCAGGGTCATTATACCTCTGATATAAACACTTGGCCCTATTTTATTTTTTAATTTGAAAGAGCAACTTGCTAAGTTGCTAAAAGCCTCACTAAATTTTTGAGCCTGGCCTCAAACTTATGATCCTCCTCTCTCAGTCTTCCAAGTTCTGGGATTACAGGTGTGCTCCACCATGCCCAATTTATTAAATACATAATACCAAAGTTTCTGCTCTGATGGACCTTCCAGACCAGTGAATGAAGATATAAAGTACAGGAGTGAATAAAAAAAAAAACATGGATTCTGATAGCAGTGACTTGCTGTGAAGAAATGGGAAGGTGAAGGATGGGCATTTTGAGCTGACATTTAAAAGCTGACAAGATCCTGCTATGTGGAATGTTTGGGAACCATGATAAAAGCAAAGAGAAAGTTCAAAGGCCCTAAGGCTGACTAGCATGAGCAAGTCCAAGAAAGGAGCATGAGATGGTGGTGGAAGAAACAGTAGTGGGAAGTCCTATCAAAGCAGGTGGGTAGGGCCTGACTCTAAGTCCTCAAAACCTATGCTTTTACTCTACATGTAATAAGAGACCATGAATAGACTTTCATCATGGGATCAATAGAATAAGAAAACACATTTTCTTATTATCCCAAAGTTATTCTATGTTGACCAGTGTCTATAAAAAATGGGTGCCAAAGTTTTAGTTCTGTCCCACACATCTGCTTCATCCACTAGTGACATTTGAGCACAAATCATATTAGGCTCCAGCTGCCTGTGTTCCTGTTATTTCTCAAATGTGCCTGTTTTTCTCTAGACTCAGGGCTTTTTCTGATTTCAGCTTCTCTCATCATAACCTGGCCAACTCCCGTTTACCTATTGGTCTCTACTTGTATGACAGTTCTGAAAGAAAACCTTTGGGTTCCTAGAATAGCACAATTTTCCTCAGACTAAAGTGGGATTATCTCATATTGCATAATTATCTGTTTAAATTTCTGTATCTCTCAATAAACAATAAGCTCCATGTAATTATCAACTTGTTTTAGGCTATGTTACTTAATTATTTAACCAAATTCGAATCTAGAATTTGCTGGCAAGGGATTTCATATAAATGGTTGACATCTATAGTTAGTTGAGTTAAAGTAAAGGAAAGCCAATTCCTTGAAATAAATTTCAGTCAAAATCTGTGTATGTGAGTGTGTTTGTGTGTGTGTGTGTGTGTGTGTGTGTGTGTGTGTGTCCCATTGCTTCTGTTTCTCCAAGAAGGCTGTCAGCCTTCTTCAGAAGAGACCTAGGTGTCCTTCAGACTTTGCACAGGGTCTTATACAGAATTGGTATTTAATATGCATTTTTAAAATGTATTGAGTGATGGAAAGAAAGAGCTTACGGGGCCTCTGTATAATGCAAATCCAAACTTTCATCTTAGTTTAAATCAGACACAGAAATTCTTGGCATTTGAAGTTCACTCGTGGTTCCAACTCATGCAAAAATGGTCCCATCTTAGAAAGGTGCTTCAGCTCAAAGAAATAGCAGCGCTTAAATGGGAGAAGATCCTCTTAACTTCTCTTTTCATGCCTATTATCTATACTTCTCTTTTAGATTTAATATTATTTTGGTTGTTCCTCCTATGGAACTGTGGAGCATTTTCATAAAAGATAGGGAATGAGCATATATGGGTATAGATACCATCAGGAAAGCCTTCAAGGTTAAGATATGCACAAAAATGCATTAGAGTTTTTATTTTACAGAAGTCAGAAGACATCAATTAAGACGAAAAATTAAGCTAAAAACTTACATAATATTGGGCCATGTATTGTTTATCTATCATGAGAATTGATGCCAATATTCTCCGGCTGCTGGTAGAAATGGAGGAAAAGGCATTTAAACATAAATAAAAAATTGATAGGTTTTCAGCTTGACTCTAGGAGACCCACAGGTTTTGACAATATGTTGGGAGTGTGAATAGCTCGAATGCAGTGATCCTGGGCATTGTGCGGTGATGAATATATGATTACTTGGGCTGTCACCTTCCACCCTGAAAATCATTTAGCCAAAATAAGAATTAGTATAATTTATGGTTTTGTTTTTACAACTGGGATAAGGAAGGGATTGATCAAGAAGCAATCCATCAGCCTTGCTCAAGGTCTGCAGCATTTTCTTCCTTAAATTAAAATGAAATCCAGGGGGACTATTGATCAAAATCTTCCAGATTCTATTTAATCCCTAAATGTATCTCAGAAATTATGATCCCCTTTAGAGTTGGAATTGATTGCTTATTAGCACTTTTAGTGAGGCTATTTCATTTATTATTTCCCCTCATTAGCTTTGCTTGACCATCTGGGGAATTTTATTGGTTCTACTGTTTATACCAGTCCATGTAACTGTTATAGTGATTACATGCACTACAAGCCACACAGAAAAGAAAAACACAGCCGGTGTTTGAGATCTTGCACTCTATTTGCATAAGCCACACACACACACACACACACACACACACACACACATATATATATATATATATATATATATATATATAATTTTTTTGTATGTCTGAGGATGGAACCCTGGGACGTTCAACTCTGAGCTACACCCCTGCCCTATTTTTTATTCTTTATTTTGAAACAAGGTTTTACTGAATTACAGAGGGCCTCACTAAGTAGCTGAGGCTGTCCATGAACCGTGATCCTATGGTCTCAGCCTCCCAAATGCTGGGATTATAAGCATGCACCACCATGCCCAGCTGTGCATAAGCCATATTTAAAATTTAAGACCAGATAAGGTTTTACTCCTGAATTTTTCTCTAAGTAACTACATAGCCTTAGAAATATCATGCTCTAGGCCTTAGTTTACTCAGATAATTTCTAGGTCTTCTTTAAAATATCGCAAGTAATATAAGGATCAATAGAGGAAGACCACTATGTAAAATAAGGTAATGCTGCCTGGGAAAAGCTGGCCAAGAACAATTGCATTGATATTGTTCATACACATATTGTATGTAGTAGCTGTATATTATGGAACCAATATACAGATATGTAGGATGTATTACTATCTTTGTACTCAAAGAGGTCATTGTATAGTTTTATTAAAACACATAACAGATTGGGAACCAGTATTAAATGTCTGACCTCAAATATGTATTTGAATCTTTCCTTTTACCAATAACTGACTAGAGTAGATGACATAGTTAATAATTTTTAGAAAATTTTGAGAGAGTTTCTATCTCACAGGTTATTTAAATGATGAGATGTTTTCATTAATTCTAAGAATAAATGTTTATCGAGTACCTGTTCTGTACCAAAGATTGTAGTAGATGCTTGATAAATATTGATGAACAAAATAAACAAATTATATCTGTCTTTGTATGGCTTAGTTTCCAGTGGAGGGAGATTGAAATGAATAGTAGGCATAATAAGGAAATGAAGTGTAAAATATGTGATAAATAAATAAACATTATGGGGGAAAGAGCAGAGTAGAACAGGGTAATACAACTGAAAGTAAGGCTTGAGAAGGGGCTATACTATGAAATATAGTTGTCAGGGTGATCCTCATAGAGAATGTTTCACATGAGCAAAGGTCTGAAGGAGGTGATAAATATCACAATCATACGTCTTAGAAAGAGCAATCCAGGGAGAAAGAACAGCCAGTAAAATGCCTTGAGGTGGGAGCTAAGCTGGCATGGTGAAGAATGGGAACACCAATTTGGGGAACAAAGCTGGGAATGAGGAATAAAAAGGATCATATTGTATAGGACTTTGTTGGCCATAGTAGGAAAAGGATAATCTTGTACAAGACATTGTTGACCATTGTAGGGACTTTGACTTTTCTTAAGGGTAATGGGAGTCACTGAAGTGTATCATTGAGAGTGACAATCTGACTTAAGTTGGAAGTGTTCTACTAATAGCAAGGAGAAAAAAGAGTGTGGGAAAAAAGTCCCAGGAAGAAGAGAGGGCTATGAAAGCTACCCAGTCAGGAAGAAACAGTGGCTTTAACTGGATAGTAGCAATGGAGGTCTTGGGAAGGGGTTAGATTTGGGGTTCATTTTAACGAGAGGAAGCAGGACTTTTTGATGTTTTGTGAGGAAAATGTGAGAGGAGAAAGAATTCAAGGACAATCCCATAGCTTTTGTCCTGAATGAAAGAAAATTTCAAAGCATAGAAAGCATGTTAAAACAATAAAAGTATTTAGCACAGATCATGGTACACAATAGGCAATCAATTCATAAATTAGAATACATGATACATAGAAACAACTAACCAATCTGCCTCTTTCTTTTACCTTTATTTTAGATTCCACTTAGAGTGTAAATCTTTGCTAATTTCTTTTGGGTGGCATGCCTCTCTCATATAGTCTCGTGTCTTTCTAATTCTCCATATTGATTCGTATCTTATTTTATTTTTTATATTTATTTATTTATTTATTTTGGCGGGTCAGGGGCATTTGAACTCCTAGCTACACCCCCTGCCCTATTTTTATTCTTTATTTTGAAACCGGGTCTCACTGAGTTGAAGAGGGCCTTGCTAAGTAGCTGAGGCTGTCCGCTAACCCCGATCCTCCAGGTCTCAGCCTCCCGAATGCTGGGATTACAAGCATGTGCCACCACACCTGGCTTTGATTCTTATTTTATATTAAGATTTTTGTCAGGCAACTTCAGAGTGAAAAAAAAAGTGCTTAGAAGGAAATCATCACATTTTCTCTGAGAAATCAGAAGAGATTTTTTTATGGAGGAAGCAACTCTTGAGATGGAACTTGAAGGAATAGTTAGGATATTCGGCAAAGGTCAAGGAAATAAAATTAACAGGAGTATGAGATAAATTTCTACTCTCCCTGGTCAGAGAAATTTTCACAGGTTTCCACCTCACCTTTTCATTTGCCACTTGTGGCAAGAAGAAAGTAACTTCTCACTGAAATTTCAATTCTCTATCTTCTCTGACTAAAGAAAGTCATTAGATAGCGACTGCCCTAGGCTTCCATCCCATGAGGGCGCACTTTATGCTTATTGCCTGTGATGGAACAAAATCAACAATGAACCTGTTTATGGGAGGTGAATATAAAATGTGCTTTCTCATGAGTTAATCACTGATTTTCACATCTTTCATATTGCTTTAGGGCAATACTGAAAGTATATGTACCTCTTGAGTTAGGTATGGGAGTCAGAGGAAGCTAGAGTCAACACCTGCACATCAAGAGATATTTAAACTCCCAAACAAGAATTCTGCATAGAGTTAGCTGATATTTATGTCACTACACAGCTTATCTTCTCTGAGGACATCTTAAATATAAATGAGATATATATCATGTATGTACACAGATGTGTTCCACACAAAACATAGTAAATGTGCAGACACAGTAAAGGCACGAGTCTTGGTCTATAATAAAGTTTAATAAATGTTACAAGGCAAGAAAATAAAATGTGAATATATGCATTTATTTATAAAGCATTAAAACCAAGTAATATATAGCCTCTTTTGAATCTCTTCCCATTGAAAGGGTTTTTTTTTTAATATGAAAGAGTGGTTTAAGTTTTTGTAAAATGTGAATCTTAAAATTTTTAACAAAAGAGGCTTTCTATTTTTATAGTTCACCTGCATCAAGCGAAGCCATTCTTTGTTGCAACAAAGAGTTGTAAACTATGTTCCAATTAAGATTATTCTCTTATAAAATGTTTCATTCAGTATTCAGTAAGCATGGATGTCTTTGATATGACTGAGGTAGAAAAAATGAATTCTGGACATTGCTATCAAGCTTTTTATTATACAAATGTTTGTTTCTCTTTATATGGTTTGAAATTAGAAAATATATATCTTCTAGCTTTGTTCTTTTTCAAGATCGTTTTGGGTATCTAGAGTCCATATTCCATATTAGGATAGATTTTTTCTGAAAAATAAATATATAAATATATGATAGTTTCACCTAAAAAAAAAAAAAGAAAAAAATATTCTCTGGTAAGAAAGAAAGCAAAAAGAAATATTGAAATGTTATCTTTAAGTTATCAAAAGCTTGGTATCAGACAAATGAAACTGTTATGTGAGATTATTATTTTTAATTTTGGATAAATTGCTATAATACTAGATGTCAACCACTAAGTCAAGCATGGGAAGGAGGGATGGGGAGGGAATGGGGTGGGGATCGGGTGGGGGCTGACTGGGCGATGTGTGCATGTATGTCTACAAAAGTTTTTTGTATCCCACTATGATGTATGAATACAGTGCACCAATAAAAAATTAAAAAAAATAAATAAAAAACGTGCTTGTAATTCAAGTCTTTTAACTTGTAGGGTGGCCTGTAGGAAGTCTCTCTGTGAGTAAACAGAGCACAATGACTTTGATTTTAGGGTGGAGGCACTGGAAGGTACAGAAGGAAAATGCATCAGATATGTTTTATTAGCATTTTCCAGGATAGGCCCAAATTCAAGACTGAGATGCATAGGTAAATCTTCAGTTCCTAAAAGAGAAGATTGACAGTAACCCAGGAGTCCCATTTTAAAGGATGATGAGACCCAAGAAATTTATCAGAGTGGAGACCAAGAAGTAGATAAGTTGGCCTGACACAAAAGAGTGTCTGTTTTAGAGGTCAAGAATGGTGCTCTGAAGAAGTCCAAGTATAGACTTTCTGTAAAAATTGGAAAAATAAGTCTGCAGGTATATCCAGTATGGTGGAGAAGGAAGAACTAAAGAGGAACTTGGTTCAATAATTATGCTATAAAATCCAACAAATAAATAACCTATTACTCTCATGTCTTCTGGTGGATATGCAAATTGATAAAAAACCATTTTGAGGGAAATTTCGCTGTTTGGAATGTTTCATAAAAAACACATTCATGGTAGAAATCTGTTAGCAAACTAAGCAGAGGGAAGCTGCGTCAACACAATAAATGGAATCTTCAAAATATCTCAACCAACATATTTAATGGTAAGACCTTAAACTCCTTTCTCCTTAATTTGGTAAAAAGGCAAGGACTTCTAATTTCATCAGTTGTATTCAACATTGTACTTAAATTTCTAGCCAGAGAAAAAAAGAAAGAGGAGGAAGAGGAAGGAGAAGAGAAGGCAACCTTAAAGATATGCATATTAGCAAAAAAATAAAATTTTATTAATCTTCAGGAGAAATGATTTTCTAGATAAAAAATCTCAAAGAATGTGCAAGCAAATTATAAGAAATAAGTGAATTTAGCAATGTCACAAGAATAAAAATCAATTGTACTTCTATTATTATTATTATTTTTGGTGGTACTGGGGTTCTTGGAAACCCTTCTACCTCCGGGCTACACTCTCAGACCTATTTTTATACTTTTTTATTTGGAAACAGGGTCTCTTAAGCCAGCATGGCTGGCTTCGAACCTGCACAATCCTCCTGTCTCCACCTCCCAAGTGCTGGGATTACAAGTATGCACCACCACGCCCGGCCTAATAGTACTTCTATTTATTACCAATAATTCAAAATAAAATTTAAAATGATATGACTTTTAATAACACAAAATATAAAATAACAATAAGCTGAACTACAAGATAACTCTAAACAAGCAAATTATACCATAATAATGGATTGGATAAAATATCATTATCCTCAATATGTAGTATAAATTAAATGAAACTTCAATCAGAATCTTAGCAAAAATCACATTTTTTGGATGACATTGGCAAGATGAGTCTAAAAAATTATACAGAAGTTCAAAAGATCTAGAAAAACGAAGATAATTTTTAAAAATGAGCAATACTTGATAATTTATATTACCTTATTTTTAGACTTAACTGTGCAGCTATAGTAATTTTAAAAAGTATAGTTCTGGCTTTATTATAGACAAAAATATCAATGGAAAATAATAGAAGCTAGAAAGAGACCCCCTGCCACACACATAATTACTTGATGTACTACAAAGACGCCAAAGCAAGTCAATGGGTAAAGAATAGCTATTCACTAAAAAGTGCTGGAACAACCAGATATCCACGTGTGGAGAAGTAATCAGAGATTACGATGTCACATTTTACACAAATATGAATTCAATTTGCATTTTATACATAAACATAAAAAATATTAAACTTTTAGAAAATACCTGGAGAATATTCATGTGACCTTGGAATAGGAAAATCGTTTTCAGACAGGACACACACAAAAAAATAGCCATGTATAAAAGACAAAAAAAGATAAACCAAATTCCTTGAAAACTGAAGACTTCAGCTCATCAAACACACAGTCAAGAAAACAAATCTGCACCCCACTGACTGAGAGAAAATATTTGCAATACATTTATCTGACAAAGGATTTGTATTTAGAAAAAAAAACTCTTACAAACAACCTAATTTAAAAATACACAAAATATTTGAACAGATTGTTCACAAAGGGATATATACAAGCAACCAATAAGCACCTAAAAATGTTGCCAACACTAAATCAGGAAAATGCACATTACAACCGAAATGATAGCTGGGTATGTTGGTTTATGCCTGTAATCTCAGTACTTGGGAGGCTGAGACAGGAGGATCACAGGTTCAGAGTCAGTCTAGGCAACTTAGACTCTCAACCTGCTAAACATAGGAGCTAAACAAAAATGTGTACTAATACACCTGTAATCTCAGGGCTTAGGAGGCCAAGACAGGAGAATTGTAGGTTTGAGGACAGCCTCAAAAACTTAGGAAAGCCTGTTGGAAAACAAGGAGATAGGGCTGAGAGTATATGGCTCAGAGACAGAAGGTACACACACACACACACACACACACACACACACACACACACACACACACGAGTTCTAGAGTACTCAATTGATCTTTTGTAGTAGATCTAAGGAGTATTTGCTTTGAAGGGACATTGAGGGAGCTTGATGGGTGCTGGAAACTTAGTGAAGCCCTATTTCAAAATAACAATAAAATACAATCTGATTGGGAGTGTAGCATGGAGGTAGAATGCCCCTGGGTTCAATTTCCAGTAAAATACACACACACACACACACACACACACACACACACACACACACACTACATCCACTGGTACTTTCTCTAGAATGTCTAAAATTAAGAAAATAAAAAATACTGTTAGTAAGGGAGGAACCAAAACTTTGAAGCATCGTTAGTTAAACTGGAATAGTACAGACAATTTGGAATATGGTTTAAAATTAACTTCTAAGCTTACGTCTTCAACTAAATATGTCTCAACAATTCCACTCCTATGTGTGTAGCTGAGAGAAATGAAACTTATGTCAACAAAAAGACCAGTCCAAAAATATTAATAGCACCTTTTCCTAAGGGCCTCACAATAGGAAGCAAGAAGAGAATGGATTAGCAAATTGTGTTCATTTTCATTAATTCAGCAATAAAATTGAATAATCCCCTTATGCTCACAAAACATAATGAATATAAAAAAACATGCTAAAGATAGAGCTAAAGATATATTATACTGCTGCAATCTCAGTGCTTAGAAGGTGGAGACAGGAGGTTTGCAGGTTTCAGGCCAGCCTCAACAACTTAAACAGACCCTGCTTAAAAATAAAAATAAGATAGGGTTGGGAGTATGGCTCAGAGGCAGAAGGTTCTTAGGTTCAATTTCCAGTAAATACACACACACACACACACACACACACACACACACACACTCACACACACAGAGTTCTAGAGTATTCAAATTGATCTATTGCAGCAGAACTAAGAAGTAGGGCATCCTGTGGACAAGGAGTGTTTGCTCTAAAGGGACATGAAGGAGCTTGTTGGGGCAAAAGGAACATTATATATCAGAGGCATGTGGGTGGTACACTTGCAGACATTTGTCAAACCCATTTGAACCATCCATCCATGGTTGATATACTTTTGTGTATGAAAATTACATCTTAACTTTTTTCCAACTAAAAGAGAAAAGGAAAAAAAAAGATTTACTTAATTATATAATTTTGTTTGTAACACACTTGTATATAAGCCCCAAATAAGATTTATAAACTTTAAATAACCTCTTTATATACAAAAGAATGTTATCGGTCAGGATACATGTTTGCAAACAACAGAAATTCTCCAACGGGGAGTTTTAAAAGAATATATTGTACCCTAACAACTATTCGGAAAAGTCAGGGAATTAGACTTTCTTACACGGGGTCAGGAACAACACAGCAAGTGAATCATCCATCCACACCAAAGGACTATTTTAGGAGTTCTGCTACCGTTGTCACCCTCCTCTTGGTATTTAGGATGCCAGTGTAGAACCTGCACTGAAGCTACCTGGAGAATCAAGTTTCTCCACCACTACAGTTGTAGAAATAGGATTGCTTAGCTGGGCATGGTGGCGCACGCTTGTAATCCCTGCACTTGGGAGGCTGAGACAGGAGGATCGCGCAGGTTCAAAGCCAGCCTCAGCTGGCTTAAGAGACTCTGTTTCCAAATAAAATACAAAATAGGTTTGGGAGTGTAGCCCGGAGGTAGAAGGCCCACCAGGTTCCATCTCCAGTACCACCAAAAAACAAAACAAAAACAAAAACAGGATTGCTTGATATGAGGCTGTCATATCACACTGCACTCTGCTGAGTGAACTAAAGAGCCCATGGGAGCCCTCACTGCAAAAGAACTAGGATATACAGTTTTCTTGTCTCCAAAGAACAGGAAGATATGCTACAGTCCTAAAGAGGAATGAGAGTAAATGGTGAGTGGGCGAATTAGATTTATCGGCCACAATCCATCCTTTGAAATCATTGATGTATCTCAGAGATTTCATGCCTCTGGGTTCCATTTCCAGACCCACACACACACAAAAAAAATTGACCAGTATGTTCTTAACTTATGCTTCCCAAAGGGGAGAGACAAAGACTTGTCAGTCATGACATCCAACTCTGGGTGGGATTCTTTGTTGTCTTAAATCATGGTCCTGCCTTGATATTTTATAGTTTATGATCTAAGTAATAAATGTAACCATCATTAGCATACTCCAGAAACACAGAGCCAAGAATAAACTCAGTTCTGCAGTTAGTCATGAGGCTGTTGGTGTTTGTAGCTCCTTTCCTCTACTCTGCATTTATTGATTCATTTTTCTTCTCAAATACCTTGACTACTTGGGATTTTCCACCTAGTGGGATGAATGAATCTTGCAGCCATAAGGTATTTGATCTTTCGATAGACTTTCTGTATGGGATGGCTTTAATCATACATTATTAGCACTTCACATTGGGCTTGGGAACATTACAAGGTACTTAGAATGATCTCCAGTGACCTAGAATGTTCCTCCTTGCCCTCATTATATAGCAGGAATTTTCCATTAGTAATTATGGTCAATAATATCTGTCTAGTAACAGAAGGATGCAGAAATGGCCATATGGCAGTCCTAACTTTAATGTAAGGAAGGAATTACCCACACAGGCACTCAGACCTATAAATAAGGAAAGCCTAGAGTCCCAGAGACCATAATTCATGTTATAAAAATATATTTATGGGTACATTGTAGTTATATATTATAGTGAGTTTCAAAATGATATAAACTTCCATGCACAGAGTACTTGGTGTGTTTTCCTCCTCATCCCATCCTATCTTCTCCTCCCCATACATGTTAGTGAGATTGGTAGTGATACCATCACGTATGGAAATAGTATTACTTAAAATGATTTCTTCAGCAAGCCTCCTTTTTGCCCTTTCTCTTTCCCAAACCTCTACTCGTCTACTGGCTTCTCTCCTCATTTATATAAAGTTCCTTCTATTTCTTATTTTCTCTCCAGCTTCCACATATGAAAGAAATATTTGACCCTTGGACTTTCTGAGACTGGTTGATTTTAGCATAATATTCTCTGGCTTCTTCCATTTTCCTACAGATGACATAATTTTATTCTTTATGGCTGAGTATCATTCATTGTGTGTATATACTACATTGTCTTTATGCTGACAAACACCAAGGTTGGCTCCATAGTTTGGCTGTTGTGAATTGTATAAGCTTGGATATGCATGTTTCATTATACTATTCCAACTTTAATTTTTATTGGTGTACTGTAATTATACATCAAAATGAGGGTCAGAGTGATAAATACATACATTGATGCACACAACTCTTGGTGTGTTTTTCTTTGGATCCCACCCCACTCCTTCCTCCTCCCTGTACATAATATAAATATTGGTATTGGTAACTGTTTATATGAAAGTAGCATTATTCAAATGGTTTCCTTCATTAAGCATTTTATTTTATTTTTGTACATAGGTCAATACGTGTAACAAGGAAAGGTGCCATGTTCTTGTTCACATTTTATTTCCAACTGTGAGAGGAATAGTGTTATGTATTGGTTGCTTGTTCACTGTATCATTTAATAAGGATTGCTTTTCCTTAATACATTTGAGATTTTTTAAAGGACATTTATGTGGTGCTGGGGATTGAACTCAGAGCCTGACAAGTGCTAGGCATGCACTTCAGCCCTGAGCTGCAGTGTGGCTGAGGGGAAGTCAATCTGCATTTCCCATTTCTTTCTCTGACACCTGAGGATGCGGTACCATGTCAGTCTCACAGTGGCCATTGACAGGAGTCTGAAGGAGCTCTTACTGGTCACACCAAGGGTGGTAAGCTATTCATGTTGTATACATGGATATTTTCCATCCTTACCGCATTCATTGCTTTCCCCATAAATACTTTGAGAAATCATTGCAACAGATAGGAAAATAAGTTTGTGATATTCATAGGGGAGGACACAGTTTTAGCCTTTCCTGGGAGAGCCTCTTGTACTCCCATGGAGAGAGCCCTGTGATAAATATTTATAGAGCCACCCATGTTATTATCTTCTTAACTCATTACTGGTGGTTCATCCATGTATTTCTTTTCCAAACCTATTGCCAGATTTCAAATCTTGTTTTTTCTTTATTTTTCTTTTTTATTGGTGCATTGAATTCATACATCTTAATGGGATAAAAAAAAACTTGTGTGGATATACATGCACACATCACCCCATTAAATCCTACTCATTCCCCATCCCATTCGCTCCCTGTCCCTCCCTCCCATGCTTGGCTTGGTGGTTGACATTGATATGATTTTTATGTACATCGTGTGCTTTAGAGAGTTTCCTTCTTCTCCCCTCCCATCCCCTCATTTAGGTTGCCTTGTTGGCTCCTTTATAGGATCTCCTTCTTCACCTGGAGATCTTCTTATGACTCATTTCACCTTAGCTTTCACATATTAGGGAAAGTGTCCATTTTCTTACTTTTTGCGACTGACTAACCTCGCTTAGCATAATGTCCTCCAGTTCAATTCATTTCCCTGAAAATTATGTTATTTTTTTGGTGGTACTGGGGTTCCTGGAAGCCCTTCTACATCTGGGCTACACTCCCCGACCTATTTTATATTTTTTTATTTGGAAACAGGGTCTCTTAAGTCAGCGAGGCTGGCTTCGAACCAGCGTGATCCTCCTGTCTCTGCCTCCCAAGCATGGGGATTACAAGCTGTGCCACCAGGCCCGGCATAATTTTTTTTTTTTTAATTGGCTGAGTAAAACTCCATTGTGTATATATCCCATAGTTTTGTAATCCATTCATCTGTTGATGGCCATCTTGTTTTTTCTAAAACTTTGTTACCAGACAATTAACTTAGCCACTACCCATGAACTGACATAGAGACTCATCCCATGACTTACTCCTTCCAAGAGCAGGGGAACAGAGGTGTACTGATTGTAGTTTTACTAAGAGCACTTTCTACTTAACTGATCTTTAGTACCTCAATGGGATGAGGCTATGATATCAAATGTTCTACTTTTATTTCAGAATATTATTTAATATAATATTCTGAAATATTATATATATATTATATATTATATAGAATATAATATAACATCTTCTGCAAGTTTATTTTTATCTTGGTCAATTGGTCTTTAGACATTTTTTATAAAGAAAATAGATGTGGATTGAGAAATATGTGACTATATTTTAGGGATAGGTACATTGGGAATGTGAATCATTTCAGCAAATTCTTCTCTCCTCCACAAATCTGCTTGTACTTGATCATATATATACACCTTCCATGTGACTGTGGAATATTGCCAGGTACATATGACTTTGCTGTATCTTACATCAAACAAAAACAATTTATGATGGATAGCTCAGAGTACACAGTTACATTATTTTTCATGATCAAGTTTTAACTCTCTACCTACCAAACTTCAATACTAAACCAAGAGCTATTTCTCTTTCTCTCAAAAATAAAAAAAGAATAATTGTCTGCCAAAACAGGAATGGTTCTTCTCTCAAGTGTACTGTGGTTCTCTTTTTAAGGCTTGTAATTGGCCCCACAGAACATTCCTGTTAGCCACAGACTTTTTCGGCACCACTGGATGTATTAAATCATAGAACCAAATGACAAAGCTGTTCAAATTGGAATTTAAAATTTTCTCTTGAACCTGGAAGCTGTGTGGGTAACTCAGGAAATGGCAGCAGAACATCCACATGAGTTTTGTGATATTTCCAAAAAGGAAAAATCATGGCAAACCTTGCCTTATTTATTGATGAGAAAGTATGAAGTAGCTGGGTGTGGTGGCTCACGCTTGTAATCCCTGCGCCTGGGAGGTGGAGACAGAAGGATCATGCCTCACTGGCTTAAGAGACTGTTTCCAAATAAAAATATAAAACATAGGTGTCTGGTAGTGTAGCCTGGAGGTAGAAGGGTTTCCAGGAACCCTAGTACCACCAAAAAAAAAAAAAAAAAGAAGTACAATTCACCTAGTTATAGGCACTCTGTCACAAAAAATACTTATTATACTATCATTTTTATATTATTTTTATCATTTTGCTATCATTTTCATCATTTTACTATCGTTTTTATCTTTTTTTTCTACTGGCAAAGGAGATATAGAGAAATTCAGGAGATTAAGAGAGGAGGTAATGAACTATTAGTATTATAAAAACCCCTTAGTTCTTTCACTGCATAGTAAGTCAAGAATTGAAAACCATAAGTTGGGGATTCAAATTTTAAAAATTATTCTACATAGAATTTGCAACCCGATGCCATCCATTTCATGATGATATTATTCAGCTATCACTCAACCAAAGACTTGCCTTAGGTAGACACTGCATTGCAAGGAGGCACAATGCCTATTGCAAGTAACTATTTACCACTGTGTGCAATGGGCGAACAATGTTGCATTCAGCAATAATGGTGGATGCTCACTGTCTTCCAGTTTAGTTATATCCCTACTAATCAGAGATATCCATTCTCTTGAATATGCATTACCTGCAACAACTTCTGGTAACAATGAACCTACTTGTAAGACACTTAGAAAACAATACAATTCACTCTTGCCCATATAATAGAATTTTCAAAAGGTATCCTGTGACAAGTTAATTTTGGAATTATTTTTGTGAGGGTTGGTGGTGCTTGAGAATAGAGGGGAAATGCAAAATGTTTTATAGCTAGAACAAGCACATAAGGGAAATATCCTTCTATACTACAGAACTGCTCTCAGAGGAACTCCGCTATCCTGCACACTACCTGGCCAGACACCAAGACTTTCATCACTATTGTCTCAAGGAGATCAAGCAATTCTGTTATTGGTCTTTCTGTGTCCCATCACCACCTTGCTTTATTTTCTTCTAACTTCTTCAAGGCACACATACAAATGTCCACGTTAATTTCCTTTGGTGGAATTATGGGTCACATTTATTCTCCCCCTGCCTACTTGTATTTCTAAATTCTTCATAATAGATGTATATGCCCACCTTATTAAATAAAAATTGATTTTGAGAATTAAATAAAAACAAGAAGTGATATATTTTATTTTTCAAACACCATGACTCATATCAGAAGTTTTATGCAACAACACAGTGAAACCACTCTTTCAGAGCCAAAGGATCCCACATATCATTATTGTAGCCTATTTTCTCCCCTAAAGGACTATGTGGTAGATTGATTTAAAAAGGAACAATAGATTACAAATACATAATTATCACTGTGCTAGGTTCTGGAGACAAAACTAATGAAAAAGATAAAGTAAATTTCCTCTGGAAATATATTGCCTATAAGTATATAAAAGAGAAGTACAATAAATAATTATCAATGCCAAGAGTGACCTGTATACCTCAAGTTCACAATATAAGATGAGGTTCATAATATATTCATACCTGGGTTCACAATGGATATGGAACAATTTCTACTGAAAGGAAGAAGTGGCAGAACACGACAAACATCAAAGAAGGTGCCAGTAACTTTGAGCTTAGTCTTAAAAAGTGTATATACTGCATGTGTAATAAGTGGACCAGGGGCAGGGGTAAGGAAACAGCAGGGATAATCTACAGAGAAAATTCCATGCTACTCTGCCTTGGTGGGACTTATTTTAGTATCACATTTCAGGATACTTATCTCTTGGTATTTTTCAGGAAGTAGCTGAGATACAGAATTATCATAATTGACCCTCAATCAGAGAAGATTGCTGAGTCGCAGAGGCAGAATGTGGGCTATGGAATGATTTCATAACAATATGACAAATTATTATGGGAGTTTTCATTTTGAAACTAAGCATATCTGGTTTAGATTCTGTTACCACCACAAACACCATCCATCTGATCATTAGAAATTAATTTTATTATTCTAATCCTCAGTTTCCACCAGTATTTCTAAGTTATATTGCATATTCTAACTAATTTTAAACCAATAATTTTCATAGAGTGAATAATAAAGAGTAAATCCTCTAATGGTTGAGATAATTGAATAAGATAATGCCTATAAAGCACCTGTTCAGTTTCTGAGCAGTCAATAAATAGTAGTTAATAATATTAACCTTTTTTGGCTTAGCTTTCATTGTCTGAGTCAAGACATCTAATGAATTTAATGCCATCTATCCTTATTTTTTATGAAAAATCAATCAATACCAGGTAACACTTATGAATAATTAATAAAACAGATTACTTGAGAACACAAAATCCTCCATAAAGATATGCATTTTTTTTCTCATAGTAGTATTGCTTGAAATTTCAAGTTCATTGTAATGTCACTTTCAATGAAACATTGGGAGTAGATTCTTTAGGGATAATTACAAGCTCATGTTAACTGGGATCCAGAGAGACAGTTGTACAGGTAGCAGATGTACATGTGGTCTCAACCAAAGCTGAAGTAATCAAGCACCAACATAGCTAAGCATTTAAAAAATTATATTTAAAATCAATTTACTTACATAAAAAAACAAACCATTGGTAGTTAGGTAAGAGCACGCAGAGTTGAACTCTTTCTATTTTTTTAAAAAAAAATTATTGGTGAATTGTAGTCATACATCCTAATGGGATAAATGACTTGTGGAGACATATATGTACACATCACCCAATTAGTCCATACCCAGTCCCCACCCCATTACCTCCCACTCCCTCCTTCCCATGCTTGGCTTAGTGATTGATATGTTTGTTTATATCATATGAGAGTTTCCCTCTCCCCCTTCCCATCCCCTCAGTTAGGTTGCCTTATTTGCTCCTTATAGGATCTCCTTCATCTAAAGTTCCTTTTGTTACCCATTTCTCCTTAGCTTTTGCATATTAGGGAAAGCATCCAATTTCTTATTTTTTGTGACTAATCTCACTTAGCATAATGTCCTCCAGTTCCATTAATTTCCCTGTGAATTATGTAATTGTTTTTTTATGGCTGAGTGAAATCCCATTGTGTACATATCCCACAGTTTTGTAATCCATTCATCTGTTGATGGACATCTTGGCTGGTTCCGTAGTTTGGCTATGGTGAATTGTGCAGCTATGAACATAGATACACATGCATTAGTTTAGTAGTTTGGTTTCCTTTCTTTTGGGTAGATACCTAGAAGTGGTATTGCTGGATCAAATGGTAAGTTCATTTCCATTCTTCGGAGGATCTTCCATACTGTTTTCCAAAGTGGTCGTACTAATTTGCAATCCCACCAACAATGTCTTAGAGTTCCCACTTCTCCATATCCTCGCCAGCATTAGTTGTTGTTTGTGTTTTGAATGATTGCCATTTTAGTTGGAGTTAGGTGAAATCTCAGGGTAGTTTTGATTTGTATCTCTCTCATTGCCAAAGATGTTGAGCATTTTTTCATGCATTTATTGGCCATTTGAATTTCTTCTTTCATGAAGTGTCTATTTAATTCACTTACCCATTTTTTGATTGATTGAATTATTATTATTATTATTATTATTTTTTTAGTGTTGAGTTTCTTGAGTTCTCTGTATATTCTAGATATTAGTCCTCTATTGAGGAGTAGGTGGTAAAAATCTTCTCCCGTTCTGTTGGCTCTCGATTGAGGTTCTTGATAGTTTCCTTTGCTGTACAGAAGCTCTTCAGTTTCATGCAATTCCACATATTGATCTGCCTTTTAGTTTCTTATGCCTTTGGAGTCTTATTGAGAAGGTTTTTATCTGTGCCTATGTGTTGCAGTGTTGCACCTATGCCCTCTTCAAGGAGCCTCAAGGTCTTTAATTTCCAAGTCTTTGATCCATCTTGAATTGACTCTTGTGCAGGGTGAGAAAGTGAGATTTATTTCCATTTTTCTACATATGGTTAACCAGTTTTGCCAACACCATTTGTTGAACAGACAATCTTTCTTCTAGTGTATGTTAAGTTGGATATATTAGATGTACAAAATGCCCATGCCGAATACATTCAATAGCATAACAAAAGCAGAGATCATTAGCTGTGCCATTGTTTTTCTTTTGCAAGATTAGGTCTAACTAAAATGTATCTTAAATAATAGGAAAGGAAATCAATATCAATATTCTTGAGGAGCATGAACTGTCAATTATTATAGTATGTATTAGTAAAGAAGTTGTATAATATGATGATAAAAGATGAAAATATGGGAGGCTGAATGCCTGGTTCGCTATTTCAATGTATGTATTAAATGCTTATATGAACTGAGACAAACTTAATTTATATTTGCTTTAGTTTTCTCTACCATAAAATGAGAATAATCATACTTTATAAGACTAAAGGAATTAGAACATATAAAGTGCTTAGAATAGTAAGCATCCAGGAAGCTTTCAAAAAGCCATTAATTATTTTTATGCTCAACATCACTCACTAATCACCAGGGAAATGA
Source organism: Muscardinus avellanarius (assembly GCF_963383645.1). Taxonomy (NCBI): domain Eukaryota; kingdom Metazoa; phylum Chordata; class Mammalia; order Rodentia; family Gliridae; genus Muscardinus; species Muscardinus avellanarius. The sequence goes on from NC_137791.1 coordinate 122,242,757, forward strand.
AAACCAGGACTACAGTGAGATCTCATCTCACACTTCTTAGGATACCTATTATCAAGACAGGTAAATGATAACAAGTATTGACTAGAATGTGGAGAAAATAGGACACTTGCATACTGTTGGTGGAGATGTAAATTGGTACAGCCACTGTGGAAAACAGTATGGAAGTTCTCAAAAAGCTAAAAATAGGACTAACATGATGCAGCAATCCCATTTCTGGATATCTATCCAAAGGAAGTGAAATCAGTAGTTTGAGTAGATATCAACATCCCTGTGTTCATTAAAACATTATTAACCATAGAAAAGTTATGAGGATCACCAAATTGAAAGGAGGTAGAAATGAGGAGACGCTCAAAAGGCACAAAATTAAATCCCACATGTACTTGATACCACTCAAGTTCCTCCTTGTGCTACTTTGAGTTTTGTCACTGTTACCAAATTATCTAACAAGAACAACTCAGAGGAGAAAAGTTTATTTTGGCTCATGGTTTCAGAGGTTCAGTCCATGGTTGGCTGACTTCATTGTCCTGGGCCTGAGGTGACTTAGAACATCATGGTATAGGTCATGGTAAAAGAAAGGTGCTCAACTCATGACTTCTTTGGTAGGGGGTAAGGGACAGAGATACCCAAAGACCATGCCCCCAGTGAACTACTTTCTCCAAATAATGCTCTAATTCTGAACCTTGCTGTATTGGGCACCATTATTCCAAGAAACAAAATGAGCTGTTGGGGGAACATTCCAGATACAAACTATCCACACTTTTGATGTTGTTCTTGATGGGTTCTTCCATTCCCCTTGAAAATCCAAGCAAAATTTTTCCTAACTATTCTATGTGTATATCTTTTCCTATTTCTTTTTAATACTTAACCTGTCTAAGGTTGTAACTCAGTTCCTGGACTTTTTGATCAATTAATATTCAATGGATAAAGTTAATCCGCATAATGCCTTAGAATAATTTAAAAATAATATAATGATATAATATTTCTAGATCATGTTATTTCTATTATAAAAGATCCAATTTCTACAACCAAAATAATGATTAATGTTGGTTGTTTTAGACTGTTAGGAAAATGGTTTTGAAAGGAAAGTTCATTTGGAGCTCCTCAAATCATGTATACTCCTATAAAACCTTTGCCTTGATGGTTGATATTGTAGAAAATAGAAAAACAAAGAAGCCAACCCCCTGGTGGCAGACATTTTATATAATTGTAAAAGTCTATTAAGTTCTTCCTGGTGTCACACATTGTATGTCTTTTAGCTCATCTAGTTCTCACCATGGTTCTGTACAATAGGCAACATTACCAGTTCTGTTTATTTTTGTGTGTGTTTGTTTTGCAATATTGGGGATGGAACCCAGGGGTCCTTTACCACTAAGCTACATCTCAACCATTTTTAATTTTGAGATAGAGTCTAGCTAAGTTGCCCAGGTGAGCCTTTTACTTGCAATTCTCCTGCCTCAGCCTCCTGAGTAACTGAGAATACAGGCACCTGGCAAAAAGTTCTGTTTATGAGTAAAGAAACTAAGGGGCATAACAAGTAATATTGCACTACTAATCATCCTGCAAAGCAAAATTCAAACATAGTTTGGAAGCCCAGCCACTTAAGTACTCTGCTATGCTACCTCCCATGAAGTAGGTAATTCAAACTCTACACAGGCCATGAACTATACCAGTGTTACTAGTTCTACTTAAGGCAAGTAATATTTGCCCAAAGTAGAAGGGAATAGACAAGGGAATAGAATGGGATTGAAATTCACACCTGCCTGTTCCTGGAGGCTTTGTTATTTCCCTGGTTTCATATAGGTTTCATAGTCCCCTTAGCATCTGTAATGTCCCTGATACCAATTTTCTTTCAGTGGAGTTGATGTCTGCTTTGTACCTCAGGCAAAGTGGCACAGGTATTTGGTCATTTATTTTTTGATGACATCCAGCTGTGGGTGTGGTCTCACTCTTGGGGAACATTTTCCAGAGTGCCTTCATCAAGAGTGTCTAACAGGCAACTAAAGGTGACTTTACTCAGATAAAGTCTTCTGCCTGCTCTCCTTCTAGAGTGATTTAATGTCATGTAATTCCGTATGCCATTAAGGAGCAATTAAAAGCAAGCACAGTAGGTTTCCATTCTCTAAACATTGCACTGCAAAGTCACAGATCTTGATCCTCATTTCATTTGTTTTAAAGGCAAGGCAGTCAAGTCACGGATCTTTCTCATTTTTTTTCTGTTTCTTGGGTTTTTTTTTTTTTCTCATATCCCTCTTGCTATTTAAGGGACATATGCCCCTGTTAAAAATCTTAAAAAAAAAAATTAGCCTTGGTACAAGGTTGTAGGAGAGGCACTGAAAATAGTGACAACAGAATAATCTTGAGTCCTGTTTTCCCTCCTCCTAAATCTCTCCTTTTTTGGCTTTCCAAACACAACTGGTGAGTTAGCCTTTGATTACTCCGAGGGAAAGGAGACTTAGATGGGAAAATAGCCCTAAGAGAAAAACACTCACTGGTAGAAACAAATGATGATACATATATTTTAATCCTGAGAGTAAGTTTTATTAGGGAGAAAGAAGGGAGCTCAGGTTTTGAATGCCTCCCTGCCTCCCAACACAATTGGGATTAGCTCCTGAAAGATATTTAACCTTCATGAGACTTCTGTGAGCTAGGTATTTGCCAGCTGGATTTCATAGCTGATGAAATCAAAGAGGCTAAATTACTTGCCTAAGGGCATACTGTTAGGATCAGAGGCAGGATTCTGATCTGACTAAATACTAGACTCTTTCTTACAGTTAACTTTATTAAATATAGTTTGAACAGGACACTGGTAATAGAGTTGTGAAAAGCCCAAGATGTGAATGCTGCACTCTATTGGAGAGGGGTGGCACTTTTCTCAGGTTGATGTTTTTCTATTGGAGGGAACTTTATTAGGTAGGGTAGTGCTGCTGACTTCTTGCCCCATCTTCCTCCAGGGCTGTCCTTTCTCCAGGGCTGGTGAGATGGCCCTGTGATTGGAAAGTTGAGAAGATGTATTGAGCACAGTGTAGCCCACTCTCTTCGGTTTTGGGTTTCTCATTTGCTTTCTGGCTTTAGGCTTCCCAATCTTGGGTTTTGCAGATCTGCTGGTGAAGTATGAGGTTTATCTTTAGGGCATTACCATTAGCTTTTTATACTTTCGTACTTTTTACTGTCAACTCTGGCTCTGTTAAAGGTGATAGTTTGTATTTCTAACCTCTATATGTCTGACTGTTGCTTCATCTATGTCTCAATTTCTTGCAAACCTAATTGCAACCCCCTAACTCTCAATGGGCTCACGATCTCATGGAAGAAGCCAAATATCACTCATGACAAGATAATGTTGTGTCTGTCCTTAGCAAGTGGTAATTTCGATAGGAAGAAGCAAACACAGGGCCAGTACCATGGCTGATTGATCTGTGCAGTTGCTCATGGGTCCAGTCTGGAAGGCAATATATTTGGCTGAAAGCTCAATTGTTACTATTGTGAGATTCCTAATATTTTTTAAATAAAGAGTCTTGGATTTTAATTGAGTATTAGGAAAGCATAAAATAGCTTTTCTCAATATAGAGGACCTTAAACAGATTCTTCTTAAATAAGATCTTTTTGAACCAGGCATGGTGTTGCTCACCTATAATCCTAGTACTTAAGACGCTGAGACAGAAGAATTACAGGTTCAAGGACAACTTCAACAATGTAGGGAGAATCTCAATAACTTAGTGAGACTCTGTTTCAAAATAAAAAATAAAAAGGGCTGAGAGATAAAGCTCAGAAGTAAGATGTCCCTAGGTTCAATCTCCAGTACCCCTTTCCACAATTTTAATGAGATATATGCAAAGTTCCTTCAAAAATATGCTTAAAATTAAGAAAAGAATGCCAGGTGTGGTGGCATATGCTTAAAATTAAGAAAGAATGCCGGGTGTGGTGGCGGCGCAGGCTTGTAATCCCGGTGCTTGGGAGGCGGAGACAGGAGGATCATGCAGGTTCAAAGCCAGCCACACTGGTTTAAGAGACCCTGTTTCCAAAAGAAAAAAAAAGTATGAAATAGGTCTGGGAGTGTAGCCTGGAGGTAGAAGGGCTTCCAGAAACCCCAGTACCACAGAAGAAAGAAAGAAAGGAGGAAAGAAAGAAAGAAAGAAGTTGTGTGTGTTGTGTATGTGTGTGCATGTGTGTAATTCTGAGAACCAATCTTCTTAATTCTCGTTGTAATGATTTTATGGATGCTATAAGTTTCTGAAATGCAGTAATTTGATGGGCAATGTGGTTAATGGAAACATAAGCTTTAGAATCTGGAAGAACTCAAATAATCCTTTTTACTACTTACTAAACTGTTATATGACTTGGACTTATATTTTTGAGGGACAATTTTATTACTTAAAAAATTGAACTAGTTGCCAGGCATGGTGGCACTTGCTTATAATCCCAGCATTTGTGAGGCTGAGCCAGAAGGATCATGGTTCGTGGATAGCCTCAGCTACTACTTAGTGAGGCCCTTTGCAATGCAGTGAGACCCTGTTTCAAAATAAAGGATAAAAATAAAGATAATTAAAATGTCTTTATTTTTGAGTTATGGTAGTGTGTTGGTAATATTTTCTTCTAGTTTGTGGTTTGGCCTTTTAGTTTTACTTGAGAGCAAAGATTTTGCTTTTCATAGAGTTTCAGTTATTGACTTTTTTCCTTTGAAAGTTTATTGGGTTTTGTGTCCAAATAAGGTCACTAAAATGTTTTTATGGTTTACTTTATAAGTTATACAGTTGTAATTTTTACATTTAGTCTTATTCATTTTTTTATCCAGTTAATTTTTATTATGTAAGGGTCGAGGGTCCAAAGTTATTATTTTTGTATTTTTCTTATGAATACATAATTAATACATACAATTTGTTGAAAAAAATAAACCTTTTCATTCTGAATTTACTTGGAGACTTTGTCCAATATCAACTAGCCATATAAGTGTGAGTCTATTTTTGCATTCAGTTCTGTGCCATTGATGTATATGTCTGTGTTTACAAGAACATAATAAGTTGATTATTCTAGCTATATAAGTCTCAAGATGAAGCAGTTCAAATCATCGAACTTTGTTCTCTTTCTAACTTGTTTTTAGCTATTCTAGGGTTTGTTTGCATTTCTATACACATTTAAAAAATCAAAATGTTGAGATTTTAATGAAGATTGTGTTGATTTTATAGGTCAGGTCAGCAGAAATGATACCTCAACCATATTCTTTTACTGTATATATATGTACATGTGTATGTATATATATACATGTACATTTATATAGTTATTAGTTTTTCTCTGTAATATTCTGTTTTTTCAGTTTATAGGTTAGGTACATTATGTGTGTGTGTCTGTGGCACTGAAGATTTAACCCAGGGACATTCTACCTTCTAGCTATACCCCCAGCCCTATTTTTATTTTTATTTTAAAATAAGGTTTTACGAGGTTGCTGAGAGTTTCAGTGTTTGTTGAGGCTGTCCTTGAATCTGTGAGCCTCCCAAGTGCTGAGATTACAAGTGTGCACCACCACGCTCAGCTTATGCACATGCAATAAAATTATTCTAAGTATTTCCATGTTTTATTATTTATTAATTAATTAATTTATTTATTTATTTTGCAGTACTGGGGATGTAACCCAGGGGCATTCTACCTCTGATCTACACCCCCAGCCCTATTTTTTATTCTTTATTTTGAAACAGGGTCTCACTGAGTTGCAAAGGGCCTAAGTAGCAGAGGCTGGCTTCAAACCTGCGCAATCCTCCTGTTTCAGCCTCTCAGATGCTGGGATTACAAGCATGTGCCACCATGCCCGGCTTTATTTCCAAGTTTTGATGCTTTTGTAAATAGTATTATTTTATTTCAATTTCTAATTTTTTGCTATTATTATGTAGGAAAATAAGTACGTGTACTAAATTTGTATACTGATATTTTCCCAACTTCTTGTATTAATTTCTTTTACTTTGATATTCCTTAGAATTTCCTACCTTGACAATCATGCCACCTGTGGATAAAGATAATTTTATTGTTTTCTTTTCAATTTGTAGTATGCCTTTCATTTTCTTTTCTTTCCTTATTATACTGGCAAGGTCCTGCAAAAAAAAAAAATGAAAAGAAGTGATATACATGGAAATCTTCACTTTGTCCGCAATCATAAAATGAAAGCATTTTTCATTCAGTCTTTCCCCAGGGTGTCTCACACTATATATAGGTTTAATGTAGATTGTTTTTATCTTGTTGAGGTAAATTCATTTTATTACTAGACTGCTGAGCACTTTTACCACAAGTAGATGTTGGATGTTTGAAATGCTTTGTGTGCATCTATTGAGAGTTTTTATTTTGTAGTCTCTTTATATGGTGAAGTACCTATCATGTGTAATTCAATATATAATTTGATATAAATTCAGTATGTATATAATTCAATATGGATGTTGTTAGATTGTCTTCTAAGAACTTTTTTAATTTTATTAGGCTTGTTAAGTTTTTTACTATAGGCTATTACCAATTTTTCTTTACAACTTAAAACTTGATAGGTAGTGTGATAATGTCCCTTCTTATCCTGGGTACAGGTCATTTTCCATTTTCTTCAACTTTATTCTGATTGGTCTTGTTAGATGCTTTTTAATTTTCTTTATCTTAAATAATCAGATTTTGGTTACATTTACTTTCTCTTTTATATTTTTTCTATTTTATTACTTCTTATATGTTTCTTTTCATTTTAAAATTTTATTCTGTTCTAAGTACTTAATTTTCTTTGTATTTCTCTTTTGACCCATAAATTGTTTAGACATTTATTGTTTGTCTTCTAAATACTGGAAATTCTTCCTGATATGCTGCTTTTATTGATTTCTAACTGGAATCTATTGTGGTCAAAAATACACTTAATTTATTGAGATTTTTTTCCATGATTTAAAATATTGTTCACCTTGATAAACACCAATGGCACTAAAAATATTGACATTTTGGATGAAATAGCCTATAGAAATTAATTTACAAATGTTCTAAGTCCTTACTAACTTTCTATCTACTATCTTTATCAATTATTAATGGGCAATTTTTGAAATTTCCAGTTATTCATGTTGTTGACTATAATTTCATGAGAGATCCTGAGCCAAAACTAGTCAGATAAGACATTCTTGAACTCATTCCGCTCAGAAACTGTGAGCTAATTAATGTTAGTTGTATCCTCTGATAAATTGTGAGTTGTTTTGTGTTCCAGAAGTAGGGAACTAATACACCTCTTATTTTAGATGGATTCAATTTTTTTGTGGTTCAGTTGTATCTACTTTATTGCCTTACTAGTTCTACTTCTTTAGGCTTATTCATTGCTGCTTGGTTTTGCTTTGTTTTATCGGTGGCTATAGGCTTTACTGTATACATATTTAACATATCAATGCCTGCCTTCAAATAAAAATATGTCATCTTGTTTATGGTATAAGAACATCATGTATGCCTCAGTTTTTCCCCTTATGAACTTTGTGCTATTGCTGTTACATATTTTATTTTTAGTGTATTCTAAATTCCCAAAGTAAATTATTTTTAAATTACCAGTTATATTTAAAAGTATTTTAAAAATAAAATTGATTTAGATGACATATAAAAAGGTAAAATTATACATAACAATGGGGTACCATAAAATATTTGATTCATGCACACATTTTGTAATGTCTTAATCAGGGCAAACATACCTATCCTCTCAAAATTTATCATTTCTTTATGTTAAAACATTAAATTTTCTCTTCCAGCTTTTTGAAATATACAGTACATTGTCATTATTCGTAATCATCCTACTGTACAATACCATACCTCAATTACTCTTATTTTTTAAATGGGATAAAATATATTTTACCCTTACTTCTATATTAACTATTTTTGAATTTTCTTCAATTCTTTGTGAAGATCCAAATTTAATTATTCATTTTCCTTTTGGTAAAACTTCCTTTAACATTTTGTATGATATTGGTCTAGCAGTGATGAATTACCTCAGTGTTTGTTTTCTTAAGACATCTTTATTTTGACTTTCTTTAAAAAATACAGTGAGCTAGGCATGGTGATATATGTAATCTCAGTACTTGGGAGGCTGAGACAGGAGGATCATAAGTTCACAGCCAGCCTCAGAAAATTAGTGAGACCATGTTTCAAAGTAAAAATAATAAAATAGGACTGGGAGTGTAGCTGAGAGGTAGAATAACCCTGGATTTGATCCTCAGTACCACCCTCCAAAAAATAAAATGAAATATGGTCATGAATGTAGCTTATTTTCTTTTTTTCTCTTATCTTGAACTATGTTACACACTGTGTTCTGGCTTGCATTATTTCTGATGATGTACTTAGGGATAATATTTTTTTGGTCTTCTTTTCATAATGTATCATTTTCTGGATGGTTCTAATATTTTATCTTTATTACTGCTCTTTAGAAACTTGATTGGAAAGATCTTTATGTAATTATTTTTGGTGATACAGAGAAACAGACTCAGGGCTTCAAGCATACTAAGCAAGTACTCTACCTACTGAGCTATATCTCCAGACCTGTAGTTATTTTTATATTTCTTGTTTTAGAGGGCCATTGAGCTCCTTGAATTTGTGGACTCAAAGTTTTCAGCAAACTTTGAACATTTTAACCATTGTGAATTGTTCTGCTATAACCATAAATATGCATGTGTCACTATAATATTCTGACTTGAATTCTTTTGGAAAGATAATGAGGAGTCATATAGTTGGGTCATAGGACGGTTCATTCCTAATCCTTTGATCAATTTTCCTATGGATCAAAATAGTACTTTTACTAACTTGCAGTCTCACCAACAGTGAATAAGAGTTCCTTTTCCCTCACATGTTCCCTAGCTTTTATTATTGTTTGTAGGCCGGATGACTGCTGATAAATGGATAATGAAAATGTGGTATATACACCCAATGGACTCTTTACTCCACATAAAGAAGAACAGAATTATGTAATTTGCAGGAAAATAGATGGAACTAGAGAGTGTTATGATGAGTGAGATCAGGCAGTTGCAGAAAGGAAGTGTTATATGTTTTCTCAAATGTAGAAGCTAGAGAGAAAATAGGAAAAAAGAATTCTAGATAAGTGAGGAGAAAAAACAGTAGAATAGTGGAAGGTTGTGGGGGAGGGAAGGAGACGGTTCAAATGAGGTTATGTCCATATATGAAGATAATGTACAGGGATGTTACCTACATCCCTGTACATCACTAAGATGTACAGGGATGTAGGTAACACGGTGGGATCTGGAGGGGAGCACAACAAAGCCATGTACATGTGTTTCTATGTCACTTTGAACCTCTCTGTGATGTATGTTATGATGTACCAATAAAAGTATTTCACAAAATCTGGAATTTTTTGTCATTAGTTTCAAATAATTTTTCTATTTTATGTCTTTCTCCTTTCCTGCTACTTTATTTCACACATATGTTAGATCAGTCAAAATTGCACCACATATTATTCATGTTTTATTTACTTTTTGAATTTTTTTCTTTTGGGTTCAAAAAATGCTTTTTATTGTTCTGTCTTCAAGCTTATCAGTTTTTTTTTCTACACTGTCTCAGGTACTGGTCATCGCATCAAGTGTGCCTTTGATTTCATCCATTGTGTTTTTCATTCTGATGTGAAAATTTGAGAGTTTTAAAAATGTTATTCAATGTTCTAATGCTTTTCTCTATATTTTGGAACAGACGGTATATTAATATAATGTTTACCTTTGTTTATTAATTAAATAATTTTGATAATATATAGCCTATTTCTTTCTATTACCTTTTTTATTGTGGCTTCTGTTTTCTTGCATTTTTTTATATGTGTGGTAATTTTTAGGTGGATTCCATTTAGACCCTACAATTTTAATGCTAGATTTCTGGTTTATGTTACAGATTTTTGGGTTTTGCTGTGGGATGCAGTTGAATTACTTGAATAGCTTAATACTTTGTGTCCTTCCTTTCAATGGCCTTGGTTGAGTTCAGGGGAGCTTTTAGTTTAGAGCTATTTGGGCTCCACCACATTTCTTCTCCTCTGCATTACAGCCCATGTGTTTGAAGATCTTTCTAATCTGGCTGGTGTGAATATACACTGCTTCTGATTATAAAAGATTCTAAAAAAAGATTTTTCATAAATCATTGGTAAGCTTTCTACTTTTCTTTAGTATTGTCTCCCTAGTTTTGTTTTTTTTTTTTCACACACATTCAGTAGTCAATACTCAGCTAAATATTTGAGTAGAATTATCTGTACTTCTTTAGAACTTTCTTCTCTCTTTGTTCCAGTTTCTTCTCTCTAGTACTTTATCCTGAATCTTATAGTCATATTGAAGAGACCATGAGGTCTATTTAGGTCTCCCTTCCTTGCTTTATGGCCAGGAAATTATCTTCAGAAAATAATTTGTTTTCTTCCTTCAAATATTTCTCTCCTGTAGTGCCTTTTACATATATATTTGCCTTTTAAAATTATTTAATTTTTTAGGACTAGTCCTTGTTACTCTACCATGGACTATAGTCCATAGGTTATGTAGATCTTATTTAAGAATGATTCAGCTGTCTTTCGTGTTCCTATCTAATATGCCTATTTTTAAAAATTCTTCATATGCAAAATATTCTCTTGATTGAATAGCTGTATTTTTAAAATTTAAAAATGTTAACACTAAAGTTCGTTATGTGATAGCACAAAGAATTTTTATAAAGAGCAGCATCAAATAAATCTACCTTTTTCTCAGGATCTGAAGAAACATTTTCTCCTTTGATCATAAGCATTGGACTTCTGTAGACTCTGTGTTATTGTTATCTCACCTTGGGAACACATTTATTCAATAAGATGCCATATTTTCTGAGTGAAAGCAACAGAATCAACCACAGTTATTGTAAATTGGGCAGCACATCCAGGTGGTTGATTGACATTGTTCAATGAACATTCTGACATTTTGGTGACTTAGTAACCATCTTTCATATTATGGCCATCTTTCAAAGAATTATTTTATTTTATTTTGTGGTACAAGCCATGGACACAGAGGTAATCAATCCTTGAGCTCTATTTGATTTTATTTTGAAAACGCATGTCACAAAGTTACTATGCACTGCTGGCCTTAAACTTGAGATCCTCCTGTTTTAGTCCTCCATATACTAGAATTTTAGCCATAATTCTCTATGCCTGGCCAAAGAAGTATTTTAATAGCTAGTCTGAATATCAGATATGCATAGAACATCATATTACTTTTATTTAAATGTTTTGGCAGGTGTGGCTCAGTAGGTAATACTTGGGAGTGCTCATTTTTATCAAATTATCTGAGCCATTAAAAAATTCTTAAAATTCCCTTTTTGGTCTAAACACTCAAGTAGTTGAGGTTTTATAAACCCCATTTAAGTTATTAGTGCTGTGAACTCATTTAGCCATTGGTGGGTTCTAAAAATAGCCAAAGACTCCAAAGGAAGGTTACTGAAATCTCACTTAGAATAATGTTTTCGAGTTCCATCCATTTCCCTGAAAATGATATAATTTTGTTCTTTATAGCTGAGTAAAATTCCATTGTGTATATGTCCTATGGTTTTGTAATCCATTTATCTGTTGATAGCCATCTTGGCTGGTTCCATTGTTTGGCAATTGTGAATTGTGCAGCTATGAACATAGATGTGCATGCATTAATTTGGTAGTTTGGTTTCCATTCTTTTGGGTAGGTACCCAGAATTGATATTTATGGATCACTAAAAGTAAAAATTGGATGCTCTCCCTAATAGATGGAGGCTAGGGGGAAAATGGGTCATAGGAGAAACACTAGATGAAGAAGGGGAAACTATAGCTGAACAAATAAGGCAAACTTGGATGGGAGAGGGAAGAAAGAAGTTCCCTAATATACATTTTGTACCTTCACAAACATATCAAAGTCAATCACTAAGCCAAACATGAGGAGGGAAGGTGGAGAAGATGGGTAGAAAGAGGGGAAGGGCTAAATGAGTTATGTGTATATGTGTGCCTCTACTACCTTGTACCCTTTTAGATGTATAACTACAATGCATCAATAAACATTTCTTTAAAAAGATAACTGAGATCTTAGGCTAACTCAGAACTTGGTCATTAGCTCTTTTTATCTGCTTGTTAAGTAGAAGCTTTGGTACAATATATATTGTCCTGTTTCAGAAGGCAAACAGTAAAGGAAATACATAGAATCAGAAGTTAATTCTCCTGTATTTTACATAATGGGTTATGTAGAAAACTGTACATAGTTACATAGTTACATAGGAAACTTTTCAGTGATCCTCAAAATTAACATTTTTATCTGAAAAAAGATATGGAATATATATTTGGAGAATTTATAAAGGATGCCTCAATATCTCTGGCTGAAAAGAGTCTGCAATAATCTTTTGGCTTGGATATTAATATACTTTTACTTTGTGAATAAATTATTCATACATTTATTGAGTGCCTGGGTATTGTCTATTTTAATATCCAAGTACTATGCTGGGTATTGAAATATAAATGCACCAATAAAAGTATAAAAATAGTAAAACAAAACTTTAAAAATAGACAATCATTTATTTTTCTTGCGGGTTTGGGGATGGAAACCAGGGACATGACCCCCGAGCTACACCCCCTGCCCTATTTCTTATTCTTTATTTTGAAACCGGGTCTTGCTGAGTTGCAGAGGGCCTCACTAAGTAGCTGAGGCTGTCCGCGAACCATGATCCTCCAGTCTCAGGCTCCCGAATGCTGGGATTATAAGCGTGCGCCTCCACGCCTGGCTGACAATCTTTAACTAAGTTTATTGCTCATTTCCTTGTAATTTAAAGCTATGTATATAATTCACTAGACACACAAGCATACACTACTATATGCACATATAAAGTGAATCACATATTGCTTTTAAATTTTATTAAATATGTACCTTAACCTGCTCTATTCTCTTCTTGCACCTCAATGTATGAATACCACATTCACTTTTTTTGTGTGTGGTATTGGGGATGGAACCGAGGGGGATTCCACCTTTGAGATACACCCCCAGTCCTATTTTTTAGTCTTTTTAATTTTGAAACCAGGTCTTACTGAGTTGCAAAGGGCCTCACTAAGTAGCTGAGGCTGTCCGCGAACTGCAATCCTCCTGTCTCAGCCTCCCAAATACTGGGATTACAAGTCAACGTCACCACACCTGGCTCATATTCATCTTCTTAAATGTTAATTTTGCCAAGTCACTTTCATGATTAACAACACTAATCTGTTATTACGTAAAGGATAAAAATAAAATCATTCATTTAGTTATTCAAAGCTTAGGTTTTAACTCGTGCTTTCTGCTGCGTTTGTTTTATAAGAATACTCACAAAAGCTTCTATGATAGTAAAACCATTTCATCTGTATATTTTTCTTTTCCAATATACTTTTATTGATGCATTGTAATTATATATCATAAAAAGGTTTAGAATGATAGAAACATACATATTCATAGTGGGTCCCACCCCATACCCTCTCTGTCCTCAAACATATTAGTGGGTTTGTTATTAGTCACTTCATATATGAACAAAGCATTATTAATTTCTTTTAAAAGTCAATCTCTCTCTTTTTTTAACATTTCTTAGAAAATTTTTTTATTGGTGTATTATATTCATACATCATAATGAAGTAAAAAACTTGTGTAGACATACATGCACACATTACCCAGTTAGCCCCTAACTAATCTCCACTCCATTCCCTCCCCATCCCTCCTTCCCATACTTGGCTTAGTGGTTGACATCGATATGTCTAAGTACATCATGTGTTTTAGAGAGTTTCTTTCTTCCCTCCTTCCATCCCCTCAATTAGGTTGTCTTATTTGCTCCTCTATAGGATTTCCATTTTCATCTAGAGTTCCTCCAATGACCCATTTCTCCTTAGCTTTTGCATTTTAGGAAAGCATCTGATTTCTTATTTTTTGTTACTGACTAATCTCACTTAGGATAATGTCCTCCACTTCCATTCATTTCCCTGTAAATGATGTAATTGTGTTTTTTTTTTATGGCTGAGTAAAATTCCATTGTGTACATATCCCATAGTTTTGTAATCCATTCATCTGTTGATGGACATCTTGGCTGGTTCCATAGTCTGGCAATGGTGAATTATGCAGCTATGAATATAGATACACATGCATTGGTTTTGTAATTTGGTTTCCTTTCTTTTGGGTAGATACCTAGAAGTGGTATTGCTGAATCAAATGATAAGTTTGTTCTCATTCTTCGGAGGATCCTCCATACTGTTTTCCAAAGTGGTTGCACTAATTTGCAATCCCACCAACAATGTTTTAGTGTTCTCACATCTCCACATCCTTGCCAGCATTAGTTGTTGTTTGTGTTTTGAATGATTGCCATTTTAGTTGGAGTTAGGTGAAATTTTAGGGTAGTTTTGATTTGCACCTCTCTGATTGCCAATGATGTCGAGCATTTTTTCATGCATTTATTGGCCATTTGAACTTCTTTTGTGAAGTGGTTATTTAGTTCACTTGCCTCTTTTTATTGGATTATTTGATTTTTTTTTTAGTGTTCAGTTTCCCGAGTTTTCTGTATATTCTAGATATTAGTCTTCTATTGGAGGAAGAGGTAGTAAAAATCTCCCATTCTGTTGGCTCTTGATTGAGGTTCTTGATAGTTTTCTTAGTTGTACAGAAAGATCTTCAGTTTCATGAAATCCCATGTATTGATTTGCCTTTTAGTTTGTGGTGCCTTTGGGGTCTTGTTGAGAAAGTTTTTATCTGTGCCTATGTGTTACAGTGTTGGACCTATGCCCCCTTCAAGGAGCCTCAAGGTCTTTGGTCTGATTTCCAAGTCTTTATAAATCTTGAATTGACTCTTATGCAGGGTTTGAAATTGGTATTAATTTTCAGTTTTCTGCATATGGTTATCCAGTGTTGCCAACACCATTTGTTGAAGAGGCTATCCTTTTTCCAGTGTATGTTTTTGGCCCCTTAGTAAAATATCAATTGATTGTGTGTTGATTTGTTTCTGAGTCTTCTATTCTGCTCCACTGGTCTATGTATCTGTTTTTGTGCCAGTACCATCTGTTTTTATTACAGTGGCTTTGCAGTATAATTTAAAGTCAGGTATTGTGATTCCTCCTGCATGGTTTTGGCTGCTGAGAACTATTTTGGCTATTCTGGTCTTTTTGTTGTTCCAAATGAATTTAAAGACTGATTTTTCTATGTCTGTGAGGAATTATTTTGGTAGTTTAATGGAAATTGCATTGAATCTGTAGATCACTTTGGTAAGTATGGCCATTTTTATGATATTTATTCTGCCTATCCATGAATATGGAAGATCTTTCCATATTCTGAGATCTTCTTCAATTTCTTTTTTCAATGTTTTATAATTTTCTTTGTAGAGATCTTTTACCTCCTTGGTTAAGTTTATTCCAAAGTATTTTATTATTTTGTGGGAAATCTTAAGTGAAATTGTTTTCTGATTTTCTTTTTCAGTGGATTTATGGTTGGTGTACAGAAAAGCTTCTGATTTTTTAAGATTAATTTTTTTATCCAAACACTTTGCTGAATTTGTTGATCAGTTCTGTGAGCCTTTTGGTTGATTTTGTTGGGTTTTTCAAATATAGTATCATGTCATCTGCAAATAGTGAAAGTTTTAGTTCTTCTTTTCCTATTTGTACTCCTTTGATTTCCTTTTCTTGTTGTATTGCACTGGCTAGAGTCTCAAGCACTATATTGAAGAGAAGTGGAGATAATGGACATCCTTGTCTTGTTCTTGTTTTTAGAGGAAATTCTTGAAGTTTTCCCCATTTAATATGATGTTGGCTGTGGGATTATTGTATATTGCCTTTATGATATTGAGATATGTTTCTTCTATTCCATTTCTCTACAGTGCTTTTATCATAAATGGATGTTGGATTCTATCAAATGCTTTTTCATCATTTATTGAAATGATCATGTGATTTTTGTCTTTGGTTCTGTTTCTATGATGAATTACATGGATTGATTTTGGTATGTTGAACCAGCTCTGCATCCCTGGGATGAACCCTACCTGGTCATGGTGTATGATTTTCTTTATGTGGTTTTGAATGCATGTTGCTAGTATTTTGTTTAGCATTTTCACATCCAAATTTATCAAAGAAATAGGCCTGTAGTTTTCCTTCTTTGAACTGTGTTTATTTGATTTTGGTATTAATGTGATGTTGGCTTCATATAATGTATTTGGGAGAGTTCTGTTTGTTTTCTATTTAACAAAATAGATTGAGGACTATTAGGACCTGTTCTACAGAGGTTTTATAGAATTCACATGGGAAACCATTTGGTCCTGGGCTTTGTTTTGGTGGTAAGTTCTTTATTGGTATTTCAATCTCTTTGATAATCATTGGTTGATTTAAATTTTCTATATCTTCTTGACTCAGTTTAGGAAGGTTGTATTTATCTAGAAAGTTGTCACTTTCCTCCATATTTTCCATTTTGCTGGAGTATAGTATTTCAAAGTAGTTTGTAATAATCCTCTGGATTTCTACACTGCCAGTAGAAATATGTCCTTTTAAATCTCTTGTCTTCATAATTTGGGTTGATTCTCTCTCTTTTTTTAGTTAGGTTGGCTAATGGCTTACATATTTTTTAAATTCTCTACTTCATTAATTTCTGCTCTGATTTTAATAATTTCCTATCTTCTACTGGCTTTGGGGTTAGATTGTTCCTGGTTTTTTTTTTGTGTGTTGTTGTTGTTGTTGTTGTTGTTGTTTCATTTTTGTGTTTTATTTTTTTGGTGGTACTGGGGATGGAACTCTTCTTCCTCCAGACTATACTCCCACACCTATTTTATATTTTTATTTGGAAACAAGGTCACTTAAGCCAATGAGAGGCTTTGAACCTGCATGATAATCCTGTCTCTGCCTCCCAAGACTGAGGATTACAAGCATACGCAACCACATCTGGAAATTTTCCTGTTTTTCAAGGGCTTTCCTGTTTTTCAAGGGCTGTTTTTCAAGACCACATCTGGAAATTTTCCTGTTTTTCAAGAGGTGTGTCATTAGGTTATTTTTTGATGGTTTTCTGTTTTCTTTTCTGTGAACACTCAGTGCTATAAATTATCCTTTTAATACAGCATTCAAAATGTCCCAGAGGTTTTAATATGTTGTATCTCTATTTTTTTTTGTTTCTAGAAATTCTTTATTTCACCTCTTACATCTTCTATGACCCATTCTTCATTCAGAAGAGTAGTGTTCCGTCGCTACAAGTTTATGTGGTTTCTCTGGGTCTTCTTATAGTTGATTTCTAATTTCATCCCATTATGGTCTGAAAAGACACAGGAAACTATGTCACAGTTTTTGAATTTGCTAGTGCTCACTTTGTGGCCCATGATATGATCTATTTTGGAGAAGGTTCTTTGAGCAGCTGAGAAAAATGTGAATTCTGCTATATTTGGGTGAAATATTCTATATGTGTCCAACAGGTCCATTTGATTAATGGTGTTCTTTAGGTCTGAGGCATTTTACTGACCTTTTGTCTAGAAGATCTGTCTAATGGTGTGAGAGGGGTGTTGAAGTCTCCCAGTATTATGATATTGGGATTCATGTGTGACTTAATGTCACAAAGAATTTGTTTTATGAAAGTAGCTGCATTTATGTTTGGGGCATAAATGTTGATTATTGTTACTTTCTCTTGCTATATTGTTCCTTTTACCAGTAAAAATGACCTTCTTTGTCTCTTCTAATAAGCTTGGGCTTGAAATCTAACTTGTCTGATATCATAGTTGCTATTCCTGTTTGCCTTTGAGTTCCGTTGGCATGGATTACCTTGCTCCAGAGCTTTACCTTCAGTTTGTTTCTATCTTGTAAGGTGTGTTTCTTGCAAGCAGAAGATAGATAGGTTCTGTTTATTAATCCATTTTGACACTTTATGTCTTTTTATTGGGGGTGTTTAGGCCATTTACATTCAGTGTGATTATTGAGAGATAACTTTTAATTCCTAACATGTTAAGATTTTTTTCTTTTTAAGATAATGTTTGTTCTTCTTTGCTTAGTTGTCTGCTGGATGGAAATTCTTGTTTCTCTGGTTCTGGCATATATTTTTTTAAATCTCTTCTTTGTAGTTAATCTCTTTGAGTATTTTCTCTAGTGCTGGCTTTGAAGACATAAATTTCTTCAGCTTCTGTTTGTCATGGAAGCTTCTTATTTCCCCATCTCATTTGAAAGATAGTTTTGTTGGGTAGGAAATTTTGGGTGCAAGTTGTTTTCTTTCAGAGTTTGGAATATGTTACCCCAGGCCCTTCTGGCTTTCATGACTTGGTTTGGGAAGTCTAGAGAGATTCTAATTGGTTTGCCTCTGAATTTCACTTGGTCTTTTGTTTTTGTTGCCTTTAAGATTTTTTCCTTGGCTTCTACATTGGTCATTTTGACTATTATGTGGCATGGCAAACCTTTTATCTGATCTTGTCTAAAGGAAGTTCTATAAGTTTCCTGAAACTTTGTATTGACTTCTTGCTCTATATTTGGAAAATTTTCTGTTATTACTTTTTTTAATAGATTGTTGAGTCCCTTGGTTTCTCCTTTTTTCCCCTCCTCTATGCCAATTATTCTTAGGTTAGCTCTCTTAAGATGGGCCCATATTTCTTCAAAGTTCAATTCCTGCTGTCAAATTGTTTTTTCTAAGTTATAAACTCTGCGTTCATTTTTGGAATGATCATCTTCTAGGAGCGTGATTCTATTCTTCATGTGGTCTTATCTATTGTTTATAGTTTGAATTGATGCCTTTACTTCAATGATTGTATCCTTTATTTTTTCAGACACTCTCTGAATTCTTTTTAAAAACCCTGTATTATTTCTATAGTTACATTCCTGATTTGATCTTCTGGAGATCTCTGCATTTCTGTGTTATCAGGTTCTGTTATTATGGGGTTGTGGGAGCTCATTGCTATGTTGTTGTTCCTCCTTCCCATGATTTCAGAAGTTTGTACCTATTGCTTTTGATAGATTTTTCTCAGTCTCTAGGTGTCACCTGGTATATCCAAGGGTAAGTTGTATTGTATTCAACAGTGATGGTTGAGTAAGGAGGGAAGTGCAGGAGTAAATGAAAGAATAGGGTAAGGTCTCAGATAGGGTCAAATAGTATGAGAATATGAGGTAAGGTAGTATATACTAGAGATTAGAAATACTAAAAATGTAGTAGTATTCTCATGACCAATGTGGAGTTTTTGGTATGGTGATATAAAGTAGATTAATGCAAGACAAGGTGAGATTAAAAAGAAGAAAAAAGATAGAAAAGGGATAGACAGAAGAGAGTAGGTATGTACAAGGGAAGAAGCTTGGGAGAGGGTTTGGGAAGAGGGTTAAAACAAAAACAAAAACAAAACAAAACAAAAAACAAAAGACAGAAAACCCCCAAACAAACAAAAACAAAATACAACAAAGAAACAGCCAGGCATACACTGTCACACACACAAAATGAACACAAACAAACAAACAAAAAACAACCCCAACAACGAACTAATGCGACTCTACAAATAAATGACTATTCAGCAGATAGATTCTCTTCAGTCTCTCTCTCTGTGTAGATACCAAGTGCCACCGGCACCTTTTTCTCTGTGAGTCTGGTTTTCTGAGTCTTCTCAGTCTATGCAGATGGTAGGTATCAATGGGGCTGGATTTAATGTTGAGTGAAGGTCACCCTCCATACTTTTCACAAATTTGGAGTCTAGGTCTGTCCCTGCCTCTGTTGGTAGTGTATGCCTCTGAGACCAAACTCAATATAGGAGTCTCTGTTCTCCACAGCTAGAGCTGGGCCAGTCTAACTTCTCCCTGTTCACCACACTTGGGAGGTCTGTGGTGTTCCCAGAGATTCTACTCATTGGGTTTAGCATTAAGCATAGTACTCCCACAACACTTTCCACTGATCAGAGCCTGAATCTGTCTGAGCTTCTTATATGTTTAACAGCAGATTCCATGCCCACCTTCTCTGGGTCTTTCTCCATGTCACCATGACTTCCCTAATGGTGCTCTGGATCTCTGTAGGGTGAGAACCAGGGAGTTAGTTGTAGTTATGAAAGGCCCTGGGAGCACAGGGCTGGGCATTTTCTTGAGAGGAACTGTGACTAGGATGTGCTAATCTGCCACCACTACTCCTTCACTGGGTTGAACTGCATGATCTCAGACCCAGGGAGTTTAGCAAAGCTGCACAAGTCCTTGGGGGTGCATCACTGGGAGTTCTTCTGCAGAGGCCACAGTTTCACTTACGATTTTGGTATGTGCTGGTCTAGCTCTGGCAAGCATGGTTAACTTGGCCATAGCTGGCAAGATGGCATCGCCATAGCACCCTCATCTGTGAGGCTGATATATTTCTTTTATGGTTTTGAGCTCAGCTTTGAATCCCTGGAGGGTGTGCTGGGATTGGCCCCTGGAAGTTTTAGCCAGTGTTTGTGCAGGAAGAACTGATGAGTTACAACCTGCTGATCTACAGCTGCTCACTTCAGCTTGTTGTTTACCTTTTGGTCTCTGGAGTATGGTGCTGTGAGGCAAGATGATGCCAGCACAGCACCCATCACTGCAAGACAGGCAGGTTTCTTTTCTGCTCTCTGGCTGCTGTTCTTCTAGTCTTCTTTTTCTCTGTCTCTTGTATTTATAGTTTTTATTCCTCTACTGATAGTATATTCTAGCTATATAAAACATTGTTTTTGAGGCAATGGAGATCGAGTGTGAGCAGGACTTATAAACGCTGCTTTTCTTGATTGTCATCTTCATGGAAGTTCCACAAAGCATTATTTAAACTCTTTTCTTCATCAAGTCCCATTTTTTCTCTCCCATTTTCATCTGCAAGTCCAATTTTGCTATTCTATTGGTATCTTTCCTCATTCGTAAGAAGTATA
This sequence comes from Muscardinus avellanarius, assembly GCF_963383645.1. Classification (NCBI taxonomy): domain Eukaryota; kingdom Metazoa; phylum Chordata; class Mammalia; order Rodentia; family Gliridae; genus Muscardinus; species Muscardinus avellanarius. The sequence goes on from NC_137791.1 coordinate 122,263,538, forward strand.
TTTTGTTTCTCATTTTATTTCTAGGTTCCACATATAAAAGAACCAGCAACCTTTTACCTTCTGTGATTGGGAGGCAGTGACTCTTCATAATTATCTTTTACATCTTGGTCTTTCCTTCACATCCATATTCTGTTCATCATATGTCTTGTCAGCTCTACTTCTAAGTCAGCCTTTCTCATGAAGTTTCTTGTTTATTTTCACTCCATCTCCCTGCCAAAGACATCTCTACCTTCTAGCAATGCCCTCTACCCAGTGTCTTCTACCTACTTTAAGCCCATCTTTCCTTCTAGGAAAAGATAAATCATTCCTTTATATACATATCTATTAATACTACTATCTGTAGTCTGATGAAAAATTTTCTCTTTAGCTAGTAGAGTGTACACGCCTTATTAAAGAAAAGTTTGATAGCCTTGCTCCTTCTCACCATCTAATGTCACCTGGCACAGAGGAGTGGGCTACCAGTAAATATTTCATATTTTCATTTTTTTCTTAATGTGGCAGCAGGGACAGTGAAACTGGTCCTTGACTGAGAATCAAGGGATGGATGCTAGTTTTGACTGCTTTAGTTGTTTTCTGTTAGGAAAGTCACATGAATGTTTTCTGGGAATGTTTTATCATAGAGGATTTGACCCACAAATCTCACTTTAGCACTCACACACGCTATTGGTTTAAACTCAATAAATGCTGGAGTTAGAAGAATTACATGGGGTTGGAAGGGGGACATGAAAATTATAAGGAATATATATTTTTCACATAGGAAGGACAGTAGAATAGGTGTTCCCAAGTTGGCTCAGGTAGCGCCTCTCTTTTTACTCTGCTATGTTAATCATTTAATCTTTTTCTCTTGGTTACAAGATGACTGTTGTACCCCCAATCCATTCCTTTATGCTCTATTCTCAGAAAAAAAATGAAACATATCAAGGGTAAAATGTGAGTGTCATCTGAGCATGCTCATTTTTATCAGTAAAACATTTCATTTTTCAGAAGCTGCAACTAGCAAAGCCAAGGAAGAATTGAAAGAAAGATAATAGAGTCTTCCTCTTCCATACTGCTGTTGCATAAATATCTACATCTTCACATCCTTATATTTTGTTAATTACTGTAATAAAACATACAGTCCCTAAAGAAATAATTTTGAGAAGGGAATTAAAAGATGGTAGACAACTTAGTTCTGAGATATATCAAAATGTGTGAGCCTCTTGATCTTTTCATTTTCTCCTTCATAAGGCCCTACTGTATTTTTAAATTATAACTTCCTTGATGAATAATTTATGTCCAGTATCCCGCACCCATTTGAAGTGTACAGCTTGATGAATTTTTACAGGTGTATAAACTCATGAAACCACTAATGTAACAAGACACCAAACCTTTCCATCATTCCCCAAAAGTCCCCCTGTCCCTCGAAGCTTTACCCCATTCCCCACCATTCCTAGGACAACCCCTGATGTGCTTTGTCTTACTGTAGACTCATTTGCATTTTTATGGTTTCATATGAATGCAATAGCTAGAATATTCTCTTCTGTTTCTGGTGACTTTTCCTAAGCATAATGATTCAAAGATTCATCCCTATAATTGTATGTATTACTAACTCATTCCTTTTTTTTAAAGTTATTTTTATTTTTAATTGAAAAAATAATATATTACTTATAGTGAACAACATGGTCTTTCAAAATACATATACAGCCAGGTGTGGAGGTGTGTTAATTAACATCTTTGCCTCACACACAATTTTTTTTGAGGTGAGAACACTTAAAATCTACTCTTAGTGATTTTCAAGTATACAGTAATTTAAATGATAATGATATTCACCATTTTGTAATGCTAGATATTTTATGAATTTTTTATGACTAAATAATATTCCATCATATATGTATTTTAGCTCTTGCTCATTTATTCCTTGGATGGTGGACAGTTTGAGTACTTGTAATTTGGGGGCTATAATGTATAATTCTAATGTATAATTTATGTCTAGTAACCCACAATAGGGTACAATTTGATGAGTTTTGACAGGAGTACATACTCATGAAACTAGTACTATAACAAGACACCAAGCCTGTTATGAATACTATGTATACTGTTATAAACATTCACGTACAAGTCTTTGTATTGACATAATTTTCATTTTTTTTCTTTCTTGGAAAAATATTTTGAAATAAATGTATCTATTATATAATGGAACATTTTGAGAAATATATAAAATTATTTCAAAAGTGGTTGTGTCATTTTATATACTTGTCAACATTTTTAAAGAATTTATGTTGTTCTACATTTCTGGTTATACCTGCTATGTTTAGTCTTAAATTTTAATCATTTTAGTGAGAATGTAGCCATAAAATTTTGTATACTTATTTTAATTTGTGTTACTTAAATTAATTTCTAGTGACATATTTCTTTTTATAATAGTTTCAAAAAGTTTTTGAAGTAGACAAATCTTAATGAACAATAAAAATAATTTTGTTTCTTTCTTTCCAATTATATAAATCACATTTTATTTTTCATTTTAATAAGCTAAAACTTTTAAACTCATAGTAAGCATTACTATGAGTAATTAGGTAATTTATGTGATTTCTGGTGAATTGCTATGTCCTTAGTAATTCAGTATTTAGATGATTTTCATCACATTAAAAATTAGGATTTTGAAGATTGTTGAAAAAGTTATTTTTTAATCATAGCTGCATGCTAAATATTTGAAACTATCCCTTTGGCATCTGTTGACATTATTTTTCCTCCCAATTTGATTCACATCTCTCGGATGAACTCTTTTTGAGTACATATAATTACAAATTTCCATTTGTTAGTACTCCATTTATAATTTTGTCATAAGTATTCATAAATGATATTAATCTTCATTTGCCAAGTTTTCATATCAGCATTGGACTATCTTTATGAAAATCAATATGGAATCTTTCCAACTGTGTTTATGCTGTGGAATTATTTATACAGCATTGAGGCTGTTGTTGCTTGAATATTTGGAAGAACTCATCACATCAACTCACATAGATTTTTGGGAGGAAGAAAATTTCCAGCACACTTTTTGGATCTGTTCCATGGTTCTTGATATCCTAAGATCCATGCTTCAGTAATCTGCATTGGCCTTAACCACTGCTTCCTTCTAATCCCTGTTATTTCTCAGACAAATAGACATCGCCACTCATTTCCTTTTATGTTTATATTCATAAACTGAGGGCATTATTTATACATTGACAGTTTTTATAAGCCTATGTATCTGTGGTTTGGCCTATTTCTGCATTTACCTTTTTATTAGATTAGGCTATTTATTATTTGTTAGATTATTTCCTTAGTTTTATCAAAATACAATTAAAATGTTTATTCACTTAATATGTTTACTCTTTCAAATAATTACTTGCTTTTAGTTGGTGCACACCTGTAATCCCTGCATCTTGGAGGCCAAGACAGGCAGATTACAGAATTGAGGCCAGCCTCAGCAAATAAACAAGAGCCAAAGCAATTTAGTGAGATCCTGTTTTGAAATAAGAGATAAAAAGGACAGCCAAGCCTGGTGGTGCATGCTTATAATCCCAGTACTTGAGAGGCTGAGACAGGAGGATTTGGGTTTGCAGCCAGCCTCACCAACCTAGTGAGATCCTGTTTCAAACTAAAGAATAAAAAATAGGGCTGGGGTGTAGCTTGGAGGTAGAATGCCCTGAGTTCAATCCTCAGCACCATAAAAAAAAAAAAAAAAAAAAAAAAAAAGGCTAGAGGCATAGTTCAGAGGTTCAATACCCATACCAAAAAATAAATAAATTAAATAAAGTTACTTTGCTGATGGCATCTATCCTAATCTAGGGTGTCCCTTCTCTTGTCCCTACTCATGGGGATTGGCGATTGGGTGGAGGAGTTATTAGGAGGATTGAACTCAAAGCAGACAACACACTGCTACCTTTTCCAATCTGAGCTGTTGAATTTCAGAAGCGTGATTTCTGTCGTGAAGCCTATGTTTCCTAGTATTTCCCTCCTACCTAGCATCCATTTTTTTCTTCAACAGATACTTTTAAAGCATTTTTTTAAGCTACAGGCATGGTGGCACTGGCATCCAGACTTAAGCAAAGCAGACATATCCCATGACTTCACGAAAACAGAAGGTCCAGTGTTAACAAAGGTAATTGTCAATGATAATAGTAAAATATAATGAGGGGTTAAATTGAGAATACTGGGTGTTTGGGGAGCAAAACAAGAGAATATCACCTAGATCAGGGAAGCCCTGTTTGGTTTCTTATTTTCTTAAATAAGATTTTCCTCATAATGGCAGGAAGATGCAGCCTATGACCCCCTGCTGATCTTTTCTGGGCTGTTTTGGGGCCATGTGAGATTAGTTGAGTTTCTCATCTTCAGACAATTTGGATTTAAGTCACTCGGTGTGAGAGGAATCAATGAACCAAAACTGTTGGTGATTTATGTCTAAACTTTAAGCAAATCCTTGAATGGAATTAAAAATAAATAAAAGTAATAAAATTATAGTTGCAAGGAGATAATCTAAAAAAAACCCCACAGAACAAAAATGATTATGTAGACCTGTATTCATACACAATTTGTGAAAGACTGTCTTCTAGTGGATGCAACTGGGCTGGCTGTATAGGCGGAAGGAGAAGAGAGCAAAGAATAAATGCAGTTCCTCTGGCCACACAGGATCGCTGCAGCTTCTGGGCCATCAGGACACTGAGCATGCTGCAGGAAGCAGCTGTCCCAACACCTGCTGCTTAAGGTAGAAGCAGCATTTGCCAGCAGTGACCAAACTGTCATGAACTGAAACATCTCAAACGCAGTGACTATGTCTAGGAATTAAGAAAACAAATATCCACAGGAAAACCAGGTCAAAGAACCAAAGGTATAGTGTGGGCCAGATTTTCAGTGAGTACAAACAAACATTTGCCACTGTCTTTTTTTATATTCCAACCCCCCAGAGAGACAGACACAGTAGCCAGGTAAACTGTAAAGGGCAATATTATTTTGTGATTGATAAAACTGAATTGAAGAAGTTAACTTCAGTTAACCTCAGCGGTCTCACAGAACCTCTAATAACCATAGACTTTGTGACTCAATGGGAATGGGTGGGTGGTGTGCTTAGCAGCTCCTTACCTAGCCAACAAGGGGAAGACCCCACTTCCTAGGGCCTGTTTAGTCAGAGAGCCAAGTGGCAGCCTTCAACTCTATGAATCCTGCCCAAGAAGAAAAGTGAAGAGAAAGAATGCCAGGCTGTCAATATCTCAGCCATCAGACGTGTTCCTTGTCCTCCCACGAGAGGCACAAGAATGGGCACCGAAATAGCAGGAGCAACCTCTCACCCCCAGCCCTCATGCTGCTCTGAGAAGAGAGGTCAGGGGATTTCTTACTATTTGAATTGCTGTAGAAGAAGTAGAAAATGAACTGTATAAAAATGAATAAATACATGATTCCTTAAAAAAAATAAAAACAGTGATGGAAATGGAAATCACTGATATTTTGAAATGCACCTCAGTTATGAGGCTTCCTAATTGTTCCCCAATCATCTTGAATTTCTTTAATAATTGAGAGAAAGGCAACACTACTTATTTTCAAATGTATTTGCCAATTGCTTAATTTTGATTTTTTTCCCCTAGTACAGTGTTTCCTGAAAGCACTTTGCTTGGAAGATAAAAAGAATATGGATTCCAAAAGGCAGGGATTTACAGTCAACAAAAATCAATGGGTAGATAGTTATTTGATAGCTATCATATGCCACATATGTGCTGTGACCCTTAAAACAGAACAAAGACCCTTCCTTCTAAGAGCTTCTGTTCCATCAACATGGACAATCTAAAAAAATAGGAATGAACAAAACCTTTAATTCCAGGATAATTGTTGAGATGAAAATAGAGTGGATTAGGTAAAAATCCAGAGGTGAGTTATTCTATACAGAAGAAGGTGAAAATATGAAGGCCTGGTGGTTCAGGTTGCCAAACCAGTAACAGGAGGAGACAGACAGGTAACTGGGGCCCAGGAAACTGTTATGATATGAAGAAGGCAGTTCCCATCTGAAGGAGTCAATTGTCACAAATATGAGTCTAGTATTGCTGGGTTTCAAATCTTTCTATGAGAAAATAGAAACCATATCTTTGAGAGGAATCTCTTGATAAATGTTTGCAACCAGCGTGAAATAATGGAAGTCAAAAGCACTTACAACTATATCTGAGCTGAGTCAGTGTGTTACCATTTTCTAATCTCTCTCATAATCCATAGAATGGAATGCATTTTATATATTTTTTATTTTTTGGTGGTACTGGGCTTCCTGGAAACCCTTCTACCTCCGGGTTACACTCCCAGACCTATTTTTATATTTTTATTTGGAAACAAGGTCTCTTAAGCCAGAGCGGCTGGCTCTGAACCTGCGTAATCCTTCTGTCTCTGCCTCCCAAGTGCGAGGATTACAAGTGTGCACCACCATGCCCGGCGTGGAATGAATTTTAGATATTATTTACTAAGCAATGAATACATTAGAATTGAGGTATAGATAGACTAAGTGATTTAACTATTAATCTATAGCTAAGAAAGTTGTTAGGATGGGATTGAAATGAGCCATCCAGAGCTCTTCCCATTACAAAGGAATGTTTGATGTGTGTTTTAATTTTTCTGATTCAGGACATGTATATATACCAATATACCAGGAAAACTCTGGATTATTTTGTTTCTTTTCTGTATATAGATATCTTAAGGACCAAATTAAATGAACAGATCTTAATAATGTTCAATAATCACAGCAATTACTGGCATAAAGGATTTAATATTTGATGATAAGACATCATTTGAAAGACAATAAAACAAAATTTATAGGCATTGAATATTATATTACCTACATAGTAATTGAATCTATTTAAAAATGAGTCAAACTGGGCATGGTGGTGCATGCTTATAATACTAATACTTAAGAAGCTACAGGAGGATTGCTGCTTTGAGGTCAGCCTCAGCTACTTAGTGAGACGCTGCTTTAAAATTAAATAAATAAGTAAATAAGGGCTAAGGGTGTAGCTCAGAGGAAGAAAGCCCTTGGGTTGATCTCCAGTTTAAAAATACAAAATAAGCCAGGTGAGGTGTTGCACGTTTATAATCCCTTGGATTACTTGGGAGACTAAGACAGAAGGATTGCAGTTCACAGACAGCCCAACTCCTTAGTGAGGTCTTTTGCAGCTCAGTGAGACTCTGTTTCAAAATAAAGAATAAAAAATAGGGCTGGAGGTGTAGCTCAAAGCTTCCATCCCCAGTACCCCTCCTCCAAAAAAAAGATAAAAATTACAAAATAAAATAAAAATTAGTAAAAAACAGGAAAGATTTTCACCTTGGTTTTAGATACTTTATTTTATCCTTTTATTAAGAGGGAAGAATATGGGACAATGACAGATTGTAGTCAGGATGGGTGATAGATTCTGAAACAACTGTAGTTTCCTTACTTTTCTCTGCATTGTATGCATAAACTGTCCTGTTCTCGTCCTCAGATATGACTTTTTATTATGGTGTCTCATGGCAGAGGGAGGTTATATTGGTAGCCCATGAAATACAGAAAAGCAACAAAGAGCCCAGCCCAGATACAAAACACTTCACAGTTTTCTTTGTCACTTCACAATATTTTTTTGTTAGTCACTGAGATAAGTGTTGGTTTCTTAGTAAATCCAATGTCTGATTTTTACTGTGTCCCCACTTATCAAATGAATGAAGAATGAAAATACAGAGAATAGTACTTAACTGGAGGGGAAAAGTCTAAATTAAAAATGACGCAGTACTTGAATAACCTGCAGGGAGCTAAGTATTTAGCAGTAAGTAGGTAACAGGGAGACCAGCAGATCTACAATAGAGAGCTTCTCTGGGACATAACTGGACTCCATTTGGGATTTTGGAAATGGGTTCTATTATAGGAAGTCAAGAGAAGCATGTAATTCAGGAGAAGTGAATTCTAGTATGGGCTGTGTGCATGGCAAATGTTAGGCTAGTTCTTTTATATCATGTGTCTATCTCATATAACAGAGTCAATAATAATCTAAAATGAGATTTTAGACCAAAAGCTTTAAAAGGTAGAAAGCACTAATACAAATCCTAGTTACTGAAGAATAATAATTCATATAAAGACTCTAAAATTCACGGTTCTTAGAAGTTTGTTCCTTTAATGACCTAAATATATTTTCTTAGGATTTGTCTATAGTACATCTAAGAGCGGTCACCAGTAGTAAATGTGGAAGTCAGTGTTAAAGTGCTCCCATAATGGGACTGCCTTGAGTATGTATATATATCAGATTGAGTCTATGTTGCCAAGAAATAAAAAAAAAAGCTAATTTGTTATGTCCATGGCCTCCCTGTTGAACCTTATCTTGGTGGAATTGCCATAGCAATGCATGGTTTGTCTGTGTATGCATGTATGTAGGAATGTATAACTGTATATCTGGAAAGGACTACAGGAGATTGACCTCTATCAACTAAGCTCTTAAGAGATTGATTTAAAACCAAATTGCTATTCACTGTTGATTATCCAGTTTAACTGCTATCTATTATTCCCTTCTCTAAAGCTATCCTTATCATAAACATGGAAATCACCACAGTCCTGGCTGGAGAGTTTATCTTGAATAATGGTTTCTTCCCACATTCATACATTGAAAGTGAATCCCAAGGTGGGGGTATTAAGAGATTGGGTTTGGGGGATATAATTATGTCAGAAGGATCTCATCCCTAGTGGGTGGGATGAGTGCCCTTTAAAATTGGCTCAAGGAACCAAATGTGCCCCCATTCCCCTATTTCATCCTGCTGTCATAAGAGGATAAGGCACCAAGGCATTATCTTGGGAACAGAATAAAAGTTTCTATCTGAGTGTGAATCTGCTGGTCCCTTGATCTTAGACTTCCCAGAATCCAGAGCTCCGACAAACAAGTTTCTATTATTTAAAAATAAACCAATCTTGCCAGGTATGATGGCACACACTTGTAATCCCAGTACTTAGGAGGCTGAGACAGACAGATTAAAGGTTCGCAGCCAGCCTCAGCTACTTAGTGAGGCCCTCTGCAACTTAGACTGTTTCAAAGTAAAGCATAAAAAAATAGGGCTAAGGGTATAGCTCAGAGGTAGAATGCTCCTGGGTTCAATCCCCAGTAACACACACACACACACACACACACACACACACGTTCAATCCCCAGTAACACACACACACATACACACACACACACACACACACACACAGAAATTACTCAATCTTTGGCATTTTGTAATAACTAAGCATTGGGAATAACTAAGATCTAGATAAAAACAGAAGTCTCTAGCCCAGGATTTCAAGGAGTTTTTGTCTTCTTGATTAAAAGAGACATATTTAATAGGCACTCATTGCTTTCTCCCCTCATCTTTTCTCCTTATTCTTGCTTGGGATATGGCTATGATTCTTGGAGAAAGAGCAACTATCTTGAGAGCATGGAGTTGCTCATCTGAAAACAAAAGCTAAAAGAAATATAGAAAGAAAATGGCACTGCTATTTGCAGGACCTGTGGTTAAAGAGAACTTAAAAAATATGTCTAGTCTACTCTGCTCTGATTATAGTAGAAATGAATAAATAGAAAAGTGAAATGAAAAAGACACACAAAATATAAGTTCAAATACTTTATTATTAGATTTATAAAAACAATTCTACCAAACTGTGATTTCAAGTTTTATTAGATTTATAAAAACAATTCTACCAAACTGTGATTTCAAGTTTCTGCCTCCTTACTCTGTTCTCATCTGTTCATATTAGTTTTCCAGGACTACCATAAGAAAATACAGGAGACAGAACACCTTAAAGAACAGAAATTTGTTTTTCCCTGTTCTTGGGGCTGGAAGTCCAAGGTCAAGGTGTTGGCAGGTGATCTTTCTTTCAAGACCTTTCTCTCCTTGGCTTATAGTTGGCTGCCTTTTCAGATGTTCTCATAGGCCCTCTTCTCTGAGTATGGAAATCTCTGATGGCTCTTCTTCTTTCTCTAAGGACACTAGTCATATTGGATTATGGTTCCACCTTTCTGACCACATTTAACTTACCTGTTTAAAGGAACTATCTCGCCAGGTGTGGTGACACACTCTTGTAATCCCCATGCTTGGAGGTGGAGACAGGAGGATCGCGCAGATTCAAAGCCAGCCGCACTGGCTTAAGAGACCCTGTTTTCAAATAATAAAATATAAAATAGGTTTGGGAGTGTAACCCAGAGGTAGAAGGGCTTCCAGGAACCCCAGTACCACAATAAATAAATAAATAAATAAATAAATAAATAAATAAATAAATAAATAAATAAAATAAAGGACCTGTCTCCACAGAGTCACATTTTAGAGGATTGGGGCTTCAGTATGTGATTTTCTTTTCTTTAGAATAGGGACAGTTCAGTCTCAAACGTCATCACAGATCAGTAATATCCAGTTGACTAATTCAGAACCCTTAGTCCATATTTTGAGATGAAGTGTCCGAAGGTGTAGGTGGGTATTGTCTCAGCCCTGAATCAGCATCTCTAGAATTCTAGTTTAGTGAGCAATATGTCTCTCTATTTATTGAAGCCCATATGAGTCAGGTTTCTTTCACTTGTAACTGAAAAATTCAAATGGATATAACCATTAAAGGCATCTTAAAAATATTTACATTAGGAAACATAGCTGAATTGAGAATCAAGCCAGTGAGGATACATTGAAAGTTTGTCCATCAATTACCTTGGGTTCTCAGAACCTATCTCCCTTTTTCTGATAACAGCATCTTTCAATTACTTTGGGTTCTCAGAATCTATTTTCCTTTTTCTGATAATAGCACTTTGGAGACTCCTCCCACATTCTATTCAGTTTTCATGAAGGATGATCAAAGTTCCCACCTTTCTCTGAACTAGGGACACAAGACAGGACAAGCCTATTTTGTCTCCTTAGTTGAATGGCTAGCTTTGACTTGAAAACAAAGAATCCTTCTAATACAGTAATTCAATCTAGAAGAGTCAATGAGGGCTCTCAAGAAGGTTTGATAAACAGGTAATCACAATGAGGGAAATACTTGAAACATTGGCTCAAACACTGCATCTTTGGAACCTCTTTTCCTAGCTAACTAATACTTGAGGTATTTTCCCCTCTTTGTTCATACTTTCATACTTTGTACAGTACTTTGTTCATACTTTCTTCATGGCCATTACTGAAATATACAGCAAAAGTTTGTTCACCTCTCCTGTTTAGTCAGAATGCTTTATAGCGAAGAGAATTGTGTCTTTTAATCTTTTACATAGCTCAGTAATGGTGTATTAACAGCCACTTAGTAAATAATTGGTGAAAGAATGAACTGTTCATATTAATATTTCACCTGTTTCTTAATTCATAAATTCAATAAAAATTATTCAGCATCCAGCATATACTATGAGAGTAGTGCTAGGGATATGAACACGTATAAGATATAATTCTAACTCAAAATGTTTGTGGTCTAGGATATGGGGAAAAGAGACCCAGGACAGATCATGCTGATGTAGTTGGGCTAGGCAAGTAGAGACGATGTTTTTTCATTCATTCATGGAACAAATGCTTCCATGAGTAATGCACAAGCTGTGATAGGACCAAACTTAAAAAGTATCTCACAGTATGGAGAAACCAGAGAAAGCTCTTTAGAGAAGGTCATATCGGAAAAGAACAATCTGAATCAATTTAAAGTGCTATTACAGTACTATAAACTGAGTAATTTAAACAATAGATATTTATTTTATAAACTACAGTGGCTAGAAAGACTATGATTAAGGCATAGGCAGATTTCATATGTCATGAAGAGATGCCTCCTGGTTCCTAGATATCCATCTTTCGCTGTGCTCTCACCTGACAGAAGGGGCATGGGATTTCTCTAGGGCCTCTTTTATAAGGGCACTAATTTATTTATGAGAGCTTCACTTTCATACCCTAATTACTTCCTAAAGAACTAGCCTTCTAATAATATCACACTGGCCATCTAGGTTTCAACCTATTCATTGGGGTAAGGAGCACTGTTTGTAGCAAGAATATTTATTTATTTATTTATTCATTCATTCATTCATTCATTCATTTATTCATTTGTTTATATTTATTTTCTGCAGTACTGAGGATGTAACTCAGGGACATTCTACCTCCAAGCTACACCCCCAGACCTATTTTTTATTCTTTATTTTGAAACAGGGTCTCACTAAGTTTCAGAGGACCTTACTAAGTAGGTGAGACTGACCATGAGCTGCAATCCTCCCATCACTGCCTCCCAAGTACTGGGATTACAAGCATGTGCTACCATACCCAGCTATGTAGCAAGAATGTTAATGAATGAAGAAATGAATTTAAATAGTTGACGAAGAAGGGAAGCTTTGGCTGAGGGTATAAAGAAATTCCATTGGACAAGCTCTAGGTCCCATGTAGGGTGTGAGACAGTATTTTGTAGCAGCACCACTGTGCATGACAGTATGCATTTCTTCAGCACTTAGCTGCAGAGTCTTAGAATCTGAAAATGTTAATGGAGTTGAGCACTGACTCAACACTGACATTTTACTGGGACAATAGTACTACAGTAATGGCATCGAGTATGCTAGTGAGATAATGGTTGAAGTGATCAACCATGAATTCAGGCTGGGTAAGAAAGAATAAACAGGAAGTAGCTGAATGAAGATGGAGGAGACCATGGAATAAAAAAGGCTCTATTAAGTCAAAAACTCTTGGAGCTTCAGGTGTGTGTGTATAGCTTGTACACACTATCTTACATTCTCATTCTAAGGAGTTGTTTTATTTGTGTAATTTTTAGGCTAAAAGAAACTGAGGTAATGGGCCTGGAGTTGTACATTGGTGGGAGACCTCTTGCCTAGCATGTGTGAAGCCCTGGGTGTTTCATTAATAGCAACACACACACACACACACACACACACACACACACACACACACACTGGATAAGAACCCAAGGTAGAAAGTGTCATCATGACAGGGTGACTTGCCCTAGAGGATATACTTAGTAAGAAATAAACCTAGTATTTTTCCTGCTCACTTGACCCCAGAGTTCCATAAAGTAGGACTAGGTGTTCCTCTAGAAGAGGCTGACATTTGAATCGGTAGATTGATTGAGTAAAGAAAAATGGTGTATCTGCCCCAGATGTGGGAAGATATCTAATAATCTGTTGAAGGCCCAAGAGGACAAAAAGGGAGAAAGAATGAAAGATATATTCTCTCATTCCCTGAGCTAGAATCCATCCTTTTTTGCCTTCACACTCAGCACTTCAGAGCTTCTCATTCATGAGCCTTGAAAATCTACTGAGAGTTACAGCATAAGCCCCCCTGGTTCCCAGCCCTTCAGACTCCATTGAATGATGCCACTAGCTTTCCTTGTTTCCCAGAATGCTGTGGGCATCTTGCAGGACTTCTTGGCACCCAAAATTACCAGAGCAAATTCCCATAATAAATTTCATATATCTCTATATATCCTATTGGTTCTGTTTCTCTGAAAAGCTCAGATTAACACAATACAACATCGATAAATCTTTGATTTTTTAAATAATACTTTTTCTCAAGTATAAGTTTGAAGTGTTTACCACTACTAAAATTTTATTCACCACCTTTGCCCTTCAAAAACATTTAATATGGCTTAGCTCAATACTACAATTTTGTGATTCTTTTGTTCCTGGTACAGATGGCATTGTTTGATATGTGGTGACAGGTTTGTTGAGGTGACAGTGTTCTTTGACCCTTGAATTTTATTTTTATTGGGATATATTTTCATTTGGATAAAGACTTGAAGACTCTTTAGAAAAATACAGCATTCAAATACTTCTGGTTCATTGTTTTGAATGAGGACCAAGGAGTCCTCAGAAAACACCTTTTTGGCACTCAGAGTCCACCATACTCTATCCCTTTTCTCCTATGTCAAATTCAATGGGTAATTTATGTGAGCTGGAAATCATGGGAAACTTGTTTCCTGTCAATATTTTATTTCATGCTTTCTAGTGAACATAAAATTGTGAAGTTTTAAAATTATATAAAAACAATATTTACGGAGACTTGAAATACCACTTTGAAATGATCTGAGATAGTATAATAAATTAGAGACAACACAGAAAACTTTTTTCCTTAACTATCTATGTGAAGATATTTGACTTGGTGCAAACATGTACTAAAAAGTAAAGCTCTCTATTTCTGTAAAAATATTTCACTACTGTTTACAAATTACTTCATAAGAAAAGAACTTAAGGCATCAGGAGGAATACGAGTGAAATAGCAACAGAACACTGTCACAGAAACATTGCAGCTACTCATCTTATGAAATAGGCTTATTTCATTTTGTCAGTTGTTACAATGCTGTTGTCAAGAGGCAGTGACCTAATTCTGTCTTCCTTCTCCTGTCATTCCTCTTAGAGTTAGGGAGAAACACATTTGCTATTTAATTAAACTTCCTCTTTATCCACAGAGAAGTAAAAGAATACTTTTATCTATTCATTTTGATTATATAATTGTTCATTATTGCTAATACCAAAATCCTTTCTCCCAGTTGCTTACTATATTTGGTAATGAACCATAAAAATATACCCCAATAGATATTTAAATTGGAAAAAATTGCTTAATTCCTAAAATATTTTTAGTTGGTCGTAATACCTTGTATACATTGGAATATGTTCATTATCCTAATATTTTTTCAAAGGCATAATAGACCATGAAGCACTACAAAGGTCAATTGTGCTGTCATGCACGATAATCTCTGTTTGCAGAACTCATCATCCTTTTTTAATCTTAAAGGGTGAACACTGCTTTTTTCTCCCAGAAGAATTCTTACTGCTGGCCTAATGGTTGTGTTCTGAAGGAAGATGATAGAAATAGGGAATTAAGTCAATGAAAGAAAATATTTACCAGGACATGATTCTCTTCCATTTAACGCACACCAAAAAAAAAAAAAAAAACATTAAAATGCCCTATTAAAAATCAGGTGGTTTTTTCTGATACACTTAAGAAGGAAGTGTCAAGTAATTCATGGGTCTATTTAAGTTGGTAATGTTTTGACAGAGGAGAAAATGGGGAGCTTCTTAAAATTGAGATAATCCTCAAGTTTGCCCAGTTGGTAAATGGAAAGAAAAGACAGCTGAAATCAGGTCTTTTGACTCTCAATGTAGCTCTTTATGGCATATCAAACTAATGTATTTATTTATGTAGCATGTTACCTACTGTCCTCTATTGCAGAATTATCATTAAAAAGGGTCTGCTAAACTCCTATATTCACATTGCATAAAAATAAAAGCCAAGACCTTTTTTTCCTCTCAGATGAAGGATCTTCCAATGATCCTGATGACAGGGATTACATGCCTGTTCCTGCTGTCAGGAGGTTTAATCCTCTGTGTTCTTGTAGCTGTGACTGTGTATTAGGAGTCATTACATGATATACTTCTCCCTCCAAGCCAGGCCTCCCTGGAAGCAATGACATAGCTTTCACTGATTCTGTGGGTGACATTTTGGTCCTTTTGTTCAGTGTTGTTCATGCTTCTATGTGATAAATTTGATGACTTGAAAGCTTTTGTTTAAAATTTCATTTATGATACAATTCCCACTAATCAGCTTCTATGTAGTTGTTATTGTCAACCTAATTTCTTTTCCACATGACTAGGTAAATCAGTTAACAGATATTTATTAGACAACTATCAAGAGCATGGCTACTGTCAGGATTTTATGAGAGAAATGACACATCTTGTATTCAATACAACCATAGATCAACAATTCCGAAACAGTATACAAGAAGATATTAATAAAAGGAGGTATGTGGACAAATATATTTATAAAACTGAGTTAAATGATGTCAAACTGTATTCATTTGGTGTATGTTTATATGGTACTAGGGATTGAACCAAGGGGAATTCTGTCTTTGATCTACACCTCCAGACTTATTTTATTTTTTGTACTGAAACAGGTCTTTTCTTTTCTTTCCTTTTTTTTTTTTTTTTTTGGTAGTACTGGGGTTCCTGGAAACCCTTCTACCTCCGGGCTACACTCCCAGACCTATTTTTTATATTTTTTTATTTGGAAACAGGGTCTCTTAAGCCAGCGAGGCTGGCTCTGAACCAGCGCAATCCTCCTGTCTCCACCTCCCAAGCGCAGGGATTACAAGCGTGCCCCAACATGCCCGGCTGAAACAGGTTTTTTCTAAGTTGCTGACAGTTACACCAAGTTGCTGAGACTGGTCTCAAACTTGTGATCCTTCTGTCTCAACCTCCCAAGTAGTGAGATTACATATATACACCGCAAATATTCTTTTTAAAAAACCTTTTTATTGGTGCATTGTAGTCATACATCTTAATGGGATAAAAGACTTGTGTAGACATACATGCACAGATCACCCAATTAGCCCTTACCCAATCCACACCCCATTCCTTCCCCATCTGTCCTTCCCATGCTTGGCTTAGTGATTGATTTTGATGTGTTTGTTTAAGTACATCATATGCTTTAGAGAGTTCTCCTCTTCCCCGCTCCCAACCCCTCATTTAGGCCGCCTTATTTGTTTCTCTATAGGATCTCCTTCTTTATCTAGAGTTCCTCTTAAGACGCATTTCTCCCTAGCTTTCACATATTAGGGAAAGCATCTGATTTCTTATTTTTTGTGACTGACTAATCTCACTTAGCATAATGTCCTCCAGTCCCATCCATTTCCATGAAAATTATGTAATTGTGTTTTTTTATGGTTGTGTAAAATTCCATTGTGTACATATCCCACAGTTTTGTAATCCATTCATCTCTTGATTGACATCTTGGCTGCTTCCATAATTTGGCTATGATGAATTGTGCAGCTACGAGCATATATACTCATGCATTAGTTTGGTAGTTTGGTTTTCTTTCTTTTGGGTAGATACCCAGAAGTGGTATTGCTGGATGTGGGTACTTAAGTGTGCTAACCTGGGTTGTAATCCTTCTTAGAGGAAATATATTAAGTGGTATTTTCCAAATGTAATGGATCATTTGAAGCTACTTTTTATAGGACAAACCAAAGGACTAATTTCCTTTTGAAGATACTTGGAAAAGTTATTACCTAATATGAGTAAATATATATATATATATATATATATATATATATATATATATATACAATAATACTTCATCCTAAAATTCTTCTGCCATGTGGCTTAAATTTTATGCACTTTCTTGGTGAGCTTTTCTTATGTATTACAAAATCTAAGATATTCAAGCATATGCATATCTCCAAGAATACCTGAGACATGAATAGTTTTAAATAAATCAACTTCCAGATCCTCGGTTTCCACATTTTTGAACATACCCTCCCCCACACATGTATCAGAGAGGATAAGTAAGCCTGGTTTTAAGAAATCCTTTTCATAATATGCCTTTCCAAATTTTACAGAAATTTTTTCCTCTCAACCCTCTAGATTCTTCCCCCGGTGTATTTTTATAGTGTAGAAACCTTACTCTACCTTCACACAGAAACTAGTAGCATTGTTAATAAGGGAATGACTTAAATGTCTGAGTAAAAGGTTGATTCCATAAAAATGGTTTGATTACATAAAGGTGGTTTTTGATTCAGTATCATTCAACATTGTCAAGTTGGCTAATAGGTCATTAATACAGTTTTTTGATACAATTGCTATGTGATAATTTAGGCAAATGCATAGAAGAAGATGAATAATATGACCAGATAAAATCACTCCTTTTAGTCCCATCTATTCATTTAAGTGAACAAATTTTTCTAGGAGTTTAAATCTCTATAAAATGAAAACAAAAAGCCAGGTGTGGTGGCATATGCTTGTAAGCCTTGGGAGGCTGGCATTGGATGGCCATAGGTTTGTGGTTGGCCTCAGCTACTTAGTGAGGCCCTCCTCAACTTAATGAGACCTTATTTCAAAATAAAGAATAAAATTAGGGATGGAGGTAGAGCTCAGAATTAGAATGTCTCTGGGTTCAATCCCCAGTGCTGCAAAAAAAAAAAAAATGAAAACAATAAATTATGTGTGCTTTTAAAAAAATTGAATCCTATTACATATGTATCATAATGCAACATAGAAAGGATATTTCATTTTTATCAGTAGGTGTTAACAAGCAATTCATCTTCCAATTTTCACACATTTTTGTAGTGCCAAAGTATGATTCAGTGATTATTAACGACTTTCATGTACAAAAGGTCTTTTCTTCAGGATAAAATTCTGTTGGGGGGGGGTTGGGATGAAAATATAGGTTGAAGGTTGGTAAAATACTGGGAAGGGCTTTGTTATAAACTGAAGGGGGGCCGGGGGTCTTCGGGACCAATGAAGGGGGATCAGTGCAGGAAAGACCCAAGGCCAGCCGTCGGAGATAAGCAAGCAATCAAGCAAGCAAGCAAGCAAGCAAAAGCTTTAGATAGCCCAGCTCCCTTTTATATCAGGCAGCTGGGAGGAGGGGGCTTCCTCTCACAGCGGAAGATCACTTGAAGTACGGCGCGTTTACTGATTGGGTGGCTCATACCCCAGTGGGTGTGTTGTCAGGGGACTGATTGTTGGGCATCCTGTGGCCCCTTTGGCAAGCTATGAGGTAATCAGCACAATCCAGAAGAGAAGCCGGATAGGCACTATCTTTGGCATGACTGGGCTGCTTATCCTAACATTCCTCCCTTTTTGTTTTTTTAGGGAAAGGGGGCATCAGATCATTCTGACTACTTCCTGCTGAAAGGGGGTGGTGATGGGAAGGGGCCGGGAGGAGTAGTGAAAGCAGCCCTCAAGTCCATGCCATAAAAAGTAAATTTCGTCGGGGCAAAAGTTGGCGAATGTTCTGCAGATCCTACAAAGACTTGAGGCGGTCATCAGGATGGTGGATAGGAGGTATCATCCAGCTGTCTTCCAGGAGGGCTTGTATCATAAGTCTCCATCGTGAAGGGATCCATCTGTGTATGCTGTCAGTCGTCCCTGGGAATCGGTATCTTCTGAGTTTCAAAGCTGGTAGTTTCTAAGGAGAAGCTGGTTAAAAGTTTGATTAGATATTTTATTTACCTGGTTTTGTATGAGCTTAGTCACACAGGGTAAGAACATGCAGGCAAAAAATAGAATAAAAAGTGGACCCAGGATGGGTCATATCCATGTAAGTATTGGGGCCTGAAACCATGTGGAAAGGGATGTTTTTTGAGATCCTTTTAAGCCTGAGTATATTTTGCTCTACTATGCCTGATTTATTAACATAATAGCAACACTCTTCCTGTAAGAAAACACAGGTTCCACCCTTTTCAGCTGTCAAGAGATCAAGGGCCCTATGGTTTTGACATGTTACCTGGGCCAGGGATGTAACATGTTTCCGTATTTGCTGAGAGTGATTTTGCAGTTGATGTGAGGGCACTTTGAAGTTTATTGCCTAAATCATCAGTGGCCCATAAGGTCACTTATCAGAAATTTTGTTTCTGATGAGGGAGGAGGTTAAGGCTACCCCAACCAGAATAGGGAGAAAAGCAGTCCTTTTTATAAGCTTGGGTGGGGTAATCAGATATTGTAGTTCGGCCTAGCTGTAGAGAGTCAGCTGTGGGACCACCATGACCAAGAAACAGGGAGTGGTGGAGTTGGAACACATGACATTGCTGAGAGTCCCATCGCACCAGAAGAAATGGCCTGGTAGGGTATAGCTGGGACTGGCAAGAGTGATAATGTACTGACAATTGGGATCTCAGGAGGAAGGTAATGTCACAAAATGTAAACTCTGTTTGGCTGGGTGATATTGTCTTCTTTGGGTTTCCATAAGGGAACATTTTGGAGAATATGAAATGAATTAGTTTGAGAGGCGAAGGCACACTGAGAAGCATTTATAGGTACTGCAGCTCACAAGGGCTGGGAAAGTGATGTGTAGAGGAAAAAGTTTGAGGGGCTCAAGGTGGAAGATATGAGAATTAGAACTGACAGAGTTTTGGCAATCAGTTGAAACCACATATATGCAGAAAAAGACAGAGCAGAGTTAGAGACTTTTCAGAGAGAGTTAAGTACCGCCTGAGCTGAGTGTTGGATATCCGTGGAAACTTGTGAGATTTGGGTGCCAGTGGATATATGTTCACAGAAGAAATAAAGTGAACTGCAAAAGGGTAGAGGCATATTCATTACAGTAAACCTTGGCTGTAACTCCAGAAGCCCATCTTGGATCCCATGAGTCATGAATAGTATAGAGGTAGGTTTTAGTTTTGGAACTGAATTTAAAATTTCCTGATCCCATTCTTCCCATAAAGGCATTGTGGATTTTGCATGACCAGTATGGGTATCCTCCATATATTTTATCCCAGTTTGGGTTGTGGCAAAAACTTTTAGTTTGGAAAAAACAAACAAACAAACAAACAAACAAACAAACAAAAAAACAAAGATAAGGGCAGATAGCTTGATAAATCAGCTTAATGGTAGGAGGGAAGGCTAATTTTATACTATGAGAACATCCCATCAGGGGGCAATTAGCCATTGCAGCTAGTTCGGTGACCATTGTATTATCTTTGTTGTAGGTTTGCTGAACCTAGAATTTCCAGACAAAAGGGGAGGAAAAGATTATGGAAAAGCATATGAAACTAGTGAATACAAGAAGGTAGTTCTTCATCTTCAGGTATGGGAGAATCCAAGCAAAGTCAAGATATTTGGAGTTTTAGAGGATTATGGGGAGAGATAGTGGACATATAAGTTGGTCTATTATCTTGAGGCATCCAGGTTTTTTGTGAAGCTGCTGAATCAGGTGGTTGGATATGTTCTGGAGCCAGTTTGAGCCTAGAAATATGAATCCAGGAAGTATATTGGTTATCATTCAAATTAATTTTTGCAGCAGTAGGAGTACATAGGATAACCTGAGCTGGGCCATCCCATTTAGGTTGTGAGGTAGATTTGTCTCCCGGGGGGTTGAAATAGGCCTGTTGTCCTATGGTTAAGGAGGAGATGGTAGGGGCCTGCTTGGGGTCAGGGAGTAGCCAGTCTTGATATTTCCAGAGTTCTGATCTGAGATGGGATAAGAGAGGAAATGCTATTTGTGGAGGAAAGACATTGGAATGAGGAGAAATTCCTGGGGGGAATAAGGGGCGGCCAAACATAATCTCAAAGGGAGATAAAAGGGAGGGTTTTTGGTAAGGCTCAAACACATAAAAGAGCCAGGGGAAGTAATTTTATCCAATCTAAATGTATTTCTAAAGACAGCTTTATGAGAATATCTTTAAGAGTGCGATTAGAATGTTCTACTTTTGCTGATGCTTGAGGACGGTATGGGCAATGAAAATGCCAAGGCAGAGATAAAATTTGGGCTACAGATTGAGTTATTTGGGAAGTGAACTCAGGGACATTATCAGATTGTAAATAGGAAGGCATGTCAAAGTGGGGGATAATTTGAGAAATTAGGAGGTCAGAGACTGTAGAGGCCCTCTTATTGGGGGTTGGGAAGGCGTCGATCCATCCCGAGAAAGTGTCGACGAAGACAAGGTCTACTTGCCAATCAGCAGCTGGAGTATGTCCCCTTGCCTGGTGGGCCAGAAAGGCTTGAGGTCTAAGGGGAGTGGTTGGGTTTGTTCTTTGGCAAGTGATGCAATTAGATATAATCTGATGAAGGAATTTCTTGTCCTCGGGTATGAGAACAAAGAACGATTGTAGGAATAACTCAAGGCTTTGTGGGTTTGAATAAAATAAGGAATGTAGATATTGTAAAAGATCAGAATGGGATGGGCTGGAATCAGAAGGGGAGTCTGAATTATTAGGGACTGGCGAAGGTATGTCTTTAGCATCGTGTGATAACAGTACGAAGGGAAGGGGTTGATAAGTTTTTTGGGGGCTGCCTCCCGTGCCGCCTGGTCAGCCCTAGAATTATTGGGGATGAGTCAATCTGATGAGACTTGCAGTGAACAATGCCTAACTGCTGTGGGAGAATAGAAGCTTGGGGGAGTTTAGCTATCAGTTTAGAATTAATAATGGCCAATCCCTTATAATTGAGAAGACCACATTACTTCCAAATCACAGTATGTGAAACTAGGATGTGGTAAACATATTTGGAGTCTGTGTACAGGGTGAGAGTTTTTTGTGCCGCTAATGTACAGGCTCTGATAGCTGCCATTAGCTCGGCCTGTTGGTTGATGGTATTAACAGGAAGAGGATGGGCCTCAATTGTCTCGGTGGATGAAATTATTGCGTAGCCCTCCCTCCATATCCCATCCAAAAGGAATAAGTTCCCATCAATGAACCAAGTAAAATTAGGAACTGTTAATGATGAGGTTGAGGAACAAGGGAGAAAGGCTTCCAGAATATCACAACAATTATGTATAGGAGAAGGATGGTTAGCTGTGGCTTCTGGTAGTAAGGAGGCAGGATTTAGAGGTGTGCAGGCCTCAAAAGAAAGGGATAGATATTGGAGGAATGAGACTAAGAGAGATAAGATTCTGGAGGGAGGTAAAGTCTGTAGGCCTTTATAGGCGAGCAAGTGTCGAAGGTGATGTGGAGATAAAATGGTCAAGGGTGCTCCGAAAATAAGCTTTTGAGCTTCCTTTTGTAGAAGGTGGCCTGCTGCCAGGGCATGAAGACAAGGTGCCCAACCCTTAACTGTGGTATCTAGTTGTTTAGACAGGTATGTCACCGGGGAGAAAGGTGGACCCATGCTTTTGGCCAAGAACTCCAAGGCCCTGTCTTTCCCTTTTTCATGTATGTATAGAACTAACGGTTTCTTTAGGTAGGTCTGGCAGGTGTAAAGCTGGGGCTAAGACTAATGCTTTTTGTAGGAGACGAAAAGCATGTGAAGGGGAGGAGGCCAGAGGTACATGAAGGGGGTCCTTGGTTGGCTTGTATAAGGGTTTGGCAAGAAGGAAGTAGTTGGGAATCCAGGCCCGAAAGTAACCAGCAAGACCCAGGAAAGAAAGAATTTCATTTTTTGTGTTGGGGACTGGGAGAGTCTGGATAAGCTTCTTGTGGTCTTGTTTTAATACTGATTTAACCGTAGAAAACAGAAACATAGGAAACTATCTTAATTTCACTGTCCTTACATAAACTTAATTGTACACAATCATTTTTTAACATGCTCAGACCTTCTGTGGCCTGCTTTTTGCCTTCTGATCCTGTCCTTTCCTTTCCCATTTGAGACAATCTTAAGATAAACCTTTCCTTTTGTCCTTCCTTACCAAAATTTCCCTTCTTTACATCTTTCTCTCATCCCTACATACTGGTTCCTTTCTACCATAATTCCCTTTTTGAATTTACATTTTGAAATGATTCTGCATAATTTTTAACAGAATAGGTCTCCATAGAAGAGAACTCTATGAGAGATAAAGCAAGCAGAGAACTAAGCCCTGTATATATATATATATATATATATATATATATATATATATATATATATATATATATATATATTCTGCCTGACACCTCAAGAGCTACCCAGGCTTTCTCTTGCTGGTTAGAGGGCTGATCAGAGGGCCCTTGCCAAGTCTAGGGCATCTTTAGTCTTCAGTCTTCGAGGGCAGCCATGATGGGAACAGGTTACCTCACTTCCCTTCAGAGGTGAGGGCAACATGCTTTCCAGTATTTTTCTCTTACAGAGATGGCACAGCCCAGATGCAGATGGACTCCTTTCAGGAGTGGAGGAAATCAGACACCTTTGTACCAGCAGGTACCAAGCCATTAGCCCCTTTTTCTCTCTGTATGAGAAGCCTTTGGTATCTCTGAGGGGGCAAAGACTTATTACCCAATGCAGGGCTATTAAATGGGCTTGTCCCTGTGTTTGCGTTTGTCTTCTCTGATGCTTAATAATCAGCCAATAGATTAAAGCATCATTTTAACAAAATAAATTCTCAGAATGATATTACAATTTGAACATCTATTACCAGGAAGCCAATGGTAGTTGTCTTAGCCTGAAGAAAACAAAGTGCATTATTTTTTAGTGGCAATTTTGAAATTTTTAAATAAACCTTTAAAAATTTAAGCCACATGAACTAATATGTAATAAGAGTAAACTTCTGATAGCCAAGATCTTTAGCCAGTGTTGACCTTGGTCACATAAAAGTTGGCTGTTATCCCAGCTGAACTCTGAATGCAAAGTGAAGCTGTAGGCTTGAGTGATCTAGCAAAATTTTCTGATATAGATATCAGGGTTGGAGGTGTAGGAGCCTAGCTTGGTGTGAATATGGGACAGATCTGCCATGGAGAAGGGGATGTGAACTCTGATTATGCCCTTGGTCCCAGCCACCTCACGGAGAGGAGCCACGACCAAAGATATGGAGGTGGCTGGGGGTTGAAAGTGAGATTGAGCATGAGATCTTGTTAAGGTAGGACTAAAGGCTGGTTGGGGAGAAATCTGAGAAATGGGGGGGGGTAGAGACAAGAAGATGAAGGTTGCCCGGGAGGGGTTGAGGTTTGTAGAGGAGGGCATAGAGTTTGTGGGAGGGCAGAACACGAAGAAAGAGATAAGCGTGCTGGAGGGATTTGTGGTGAGGGGGCGGCAGGCTGCTGAGAAAGTGATAAGCATGCTGGAGAAGGGTTTGTGTTGAAGGCGCAAGCCTATGAGTGGGGGTTCATTTGCCGGGTCAAAGGCAGTATTCAGGGAGAATAGCAGAGGAAGGTTTTTTTAGAGGGAATTGCGGCGGTTTTGCAGTCTAACACAACTTGCTGGGGGTGCAGGACGAATACAGATAGGGGTAAGAGCATAGATCTCCTTCCACCCTTTTGCGCACTCGCAGTAATGAAACAAATCACGGAGGAGTAGAAGGTCAAGGGATCCCTGGGGGGGGGGGGGGTCAATGGTTGTTATTGTCCAGAGAGTAATGAGTCCAATTTAGGTTTAATGTCTGGAATAAGGGAGAGATGGCTTAAATCATTAAGTAGACACCTTAAAGGGGCAGTATCCGGGATGGAAGAAGAGGCTCCCATGGTGAAAGATTATGAAAGACAGAGGGAGTGATTAAAAGAGAGAGGGTTAGGTAAGGATAAGAAAGAGATAGAGAGAGAACCAAGAGTTCCAGTGTTTGAGGAGGTGTGAGTGGGAGAGAACAGAAAGTCCCGGACCAGTAAAGGAACAAAAGACCAAAATGGGCATCCCCAGATGGCCGATTGCTCCTGGAACCCCCAGTGGGGTCGGATAGGCTGAAGATGTTGTCAGGTTGTTACCCGAGAACAGTCTGCCTGGGCCGGAGCCGGAGCCGGAGGTCATGGGACACCTAGCGCTAGGATTTTCGGACGGTTGGAAGTTGGACTTTATCAGTCAGACGGAGTCAGCCAGACCTTTTCAGTCAGACAGACGGCGAACAATAGTCGGACTTTATCAGTCCAGTAATTGTTAGTCGGTTGGACTTTATCAGTCGGACCGAAGGTATTATCAGAATGGAGAGTGTTAGGAGGAGGAAGGAATGAGAGTAGAAAGAATAGCAGGACCTGCTTTTCCTTCCCGTTATCCCATCATTAAATGAAGCAGTAGACTATCATGGGAGTCCACCGTAGCCTTGAAGGCCCTGGTAGGGTGCAGTCTCCCCCCAAGCCTGGTGTCAGGGCAGAGCCAGACGATCACGGTCAGATACCTGCTATAGCCAGACTCAGGCAGATAGCCTAAGGGGGACTTACCCAGCTGGCGGAGTGACAGAGATGGTCGGGATGGCCGGTGGTGGTGGGTGCAGAGAGCGAGCGCCCAAAAAAGAAGGACGAGGACAGCCGGCCAGTGGGAGAGCCAGGAGGAGGGAGTCCTCTAGATAGAGGGGTCTCCCTCTCAGGTTTCGGCACCAATGAAGGGGGTCGGGGGTCTTCCGGACCAATGAAGGGGGGTCAGAGCAGGAAAGACCCAAGGCCAGCTGTTGGAGATAAGCAAGCAAGCAAGCAAGCAAGCAAGCAAGCAAGCAAGCAAAAGCTTTATTAAGACAGCCCAGCTCCCTTTTATATCAGGCAGCTGGGAGGAGGAGGCTTCCGCTCACAGCGGAAGATCGCATGAAGTACGGGGCATTTACTGATTGGGTGGCTCACCCAATCACCCAGTGGGTGTGTTATCAGGGGACTGATTGTTGGGCATCCCGTGGCCCCTTTGGCAAGCTATGAGGTAATCAGCACAATCCAGAAGAGAAGCCGGAGAGGTGCCATCTTTGGAGTGACTGGGCTGCTTATCCTAACATTTTTAGCCCGGTGTGGTGGCGCACACTTGTAATCCTAGCATTTGGGAGGTTGAGACTGGAGGATCATGGTTCATAAACAGCTTCAGCTACTTAGTGAGGCACTCTGCAACTCAGTGAGTTCCTGTTTCAAAATAAAGAATAAAAAATTGGGCAGGGGGTGTAGCTCAGAGGTCAAATGCCTCTGGGTTCCATCCCCAGACTGGTAAAAAAAAAAATTTTTATTTTCCACTTGCTATACTATATAGAGTTTTTTGTTTTATTTATGTTGTGGTAGTCCTGGGGATTGAACCTAGCGTTTCACACATGCTAAGCAAATGTTCTTCCACTGAACTATATCCCCAGCCCTGTATATAGATTTCTTTGAATAAATTTTATAGAATAACCTGGCAGTTTAATTAAAAATGTCAAAAATGATCATATTTTGCAATTAGTTGTAAACTAAAGATATTTGATATGCTAATTTAAAGGTGGCTGATTTTTCCCCAAATTGCTTTAATAGATAAATTAGCAAAGGATACTTAAAGACCAACAACTTAAGCCACAATGACTGGCTACTATTCTTCCATTATAACATCCCATTTATTCTATTTATTAACAATTTATTCCATATATTTTAATTTTTAAATATTTTTGAACTATGACCTGTGATCTCCAGTTAATAATACGTCCTTACCTCCATACACAGCCACACATAATCACTCCTTATAATATGACTTTAAACTGATAATGACATGTGCTATTCAGGGAATATTGCTGCCCTAATTCATCTACATGGTAAAATATGTTGCCATCCTTATCCTTACTTATCTCTGAAAAATATGTGAAACATGGAGACCAGGTTTGTGTAAGGAGCCCAAGACTTCAAGAGAATTGAGAGTGAAGTAGGATGTAGCCTGTGACTTAAAACACCTGAAGACCACAACTTAGAGGAAGAAAGATTTGCTTGCTCACAGTTCTGGAGATTTCAGAGGGTTCAGTCTAAGTGAGTCAACTCTGTGGAACTCAGGCACAGTGGCAGGAAGGAGAGGAGTAAAAGGACTCTGGCTGCACATCATGAAGGTTGGAAGCACAGAAAGCTAGTGGAGGGGTCTATCGACTTAATATAATCCCCAAGGTTCACCCGCAGTGGCTCACCTCCTCCAGTTACACTCTATCTTCCTGAAGTACTGCCAAATAAATCCATTATGATGGATTAATATGCTAATTAAATTAGAACCCACATGATTCAATTATATCACCTCTGAACATTAATACATGAACTTTTCAGGGGACATTCTATATCCAAACCATAACATAGTTGTACAAGACTATTAGTGTTCAGAGACCAAGATTTAAGGTCTTTGAAACCTTGGCAAGTATGATATTTCAGCTCTAAAATTTAATTGATTTAAGGAGAGCACAATGATGGATGCCTGTAATCTTGGTACTTGGGAGGCTAAGGCAGGAGAATCACAGGTTCGATCAAGACCCTATCTCAAAAAGATTTTTTAATTTTTGTATTAGCACATTGTAGCCATATATCTTAAATGGGTACAAGATGGTAGAGCATGCATGCACACATCATTCATTTAGCCCTTCCCCAATTTCCATCCCATTCCCTCCTCCCTATTTTGTTCTCATGTTTGGTTTATTGATTGACTTTGATTTTAAAACATTTATGAAACACCTTAACATGTAGCTCAATGGTAGAAACCCCTTGGGTTTGATATATATTATCACACACCAAAAGAAGATTTTAATTGATTCATCAAAAAGACATCTGTCAGTCTAAAATTATTTATGTCTTAATTTTTAAAAAATAATTATTATGAGCCAGGCGTGGTGGCGCATGCTTGTAATCACAGCATTCAGGAGGTAGAGACCAGAGGATCTCAGTTTGTGGACAGCCTCAGCTATTTAGTGAGGCCCTTTGTAAATCAGTGAGATCATGTTTCAAAAGTAAAAAGACTAAAAATAGGGCTGGGGATGTAGCTCAGAGGTACAATGCCCCTGGGTTCCATCCCCATTAGGGCAAAAACAAAAAAACAAAAAACAAAAAACAAACAAACAAAAAAATGTTAATTATTATGGTAAGAACACAACATGAGATGTACCTTCTTAAACTTTTTAATTTTGTTTTTAACTTTTCTTTTTTATGTGTGGCATATAGAACCCAAGGCTATTCTATCTCCAAACAACATCCCCAGCCCTTTTAATTTTATTATTTGGAAATAGGGTCTTTCGAAGTTTCTGACAGCCTCAATAAGTTGTGGAAGTTGTTCTTAAACCTATGACCCTCCTTTCTCAGCCTCCCAAATACTGGGATTACAAGATGCTTTACAATTCCTAGCTTGTTAATCTTTCATTTTGAGATAACTTTAGACCTAAAAAAGTCACCAAATTAATACAATAAATTTTCATATACCTTTCACATAGTTTTTCAAAATGTTAACATAATACATAACAGGGTATATTTATAATAATTAGGAAATTATTGATACAACCTTATGAGCTCATATAAGTATCATATTTAAATTCCATTAAACTTGAGACTCTAGCCAAAACAATAAGGCAAAAAAAATGAAATAAAAGAAATAATATAGAAAAAGAACTAAAATTATCTCTATTTGCAGATGACATAATCCTAAATGTAGAAAACAAAACAAAACAAAAAAACCTCAATCAAAAGATGTCTATAGCTGACTGATTAATTCAGCAAAGTAGAAGGTACAAAATCACTGTACAAATATCAGTAACCTTTCTATTTACCAATGATGAATTCACTGAAAAATAAATCTGGAAAACAATTCCATTCATAATAACTCAAAAACAATAAAATAACTTGTATCAACCTAGAAGGTAAAAATACTCTACAATGAAAATTATAAAACACTAAATAAAAAAAATCAAAGAAAATTTTAGATTTAAAGATCTTCCATGTTCGTGGATAGTCTGAATAAATTTATCAAAATGGCCAAACTACCAAAAGTGTTATATAGATTCAATGTAAATTCTAACAAAATGTTAATGTCATTCTTCACAGAGCTAGAAAAATCAGTCATGAATTTTATGTGAAAAAAGAACAAGAATAGTTAAAGAAATTTTCAGCAGGAAGAACCATGCAAGAAGAATCACATCACCTTCAAATTGTACAGAGTTATAGGAGTAAAAACAGCATAGTATTGGCACAAAAACCAGTTGACACATAAACCAATGGAACAGAATAGAAGATACAAAAGCAAATCCGTACACTTATTGCCAATTGATTTTTTATGAAGATTCCAAAAACATATGGTTGGAGAAAAGAGACTTTTATAACAAATGGCGTTAGGAAAACTGGTTTTCTATTTGTAGAAGAATAGAATTAAATGCCAACCTCTTACTCAGCAAAGGAGTCAACTCAAGATGGATCGAAAACCTGGAAGTTAGACCAGAGACTTTGAAATTACTAGAGGAGGTGCATAGGCTCAGCATTCAAACATATAGGCACAGGTAGACAGTCCTCAATAAGAGCCCCAAGGCATAAGAAATTAAAATGAAGTTTAATAAGTGGTATTGCATTAGATTAAATAACTTCTTATTTAACTTCTTATTTAACTTCTATGCAGTAAAGGAAGAAGCATAGAAGCCGGGATTCTTGCTTCAAAAAAACGTTTGCAAGCCAGGCACAGTGGCACACACTTGTAATCCCTGCATTTGGGAGGCTGAGATAGGAGAATCAAGGTTCGCAGCCAGCCTCAGCTACTTATTGAGGCACTTTGCAACTCAGTGAGACCATGTTTTTTAATAAAAACTAAAAACTAGGGTTGGGAATATAACTCAGAGATAGAATGCCCCTGGGTTCCATCCCCAGTACTGCAAATAAATAAGTAAATAAATACCTTTACAGAGAGCCAAAATAATGAGAGAGAAGATCTTTGCCAGCTACTCCTTGGATAGAGGAATAATACCAATACTGTACAAGAAACTTAAAAAAAAACATACCACTCAAAGCAAACAATTCAATCAAAAATTTAAAAACTGGGCAAGTGAACTAAATAACCCCCCCCCTTTTTTTTGTAGGTCTGGGGATGGAACCCAGGGGCATTTGACCTCCGAGCTACACCCCCTGCCCTATTTTTTATTATTTATTTTGAAACCGAGTCTTACTGAGTTGCAAAGGGCCTTACTAAGTAGCTGAGGCTTTCCGTGAACTATAATCCTTCAGTCTCAGCCTCCGAAATGCTGGGATTATAAGTGTGCACTACCATGCCCAGCTCTAAATAAACTCTTAAAAGAAAAAAGAAAAAAAAACACTATGAGAAAATAACGTGACCTTACTGAGAGGGGTGGGAAGGGGAAGAGGGAAATTCTCTCATGTACATGATGTACATCACAAACATCAAAGTCAATCACTAAGACAAATATGAGAAAGAGGGAGGGGGAGGGGATGGGGTGGGAATTGGGGAAGGGCTAAGTGAGTGATGTGTGCATGTATACCTCTACCATCTTGTATTCCATTAAAATGTATGATTATAATGCATCTATAAAAAATTTAAAAAATTAATAAAAGAACTACAAATGACCAATAAATATAATAAAAACGTTCAACATTATTACCAATCAGGGAGATACAAATCAAAACTACATCCACTTAGATTCATCCACTTAGGATGGCAATCATCAAAAAGTCAAATAACAGTAAGTGTGGGTGAAGATATGAAGAAATAGGAATTCTTATACACTGTTAGTGGGATTGCAAATTAGTGTAGCCACAATGGATATCAGTGTGGATATTCTTCAGAAAACTGGAAATGGATCCACAGTATGATCCAGCTCTATCACTCTTGAGTATACTTTCAAAATCAGAATATTATAGTGATACAGACTTATCCATGTTGCTAGCAATATAGTTCACGATAGCCAAATTATGGAACCAATTTAGATGCCCATCAACAAATTAGTGGATTACAAAGCTATGAGATATCCACACAATGATTTATACTCAGCCGTAAAGAAGAACAAAAGTATGACATTTGCAGGCAAATCGATGTGCCTGGAGAAAATTATGTCAAGTGATATTAACCAGCCACAGAAAGTGAAGGGTCACATCTTTTCTGTCATATGTCAAAGCCAGGGAGTTATCAGGGAACAAGAGGGACTTTAGATGACAGAGGACAACCCCAGTGGAGTGTAATTAACAAAGGAAGTACTTCCATTGATGTTGTGGACATATGTGAGAATACTCATGCTAAGCTCAATATTATTTATGGAGAAGTAGGGAGTGTGGAGGGAGCTGGGGGAAGCTCAGCAAGTGCTCTGTACATGAACTGCATTATGGTGTGAGATTACAATGCACTGATAAATGTATATGAAAAAAAAAAAACAAATAAATGAATAAGTCCAAATTGTCCCGTTAACCTTTGTTTCTATGGCCCAAGAACTATCCTGGCTCACTTGTTAACATTTACATGTCATGTGTCTTCAGTCTTTTGAAATTTGAAACAGTTCCTAATTTTTCCCCTCTTTTCCATGGCTCTGACCCATTAGAAGAGTACATAGCAGTTATTTTGTAGTGTAGGATCCTCATCTTTTTTCATTTTTGGACAGAAACAGTGCTGTGTCTTTCACAGAGCAGTCTCTGATAAGGCAGGTCATGTTAATTTGTGATATTAGGACAGTAATGTTTCATTACTGCTAAGGTCAACTTTGATCATTTAGTTAAGGCACTGTCGGTCGCCCAGGTTTCTCCAATAAAAAGATTAATTATTTTCTGCTCTTTATAAATAGAAACACAAAATTTCTTTGCAAATAGAAGTTCTACGCAGAATTTTTAATAATTTTTTAAACCCACCAAAGTATATGGAATCTGATATTGTGGCAGTTGACACTCATCTCTGATTTCACATTTTTGTAGGAAGAATTATTTAATGCTATCAGTAGATTCCTACAGTGAATATCTGCCAAACTACAGGTATAAAATTATAGCCTGATATCTTTAAAGACTTTGTTTAAAAAGACATACTTTTATATTAAAATAGCTAACCCTATTCAATTACCCAACTCTGTATTTTTAAGTAATTTTTTAATGAGAAGACTTAGAATTTTTTCCTGTTTGAATGGCTCAGACTGTGGATACAGTGCAGACTTGGTCTATATTCATGTCCCTCAGGTGTTTTAGAGGGAAAACCAAGGTTACCTTGGGAACACGACTCTTGTACAATTACTCAAATCAAGAAATTTGTCTTCTGAAATTGGTTTTCAAGGCCATATTATTTTAAATGGAGAAAAAGATTGAAAATTTGAAACAGTCATTTACTTTTTAGATAGAAAAGTACTGATCCCATGTTCTATCAATTCCGTTTTATTTGCCAACGAAGGCCCCATCTGAGTAGCACGGATTGGAGGTGAAAGTCACTTACACAAAGAACCCAGAAGAGTCTGCTGATGGGGAGTGTGTCTAGACCTGGCTGAACTCTTTATTCCTCCTTGAGGAGTTTTGCTTTTTAACTTTGCACTATTCCATGGTTACAACCACCTAAAGCATTATTAATAACAGAGCCCTAATTGGCAAATAAATCATTGTAGCTATTTTTAGGCCTGAAATCAAATCTAATAGACATAAGTGGGAGTGAGTTACAGTTATTTAAGCATGTTGATTTTGCGTGTGAGTCTGTGCTGAATGCAGTGGTTGCCATGGATTCCCCATGCCTGTTCCCTGCGAAGGTAGTGCTGATTGAATCTATAAAAAGATGAGCACAGAAAATATGCATCTAAAAACCACTTTGGGATGAATCGTTAAAGTGATTCAATCTGTATGTGTGTTGTGTTTTGTTTCAATCCACATTCCTCTATTAAATGTTTCTTAGCAATGTCGATTTTTTTTAGATTGGTGGATACTTGATTGACTCCTGTTTTGATGGTTTATTAAGTCATAATGTTTACTGGTGTGGGGTCAGAACAAAAGACAACTTGTATGCAGTCTTGTTACATTGATTCTTAGCTTTATGCATGTGCTACATATCTGAAAAGGTGTGATTAATAGAATTTTAGAAATCAAATGAGAAAGGTGGCTGTCTAAAATAATTCTATGATTTCATACAAAAATGATTATTATTGTTATTTTTATTATCTTTGGGAAAACTACTAACCACTGTCCTTGCTATACCATAATGAGTCTGAATGAGACTAGTTTATTCATGTAAAGTTAGATTTTGGCAGTCAGGAATCCAGGTTGAATTCTACCACTATCTTTGAGACCTTGTGCAAATCACTTCTCTACTTGGGACATCAAATTATTCAGCAATAAAACTAAGGTGAATTGACAGGGTATCTCTAGGTTCCCTTCAGCTATTTAATGATTGTGTATATGAGTGTGCATGTGTGTATGCATGTAAATATATGTTGTTAGATGTCAGATTTGCTCAGAGGCAGGATTATATTTTTATTAGAAAGCTTGTATTTTACTCTGGATCTATTTTTAAATATTTTTATTGGTGCATTGTATTCATATGTCAAAATGGGATAAAAAAAACTTGTGTAGACATACATGCACATATCAACCAGTTAGCCCCTACCCAACCCCCACCCCATTCCCTCCCCATCCCTCCTTCCCATGCTTGGCTTAGTGGTTGACATCGATATGTTTAAGTCCATCATGTACTTTAGAGGGTTTCCTTCTTCCCCCCTCCCATCCTGGATCTATTAAAAAAAAAAAAACATGGTTTATTGGAATTAAGAGAATTGCATTGGCCAGGGATGGTAGCACAGACCTGTAATCCCGGATATTCATGAGGGTGAGGTGGAAAGATCATAAGTTCAACGCCAACCTGAGCAATATGACAAGACCCTGTTTAAAACCAAAATGAAAAGGGCTGGGAAATAACTTATTGGTAGAGAGACCCTGGGTTCAATCCCCAGTACCACAAAAGAACGAGAGAATAACATGTGACTTTGCCCTTTTTTCTCTTTATTTACAGACTTATTGCTAATTTGGGGGTATGAAACAGTAGCAAAAATTGCCACACTGAAGTCAAGCAAAATGAGCCTTAAACTGAGCTCTATGATTGTTGACCTGGATACATGGGGGAGACTTGATTTTGAATTAAAGTTCAATGCCATATTTAAAATAATGGTATGCATCACATGTGGTTATCTAGTAAATGAATGGACAGACTAAAATATTGAAAAAGTTTTCAGTAAAAGGAGTGTTCTCAAGTACTTTTAACATTGTGATCTATGAATCAAAAGTTTTCAGTCCACTGGAAAGCAAATATACTTTTGTTCACACAGAAAGTTCACCTGAGCATTTACAGATGCATTGGGATAATGCTCATTGTCTTAGATTGGGTCCCTGAGAACAAGCTTGGTAATGGAGAACTGTGTAGAGAAATCTTACCTGTATGAGCTCTGAGACAAATACACCTGTACAGAGGTGGGTCTGCAGAATGGGACAGAGAGCTCAGGTGGCCTGCTCTGTAGAGGCAGCTGAATCCTCAGACAATCACACAGGAAGCTCTGGAGATGGGATGGCCTTTGGCATTTGTTTCATGTAGATACAACTGGAGACAACTGGAGTGGGACTTTCTGTCCTGTCACCAGCCAGACATTGGCCACAGGTCAGTCTCTGGTGGGCAGGTCTCCGAAAGGGTATGTCTGTGAGCACTCTGCCACCAATACTTGTCATATCTGGGAAAAAGCACTGCTCTGATGATAATGATTGTGTCTCTCCCATATCGTGTGGTAAAATCCTAACCCCATGCAGGTAGTAGTAGGATGTGGGTGCTTTAGGAGAAGAATAGGTTAGGAGAGTGGAACCCTATCAAATAGGATTAGTGCTAGTTACAAGGATGGGATTAGACTTTTATAAAGAAGGGCCCAGATAACTCTACCACGTGGCAACACAGTGAGAAGATGAGCTTTCTGGAAATAAGGTAGGGGGCCCTCACCAGACACCAGACCTCCCAGAACCTTGATCTAGACTTCTAGAGAATAAATGTATATCATGATCCAATAAATCTATGATGTATTATAACAACCCAGATAACTAAGACAAGTGTGTTGGTCCTGAAGAAATGACCCAGGCAAAACACTGAAGTATCCACCATGCTAACTCATGTCCATATGAACAGTTTGTTTCATTAAATTGTCCTTGAAAATGAATTTTATGTTACATTAAGTTAGGGAAACATATTCTTCTAGGGCTCAATAGCACATGTCATCAAGCTAAAATTTCTGTAAAGACCTACAAAAAATAAAGCTTGTACAATTACATGTCCCTCACCTTACTTTGTCACACAAATCTATTTTAGATGACATCAAATAACAATATGCCTAATTAGATTCTGTAAAATATCCTTTGGGAAAAATGATGGTTTTTAAATAAATTATTAGGGTGAGAACTATTTGAGAGCATGAATGCATAGAAACTATCTTATCATTTCAACTATCCTTGAATGAAACACACACACACACACATACACACACACACACACACACACACACTCCTCAGTCTGCTTTTCCATTTCAGGGTCTGGATGACAGGGGCTGCTGGAAACTACACCTACTTAGCCCTATATTCAAGCTTAGATTATCTCTGCCCTACACGTACTTAATCTATTCACTCATCCATTTCTCTGTTCATTCAACTATTCTTTTGTTTAAAACCATTTACTGTGTGTTTGAACATCTGCTGTAGAAGCTGAACTGTATACTCCAGGAAAGAAAGAAAGCAAGGCCTTTTTCTATCTCACTCACCACTTCTACCCTCAGTGCCAAGCACAATATTTAGCAACACACACACACACACACACACAAAGATACACAGACACACAAACACACATAGTTTTCTCAATGAATTAATGATGAGTCAATGTATTAGATATCATTCTATGTCCTGGGAGTATGAAGAAAATAGACCATGGCTCTGCGTTGCAGAGGTTCAAATCTTGTGGGAATTTTCAGATTCATGAAAGATTTAGGATAGTACTTATTATGTAAATTATTTCAAAAATATTACAATAGTT
Organism: Muscardinus avellanarius; assembly: GCF_963383645.1. Taxonomy (NCBI): domain Eukaryota; kingdom Metazoa; phylum Chordata; class Mammalia; order Rodentia; family Gliridae; genus Muscardinus; species Muscardinus avellanarius. The sequence goes on from NC_137791.1 coordinate 122,299,541, forward strand.
CAGAAGATTGCACATAGCTGCAATATATAATAATTCCCTTCACATGCATATGCAATGTTCGGGACCTTAGGGTAATAATAATCAACAAAATAACAACAAAACGTTTTGTTGTCATTTTTTAGTTTTGCTGGAAAAGAGACTGCAAGATGGGAAGGAGAGGAGTGGGTTGTAAGAACTGGCATTATGAAGGAAAACAGCAAAGTCATCATAGCCAATGCTGATAGATGTTTTCTCTAATTCTTTGAACATGTAGTTAAATGGGCTGGGAGAATTAAGGGAGGATGAATGATAAGATTTGGAATTGAGCCTAAAGCATAGGTGGATAATGAAATTCTCACTCTATTTTCTCTATGGTCTGGCTACTTTTAGGGCCAAAGCATGCTAGCATATCTCCTTGAAGAGATCTCTCCTTCCACAATTATGTTAAATTCTTCCAAGCCAGCCGGAACTCAGTTTTGGGTTATCAGCAGCTGATATGCTCAAAGACAGATGGCTTAGGATTCAAAGGGAATGAACACCTGTAGTGTGGACAAGGCCAGGAAATATCCAAAGTAAAGTGTGAATATGGTTTGGCAACAGATCTTTATGTATGAGGGAATGAAATGAAGTAGAGGTGGTTACATTTAGTTGGATTTGATATTATCTGTATTTCTTCAATGAAAATGTACATGTTGCATCAGGAACCTGATATCTAGCTAGGAAGTCTCATTTCCTATTCCTGATTTAGAATAGATCATGACTTCTGTCCTCATCTGCCATTTGACAGTATCTCTCCCTTCTCCAGTTCATAAGGATATTTGTGGTAAGTTGTAAAATAGGAAGGGAAAGATCAGCAAATTCTCTTTCAGTTTTTGCTTTTCACACTGCCTCCGTATATTAAAAACTTTTTTCTTGCTGAGAAAATTTATTCTTTTTCTCTCATCTCTTTCTTTATATTTATTTGTTTTGTGCTTGTTTGTAATAAATCACAGCACGTTCATAGCTTTCTTCTCTAAAGCAGACTTGAAATTATCCAAAGAAATCAGATATTTCTTGACTCTAAGTCTCTAACCTCCAAATAGAACTTTTGAATTAGTTCAGATTGCTTTGAATCGCAACTTTTGCACACATTCAAATGCACTTAAAAAAATTCAGATTCAATATGAAGTAGTTAATTATCCTATAACGGAAAAAAAAAAACAGTGAAAGGAAGTTTGGATTAGAATTTGAAGCAACGTCTTTGCCTAGGTACAAATAACAACATAAGGCTAACTGATCTGTTTTCAGCACGGCATAATTTAGTTTGGGGCTGAAATTTTATTTTGACTTACATTTGTCAAAGGCTTCGCCACTGTATGCTTTCTCAGTTTCTCCAGTCAATAGATAACTAAATCCCGAAACTTGGCACCCTCAATTGCTCTCCTCAAGTCCCTGGCTGGTACTATAATCATTTGTCTTTAAACAAGTTCTAACTTTTAAAATACAATCAACAAAATGAATTCTGCAGCAGTTAAAAAAAAAATCTACGATTTTCCTTCTCAACATTAGATGTTACTTTGCAAATGACAGTTGTCAGCAGGCATCCTTCCTCATTTGGCTGCTGTTCATCTCCCACTAAAGCCAGCTCCAGATTCCAATATGCTCTTTTCCTTCTTCCTTACATCTTTTTCTAGGTCAAAACAAAAGGAAAAATGAACAAACATTTTATCTCTTTCAAAAATGGCTTGAGACCTAAGTAACTTCTGACCAGAAAAATTGACAAAGTGAAACTTCTAAACACTTTTCTCACCATTTCTGACTAGATCATATTCTTAGTTTCCTAATCAATAGTTCATTAATCTATGAGGCTACTGGTTAGAATGATAGATGGCCTGAAGTTTTAGACCGTCTCCAAAACTGAATTATCAAAGTTATTTATTTTTTAAAACAAATACTCCTCAGTGTATTTTTTAACCAACAGAACCATTCTTAAACAATAGTAGAAGGAATCTTTTTAAAAATTTTTTATTGGTGTATTGTAGTCATACATGAAAGATGTGGAGACATACATGAACACATCACCCAATTAGCCCTCACCCAATTCCCATCCCATTCCCTCCCTCTCCCTCTTTCCCATGCTGGGCTTAGTGATTGACTTTGATATGTTTGTTTAAGTACATCGTGTGTTTTAGAGTTTCCCTCTTCCCCCCTCCCATTGCCTCAGTTAGGTCGCCTTATTTGCTCTTGTATAGGATCTCCTTCTTCATCTAGAGTTCTCCCTGTTACCCATTTCTCCTTAGTTTTTGCATATTAAGGAAAGCATTTGATTTCTTAGTTTTTGTGACTGACTAACCTTACTTACCATAATGTCCTCCAGTTCTATCCATTTCTCTATGATGCAATTGTGTTTTTCTTTATGGCTGAGTAAAATACTATTGTGTGCATATCTCACAGTTTTGTAATCCATTTATTTGTTGATAGACATCTTGACTGGTTACATAGCTTAGCAATGGTGAATTGTGTTATGGTTTTGGATCGTTATGGTTTGGGAAACTGTCCCCAGGGACCTTTGTTAGACCCCTGGGAATAATTCCCGAAAAATACCACAAAAAATTAAAAAGCGCGGGTTCTTGTTCTGAGCTAAGGATAGATATGCAATAGCCTGGACTCTTGCTGAAGATTTAAAGAAGTTTATTAAAAAGATAGAAATACAGAAGATAGTTACAGCCTCAGCCTGTTACCCAGGGGTAACATGAGGGGGTGCTTTGAACAAAATCCCTGAAGTACAAAACACGGAACAGACATTTTATACACAACATCCTCCATCTTGCTTCATGTAATTCTGATGTAGTAAAAGTCCCTGTAAAGCTCCTTTCCTTACTTTCCCACCAAGGTGTCTTTTTTCAAGAAGGTCAATCCCCTCCTCCTATCCTAGCTAGATTATTCAATTATATAAATCTGTCTTTAGAATAAGGATGAGGAAGTCCTAGTTCCCCTCTTCTATAGACTTGTTAATTACCTTTAGCTAGGTTAATTTACTTTGGAATAGTTGCCTGCTTTTAGGCAGAAACCAAGACCTTTCACAGATTTGCCCCTCACCCAATATTTGAAATATATTTATTAATAATCAGAACTTTCTCAAATCTTCCTAGTCCATTCCCAATACTGGTACATCTCAAATCTTCCTAGGCCATTCTCAATACGGGTACAAATTGTGCAGCTATGAACATAGCTACACATGCATTACTGAGAGCCAGAAGAAAGGGAGAAAATTTTTGCCCCCTACTCCTCTGATAGAGGACTAATATCTAGAATATACAGAGAATTCAAGAAACTCATCACTAAGAAAACAAATAACCCAATAAAAATATGGGCAAGTGAATTCAATAGACACTTCACAAAGGAAGAAATTCAAATGGCCAAACAATGCATGAAAAAATGCTCAACATCATTAGCAATCAGAGAGATGCAAATCAAAACTACCTTGAGATTTCACCTAACTCCAACTAGACTGGCAATCACTCAAAACACAAACAACAACAAATGCTGGTGAGGATGTGGAGAGGTAGAAACTCTAAAACATTGTTGGTGGGATTGCAAATTAGTATAGCCACCTTGGAAAACAGTATGGAGGCTCATCAGAAGAATGGGAACGAACTTTCATTTGATCCAGCAATGCCACTGTATCTTTAAATATATTTATTAGAGTATTGCGTGGGGAGTGGAGCAAGACCATTATATATGATTTTAAAAACCCTGAGAGAGTCTGCATAATGATATAATATTGAATAAGCAAAGCATAATGAGACCAGTTAAATGCATGCAATATGAAGGTGATACATAGAGAAACCTGCAGAGTCAATGGTACCACTGCACTCTCTCCAGTGAAGCAACAAGACCTGAATTTGCAAGCTACCAGCCTTTGTTCAAATAGCAACTCTGCTGCTTTTCAGCTGTGTGGCCTTGGGTAAGTTAATCTCTCTGTGACTTTTCTTTAAAAATGAGCTACTCATAACACCTGTCTCAAGACATTGTCATGAGCTTGTCACATGCACTGAGAACCAGGCCTGGCCAGTGCTGAGCCCTTCATTTGCACCCTTATTATCAGACTTAACTTAAAAATGTGGTAACACTCAGGAGACAAGATATTCTGCAATTAAAAGCTAGTGAGTTAGCTTTGAATTTTAACCAATATTTGTTATTTTCTTTCTGTTAACACTGACTTTTCTTGGCTTCATTTTGTGATTTTTCTTGGAATTTGGAAGAAAATCATATCATACCCTGTTGAGCCCTGAGTGGAGGAGAGTGCTGAGGGGTCATGGAGGCATTTTTCTCAATGCCTCTGTTTCTTTCTATCCAATTTTTAGACAAGGCTTCATTTAAACTCACAGCTCTCCAGGGAGTTCTGGGCTGTAGCTGAAGCAGGCTTACTATTTACAGGTGACCCAGGATGGGCTGTGGTCCATGTGGATTTTAAGGTTCTGGAAAGTCTAGATTTGCTTTCATAGAAGAGAAGCAGCGCAGCGGGTGCTGGGTCAGAATCACCAGAGAATATGCTTTATTTTCCCTCTTTTTCTCATTATAGACTTTCAATGCACTCTCCCTAAAGCTAGGTCACATGGTTTATATTTAGAGATTTTTTCATAAGATTTTATTTTTAAAAGAACCAGGTTTTTAAAACCATTGAAAACAACTTGTCTCTGACATAGATTTTGATGAGCTAACACTAATGCTAGTAGCAGTTCATCTTGAACTATTAGATTCAATGACGATGGTGATGGTGTTGGTGGTCGTGAGGATAATGTCAGAAACTACTATTTATTGAGCATCTATTATTAGTTAGGTATTCAAATATTGGGTCTTCACACTGATCCTTTGAGGTATTCTTCCAACTTTATCAATAATAAAAAATAAATTTCAAAAGACCAGTAGGTTTCATGAGACACCGCGATGAGCGGGTGTTCATGTGCTCCAAGCAGTAGGTTCATCCAGGTAACAGCCTCACCAGATTAGCCATCAACCACCCCTGTATAGAAGGATCTCTGCTGAGTCAAATCCGAGACCCCTCACTGTTTCCTTTATATGCCTTTCTTTACTGCTTACTAGTAAATTCCTGTTTCTTTAAATTGCCTTTGTTGACTCCAAGGTATTAGGTTATTTGATGTTGTTATTCTAATTTATGCCCTTTCAAGATGCAGTCACAGAGGAAAAAAATCCCTTTCAAAGCTCATGCATTTCCAGATGAGTTTATAAATAGAAGTGGCATCACCCACTCTCTTGAAATAAAGAGACCTCAGGACAAAAGCCAGTCTCAGGGCTCTCTCGCCTTGACCAGGTCACATCTTAGTGTGTCCTCATTGGCAAGTGAAAGTAATTGATCCCTCCTGCCTTTTGAAGTTTTACTGTGTGCTTTTTGCTACTGAGAAAAGACTCAAAATCCTGCCAGGTCTGCCCATTCATCTCCTTTTGGTAACCAGATAAAGCCATTCTAGCTTCATGAAAGAAGATAGTGGCATCTGTTTAGCCCTGTTTTAATTGTTTCAACAAATATAAGCAAATGATTAGGCTATAAGGGTAAAATACTGCAGGGTGCATTTACAGCATTGGGTCAAATTTAACTGTGCAGCAGTGATAATAGTAATTCATTGCTATCTTATCCTGAGTCATGCACTAAGAAGTGCAACTACATGTATAAGATGTGCACTGAAAAAGTAACAATCATTAAGTAAATCTACTTTTTAAGAAGTCAAAACAAGGGATTTTCTAATAGCATTTTCTGGCTTCTTCCCCATCTGCGCTTCATTCAGGGTGTACTTTTTCATCCCTTCCCACTCTGGGGTTGGAGAAGGAGTCGGTGTGAGGTAGATAAGTGAATTCTCAGATTCTTATGACTAGCTGCCTTCTTGACAGCATGCATTATTACTAATGGGGCCATGATAGTAGGAAAAACTAGGACTTGAAAGGTACATGAACTGGGGTTGAAGTCCTAGTGTAGTTAATGTTAGAAGTAATGTAGGAAAGGATGGGATATGCAGCAGCCCAAACTGCTTTTGGACATACATGTGTGTGTGGTTATTTTCATTTCTCCATCATTGCCCACCTGTCCTTGTTCTGGAGAAGACCTGAATTTCATAACTAGATGAAAATATAGGCTTCAATGCCAGAGTCCAGAATTTAAGCACCATGCCCATTGATTGCTTACTAGGTTCTTTAGCTTACAGGATGCGTTTATCTCTCTTGTATTTCCAATTTCTTATTCATAAATTATTACTAATTATAATATCTACTTTCTTTGCTTGATTTACATAATATAATACATTAATATTTCTAGCATGTAAGATGTACTCAATACTTATTTGGTATTAACATTATTTAAGGGAGAAATGTCAATATGGTCCTGCCTGATAACAACAGGTTATCTCTTCTGTGACAAATTCTAAGAAATTATGTTTGCATTGAATTATATAGTTTCTTTAATAGTCCAGTGAGGTAGATGTAATTGTTTGTAAACATTCCCACTTTTTTGATAAAAAAAAACTGAGGACAAAAGTGATAAACTTGTTTAATGATCCATAGTTAAGAAGTGACAAAGATGAGATGATTTAAATTTCAGTTGGCAGGATTCAGAGCCCATATTTTAAATTTATTTTTACATTTTGTTTGCAAATTACAACATCTCAGTAAGGTGGTAGGACATGTACTCTTGTTTCTTATTTTGTAATAAGGATACTGAGGCCCACAAGCTCAACATTCTTGGTGACACCTCTTATAATTCATGAAACAAAAGAGCGAAATCTTCCTTTAATGTTTCTCAAGTGTGTACTACTGATGATTGAACTCAAGGGCATTCTACCTCTTAACAACACTTTTAGCCCTGTGTTAATTTATTTTTTATGTACTTATTTATTCATTAACTCATTCACTAATTTAGAAACAGAGTCTTGCTAAGTTACCATATGTTGGCCTTGAAACTGAGATCTTCCTGTCTCAGCCTCCCAAGTACTGAGATTATAGGCATGTGCCATTGTACCAGGCTCTATAGGAAATTATTATTTTTAAAATATTTTTAATTGGTACATTGTAATTAAATATTATAGTTATTTTCAAGATTAAACAAATAGACATACACACAGGTCGTGGTGTGTTTCCCTTTCAAATCCCACCCTGCCACCCATCCTGTCCAGCATATACTAGTGAGATTGATAGTGATACCTTTATACATTGGCATAGCATAATTTGAACTATTTCTTTTATTAGTTCTTTTGTTCTCTCCCCATCTCCCTCTCCATACGCTACCATCATTCTGCTAGTCTCCCAAGAGAATTCTTGACCTCCAGTTTTCCTTGTATATGGAAGAGAAATTGGCTTGAAATATCATACATTATCTTAAAAATTCTTAGCAGTTTAGCATCTTTTTCTATAATAAAAATTGTTTGAATATTTAAAGTATATTTAGAAATTCTTAGTAGTAAAGGAATTGTATATTCGAGGAATATGTGTCATGTTTTTCCTATGGATTTGTGTCCTTTTGGCAAACAATATTTACTTATTTGAGAACTTGACATTAGACATTAGATATAATGCTAGCAATACTAACTTATAAAGATTATTGGGCATCGGTGTACTCTCACTTAATATCAGCATTTGGGACTTCTTTTTATGCAATAAAGATGTCACCAAGCAGTATACAGGAGAGAAGAGCCAAGGTAAGCATTTTGTTCTGGCAGCCATCCTGGGGTAGGGATGGCTTTCACAGTGAACTCTTGAACTTACACATTGATTGCTTGGAAAAAATTATTAGCACAAGTGGAGTCATTGCTCATGGTGTTGCTTATGGTGAATTAAAGTAGCTCAGGACTGGTGAGTGAATGCTGTGATTAAGCCCCTCCTCGTTTCACTCTTGGCATTCCAGTGGTACTGGATAACTGTGATTATCTGTGTACAAAGCCGTTCCTCACATCCCACCTCTTATATTAAAACAGTTCCTATTCTATAGTTCTAACCTCCAAATGTTAAATACTATGAATAATTCTCAGTGGAGATGAGCATAATAGCAGTAATTTAAAAATTCAATATAACAGATGTTTATTGATTATTTGTTGAGTGTCAGACATTGTAGACAGTACAAAGATAAACAAAAAGTTGAACCCAAATGCTTTAAATTCAGATTAGTAAGCAACTATTGAGTAGATAGGGGAGAAAAAAACAATTATTTTTCCCTCTACTCATTTTAGGTTCATTAGCCAGGGCTCTGCAAATTAGACAGACAAAACAGGTTCACAAGAGAAAAGTTTATTAACATGTGCCTCATAGGTACACTTAGGAGCTCTGAGATGAGTAACTCGAGGGGGTGGTTAAAACTCAGGCTGATGCAGCATCTTAATGAATGAACAATATGTTTTTAGAGAAGTAACAAGACAGAGGAATGGGACTTTGAGTTCTTAGTTTTTTTCTTATGGCAAGATAATACTTGGAAGAACTGGTAGAAGAAAAGGGCTAGTAAGTAACAATTGTTGTGTAGTTTCCTTAGGTGCTGGCTCTGGGATGATAAGTGTCTGGAGTTGATTCTAGCTATTAATTTCTTTCTGTTCTTGCTGGTACAAAGAGAAGGGGAAACAACTTTAGAAATTTGGGTATTGTTTGTAGGCAAATAAGGGGAGAGCATGTAACTTTACCTGTATTTGCTTCTTCTCTCTGTCTTCAGATCAGAATAATCCTTATGCCAAAGTGGCATTTACACTATACTAAAAAGCTATTGAAATAAAAACAGAACGGTACTGGCACAAAAACAGATACACTGGCCAAGAGATCAGAATAGATCAGAATAGACTCAGAAACAAATCCACACACTTAAAGCCAATTGATTTTTGACAAAGGAAAAAAGATAGCCTGTTCAACAAATGGTGATGGCAAAATTGGTTAACCATATGCAGAAAAATGGAAATAAATTCCACTTTCTCACCCTGCACAAGAGTAAATTCAAGATGAATCAAAGACTTGGAAATTAAACCAGAGACCTTGAAGCTCCTTGAAGAGAGCATAGGCACAACACTGCAACACATAGGCACAGAAAAAAAAAAAACACCTTCTCAACAAGACCCCAAAGGCACAGGAAACTAAGGGGCAGATCAATATGTGGAATTGCATGAAAGTGAAGAGCTTCTATACAGCAAAAAAACCGTCAAGAACCTCAACTGAGAGCCAGCAGAATGGGAGAAGATTTTTGCCACCTACTCCTCCGATAGAGGACTAATATCTAGAATATACAGAGAACTCAAGAAACTCACCACTAAGAAAACAAATAACCCAATCAAAAAATGGAGAAGTGAATTCAATAGACTTTTCATAGAGGAAGAAATTCAAATGGCCAATAAATGCATGAAAAAATATTCAACATCATTAGCAATCAGAGAGATGCAAATCAAAACTACCCTGAGATTTCACCTAACTCCAATTAGAATGGCAATCATTCAAAACACAAACAACAAATGCTGGTGAGGATGTGGAGAAGTGGGTATTGCAATTAGTATAGCCACTTTAGAAAACAGTATGGACGCTCCTCAGAAGAATGGGAGCAAACTTACCATTTGATCCAGCAATACCACTTCTGGGTATCTACCCAAAAGAAAGGAAACCAAACTACCAAACTAATGCATGTGTATCTATGTTCATAGCTGCACAATTCACCATTGCCAAACTATGGAAGCAGCCAAGATGTCCATCAGCAGATGAATGGAGTACAAAACTGTGGATATGTACACAATGGAATTTTACTCAGCCATAAAAAAACACAATTACATCATTTACAGGGAAATGGATGGAACTGGAGGATATTATGCTAAGTGAGATTAGTTAGTCACAAAAAATAAGAAATAGGATGTTTTCCCTAATATGTGAAAGCTAGGGAGAAATAGTTAACAGTGGGAACTCTATATGAAGAAGAAGATCATATAGAGGAGCAAACAAGGCAACTAACTGAGGGGATGAGAGGGGGGAAGAAGGAAATTCTAAAGCACATAATGTACTTAAATATATCAAAGTCAATCACTAAGGCAAGCATGAGAAGTAGGAATGGGGAGGGAATGAGGTTGGGATTGGGTAAGGAATAATTGGGTGATGTGTGCATGTATGTCTCCACCATCTTTTCTCCCACTAAGATGTATGACTACAATGCACCAATAAAAAAATTAAAACAAAAAACAAAGTGCCATGTTTTGAGGTAACATATTCTCTTACTCGTCACAAATACGTTGTAAAACAGTGATTTTATTGGACATTGGAAATACAAATATAAACAAATGTTTCCTCTGAGTCAGAATTCATTATAGATTAACAAAGAATATATATATATATATATATATATATATATATATATATATATATAATTTTTTTTGCGGGTCTGGGGATGGAACCCAGTTCGACCTCCAAGATACACCCCCTGCCCTATTTTTTTATTCTTTATTTTTAAACCAGGTCTCACTGAGTTGCAGAGAGTCTCACTAAGTAGCTGAGGCTGTCTGCAAACCGCGATCCTCCAGTCTCAGCCTCCCGAATGCTGGGATTACAAGCATGCACCACCATGCCTGGCTAAAGAAGATATATTTTTTAAACCACATTGAAGTGTGATAAGTAATATTGTCAGAGGACACATGATAGATTGTGTACAGTAACTAGTAGAAGGGTCTAAGAAAATTATATAGTAGAAAGATGTTAACTCTTAAGCCATAAAGAGAAAAATCTAGTTTTCTGTGTAAATGAGTTGTGCTAAAAATATCCTAGGGCGAAAAAATAGCATGAACATCTTACAATTAGCGTGTACCCAGGAAAGAGTTTTTTTTTTTTTTTTATCAAAAATGAGATATAGACAAAGCCGTTGTAAAGGGGGAGACTAGAAGTTAAGTCTTTGGGTTTTGCCATTATGCCTCATCTCTGTTCTGCAACAGAACATTGTTGTTATTTCTTCAAGGTAAGAGACCGGACCACAGTGAGCGAAGGTTTTCTGCACGAGTTTTCACATCTATAGAGCTGACTGTCCACTCTCGCCGTGCAAGAAGCAAGGCCTCTGCTCTTCCTCTGCCTTCAAGTCTTGCTTTTCTATCTCCTGTTGACAGCACCTCTAACGCATTTATAATCATAGCCACAGAGAGTCTGAAATATATTGTTTTTAGCTTTACACATCACCCAATGCAGTATGGGAATAACATAGGAAGGGATAAAAATGAATAATAACACTTCATGCAAAAATCCCTTTACAAGAAGGAAGTATCTTTTATGAATCAGGCACAGAGTACACGAAGCATTAAGATGAATGATACAGGGCCCTGTTTGCAGACTGTTTCTACACACACACATACACACACACATTTGCACACTGGTACACACATGTACACACATGCACACGCACACAGAATGAAAGAACATTGTGTTAAATCAGTAGAAATTTTAAATTTTTCTTTGTAAGGACTGATTCAAAGAACTAAGATGGTACCATTTGTAGTTAGCCATTCTGTCACCATGGCACCAACAAAAACCTTTTCTCCTCAAGAAGGCGAGCTCTAAACATATCTGTAGTCAGTGAGACTCTGGGTCTTTAAAAGAAAATGTCTTAGAAAGTGTAATCAATAAATACTTAATATAATTTGAACTGAACTCTCCAACTACTTACGGATAAATGTTTCATTTCATGCCAGGAATCCTGTTTGGCAAATTGTAATGTAGGAAGTAGTGAGAAAACATAAGTCACCTTGAAAGCTGATTGAATATAATCAATGATTAATGGCAAATTTGTGGTCCCTTTAATGACCATAGTTAAGTAAAATCAAATTGAATCATAAATTTGAATGCTCTCTGGAAGTGGGTCATGTAAAAAAGTAAGCTTTATGAAGAAAAATCAATTTGGTAATATTGCTATAAGACTCATAATTCACAATATTTTTATTTAAATAGTTTTGACTATCTTTTTGCATATTCACAGATATATAATTAGATTGGCAAAGTTGCATACATGTGACATCAGAATTTAGTCAACAGCCATACATTTACTTTTGGTTAATTTTATTTCACCCACATCCGCTAAAATCAGCAGGAGTTCAATCACTTAAGAGTAAAGATGATTAATTATCATTTCAATGGAAAAAACAAGGAAGTGGACCAACTTAGCTCTCAAAGGTCTACTTGAAATTAGTTGAATAGTTTCCAGTCCTTTCGAAGTTCAATGATATCTTATGCTTCTATCAGAATAAATTTAGCAAAATTGTACTGATGTTTTGAAAAATATGCCACTGATAATTGATCTCAGAATTTATAACTGCATGGACACTCTCTCTGCAGCTGTGCTATCCATTTCTAGCTGAAATTTACAAGTAAATAAAAATGGTCCTTTGCTGTACCACTAGTCAGTTCCAGGAAATAATTGCGGAGGATGGGTTTTGGGAGATGGAAATTTGCAAGAAATGCACCCTTCCTCCCTCCATGGTTGACCCCTTCAAGAGCATATGTGATTCTCCTGGTCCTACAACACCTCCTCCCACCCTGAAATGCTTTTCTAGAGGCTGCTATGGGCATTGGCAGCAGAGAAGTCCAGATGACCTATCAATTGTCTTTTAGATTTACAGCTGGAATCAGAGACTGCTGAGTAGAGCCAGCAACAAGAGTTAAAGTGTTGAGGGCAGACCTGAAAAAGTAGAGAGTGAGGCTGGGTGTGAGGGCATCTGTACCCAGTGTAGTCATCTCTTACCTGTCAAATGTTGTGAATGGTATCGAACTAAACTTACTCCTTTTCAATCAGTCAAATGTGACAACACTAATTGGCATTTGACTGAGAAATTTTTGGTAAATAAGTCCGTGGTTTTACTACCTACATATTGAAGCTTAGGATTTATTTTTGGGCTCAAACCCAGAGGCATTCTACCTCCAAGTGACACCTCTCACTCTTTTTAAAATTTTTTTAAAAACAGTCTCTCAGTAGGTTGCTGAGGGTCTCACTAAATTAGTGAAGCTGATGGTTAACCTGTAATCCTACTTTTTCAGCATCTAAAGCATTAGAATTATAGGTATGTGCTACCACACCAGGCTAAGCTTAGCATTTTAGGAAGGGAATAATTAGGTTATTAAAATGTCTGTGGAACAATAAGGGTACTCAACACATATGACAACAGGCTTTATCTTTCTGAGCTAAATAACAGTGACTCCTTCCAATAAGTTGTACAATTGTGACTTGCCACAAGCCCCAATGCTCATTCCACTTAAAATGCAAGAGCATTCATCCAATTACTCAAGGCCGCAATATTGAAGTCCTCCTGGGTAGTTCTCTTCTTCCTCATTCATCTTCCATTATTTTGGCAACCCTTCAGAACCCACCTTAACCTGTATTATGAATACAAACTTTGTTTCATCTTTACCATCTTCCTCCATGGACTGTGCAATGGACTCTCCCTCGTTCCCTTTTCTTGAACTGAAGCCAAAGTTTAAAAGATAAAACTTGCCAGGCATGGTGGCACACGCTTGTTATCCCAGAATTCAGGAGGCTGAGACAGGAGGATCGTGGTTCATGGACAGCCTCAGCTACTTAGTGAGGCCCTCTGCAACTTAGTGAGACCCTGTTTCAAAATAAAGAATAAAATATTGGGCAGCGGGTATAGGTCAGAGGTTGAGTGCTCCTGGGTTCCATCCCTGGACTCACAAATAAAAATAAATAAATAAATAAATAAATAAATAAATAAATAAACAAACAAACCTAATCATGTCTCTTGCAGACCAGAACACCTCCAAAGGCATTCAGTCTTGAGTAAATTAAAACAAAAACTTGGAACACACCTGTAAGCTTCAGGTGACTTGTTCCCCCCTACTTTTGCAACATTAACTCTTAGTATTCTTTTCCTCCCTCTAACTTTCCACTGTTCTTTGATCATGCCCTGGATGTTCCTCCTCTGAGTCTTTGCACTAGTTTTTCCCTTTCCAGAAATGCTCTTCCCCCTGGAATTTGTAAAACTATTCCCTGTCATCCATCTTTTTACCACAATATTCATTTATCATAAAAGTCTTCCCTGACCTCTTACTTAAATAACCTCTATAGTGGTCACAATTACTTCCTTACTCTTTTTATTAAGTATGAAAAACTGATACCACATCTTTATTCACTGCCTTTAATTATTATTTCTAAGTTCCATGGAAGTCAGTACTTTAGAGAAGAGAGCACTGCACACACTACATCATGTAATCTTACTGCATAACATGAGTTTTGACCTAAAATGGAGCTTGCTGTACTCCTATATGTAAACTATTAGGGTTCTTGTAGGCATAAAGTTTGAGAGCCATGTCCTAGATAGTTGAGCAGGAGGGGCTCTATTACATAATCCACCAGCATAATTTAATTACTCTGGTCATATTCAAAAGGTTTCCTGGTTTGACCTCACTAGGAAAATCTATTAGAGATCTATTACAGGTAGTTGATGTTTATGAAGATAATATCATGCACATATAGTCATGTTTAGATCCACTGATAATCATCTCAGAAATTGTCATCATTCATGTTTCCAGAGTCTTCGTTTTCCTTTCCCAACTCCTAATATTACAGAGATTTTCTGACTCCAGATTCAATATTGACTGCAGTATTAAATTCTCCTTTTTTTTGCTGGAGTAGTACCTTAAGAGTTCATTCTGTCTTCGCTTAAAATAGAGTTGCACAGAAGATCACAGGAGCAATAAACTTGAAAAGGATTCTAACCATGGCATAAAGAGAAAAGCACAGTTCATAGAACTGCCAGAACAGAGAAGAGAATTTACCCTTCTACAGCAATATATTTTTAGGATTATAGCAGCTGGGGAATCTGTTGGCCCAGCAAAATCCATCACCCTACATCAAATACATCATTCCCAGAGATAGAAAGGAAACCTATTTGTGTATGGCAATGTTTAGATTTCTAAATATCTTTCCCCATTAGTTTTTCATTCTTTTTCAAAAATTATTTCTATTTCACATATAGAGACTAAAGACTGGGGTCAACATTTCAGTGACATGTTGGTGGGAAGAAAAGAATGCCAGAAATCAAGGTAGACATCTTATTGTTAAATAATTTGCTCTCCTACTTAAAGCTGCATGACCTAAAGTAATCTGTTTCGTGTTGTGGGTGGAGATTCTTATTTGCCACTATTCCTGTCAGCATTCTTACAGCCATAATGGTCTAAATATCTGACGATGTAACTAAGAGGAAAAAAGATACATTTTCTTATGGTTTGGGGTTCAGTCTACTTGAAATGGAGGACCAAGAATCTCAGAGAATAGCAGCGGAGGCAGAGAGGGCAAGGACACAGGATGTGCTTCTCACATCGTGCAGGCTAGAAGAAAGAGAAAGAGCAAGGGGAGGAGGAACCATACATACAATCCCCAAGGCTGCACCCTCAGGGATCCCCTCCTCCAGCCACAGCCTAGCAGCCTACTGAATACTACCCAGATAAACCCATTACCATGGATTTTGCAACTACTGGTATTACCTCCCTCATGACTTCACTATGTCAAACCTGAATATTAATAAATGAGCTCTTCAGGGGATATTTTATATCTCACTGTAATAGCCACCCAACCTGCTTTCTCTTCTTGAGCATAGGGCTACCCAGCTTAAGAACAACCATGTGTTCTTTCTGTATTACTTTTCTTGGGATACCAGAACAAATAACCCACACCATTTTAAACAGAAATTTATTTTCTCACAATTAATAAGGCCGAGGTCCCATGTGAGCAGGGATAGTTTTATCTGAAACTCCTCTTCTTGGCTTCATAAAGACCATTTTCTTCTCCCTGTATCTTCACATGCTCATTCTCCTGTGTACTTCTCTGCCTAGTTTTCTTATAAGAAACCCTGTCGTAATGGATTAGGGCCTACTCTCTCGTGACATTCTTTTAAATTAGTTACTATTTTGTAGACCCTATCTCCAAATATAATAACATTATGAGGTACTGGAAGTTAGTACTTCAACATATAAATTTTAAATAAAATACAATCTGGCCATAACCCCAATGGTAAGCACAGCGATTGGTACAGCTTCTATCTTACCTGCTTAAAAGATTTCTCCAGACCTACTTTCTCTTTATCCTCTCATTCCCTGAAGGCATCAAGGACTGGAATCACCCTGAAGGCCCCGGGTCAGGTAGCCTAAGGCCAAGGAGTCTGCACTGAGGAGACATCTTTCTTGAGCAGGGCCTGCCTTCTCACCTTGGCCTGTGAGCTGAAAGGAAAGAAGATGTCACTTTGCTAGAAACAGCTCCTCTGTGTCCATCACAGTGGCTCACCATTTGCTCTAATATACTTAATGTTTTTCTCTGAGCACACCTTTCCTCATCTCAGAACTGAGAATGCTAAAACAATTGTGATGCAAAAATAATACCTGTGTGTGAGAGTACTCAGTGTAAATCCACAGATAGGAGAGTTAGGACAAGAGGCAGGTGGATAGAACCGAGAACTGATTCTTGGGGACAAGGTCTGCAACTTTCCACCTCTGTCTCAGGGTTCTCCTATCCTATTGACCCTTGGCTTCTTTGATGTGACCTCCCCTCTTTTTTGTACTGGATCTCATATATAGACTCTACGAGTGGAAACTAGAGATTTTCTAGTTCAATGCCTACTGGTGTGAGTGATAAAGCTAAGACCAGGGGAGAAAAGGGAGATGTTATGGCCAAGGTCATGCAGCTAGTTGGTTGGAAGAACCAGGCTGTAATTAGACTTCGCTGGGCTTTATGTATAACACTGTAGCAGTTACAATGCCATTCCCAAAGAATGTACTTCTTCAGGGGAGGAATTTCCTACCTATAGCAAACCACTCACTGTCTCCTCGTCCTCTTCCTTGTCCTCCTCCTCCTCCTCCTTTTCATCTTCTTCACTTTATATCAGAGTTAAAAATGTCTTAAGTTTGAAGAGTCAACTAGTTTTACAATACTGGTTATAAACAACAACAATAGTTCCTATAACCTTCTACTTTATTCTTCCATCTTATCTAGAGATCATTTCCTCTTTTAAATGATAATTTTGTGTTATCACCCAAGGCTCCAAATAACATGTTGAATGACCTTTTTTTCCCCTTCAGTTTTAGGTATCATCTATTAACTTCTCACTTTAAAAATGAAGTTTTCACACACATTTTCTCATTTATTCTTACTACATATACATACCCTTTCTATCTCCTATTCTCTCAATACACTAACCTGGAATCAGGGTTATATTGGGAGTAATTAATTGCATTATGGCTAGTAGAAAAATTTTATTATATCCTATGACTATCATGGTGCCTCCTGCAGTAAAAGGACTTACTATTTGTTAACCGAATGAATGAATGAATATAAACTTGATAGGTAGATCCTCAAAGTGGTTGGAAAAGCCATGTAATATTCCATCACAGAAATAAACATACAAATATGCATAAAAACTGTCATATGATATAAAAGAGCTCATAGAACTTTAAAATCTATTCAGTGTTCAGACTGAAAGCTTAAAATACTTGATCAAAACAACATGGAAACGCTTCAGACCAGAGCCTGAAAAGCCCCTGCTCTTTGCTGAGGTATTTTAGGGATGGATGTCTGTATACATTTGCAAGGCTCACTGATTTTGCAGGGGGCAGGCTATTTGGCTGGATGAGTCATTTTTCTGGTCATGCTGTGCATCCTTCTGTACATTATTTCTCCTTTTACTCATCCCACAAGCTAAGGGCCAGGATCAAGAGGAAAAGGGCTAATACTTCATTGTCTTAGGGCTCATATGGAGGGCTATAATGTGACCAGGGAAAGTCAACCCTGTGCACAGCGGCCACATTGTGGATGAGGCAGCATGTTATACTTGATGACTCAAAGTGGTTTTCCTAGAACAAGAAGGAAAAGAGTAAGGGCCAGGTAACTATTTGAAGATATTTGCATCTACACAGGAAATGGAAAGAATGTGCCCATTCTTTATGTCTGAGTTGTTTCTCATTTTGGGAAACTGAGAGCTTAGTGGATACGAGATGCATAATTTGCAAGCCAGCAAGTGTTTTCTTTCTGAAAACGTCTTTTAATTATGCATCTTGTGGTGCATCATTTTGCTCTTTCTGTTATATAAGTCTCACCATTGTGCAGTTTGGGGTTTAGTTTTTTACTTCTAGTTTTGATTAATCATGTGACTCTCAGGGTGACAAGGTGATTAACAGAGACAGGTAGTAACAAACTGGATGTAAAAGCTGGAACAGGTAGATATATGGTCTGTTCTTAATGGTAGGACATTGGGCAAAGTACTTCTCTCCTGAAACTGCCATTTCTATCTCTTGAGGTTCTAACCCTCATTACTTACCCACTTCCTGTTGAGATTCTTGATTCTATGGCTCCATGGGAACTGACCATCTACCAAGCATCATTGACTAACAACAAATTTGAGCTCATTTTCAGTTTTAAGCTCTCAGTAATCCAGTAATAAAACTCTCCTTCCAGTCCCATACACAAGTGAGAGTATATGGAATTGGTCAGTGTGCTGGCTATCTGTAGGATTAAATGTGCTATTTCATTATGAACAAGGGGAATACAAGCCATCTCAAAAACATCAGCCTTCAACACTAAGCTCAAGCTCCCAACAACAAATAGCATCTCCATATTGTGTTACCTTTATAGGATGTTTATACTGTATCACTGGAAAAATCTTAAAAAATATTTTATATAATAGTCCCTTACTTAAATTCTTTGTGTGACCTATAAACACAATAAATAAATTCTTCATCAATTTTTTTTCTAGGAAACTGATGCATATTCTAAGGTTCTTAAACTTAAAAAGAAATTTCTCTGGGCATGGTGGCGCATGCTTGTAATCCCAGTACCTAGGAGGCTGACAGGAGGATTGCACAGGTTCGAAGACAGCCTCACCTACTTAGTGAGGCTCTCTGCAAGTTAGTGAGACCCTGTTTGCAAATAAAATAGAAAAGAGTTCTGGGAGTGTATCCCGAAGGTATAAAGCCTCTGGGTTCCATCCCCAGCACCACAAAAAATTAATAATATATTATGTACATCATCTTAAATGTATCAAATATATTTCTGCCCATTGGACAAACTGTGCTGATTGCAAATTAACCTTTCCTCAGTAACTAATCATTATTCTTATGATCATAGTTATTGTAATGGACAGCAAAATTTGGCCTGCTTTTCTTTTGCCTTCTTAGCTAATTATCTCTCAACTCTATTTCTTTTTATGTCCATGTGAGATTTTCTGGCTAGTTTTGTACATTTAGAAAATGTCAGATGAACAAGTTGTTAGGATAACATATGAATTAAAAGTCAGTAGAATCTGAATTGAGACCCAGGGGACCCATTGATAATGAAAGGAGCTTTTGAGTGTTAAGTCATTGTGAAACCTTTGTTTTTACTTCAATTTTTCTAATTCAATTTCTTGAAATGTAAAGTTTGCATTGAATGTACATATATAAATATACTTTTCTCTCTGTGTGTGTGTGTGTATACACACACACACATATGTATATATGTATGATTGTGTGTGTATGTGTGTGTGTGTGTGTTGGGCTCCAGTACAATACAGTGGAAGGAACATGGTCATTTATTTATTTATTTATTGGTGGTACTGGGGTTCCTGGAAGCCCTTCTACCTCTGGGCTACACTCCCAGACCCAATTTATATTTTTATTTGGAAACAGGGTCTCTTAAGCCAGCGAGGCTGGCTTCGAACCAGCGTGATCCTCCTATCTCTGCCTCCCAAGCGCGGGGATTACAAGCATGTGCCACCACACCCGGCGGAACATGGTCATTTGATTATAAAATAAGCTTTGGCCAAACCCTAGCAACAGTCTACTTGTAACTGTGTGAACCTGGGCAAGATTTTTTTTTCACCTTTAGCTTCACTTTTTTTTTTGTTAAATAAGAATAAAAATAATGCTTAGGATAAGTCCTGATACATGTAGACATGAAAATATTAATTCATTTTCTATTCTTTGTAATAAAAGTACATGGTTTAGACTTTTCATTCTTTTTCTGTTGTCAAATTCATTACTAGTAGAAATAGTAAACTTGTTATAAGTAAAAGTGGCTGAAATGGTTTATTTAATTCAGTTATTTCTGCCAACATTTTATTTAGATTACTTAGTCCAAGAATTATAAACACACCACATACATACTACCTCATTTTCTCCCATAATTGGTAATGATTTTCTTTGCCACTGGACACAAATGAAGCATCTGAATCCTTCTCAAAATACCGAGAGCTTCTACCACCAATCCACCAGAATGCTTAGAGTAAACCCAAGCACCTGATTTAGATGTTACTAGGATGCATTTCAGAATCTTAATAAATTTTATTGCCATAGAAGCAGGTGAAATGAGAACAAGACAGAAACATCTCCCTATCATCTTAGCAGGTAGTGAAGAGGGAACCCTCCAGATCTATTTTGGAATAGGAATATTCAGTAGCAGAAGGGTCACAGTGAAAGTCTGATGAACATTCCTCATTACACCCGCCAGCATCCTCAGTGATGATGCCAAGAAAATAAGCTTACTCAGCCCTGCTGATGGTGACAGGTGCCAAGTCTATCAGCTACTCTCTTCAGTCTTGAGTCTGAAAGACAATCTCCAGCTTCCATATTTATCTCATAATTTAGATATCCTTTTACTGTTTTCTACTCCAGATATATATTGCTCACCTTTGGATTCAGTCTAGTAAGTGTGTGTTAAGTACCTACTATGTATTGAGTATGCAAGATGTGCATGCTAGGTAAACAGGGCCTTCTCTGTTCTCCGGTGCCCAGAGAAACACACAAAATAATACATCAGCGCTCTCCACCGTTATGGGTTCCATGACAGAGGAAGAGCACTTCATTCCTTTATTCATCTATAGGCTCATACTCTTCAGAGCCCAGTGGGCATGCAGGTGGTCTGATTTCCAAAAAGGAGTGAACATAGACGTCTAAGTCTTAGATGTTACCAACTTGTAATCTGTGCTGACTTAAAACAACATCTTCATCAGTATCTCCCCTTTCATTTATAGAAACTAAACAGAGTCCAGGTCCTGCCACGTGGCTCTGCAGAAATGAGTTCTGCTGCTTATTCTTTTGAACAGTCTTCAAATTCATCCAGCGAGCCTGCTATTTTCAGGGAACAAGCTAAGCACTGAGGAGACAGAGGGAGAGGAGAGCTATGACTGCTTGAGCAGCTCATAGTCCAGGGAGGTAACCAACTTGTAAGCAAGTAATTAGCATAAAATGGAGGCATCAGGATGCCCTGGCTTTTGAATTGATATCAGATGGATAAACAGATGCTTACTAGATGAAAAGATGGGATAAAGGTTCACAACAAGGCAGGATCTCAGGAGAAGGAAATTGCAAGTCAGCAAACAAGGAAACAGTGTGTGAAATAGAAGAAAGTAGTCTGCTATTTCAGAACTTATGGTATGAGAAGAAAGCAGTTGATAGTAAGATGAAGGAATGAGTCAAAAAGGGGTTGGAATACAGGTTTCAAGTTAGAAGGAGTCCTAAGGATCATGTCAAAGAGTTTAAGTCTCAACTATAGCTAACAGTGAAAGTCAGCTTTCTAGTGCTATGACAAAATACCTGAGGAAAACAATCTAAAAAGAGGAAAGGTTAATTTGGGCTCATGTTTTTAGAAACTCCATTCCATAGTTGTTTGTGTATATTGGGTCTGTAGTGGCACAGTACATCATGGTGGGAGTGCAGAGTAGAGGAGGCTATTGACTTCAGAGCAGCTGAGAGGTAGAGTAAGAGGAAAAGCCAGGACTGAGGCCCTGATAGCCTCTTCAGGGACATTTATCCAGTGATGTAGCTTCTTATTGGGCCTTCTGTCTTAAAGGTTCCATCATCTCCCAGTAGGACCACAGATTGGGTACCACCAAGCCTTCAGTATATGGGCTTTTGAGAGACATTCAGGGTCCAAACTATAGCAATAAGTAAACTATTTAAAAATGCGATCAGAGGAATGATATAACACTATTGGCTACCATTTGTTCATTTTGGAAATTGTTTCAGTTAATCTTTATGAAATTATTTTAAGTTGGTGCTTCTAGTATTATATCCATTTTCCAGGTTACAAAACAAAGATTTAGAAAGATGGACTAATCATTTGGGGTTGCACAAATAATGGCTGTCAGAGCCAGGACATAATAGTTTTGCTTATTAGTCCTGAAACTACAGAATGGAAGGAAATTAGAGACAAGAAATTTTAGGGGAAATTATAATATTTCCATCAGGAGATAAAAGGATCTGTAGCAATAGGGGGATGAGGTGAGAACTTAGATGTATATAATTCAAAGATAGATGCTTTTTCTCTGCCATTGCAGAAGGGTCTACAGAATCCTATTGCAGTTATTTTAAATTTACTTAATTTTTTTTTAATTTTAAAGTGTTGTTACCAACCTCATCACTTATTTGGCAATTTGCAAATAGAGAATTCGAGCATAAATGTCATAACCACTAAAGAAAGTTAAAACAAATATGTTGGAGCTGAATTTTAGAGTTTCATAATATTCTGAACATTCACAATGTCACTGGGTTATGTACAATCTGAAAGCAATTTTGCAATCATTTCTCATTCAACAATCACTTAATGGGGGCCTACTTTGTATTGGGTTCTAAGAAATATAAATGGCAATAAAGAGATGGAAACATAGTTTGGCGAGGGCCAAAGGAGAATCTTGTGCCTCAGGTAATAAGCTTTCCATGCTACTTGGAAAATAATAGTAAAGCCAGAGCTCATTTTGGAGTTTGTAGGTATGATTGCTAAAATACTTAAAAAAAAAATCATTCCTTTACCTTTTATTCACCATCTATATTCCAGGCAGTGTTAATACCAGAAGAAAGGTCTCCGTGATGTATTTTTTTCACATTTATCAAAGAACAGATTGTAGCAAAAGACTCTGCTTCTGTGACAATAGCTTTGATTAACACCTATCAAAATAGAACTATCATTTGCTCACTTAAGCGTTTGTTAAATAACCCAATCTGCCACTGAATTACAAGCCAGATACCTCTATTTCCACACTTCACATGCGCTGAAAGGGCAGGTGCCATTTCCTTCTCCTACCCCCCAGCCAGGAATGGCCTTTCCTACAGGATCTCAGGCCTGTTCTGGCTCAAGGTTTTAGGATTCTATAAATTTACGCATTGTCAGAAAGTGACCCGTAGTGTTTCGGCTCTACTGGTTCCTAAGTCCCACAGGTAAAATGTACAGGAATGGTATCCACCAGGATGGTACCCACTAGGGAGATTGTATGCTCTGGCAAGCTTTTGACATCCCAGGCTAATTGCTGTGTCATCTTCTATTAAGTGATAATCCAGAGCCTACAGAATCCCATGACAAGTGATGCTCAACTCCTGACTAGCTCTTTAGGACTAAGACTCATGACAAGTACTCTGTACTAGAAGAGCTATAACTATTAGAACCTGCTTCGGAGGCTAAGACAGGAGGATCACACAGGTTCGAAGCCAGCCTCAGCTACTTAGTGAGGCTCTCAGCAACTTAGTGAGACCCTGTTTCCAAATAAAGCATAAAATAGGTCTTAAAGGATAACCTGGAGGTAGAAAGCTTCTGGTTCCTACCCCCAGTACCACCAAAAAAAAAAAAAAAAGTGATACCAAAGACAGAAGTGAACACGGTATCCTCAAGGAATTTTGACCAGAAAAAATAACATGGCAGTATTGATTCCTTGACATCCTTTTATAGAAGTATACACCTTACTTTGCTTTTATCTAGCAACTATATTGATAATTTCTAATAAAGAATGTTCTGTCTCATGACCTCTGTACCTGCTTTTCTCTCTCTGTCTAGAAGGCTCTTTCCTCAGACATCCACATGGCTCTGTCTTTACTGCGTCTTGTTACAGTGTCATTTCCTGAGCACTGTTTCTCTTCTGTCTCCCCTTATATGGCTTTGTTATTTTTTCTCAAAACTATCATCATCTCATATATAACTATTTTATGGATGTATTGTCTGTCTCCTTCACAAAATGTATGTTCCCTGGGGCAAGAGAATGTTTTGTTCTCCACTGCATCCCTCTGGCACATGGAATATGGACGACACTCGATAAATAACTGCATAGAAGAAAATTGGGTGTGCGATAAACTTCAATTTCTATAACTTTCCATGGGAAATGTTATCACATTAAATTGTTGCCCTTTCTCTGCTTGGAAATTAACTTAAGTAAACAAAAATCTCGTAGTTATTGTCAAATACTTAGGTAATACGAATAAGCAAAAACCGACTAAAAGTATTCTTATATCTATGTAGTATTTTAACATTTAGTTTTCATCCAAATTTATTTTTTGCTTTATAAAATTAGATCATTTGCTTGTTTTAATTTGAATTATTTTACCATGTGTTTTATTTCTTAGTGAATATTATTATTAAGGAAAACTACATAATGATTTACCATACAGGTAAAGAGTAATTAACAAATAATCAAACATTAAAAATTTAGGTTTTTTTACCCAGGCATGGTGATGCATGCTTGTAATCCCAGTAGTTGGGAGACTGACACAGGAGGAACAGGATTCCTGGCCAGCCTCAGCTATTTCATTACACCCTCTGCAACTTAGTAGCAAAAAAGAATAAAAAATAGGGATGGAGGTATAGTTTGGAGATAGAATGCCCCTGAGTTCAATCCTCAGTACCCCCCCCAAAAAAAGTTTTTCTATTTGTTGTGAGCTTAATGATACTGTAACAATGATGTAGCTAAATTTATAGATGTCCACAATTACTTCCTTGATATAAAGACTTGCATCAATTCATAAAAGTAACACTGCTACTAGGTAATATAAGATTTGATACTCATGCATTTTGCCTTTGGAGAGGATGGGAAGAGGATATTCAGTAACCACTGATAAAGTATAAACTGAAATACTTCTGGATGATCATTTAATCAAACCCACAGAGCAAGAGAAAACAACAATAAGCTAGGTTTCTTTTTTTTTGCCAAATTTATCACTTTTATTCCTGGATTCAAAAATAAACGTCAAATGCATGTTATTCTGTTTACATCTCTGTTCCTTCTGAGCCCTTGAACTCTTTGCTTGATTCTTGAGACTGCAGACAACAGAAGCCACCAGGTTCACTTTGTACACGTGACAAGTAGATCATCAGTCTATCATCAGTCTTTACCTACATTGGATAGATAAACTTTCAAAGAGGAGATGAGTAATATAAAATAGTGGTCTGAATCATTAAGCTTCTTATTCGAGGTTTCTTTGTTTGCTTTTATTTTCTTTAATGAAAACAGTGGAGTGACATGAAATGACTTTAAGTAGAGAGTAACAAAAAATGATAACTGTAAATAATCTTAAAAAAAGAAAAGTGTGAAGAAAGTTAAAAGCCAAAGGTGATCTACCCGGAGAGGAGGAATCCCAACTGTGGCTCCTATTCAAGTACCCTCACTGACTTTCCTAAATAATTAGTTGTTGAAGGACTTCTGTAAGGTAAACAATGATCCATATCTTTCCTAAGGACAGAGAATTAAAGATCAAGGTTTTGATAAGAAATAACCCAATAGCTCAGTTTGTATTAGAATAACCTGCTAGTGAAGGTTACATACTTTACACATTGTCTTTAAGGAATTAAATAGGTTTGTTGCAAGAGTTAATGATGATTGTGTGAACTACGTCTTCTCTCCACCCTCCTCCCACCAAAAACAAGAAAAAAAATAACAATAAAACCTCAAACTACCACAGTACCTTAAAACAGATATTTGTTATTTCTCACACTTTTACATCTAGCTCAAACCTGAATCATGTTGGATTTGGGTGTCTGAAGGTGGCCTGTGAGTTTTGGGAGGGCTGACTGGTCTCAGAAGATCTATTCTAGAATGATTTTGTTCTGATCTACATGGTCTCTCATCCATCAGCAGGCGAGCATAAACTCATTCTCAGGGAGGAGGTAGGGGTGGGAAAAGTAGCAGAAGAATATGCACAAACACACACAGATGCATACACACAGAAATGCACACAGACACACACACACACACACACACACACACATACATACACACACACCTGTTTATTTAAAGAATTTTATTGCATCGTTGTAGCTGTCTCATTTTCTAAAGCAAGCCTCATGGTCAAGCCAATCACTGTGGAAGCCATCCATCCTCTCCCCATCAAAAAAAAATATCAAAATAAAACAACAACAAAAACAAACCTTCATATCCACAGTGTATATATATATACACTGTGTATATATATATATATATATATATATATATATAGGGAGATATGAAAAATGGTGCCATTGTTATTTCACAGTCATTTGTGTGGACATGCTTTTCAAAATCTCTAGTTCATCAGAAGCCCCAGTTGTCATGAACTATTTCTGAGTTGATTAGTATAACGACCCTTGATGGCTCAGGCACAGTCACATCTGAGAGCAGAAGGTTGTTTGAGGTGTCATCCTAATTTATGACTCAATGACAAGATACCTGGAAATTAGCTTTTCTTGCTGCAGGAGATCAACAAGATTGATATACAACTGTATAGTAGAAACAAATTATGGCTCAAGGTCAACATCTCATTATAGGCCCATGATGATAATAGACATTTCTAATGCTCTCATTTACTCTTAAATACTAGTCTCCGATATGATAGATGTGCAATTTCTGTGTTTATTTGATTATGCTAGAGGATAAGAAATAAAGACACAGCCACTTAAAAAAAAATACCGCTAAACGAACTCTCTTCAACTTTGCTTAAATTGTTATCTGTAAATCTCAACAGTGGGAAATAGCTGCTAAAAATATATTCAGTATAAATAAATGTAGGATTCCACAGTACGTAAAAAGAATACCAAAAGAAGATCTATAAATAAAGTATCTGAAAAGTAGTGTGTTTGGAAAAGCCAAGGATATAGTTGTTAACTAAACACATTTTTAAATTTTCCAAAACTGATGCAAAAACAAACCAGTGGCATTCTTAGAGAGGAATCCATGTGAGTGTGTGTGTGTGTGTGTGTGTGTGTGTGTGTGTGTGTGTTATTAAGTTATTACTTTCTGCTCTGC
This sequence comes from Muscardinus avellanarius, assembly GCF_963383645.1. Taxonomy (NCBI): domain Eukaryota; kingdom Metazoa; phylum Chordata; class Mammalia; order Rodentia; family Gliridae; genus Muscardinus; species Muscardinus avellanarius. The sequence goes on from NC_137791.1 coordinate 122,326,507, forward strand.
TAGGCTACAGTAAAAAGATGGGTGACCATGACGAGACCCTATAGTTGATATTAACCCAGAATATGTGAAACTTGAAAATTGTTGGCAGAGGAGAGAAGGTGCAAGAGGCATCCATCAGAACATCTGTGATGCACAAGGATTGTTTCAAACTCTCTTCCATCTTACAGCTGCAGTTGTGGCTATAGATACAGTAAATAGATCCTCCTCCACTCTCTCCTTTTGGGCATCATCATAATAATAATTAAGATAGGCCCACTGCTTTGTATTACTCTTGCAAAAATCCTCTGTGTAACTCAGGATCTTTGTTATTATTCCCATTTTTTAGGTGAGGAAATGGAAGATGAAATGAAGTCAAGTGATTTGCTCATAGCCAGTCAATCTGCACATCAAGGCCTCCTTCCAGCTGCTTAGTCTGTCCCTGTAGGTTTCAGGTTAACCATCACCCCAGTCCTTCTGAAGGTCCCTGATTGATTTTGCCAGTCACCTTAGGGTAGACAAGCAGAGGTTTAGGAGGAGAACCAATCATCAGATCATTGTAAGAAAATGCATAGACCTGGAGAACATTCTGTGAGATTAGCCAGTCACAGAAAACGAAGAGTTTTATGTTTTCTCTCATATGCAGAAGTTAGGGAGAGATTAAGATACAAGACGGACTTTAGATAATGGAGGAGAAACTTCAGGGGAGAAATGGAGAGGGGCCTAAGGGAGAATAGTAGGGAGGGAACAGTTAATGAAGGGAAATTCCATTGAAATTATATACATGTGTGATATTGCCAATGTCAGTCTCAATACCATGGAGAGGAGGGGGAAGGGAGTCAGGGGAGACTCACCAAGTAATGTGTGCATGTATGACTCTATCACTCTAAACTACATCATGATATGAGACTACAATGCACCAAAAAAGTATATTTTTAAAATCCTAAAAAGAATATTGAGAAAGAAAAACAAAATTAAAAATATGCAGCCCAAGAGCCAGATGTATTTCTTTGAGCACTTCATTTGATCACAGTATTTTGAAGCAGTTTAATTAGGGAGATGTTTGTTTGTTATGAAAACAGGTTAACACCTAGGTTTAATGCTAACCCTTTCATGTATTGATGTGGTTTGCTGGGTTTCAACAGATATTTGATATTGTTACTCTGAACATGAATTTTAATTAATGAATTCAACCGTGCATTTCAGAGAGTAGGTCAAGAATAATGGACTTTTTCAGGGCACAGGAGGCTGGCTGGCTTTTAAGACTCCTTTGGTCGGCCAGGTGGTCTGTGAGTCATGAAAGACAGCAGAAATTGACCTCTGAATAAGTTGGCCTTGCAAGTGCACATGGAGGCTGCAGCCTCCTGGCTGAGCTCTCACAAAGCAGCCACCTTGCTAGAGTGAGGTCAGCATGTCCCCAACCCCAGAGGAACCGGAGCCCTTGCAACACAGTATGTTCCCTGAAAACGGGCTCTGGGAGGAGAAACTGTCATCCTAATTATGTCACAGAAATTGGGACCGTGCTGATCATGGGAGCTAGTAACAAACCCTCAGTTATACAACAGTGGCATGTGAATTTGATCACACTTATGTTTCAGTTTAGGCATCTGAGACATGGTTCTCCAATCCTAGAAAACACTCTGGGGAATGGGGTGGGGAAATTAATCCCACTTGACAGAAAAAGAAATAGTCTTCCCAGTTGTAACTATCTATGTTTTCCGTGGATCTGTTGTAATACACTGTACAAAAGTCTTGTAGACATCTGACAAAAATAAATTATTGGATTATATAGAATTAACGATGTTTTTCTTGATCTACATGCTACATTCTACCATGGATACCATGTTCTTTTAATATATGAGTATTGTCTACCCATCATACTCACTTTTTCCCCCAATAATTGTTGCTTAAATCATTGCTAAGACCACTAAGTTGACAGTAAATACACTTTGACTTAACTACATTTATATTCCCAGACTGCTCAATTAGAAAATTTTAGAAAAGGCTAAGAAAAAGAAATTATTGTACTCTTAATAACAGATAATAAGAACTAACTTTTGTCCAATACTTACTCTGTACTCCGGTACAGTTACATCAATTCCCTGAATCCTTGGAATGACTCTACCCTTAATTTATAATAACTATCCCTATTTTCCAGTAAACTGAGGCACAATGAGACAAGGTGAGATTCCCAAGGCTGCACAGACAATGACAAAACTTGGGTTTAGATGGTCTTTCCTCTACAATTTTACCCTTGAGCCTTTTCTGGTCTTTTTTTCTACAAAAGCTGGGCCGGTCACCCACAGATTTGTACTTGGTGACTTTGCTCAGGATATACTCTCTTCCTGGGGTAACTTCTTCAGCCTTTCTGCCTTTCAAGGTCAAGTTCAATGATCATTTCTTCCGTGAAGCCTTACCTAGTTCCTCCTGTCCCTAAGTTCAAATAAGACTGTTCTGTTTTTCTGCTCACAACTTGTGTTACCTGGGATTTTTGTAATTTTATGCTCAGCTTTCTCCTATGAAGTACAGGCAACTCACTGAGAAAGAGTGACACCATGTTCTTTTCTAATATTTGAGTATCCTTGGGTATTTTTTGAATGCACAGCCATAGTTAAGCCTCTGTAAGATACAGCAATACATACTGTGCTGGACATGAGTGAATAAAGGTTATATGTTAAGTAATAATGTTTTTATAATAATAAATAATTAAATAATAAAGTAATAATTATTGTAATAATATTAATTATTCGGATGACTTAAAGCAGATGGGCTATTATTTATTTTTATATTCATTTGAGATGAGAGAATGTATAACCTTGACTTGAATTAATTTACATAACTTCTTTGATCCTGAATCTGTTTTTTTCCCTGAATTTTAATTAGCTACAATCCTCAGTGATTTGGCAGTGACCTACGGTTATCACATGATAAAATAAGTGGTTTGGTGCTGTTTCTTTATGAATATCGCAGTATCTCTATTTCCCATATTTCGGTAGATATCATTATTTTACTGTGATTGCTTAATCTGAAATAAAGCCATTATGGGGCAACTAAGTGAAGCTCATTCCATTGATGTTTCTCTGAACACTTAGTAGTTTTAGACTTCATTTAACTATTTTTGCTGTACCAGAATGCTCAGTTTTCTCTATTACTGTTCTGGATGCTCATGACTGAATAAAGATAGATTTGTTATTATTAAAAGGGAAACATAGCCGGGCGTGGTGGCGCACGCTTGTAATCCCTGCGCTTGGGAGGCAGAGACAGGAGGATCGCGCAGATTCGAAGCCAGCCGCGCGCTGGCTTAGGAGACCCTGTTTCCAAATAAAAATGTAAAAATAGGTCTGGGAGTGTAGCCCGGAGGTAGAAGGGCTTCCAGGAACCCCAGTACCACCAAAAAAAAAAAAAAAAAAAAAAAGGGAAACAGCCAGGCGTGGTGGCGCACGCTTGTAATTCCCACGCTTGGGAGGCGGAGACAGGAGGATCGTGCTTGTTCGAAGCCAGCCATGCTGGCTTAAAAGACCCTGTTTCCAAAATGCAAAGTATAAAATAGGTCTGGGAGTGTAGCACGGAGGTAGAAGGGTTTCCAGGAACCCAGTACCACCAAAAAAAGGGGGGGGGACTTACTTCTTTTGTGAATCAGATTTCTTAATAGTCTCATTATATGAGTGGCTTGTAGAAAAACTTAAATTATCCTTTTTAACAGAAAAATGCTCAGAAAAAATGGTGAGATTGCTCACTGATACCAAGAGGACAGTGTTTGCAATGCTTTTACTCTGACTTCAGTATTGCCAGGGGTAAGGAGTTCCTTCGTTGTGATTATAGCCATATACTATCTCGAAAGTGTTGAGTAGCTTGAACTTGATAACGCTGAAGCATATTGATATGTGTACACATTTACAAATATGTATATATGTGTATATGTGTGTGTAGCAAATATTTATTTACATCGGGTCAACTTGTAGTTGGTATTTGCTTAATAATTTATTCCTCCATTCAAATCTATAATATAAGAGATGAAATATTTGGGGAAAAAGAAAAGTCAGTTTTATGTTAAACCTATTGTAATAGTGAATTTCTAATTTGGGAACTAATTTGAAATGTCTAGATCACATAGTTCAATTAAGGTTTTAGTCTTGCCAGGATTCTTTTATGTTCAAAAACAGAAGCTTCAGGCATGAGATTGGTGGCCAGAGGGTTTGCCTTCATCCTGAATTCTTGATTTTTGAATCTCATATTTAAACTTTTTATAATCTGAATTTACAAAAGTCTTTTAAGTGTATGCCTCTCTTATGGGCAACTCTAATATTCTGTAGCTAGCACAATATCATATCATGCAAATACAACTTGTTATAATTGCCTATTGTATGTATGTATGTATGTATTACTCTATTTCTGTATTTCTGTATTTACTTTTTCAACACAGGGGCATTCTACCTCTGAGCTAAACCCCAGATCTTTTTATTTTTTTTTATTTTGGAACATGGTCTCACTAAATTGATGAGGCTGGCCTCAAACAAGTGATCCTCCTATCTCAACCTCTCAAGTACTAGGAGTACAGGAATTCACCACCACACTCTGTAATGGCCTGTTTTCTTATGCAAAGGTCCTGCTGTAAGGTCATTTATGATAGAGATTATGTTTGGCTAACATTGTATTTTCAGCTTCTAGCACATGGCTTGAGCCATAGTCACTACTAGACGATTGCTACTAAGTTAATGTATTAATAGTATTAATGGGAATAAAGCAAATCATACTCATTCATTCTTTTCCACAAAGGTACAAGAATCCCAACACTTTTCAAATTAATACTCATTTTTTTTCCCTAAACGTCCTGGAAGGTGTCACGGGTAAGCATAGAATCATTTTATTTTGTTTGGCCCCAACATGACTCAGCTGATAGTCAAGGATGTGTCTTTCAGTTTTCCATAGACTGTTTTCTGAAGACAGTAGCTGACAACATGAATTTCGCTGGTGAAATTCAAGAGAGTATCACTTTTCTCCATTTTATCATCTTAGTACTAAAGATAAACTAATACCTCTCACATCTTTTCACATCTCACTAAATTCTCCAAAAGAATAGATTTGTATCCTTACCTGAGCTGCTGTCTCCATCCATCTTAGATATTTGTTCATAGTGCTGGGTTGAGTAGCAATATCTTGTTACAATAGCATGTCCTACTCTACTTTCCTATCTTGAGCTCACCTCAGGCATCAGCTTAAATGTTTATTCCTTTTTAGATGACAGAAAGAAGAGAGAGAGAGAGAGAGAGAGAGAGAGAGAGAGAGAGAGAGAGAGAGAGAGAGAGAGAGGGCAAATTTTTTTCTTGGCTATGTTCCTGCTTTCTGTCTTTCCATTTTTCATTCATTCCTGCATTCTTCCATTTACACATAGTTAGTATATGAATATTATGTACCAAGCAATATAATACATGTTGGGAATAAGTTGATAAACAAAATAGATGAAATACCTTTTACCAAGGGCTCATATTTATGTTCACTTGAAGATTCACAGATATACTTTAATTTCACTTGAGGCCTATCTTGGATCCATGCTGTATCCCAAGAGTGACACACATTCCAGTCTCCTTTGCTAAGCAGGAAACTTTCTCTATATGTTTTATTTGGTTACAGCAAGAGATATATCATCTAGCTGAAGATTTTTGAACATATAGAAATAGTAAGGAACTGAGAAATAATGAAGTCAAGTATAAAGACCTTCTGTAGATATAGCAGAAGAAGAGTAGGGAGATGAAAAATATATTACTACATTATGTAATTAGAGGTCATCTTCTCCCCAAAATATTCAGAGAATATGTAAAATTAAAGATGTTCTAAATTAATATCCAGGAAACAGTGAAGGAGTATGTATTGGCCAAGATTCTCACTTCTGCAATCCAAAACAACTGACCATAAAAATTTAGAGAAAGGAAGATTTATTTGCTCACAGTTTTTGGAGATTTCAGGGCTCGGTCCATGTGAGGCTGCATCTGAGAAGCTAAGGGCATGGAGGGGAAGCTGAGTGATGGAAAGTGCTAGGCTCTGCTCTTACATCATGGAGGCCAGGAACAGAGAGAGAGCAGAGAGAGAAAAGACCTTATTAGCAGCCAACACCTTCTTCCAATATTGCTACCTTGTTTCCGTGAGGGCTAGGGGGACATTCTAAATCCAAACCATTGCGGAGTAGAATGTGGAAAAAGAAAACAACAAGAGGAGTCATGCCTCAGAAGTCAACTTCGAGGTAATGGCCGTCTCTTCACAGAAAGGTTGATTAAACCTGTGGAAGATCCTATGAAGTTACTAATTGATGAGCTGTCTGAAATAAGATACACTTAATAGAATGAATTTTAATTTTCTGCAAGGAAAGCCTAAAGTCCTGACATATTTTGTTTTTATTTTAAAAAGAGTACTTGAAAGCAAGGTGACCTAGTTTCTGACAGTCCAATCAATCATGGAGAACTGCCATTTTTGAAGAGTGACTCATCAGGGGAAAAGTGACTAAGTAGCTTCAAACAATAAATAGGAATGAGCTGGCAAGGTATACTACGAACTGAGCTAGGATGTCCGAAAGAAACTTCAAAAATCCTGTTATTCCTGCTAACATTTCCTCTTTCAAAAACTTCTTGCCCAAATGGGAAGGCAGAAAAATCAATCAACCAAACTGTAAGAGACAAATTGAGTGACACCAAGAATTGAATTATTCCTACACTTGACTCTTGGAAGTGGCTCAATTCACTGATCATTCCAAGAAGCAGGCCATGGCCCAAGGCCACAAACTGTAATAAGTCAGACTTCCTAATGACCATGTCACTGAAGGGAAGTATTACACTGAACTCGGTGCCAAGAGTGTTCTTTATGAAAATGGATACTTATAAGTGAGGTCTCAGGATAATATTGATCCCAGAGAGGATTTTGTTGGTATTCCTAAAGAAAACAAACACTACATTGCTTTAAAATTATTCTGCAAATTTTTCTTTTATTTTTTAGTGAATAAACCCATTGTATAGTAGTTTGTTGTGAGATTAACTACTAGAAAGAAAAGAGCACAAATAAACCCTGGACTCCATATGACCCAATAGATAAGATTGCAGTAAAAAAAACAAAAAACAAAACAAACAAACAAACAAAAAAAAACCCAGCAGTACAACCACCTAGATAATGTAAACTTATCCTTTCTTCTTATTTGGTTGCTGGCCTATTTTATTTTTTCTGCCTCATGATGAAAACTTGACCTCATACTGTCACTTTTTCATCCTTCTAAGAACTGTCTTGTTTTAGTCATCAAATTGTTCAGTCATCAGTGTATTAATAAAACTCTGCTCTAGTGGTACAAGTATGTACCTCCTACCAGCTTCCTGCTGCTTCAGATCTGGAAGCTGTATTGGGAAAAAGACAGTGCCATGTCATCTCTTACCAACCTTTGAGTTGATTGCTGCCCTCTCGGAAGCTGGGCTTCTGATTCTTCAGGGTACAAACAGGGAGAAAGTAATTAGTAGAAAAGGGTGATTTAATAATAACCCTTATTAAGGGTAACCTAATTAAGAGTTAATAATTCAATTCTTTGTGTCACTCAAGTTTGTCTCTTACAGTTTGGTTATTGCTTTTTCTGCCTTCCCATTTGGGCAAGAAGTTTTTCAAAGAGGAAATGTTAGCAGAAATAACATGATTTTTGAAGTTATCACCCTTTTCTACTGGGTGATCACCACCTGTCACTGGCTTTTTTAGATTTGGAGGAAATCAGAATTGTCTTACCCTTTCACAGGACCTTTATTGCTCTTTTTCATAGAGTTTCCCTGTGTCATAGTGCATTATTTCCTAGTCCCTGGCACATAGCTCCTTGAAACCCTTGGAATCTGTAAAGTGATGAGTGTCTTTTGTATGCTAATGAGATGATTGGTGGCTGAGGACCCCTGGATAGTTTCAGCTTGAAAGTCCAAGCCATGATTAAAGAGTTGAAACTTTCATTCCACCCCACCCCCAGAGCAGAGCGGCTAGAGATAGAGTTCAGTCACCAGTGGCCAGTGAATTAATCATGTCTAATGAAGCCTCCATGAACCATCCCTAAATGATGGGATTTGGAGAGCTTCCAAGCTGGTGGACACTTGGAGGTGCTGGGAGAGCAGGTAGCTCTGTAAACACACACCCACACCTTATATGCACCCCTTTCATTTGGCCTTTCCTGAGTTAAATTGGTAGTAGCAAGTGAAGTGCTTTTCTCTATGCTGTGAATCATTCTAGCAATTTATTGAACCTGGAGAGGTGGTTATTGGAATCCCTGAATTTGTATTAAGCTATCAGAAATGTGGGTAGCTTGGGAACCCTAATTACAGCTGGCATCAAAAGTGGAGGCAGTTTTATGGGCCTGAGTTCTTAGCATGTGGGGTCTTTGCTAATTAAACCTGGGTAGCGCTAGAATTGGGTTGAATTCATAAACACACAATTTGTGTCAATGAATTGGAGAGTTTTGACTGATGTGGGGGAAAATACATACAGAATGTTGGAAGTATGGGAGAGAAAAAAAATCATCTCACCCCAATTTGTGGTACCTCATGGATTTCTCTGTAATGTAAATGTGTCAGTGAGCTCTCACTTGGCTTCCTTAAAAAAAAAAAAAATTATGATCCTTTCATTCCAAGGGACATTGCCAGTCTCTTCAAATGTTCCAGAATTTATGTGGCCCTATTCTCTCAAGATGGTGCACATAGTGTGTAAACAACCAAAGGGCTGAGCCTTGAAGAAGGGTGGTAGTGTGGGCAGAGAATGAATATGAGGGCTGTGTGTGCAGGTGCATCCTTAGGAAGTCCCTAGGTACAGGCAGAGTGAGAGGGGGACCAATGGGGCATGTAGTGGGTCAGGCCTGGCCTGGTCTCCTCTTCTGCAGCATCATGTTCTGGGACAAAACTTTAAAGAGTCCATGAATTCAAAATTCAAACATGATGTTGAGTTTTATATTTGTCAAAGAGGAAGATAGGACTTACTTGGTTAAATGTTTTGGGGTTGATCTATACTTGTTAAATTTACATATATGGCATCTGAGATCTTTGTGTTGCTTTTCTCTAGTCCACACAAGTGTGAGATGGGCCAGACAGGAATTATAAATTATGTTTTCTTTCTTAGTTAGGAATTGTGGGATACTTGAATCAATTTCTACAGAATTTGATATCAGTTTGATGATATCATTTTCTTTTTTTCTTTACATTAACTACTTTTTTAATGTCACTTTAAAAAAAAACCAACAACTGCAAATAGGTTCTCTCCACAGGCCTACAAATAAAATAAAATAAATAAAAATAGCTTTGTGTCTATAGTAAAACCAAACATTTGGATTAATCTGATGTGTAGTTAGAGATCTCTGACTCAGTGCTTGGGGTGAGCAATCGTGGCTTTATCTTCTTTCCCATGTCAAATATTGGGCTATCTTGAGGTATCATATACTTAGCACTGTTAGAAACAAATATGTGTATAAGTGATCATTGACTATCAATCTTGCCTATTTGTTTGACTATCACAAGCTATCAGAGTAAAACATGAAGTTATTTTACTTTAAATATGACATGATATGGATGTGCCTGGAATTTAGAAACCTTCATTTTAGAAACATTGATAATTCTTTGAGTTCTTTTATTATTCTTTGCATTTTTAAAAATTTCATATATTCAAGTTATGCAACATTGATATGTATATCAAAAAGTTAGGAAATTATTGCCATTATCAAACTGAATAACTGTCTTGGTCAGAATGCTCTCAGATATAATCTACAACAACTGACCATACAGAGGAAGAAAGATTTATTTGCTCAAAGTTTTCTTGAAGATTTTGAGTTCAATCCGTGGGAGGCCAGGAAGCACAGATATTGGGCCTGGTGACAGGAATAAGGAAGAGGGAGAGCACAAGGCCTTGTTCTCACATCATAGAGAGGAGAAGAGCAAGCCAGCAAACAAGGGGAATTTAAGACACAGGCACAGTCCCAAAGGCCACACTCCTAGAGACCCAACTTCCCCAGTCACACCCCACCAGCCTAGGTTACCAGCCACCTCGAGCTGGAGGCCAGAGGTCTACAACCCTCATGACACAATTCCATCAATTACAAACATCAACTTATGAGCTCTACAGGGATCATTCTCTATCTAACAATAACAACATATTTATCATCTCATATAGTTTCTTTTTCTTTTTGTGTTAAGCACTCTTAAAAATCTACTTTCTTAGCAAATATCAAGGATACAATATATTATTTTAACTGTGGTCACTATGATGTGCATTAGATTTTCAGAAATTATTCATCTTATTATTTTTTGTGGTACTAGGGATGGAACCCAGGGGCATTTGACTTCCAAGGAATACTTTCAGCCCTACTTTTTATTCCTTATTTTTGAAACAAGGTCTCGCCGGGCGTGGTGGTGCATGCTTGTAATCCCTGCGCTTGGGAGGAGGAGACAGGAGTATCACGCTGGTTTGAAGCAAGCCACACTGGATTAAGAGACCCTGTTTCCAAATAAAAATATAAAAATAGGTCTGGGAGTATAGCCTGGAGGTAGAAGGGCTTCCAGGAACCCCAGTACCACAATAAATAAATAAATAAATAAATAAATAAATAAATAAATAAATAAATAAATAAATAAATAATAAAAAAATAAAACAAGGTCTCACTGAGTTGTAAAAGGCCTCACTAAGTAGCTGAGGCTGTCCACAAACCGCCATCCTCCTGAGTCTCCCAAATGCTGGGATTTCAAGTGTGTGCCACCACGCCCAGAAAAATTACTCATTTTATAACTAAAAGTTTTAAAAGTTTGTACCTTTGAATAAAATAACTACCATTTCCCAGCCCTAGCCCTGGGACAACCACTCTTCTACTCTGTTTTATTAAATATGGAAGACATTGCTTTATGCTAACTGAAATAAGCCAGACAAAGAAAGAAAAATACTAAATGATCTTACTTATATGTGAAGTATAAAGAATTTGAACACTTGTGTTTTTTAATCCATTGCTTATGTGAGAAATAAGAAAAATATTTGACAATATGCTTTCTAGGATATTTCAAAGTATGCTGGTAGACTAAGTTTCAGTAATATCAATTCAGGATTAATGAATTCATATGAATCAAAATAAATTGAAAACTAAGCACTAGCAATTTTTTTAAAGATGTTTAGGAATTTTGGTTTTATTTATTTATTTTTATTTATTTTTTATTTTTTGTAAGTGGAAAATTTTAATCATGTACAAAGAAAATATTATTCAGTCTCATGTTATAGAAAGATTATGACATTAAAAATTTATAAGCTTGGCCTATGAATTGCCTCCTCATGAAAACGACTCTAATTTCTTCACTTAAAAGTGATATCTCTTTTTGTAAATTCTGTCATAAGCTGCTCACAGCTGAATTAGGTACCATAAGTAGAGAGGAAAGAAAGCAGTTAGTTTCAGTTGATGATGATTGCTGATGTACACTACTCATGTGTGTACACACACACACACACACACACACACACAGATTTAGTTACAGAAGTGGATGGATGTAGTGAATTTTTTTAATGATCTTGTAAGAAAGGCTTTGTAGCTAAAATGCAGAAGTCTCAACTTCTTAAAAGAGACATTCCGGTTTTTAAGTTGACAGTAGTTAAAGAGGTCAGGTGTGGGGTGGATGGGAGCAATAGGGCCAGATGGAGCCGAATCAGAGGCTGAAGACCTGATGCCTACAAAGTGTGGCTTGTTTGAAATTTTGAGAGGTCAGCATGGCTGCCCCACAGAGTATGGAGCAGATTCTTTGGAGTGACTCCTTTCAGGAAGTTCTAGAGGTAAAGCTATCAGATGTTGTGTAGAGAATCATGGGATATAGAAGTCTCCTAACTGCATTTCTTTTAACTACAGTTTTTCATGGCTTCTTTGGCAGAAGTGGGGGCAGAACTAAGTTGACTTAGATCTCTATAAATGTGCTCTGTGATTCAGTCACATGTACGACCACTTCTTGGTGGCAGTTCTATGGCTGCTGCTACTCAAACACTAATACTAATGGCAACCAGAGTGAGATCTAAAAGTTATGTGCCATAATATTATTAATAATGCTCTTTGACAAATCATACAGTTTTACTCTGTGCCAGAAACACATTTTAGTATTAACATTCATTAACTCCTCTGAAATTTATATTAGTTGAAGAAATCGAGTCCTCTTACTATTTCCATTTTTTAGATGCAGATGATGAGTCACAGAGAAATTAACTTCTGCAAGATCACCCATCCTTAGAGAACAAAAAGCTAGGATTGAAACTCACATACTCTTTCCCCAGTGCCCAAGTTCTTAACCTCTCTGTTATGTTGTTATATGAGCTGATATATTTCCAACCCTAAAGATGAGAAAGATGCCAACAAAACTGACTATAACATAGAAAAATAAGTAAGTACCAAATATAGGGCAATAATTTAGACTTTGGAAGGGTGAAAGTTGACAGGAGGCTTGGGATGACAGAAGAGAAATTTGGAAATTTTTTGTTTACATAAAAAATGTCAGCTTCCTAATATAAATGAGTTTAGGAAATGGGACCAACTCAGAGCAACTTTTGTTCAAAAAAATGTCTTAAATATCAGGCCAGATATTTTGCACAGGGACACAGCACTACTTTATTCCATGGCTGCTGAGAAAGAATTTATGCCCACCACATGGTGTACAGCAAAGGAAGGCATATTGAGCGACCCTTATCTCCCTTCTTGGTAAGCAATTGGGTAATAAAAGTGATGAGCAAATTAGTAGCAGTACCTGAGGCCAGGTATCAATTATTAATATCTGATCTGCTATAATGATTCACATGACTAGCAATTTGTATATTACACAAGACTTTCCTATGGATTATTTAATGCCTAAAAATGGATTATTTTGCCCTCTCTTTTGTAAAAAACTTTTTTGCTTTTCTTACAAGTAACACATGTCCATGGTTTAAAAAGTTAAGTGGTACTGTTAAGCTTTTAATGAAAAATTATGTTCTTGCCTGTCTACTCCCTCTTATTGTCTACAGAAACTCAGTTTTACCTTATTTTTAGCTATTTATTTTTGGCATTCACACACACACACACACATATAACTAATATGATCACATTATGATTTTTCTACTTTAAATAATTTTGCCCATTGACTTCTTGGAACAGAATATGAGGATTTAACTGTACAATACCTTTTCTTTGCCCTTCATGCCCTGTACATGCATGCCCTATACATACATATATATGTCCCTTATCTACTCTGACAACACAGTTGTATCACGTCTTTCAGTTATATCACTATCTTTGCTTAATGATATAACTTTTAAATGTAATTCACAGCTTCACTATGAACTGTACCATATATTTTACCATGTGTCACCTTCTGTCTTATAAAATTCTGCTTGGATAACTGCCTTATTTTTTAATTACTTAGTTTCCTCCCTATATCTACCATTCAATAATTCACAGAATTTAAAATGTACCAATAATGTACTCATGTTCATCAAGCCTATCCTTTTTCCTAGAGGAACTCATATCTGCATCCGTTTGTCTTCTCCACTTTCAGCCATGTGGACCTGCTGCATCTGGGGATGCTCCATCCTTTCACTGCAAAGCTCTCTTCTCATGAGTCCCTCTTTTGTTCCTGAATTCCACTTTCAGTTGACAGCTCTGTTTTGCAGAAGGTGATTCTTTAGTAGTTTTCCAAGAAAGACTGCAGGGACCATCTTTGAGATATTATTTATTAGTCAGGACATGTTGTCAGGGTATCTCAACCTCAGCACCTTGACATTGGGGACAGATAATTCTTTGATGAGTGTTCTGTTCTGTGTATTTTAGGATATGCAGTGTCACCTCTGGCTTCTACCCACTAGTTGCCAGTAGCATACCCTCATTTGGGGTAACCAAAACCATTCCCAAACATTGCTGAATAGCAATATCAATTGCTAATATCAATTCACCTGAAAAGCAATATCAATTATGCTAGTGAACTGCCAGCCTTTGTAAAAAAAAAAAAAGAGTAAATCTCAGTTGCTTATCATTACTTCTTAGACTCTATTGGTCAGAATTAGCCAATAAGCCCTTTCTTAATTGCAAGGAAGAAGAGAAAAAAGTGATCTTTATCATATATTACTATCCCGAAAATATCTTTATTTTATCATTAATCTCATTGTTCATTTGGTTTAAAAATTCTCTATAAGAATGTTTTTTAAAATATACATTTATTTTTACATTATAACTATACAATATTGTGAGGTTCAATGTGATACCTACATGCATGTACATAATACTTGGTATGATTCCTTTTGGATCCACCCATCCCCTGCACCCCTTGTACATGTTAGTGAGATTGACAGTGATACCATCATGTATGGACATAGCATTATTTGATCTGTTTTCTCCACCAAGCTTCTTTTTTCCACCGTCCCTTCCACTACTGATCTGGGTCTCTCTCACCTCATTTGTCTGAAGTCCCCATTGTTTCCCATTTTATCTCTACCTTCAAATATGTGATTATGTCATTTATAGAGAAATGGATAGAACTGGAGAACATTATGCTAAGTGAGATTAGTCAGTCACACACAAAAAAAAGAAATCAGATGCTCTCCCTAATATGAGGTAGCTAGGGAGAAGATGTGTCATAGGAGGAACGTAGATGAAGAAGGAGAAAGTATAGATGAGCAAATAAGGCAACCTAACTGAGAGGATGGGGAGAGGGAAATTCTCTAATGTACATGATGTACATTAACGAACATCTCAAAGTCAATCACTTAGCCAAACATGAGAAGGAGGAAGGGGGAGGGAATGGGGTGAGGATTGGGGAAGGGCTAATTGGGTGATGTGTGCTTGCATGCCTCCCATCTTGAACTCTATTAAGATGTATGACTACAAGGCACCAAGAAAAAAAAATAATTTGAGATAAAACATATGACCTTTTACTTCCTGAGTTTGGCCAATCTCAGCATAATATTCTCTAGTTGCATTTTCCTGTAAATAATCTTATTCTTTATAACTGATTAAAATTCCATTCTGTGTATATGTCATATTTTCTTTATCCATTCATCTGTTGGCAGGCAACTATGCTGGCTCCATAACTTCACTATTTGGAATTATGTTGATATAAACATGGGTCTGTATGTATCACTGTACCATTTTGACTTTAATTCTGGAAAGATACTCATAAGTGGTATATAGCTGAGTCATGTTGTGGTTCCATTCCTAGTCTTATAAGAAATTCCATACTAATTTCCATAGTGTTTGTACTAATTTCAACTCCCACTAATATTGTATTAGATAGAGTCCCTATATCTTCACATCCTTACCAGCATTTATTATTGTTTGCATTCCTAATGCTTGTTATTCTAACTTGAGTTAGCTGGAATGTCAGTGTAGTTTAGATTTGCATTTCTCTGATTGGTGATGATGTTAAATTTTTCCATATGTTCCTCCTCCTCCTCCTCCTCCTCCTCCTCCTCCTCCTCCTCCTCCTCCTCCTTCTTCTTCTTCTTCTTTTGGTTTTGGGGTTCCTGGAAGCCCTTCTACCTCCCGGCTACACTCCCAGACCTATTTTATACTTTCTTATTTTTGGAAACAGGGTCTCTTAGCCAGCGGCTGACTTTCGAACCTGCTCGATCCTCCTGTCTCCGCCTCCCAAGTGCGGGGATTACAAGCGTGTGCCACCACGCCCGGCTATGTTTCTTCTTTTAAGTATTTTCTTTTCAATTCAATTGTTCATTTTTTATTGAAATTTTTAGTGTTGAGTTTTTAAAATTCTTTTTACATTGTAGATATTAGTCCTCTATCAGAAGAGTAGCTGCAAAGATTTTCTCCCACTCTATGCTCTCTCTTCCGACTCTTGATTATTTCCTTCATTGCACAGAAACTTTTTAATTTGGTGCTTTACAATTGATTTAGTCTCAGTTTAATGTTCTTGTTTCTGGGAATCTATGGAGAAAGTCTTTTCCATTGTCTATATGTTGGAAAGTTGGTCCTATGTTTTCTTTAGTAATTGCAATGTTTCTAGTATAACTTCTAAGTCTTGTGTGTGTGTGTGTGTGTGTGTGTGTGTGTGTGTGTGTGTGTGTGTGCGGGTTTGGGGATGGAACCCAGGGCATTTGACCTCCAAGCTACACCCCCTGCCCTATTTTTAGCTCTTTTTTTGTGGTACTGGGGTTCCTGGAAGCCCTTCTACCTCTGGGCTACATTCCCAGACCTATCTTATACTTTTTTATGTGGAAACAGGGTCCTTAAGCCACGATCCTCCTGTCTCAGCCTCACAAATGTTGGGATTACAAGAATGTGCCACCACACCCGGCTATTTTTAGTTTTTTATTTTGAAGCTGGGTCTCACTAAGTTGCAGAGGGCCTCACTAAGTAGCTGAGGCTGTCCATGAACCGCGATCCTCAGGTCTCAGCCTCCTGAATGCTGGTATTACAAGCGTGCACCACAATGCTCGGCTTAACTTCTAAGTCTTTTACCTACCTTGAGTTGACTCTAGTGCAGGGTGAAAGGTTGAGGTCTAATTTATTTCTTCTATATATGGATATCTATTTTTCCAAGCACTGTTTGTTGAAGAGGCTATATTTTCTCTAGCATTTGTTTTTGGCTACTTTGTCAAAAATGAACTGAATATAAGTGTGATAATTTGTCTCTGGATCTTCGATTCTAGTCCATTGGTCTATTTATCTGTTTTTATACAAATAACATGATGCTTTCTTTTAAACTATTGCTCTGTAGTATAATTTGAAATCAGATAGTGTGATGGTGCTTACTGATTATAATTGCTTTGACCATCCTTGGTCTTCTGTTATTACATTGTTATTCCATATTAATTTTAAGACTTTTTCCCTAGTTCTATGAAAAATAACATTACTATATTAATGTGGATGAAATTAAATATGTGGATCACTTTTGGTTGTATGGCCATTTGGACAATATTTATTCTATCTACCCAAGAATATGGTAAAAATGAATCTTGTGGTCTAAATGCCTTTATTATCACTTAGAAGATGAAGAAACACCTTCAGGGTGCTGCTGTGCTAGTGAGTCGTATAACTGAGATGGAACCGGTTGTCATTGTCTGACTTTAGTCAGAGGCATGCTATGTGATCTTTGCATCTGTTTTACTTTTTTTCTAAGTTCACAGATTTAAAAAAATTGGCCAATTTTTTCCCCATTATATTTGTCCCTGTGATTGAACTTTGGCCAGGATAATGAAGGAGATATATCTTTCCTCCAGACCTAACCCATAAAAATCTCCCAAGTGCCATTATCTATTCTCCTTTTTTCATCCTTGTAAAACTGGATTTTATAAATTGAATGGTATCATCATCAAATGGAAAGAGTTTGAATCTCTGAATGAAGTTAGGAAATGGAGTTTTATTTTAACCTTTATAGACAATGAATGATTAAATAATAAACTTTCAGAATGCTAACCTACTGAGATTTGGAGATTAGTTGCCTTGCCAATCAATGTTATTTTGCTGAATAGTTAATAAATGACACTAGAAATAGGATATTCCCTTAACTAAAATATGAAATAAATGTCTGATTCAGTGGTCTGTCAGCAAGTGACAAAACAAAACACAATAAACAAACAACAACAACAACAACAACAACAAACTCATGGCAGAGTGTGAAACAAAGACCCTTGTTATGAAGTAGTAAAACATCTGGTAAATCTGTCCTGTGTAATGAATTGGAAGGCAGACAGTGTGCCTCCTATTTAACAGCATTATACAATGTACTTGAAAAAATTTTAAGTGTTAGTGTGTAAATTACCAGAAATAAGACCCTGGCTAGTTTTTTATTTATTTATTTTTTTAGCAGAAATGAAAGGATATAAAACAAATCCAGAGATACAAAGTCTTGAAGTACTGTAAAAATCAATTTCTTCTATGCCACATAAAGTAGAAAATACAATAGAGAAGTACTTTCAGTAATAAAATTCTTAGAAGATTCAGCCATGGGCCAAATAACAGATTAAAGGTGTGGTACTTGTTAGCTTGATGGCTTCAAGGTAGAAGTCATTTTATTATGAAAGAAACAGAGTGGCAAGGCCAATAAAACAGACTGGGGGCTCTGTTTAGCAAAGAATTTGTGTTTTTTATTAGTACATGAAGCTGATTAGAAGAAACTACTAAGATTCTGAACTAAATTTAACGTCTACAAGCCTAAGACTAAAAAAATATATTTAATTGTAAAACAACTCCAGAGACTCCTCCCTTATTCTAAGAACAAGCAGACTGAGATAGTTTTGCAGCCCATAAAGAAAGCATACTTCATAATAATCCCTGCCTTAGATCATTTTGTGCTGCTATAACAAAATACCACAGAGTAGGTAATTTATAATGAAGAGAAATTTATTGGCTTTTAGTTCTGAAGGCTGAAGAATCCAGTATTAATCAAGAGGCTTGCATCTAGCAAGGGCTTTCTTCTGCATCATCAAATGGCAGAAGGCAGGAGGCCAAGAGAAAACAAGAGGGGAATGAACTCACCCTTTTAAAAAGGAACCAATCTCACCTGTGAGAGTGGAGCCCTCCTATCCTAACTGCCACATAAAGCTTCCACATCTTAAAACTGTAACAATGGCAATTCAATTTCAGCATGAGTTTCAGAGAGGATAAATTTTCAGATAATAGCACTTTAGATGTGACCACGGAAGATATAATGTAAGGTAAACCCTCAAAAAAGCAGAGTTAATAAAAAACAAATAGAGTGCAATCATTAGTCTCAGAGACCAGAACCTTCCTTACTCCAGAAACTCTCTTCATTTACATAATACAAGAACATTACCATGCCTGTTTCAAAGCACTAGGTGATTTCTACAGGCCAATAACTGCCTAGTTTCTTTCATTCGTTCCTTTTCTGTGTGTGTTTATTGGAATCATCCAGCAGAATGCTGGCAAATTGGTTCTTCCCATTACAAAGACGAGTTTTAGGGGGCACGCCAGCTGGGGCCCGGGTCGCGGGACTCTGGGCCCTGGGCCGAACTGCGCATAGCACGCCAGACCCCTGGAGAAACTGGGCTCAGTACCCTGGGTTCTGGGCGGGGGTCATGCGGGGCACGCCAGCCGGGGCCTGGGTCGCGGGACCCTGGGCCCCAGGCGGAGTAGTGCAGAGCACTCTGGACCCATGGGGAAACCGACCAGGTTACAGTGCTACTGAGTGAGTGCCTGATCCCACTACCTCCTCAAACCACATATACTGTCTTCTCTTATTAAAATAAAAAAAAAAAGGAGAAGAAAAAGAAAAAGAAAAATATCGGAGAGGAGTTAAGAAAGCCGTTGTGGATGCCAGGACACTGGAGATGCAGACAAAACTTATCTAAATGCACTGGAACTTATGGAAAAATTCCCCATGAAGGAGGACTGCTGTTTCTCTATATTGTTAAGAATCTTGGACATCACCTGTAAGAAGAGAATTTAGCGGAGACCAAGGAAAAGGCGGTGTTGAAAGAGGTCTCCGCGATGGCGGTGGAGACTTGTATTCAGGAGAAGCAGAAACCAGATTCTACCAACCTTATTTTTTTGGAGAAATTACACCAAATGTCGAATGCTACCATCACGCATGCTTAGGAACACTGGACAACATTCAGAGTGGAAAAAGAGCCCGGGAAGGATTTGAAATGGTGGAGGCAGTGGCAATGGCAGTGGTCAGTACTCAGGGGAGGCAGAGATCTGATACATTACACCTGGAACCTTTGAAATAATAACCCCAGAGACAGTGATCGGAGCCTGCTGAAGGGTTAGGCGGGTGCCGGGGCCAGTGGCCGATATCAGAGCTTGCCGTGAGGCAAGGCCACTACTGAGGCCTCCGTGGCCAGGAATGGAGCCTGCCGAGGGGTTAGACCGATGCTGGGGCCAGCGAGGCAGGCATACGAGCCTGCCGTGAGGCAAGGCTGGTGCTGGGGTCTCTGAGGCCGGGGTCGGAGCCTGCTGAGGGGTTAGGCCGGTGCTGGGGCCAGCGAGGCTGGCATCGGAGCCTGCAGTGAGGCAAGGCCAGTACTGGGGCCTCTGAGGCCAGGATAAGAGCCTGCCAAGGGGTTAGGCCGGTGCTGGGGCCAGCGAGGCTGGCATTGGAGCCTGCTGTGAGGTAAGGCCGGTAATGAGGCCTCTGAGGCCAAGATAAGAGCCTGCCAAGGGGTTAGGCCGGTGCAGGGGCCAGCGAGGCTGGCATCGGAACCTGCTGTGACACAAGGCCAGTACTGGGGCCTTCGAGGCCAGGATAAGAGCCTGCCGAGGGGTTAGGCCTGTGCTGGGGACAGCAAGGCCGGCATTGGAGCCTGCTTTGAGGCAAGGCCGGTACTGGGGCCTCCGAGGCCAGGATTGGAGCCTGCCAAGGGGTTAGGCCAGTGCTGGGGCCAGCGAGGCTGGCATCAGAGCCTGCCGAGGTGTTAAGCCGGAGCTGGGGCCAGTGAGGCCAGCATCGGAGCCTGCCGTGAGGCAAGGCTGGTGCTGGGGCCTCCGAGACCGGGATCGGAGCCTGCCTTGATGCAAGGCCGGTACTGGGGCCTCTGAGGCCAGGATAAGAGCCTGCCGAGGGTTTAGGCTGGTGCTGGGGCCAGCGAGGCCGGCATCGGAGCCTGCCGTGAGGCAAGGCCGCTGCTGGGGCCTCCGAGGCCAGGATTGGAACCTGCCGAGGGGTTAGGCCGGTGCTAGAGCCAGCGAGGCCGGTATCAGAGCCTGCCATGAGGCAAGGCTGGTACTGGGGCCTCCGAGGCTGGGATCGGAGCCTGCCGAGGGGTTAGGCTAGTGCTGGGGCCAGCGAGGCCGGGATCGGAATCCTGCAGAGGGGTTAGGCTGGTGCAGGGGCCAATGACCAGCATTGGAGCCTGCCATGAGGCAAGGCCACTCCTGCGGCCTCCAAGGCCGGGATTGGTGCCAGCTGAGGGGTTAGGCTGGAGTCGGGGCCAGCGAGACCAGAATCAGGGCCTCCCATGAGGCAAGGCTGCTGCTTGAGCCAGCGAGGTCTGGATCAGTCCACTGAGTAGCCAGGCCACTACTGGGGCCGTCAAGAGTGAGATCAGTACTTGCAACACAGCATGCACAGAGAAATATCGTAAAAAATATAAATCAGACGCTTCCCCTAATCAGCAATAACTAGGAGGAAAGGGACAACAGGAAGAGGTTGAGCTATAGAAAGGGCCCTATAGTGAAGCAACTAATGTGACCAATCAGAGGGTATGTAATAGTGGAGGACGGAGCCTCTTTAAAACGCAGGGGGTACATAAACAAATGTATCAAAGTTAATCACCAAAGAAGCATGGGATGGAGGGAGGGGGAGGGAATGGGATGGGGGCTGGATGAGGGCTAATTGGATGATGTGTGCTTGTATATCCTCCCAAGTCTTGTACTCCAATGTGATTGATATATGACTACAATACACCAATTTAAAAAATAAATAAATTAAAAAACAAACAAGCAAACAAAAAAACAAAGACGAGTTTTATACCTCTGCCAATTTCTGTGGTGTAAATACCTCTACTGACTTATTTCAAGTTACCAACAAGATGAAATTGAATATGGTGTTGGTAAAATGTGTACATAATTAGTTCTCATGCTCTGGGTAGGTAAACACCCACTCCAGCAGATCACTGAAATCATCTGTATCTCTCCATCACAGTATTCCAAGTGTATCTGTGAAGGGATCAGAGAAGGCAGCTTTTCTCTTGCTTTTGGGATATAGGTTACCACATCTAGCCCAAAGCAGAGAGATAGGGAGAACAATACATCCCCAGAGAACTTAGATATTGAGATATTGGTAGGCTTTTAGTGGACCACTGTGTTCTTCCTTGGGGAGTGAAATTATATAAGTTTTATATGTAAAAGGTAAAGTTTACCAAATAAGGTTTTTTTTTTTTTTTTACTAACTCTACTTTTTTGCTGATTTACCTAATATTATACTATCTTTATAGTGGGCATAGAGATTAAAAACAAATATGTGTTTATTAATCCTATTTTCTTTTCTGAGCTTCTTGTTAAAATATATTACCAAGCTCTTTGACAGTCAAGTTGGAGCATAGGGCCAAATTTTGATTAATAGAATGTGGAAAAAATGGTTATAAGCCTCTTCTGAATTTGTACCTGTATCAATTAGCTTTCAGTGTAAATAAAATAAAAAATCCTCCAAACTTTTTGATTTCAAACAATACAACCATTTCATTAGCTTATAACTCTTTAAGTCTGCTCAGATTCCCACATGTGGATCAACTGGAATGGCCTCTGAACATAAATTTGTAACTACACTGAGGAAGCATAGACAAGGACACATCACTGCATATTTGGGGCTTAGTTGGTCCTCTTCCCCACATTGGCCTCTTCTGTGGGCTAACCTGGGCTTCTCACATTGTGGTTTCGGGCTTTCCAACAACAATAAACAGTGAGCACCAGTGTATAGGCACTTTTAAAATTTCTATTTATGTCATATTTGCATTTCAGTGGTGAAAGAATATCAGATGGCCACTTTATTTGTTATTTTATTTTTTTATCTTTTTGCAGGTCAGGGAATGGAACCCAGGGGAATTTGACCTCTGGAATGTAGATTCCCTACGCTATTTTTTATTCTTTATTTTGAAACAGGGTCTCACTAGGTTGCAGAGAGCCTCACTAAGTAGCTGAGGCTGTCTGCAAACTGCGATCCTCCAGTTTCAGCCTACCAAATGCTGGGATTACAAGCGTGAGCCTCCACACATGGCTAGATGGCCACTTTAAGAGAAGGATCTAAGAGCAGTAATCTTTATCTTTTGACAGGAAACACTTCATAAGTGCATTTAAAGGAAAGTACATAAAATGGGGAAAATTGTTGTGGCCATTGCTTGCCAAGAGTCTAGTTCATTCCCAGAAGAATCTCCCACATAGGTTACTAGTCTAATAAAATTTTATAATTCTTCTTAAAAATTATCATGAGAACTTTGTCTTTTATTTTTTATTAGTGCTTCAGGGGTCACACATAGGAGATGTCAAGGTTTCAGGGTAGAAGGTTTTGTGTCTTTGCTTGATGATAATGGTTTTAGCCTTTTCTCTCATTCTCTAACACACACATACACACACCCTAATACTATTGGACTCTGCAGTGAGTAATACACTTTTGTTGTAAAAACTCAAGAAGAGTTTGGAGATGGTTGTTAGATAATCCAAATTACTTATCCTAATTGACTATCTTATGGTTTATGTTGCACTTGTACCCAGCATAGTAGTTGCCTGCATGATGTTCTGGAACCATTATAGCAGATTTTTGCCCGGCTATGGAGGACAGTAATCAGAGGACTAAGTAATTCATGTAATTGTTCAACTTGTCTAAAAGGAGAGATGACCAAAATAATAACTCAGTAAACTGACTCAAGGGTATTAGATAGTAGTTTTTCTTGTAATATTGAGGATTTGAAAGATCATTATTATATATGGTATTATAGTCATAAAATATTATATGGAAAAAATGTGTGGATTCAGTACACTTGCTCAAAAGATTAATGATCAAGTGGTTCTGAAAATATAAAAGTCATACATGGCCTTGAGGATATGGATTTCTACTACCAAGAACTATCTGTTTGTCACAGATTCTGAGTCCCCTGCCTGCATACAGGAGAGGGTCATGCTGAGTACTCAATGTGTTTTGGTACCAAATATGATTCTCTGCTTAGGGAACTACCTGGGTGGTAAGGTTTGTTTTCACTGGAATAGATGTCCCAATTATGGATTCGCCTTCCCTGTCCACAAAGCTTTTGGTACTATCTTTCTCCACAGAAAGATTCATTCACTATCAGAAGACTCACACATTATTTTTTATTACAACTTAAAGGGAAAAAAAGCTCAACTAGTTGGAATTCATTGGCATATGTCCTTGGCACTCCCTCAATCACTCAGAGGCAACTAAGCAGACTGATTAGTGACAACATCTTGCAGTCTTGGAAAGTTTCCCTACATGAGGAAGAGGAGGTATATTCTTAGAGTGTCTGGCTAAAGTATGGATCTCCCATAGTCAGATCATATAGGTCTTGGAATTAAAAAGAGAGAAAGAAAACTATTCATTATTATCATTAATGTTGTATATATAAAATTTTTCTTTATATCTCTGTAAAACTTGGACCTGCTGGTTTTGTGGATTTAGTTTCTTTCTATTTTTTAAGCCTGTGTGAGGATTATTTATTTTTGTTTTTTATATATTTTTATTGCAGCACTGTATTCATAAATCAAAATGGGATAAAATAACTTGTGTAGACATACATGCACACATCACCCAGTTATGCCCTATACAATCCCCACCCCATTCCCTTCCCATCCCTCCTTCCCATGCTTGGCTTAGTGGTGGACATCGATACATTTAAGTACATCATGTGCTTTAGAGAGTTTCCTTAATGAGAAAGTTTTCACCAGGTATACAGCAAGGATTATATTAACTAAAAGTTGTAAAGGTCAGCTAGTCACTTGGTTTCTTCAAGCCAGTGAAATAAGAGTTAAAAAAGAGAGTTATTTCATTGCCTGGGTGATTGATCCTATTTATTAAAGATGAATAAGTCTGTTGTTATAAAATAGGGTAAAAAAGAGTTCCATGGAAATTAGAACTTCACGGGATTCCCTTCATACTTCAATGCCTAGAGGGCAATATTTATAGAAGACTGAAGCAATTCAACACAATCTAGACCATTTGTGTTTTAGACATCCAGAAACATCAGTTTGGGTTCTTTTCTCAAGTAAAGAACCTTCAACAGAAGTTTAGCCTGACAACATAGAAAGCATGAAGCCACCAGTTACAGGGTGATAATAGCTACACACATTTTCTTTTTTGCATTGTTGCATGTACCTTTACCAACTAATTATTCTCCTTCCTTATGTTATATGTGTTGATGGTAGATGTCCTAATTTATTCTTTAAATTACAGAAGGGAAATGAAAACCAAAATCCAAGAGAAATTGATATCATCCAGAGATGGATATAGTTATTGGCAGGACTTTTAAGTTTTCTGGTTTTAGTAGAAGATGAGTATGTCATTATTTGTGTGAGGTGCTGTTGGGTCACATATAGTAGAAAGAGAAAGTTGTTGTATTTCTGTTCTGAGGATTCAGTATTTGTATAGATTTATGTATGGGTACTGAGTATCCAAAGGATCAGGCAAAGTCTAATATTGTCAAATCTCAGCATTATTCCTGCCCATTTAGCCTCTCTGCACACGATCTGGTTTGTAGAATACATATGGCCAGTTTGGGTCACACACCAAAAATTTAAAAGGTAAAAGGGAAAGATAAACCATTATCCTTTTGCTGGAAGTTCCTGGTTAAACATGGGTACACATAGTAAACCATGAATATTCCTGGTAAACCCTCAAGATGTTTGCTCCTGTGCCAGACAGTAGAATCCATCCATGTCAACTTTGACTTTTCTGCTCTGAGTTCCTAAAAACCAGCAGCATATATCCTGATGGTTTTCTTCAGTACTTCCAAATGTTTGTAAGCATTTAATTTACTCTCATAATTCTTTTTCAACCTAAAATAGCTAACGTGACTTCTGATCTTCTGTCAAGCTACTGATAAATACCTGTTTTCTTTGTTTTCCTCCATTATATCTGTATCTGTTTTATACTGATATTTGTGGAATATGATATATAGGCAGGACTATATCTGGTAATTAGTTACTATATAATGAGAAACCCCAAATTTAGTGCCACAAAACAACAATGATTTTATTAATAAGACTTGAAAACTCAATTAGTCAGCTGTAGAATGCATACATGGCCCTTTTGTGTGGCTTAGTGTCCTTGTGCATGGCAGCCAGCATCACTTATACTGAATTGTATTATTCAGTTGCAGAGACAAGCCCTACCAGATTCAAGGGAATGAAGATAGACCCTCAACTGTTGACAGTAGAAATGTCTAAGAATTTGGGGACATATTTTGAAGCTTTAATGCCAGTTGATTGAGAAGTCACAACTAATGTACTTGTAGTTATATTTCCTCCTCCTGCCTAGATATGCCTCCTTTTATTATTTGAATCTCAAAACAAACTTTCCACAGAGAATCCTGGCCTGACACTCTATAGAATAGTCATCAAGCACACTGATGATGACAGAAGCTCAGAGCATACCCCGACTGTATTATATTATTCACTAAGTGACTGCAGCATCTGTTTACCTTTTCTGTGTTCCAACAGCTAAGTCTATAACAGGATGATAGTGACAGCCTAGTTCTGAAAATTGGTTTAAGATTTTTAACAGGATGATTGGCATTATGCATAAACCAACTACATTATCCAGATGGAACCCATGAATATGAACTTATTCAGGAAAAGAAACTTCAGAAATATAGTAAGAATCTTGAGATAAGATCATCCTGGAATAGGGTAGATTTTAAATCCAATTAGTATCATTATACAGGTACAATTGTATTTGACTTAAAATAAGTGCCATATGAGAGTTAACTACCCGTACTTAAAATATATCATCACTCTAAATATTCTCACCACTCTTTTTTCTAAGGAATATTCATACTGATCTTCATAGTGGCTGAACTACTTTGCACTCCCACCAACAGTGTAAAAGAGTTCCTCTTTTCCCACATTCTCACCAGCAGTTGTTGTTGTTTGATTTCTTTATGTTTGCCACTCTGATTGGGGTTAGATGGAATCTCAGCGTAGTTTTGATTTGCATCTCCCTCATGGCTAGTGATGTTGAACATCTTTTCATGTATCTATTGGCCATTTGTATCTCTTCTTTTGTGAAATGTTTATTCATTTCAGTTGCCCATTACTTGATTGGGTTGTTTGTTTTGCTAGTGTAGAGTCTTTTGAGCTCTTTGTATATTCTGGATATTAGCCCCCTATCAGAGTGGTGGCTGGTAAAGATCTTCTCCATTCTGTAGGCTTCCTCTTTAGGTTCTTGATGGTTTCCTTTGATGAGAAGAAACTTTTTAGTTTGAAGAGATCCCACTTATTAATTCTTGCTTTAATTTCCTGCACTTTGGAAGTCTTATTGAGGAAGTTACTCCCTGTACCTATATGTTGAAGTGTAGATCCTATGCCTTTCTCTAATAACTTCACAATCTCTGGTCTAATTTCTAAGTCTTTGATCCATTTCAAGTTGATTCCTGTGCATGGTGAGAAGTAAGGATTCATATCCAACTTTCTACAAATGGATAGCCAGTTCTCGTATCTTTCCAAAGGGGTTGAAATCAGAAAACTACATTAACATATGCATACCCATGTTCATAGCAGCACAGTTTGTAATAGCCAAAATATGGAACCAACCTACTTCCTTCCTCTTTCCTCTGTATCTGAATGAATGTCCCCTTAAGTGAATCAGGCTTTCTGTAAAGAGCTGTTTTGGCTGCACATATGGTTATTGCTTCTTTTAAAAAACAAACAAACAAGCCAATACCAACTCTTTCTGTATTTACCATGCTCTGAGCTATTTGTTTTTAAAAAACAATTTTTTATTATTAAGTAAGCGAAATGAACTGATTTTCAAAGTAAACTTGTATGCCAAACATCGAATTTAAATCTTTCTTTATTGTTACAATAGACAGGCAGATAATTTTCCTTTTTTATTTCAATTGTGCAATGACCTGTATAAACAAAACTTTTTATTTTTTTTGAAAATCCATCTACACTTTATTTTTTTCTTTTTAATATATTTTTACTGGTGCATTGTAGTCAAACATGTTAATGTAATTTAAAAACTTGTGGAAATATATATGTACACATTGCATCACCCTATTAGCCTTTACCCAATCCCCAACCCATTCCCTCCCTCTCTTTCGTTCTCATGCTTGATTTATTGATTGATTTGAATATGTTTGTTTAAGTACATCATATACTTTAAGGAGTTTCTACCTTTCCCCCTCCCATCCTCTCAGATAGGTCACCTTAATTGCTCCTCTATAGGGCCCCTTCTTCAATTAGAGTTCTTCCTATTACCCATTTCTTCCTAGTTTTTGCTTATTAGAGAAAGCATCTGATTTCTTTTTTTTTTTTTTGTGACATTTGCCTGTAGATGCCATACTTTTGTTCTCCTTTATGACTGGGTAAAATTGCATTGTGTACATATCCCTAATTTTGTAATCCAATCATCTGTTAATGGAGATCTTGGCTGGTTCCATACTTTGGGAATGATGAATTGTGCATCTATGAACTGCATAAAATGTAATCAAAATTATAAACAACTTAAATAAACATGCACTAAAAATGATTCTCCCGAAAAGGCAAATCTCTTACGGGAGCAGTATGTTAAAAATGAAACTGCTAAAGGGAGACAGTAGAGTATATCACACAAGAAATAATTTTGTTTCCTGTATATTTCTCTTTTATTCTGTTTGTATTATCTATGATAAAATAATATTGGATCTGAATGAGAAAAAAGTTAGTTATGTCTAATTTGAATGTAGGCTCTTTATTCTCCAATAGTCTCTTTTTCACCTGAGTGCTGTTGCCTATAAGATGGAGAATGTCAGGGTGCTGTGTCCTGGTTAATTCACTGATATAATAATTTTTTTTATTTTGTTTTGTTTGATTTAATCCCTTGGCATAATACTGACCCAGGAGTATCTGCTAAAGGGAAATGTATAGTAATAGTATTGGAAAACATAACTAGCCTAATGATTCATTTTTAATTTTTTATACTTTCATTGTTTCATTCTAATCTTATATCATAATATAATTCATACACATAGCACTTGGTGGTCTTTCCCAGTTTCCCTCTCTCTTTCCTCCTTCCCCATAAAGGGTATTGAGGCTGACTCTGACATACTTACATATATACAGAATTTTGATGCAAGTGCTTCATTTTTATTCTTTTTATAGGGCACTAGACCCAAGCTTATCTAATTGGAAAAAAGAATAAATAATTTTCTTATGAAATCTTGTATGGTGAGGGTCATCCTTGGAAGTTGTTCTATACAGCATTAGGCTCAGAGATGAGAACAGTTCATGAAAAAGTACTCCCTTAATTTACTCTGCTGAGCAGTCTTTGCAAAAGACCCAGGCAGATTTGCCTGGGTGCCTGGTGCAAGAATGGGCTATGCTGATTACCAGCCTTCAACAGAGTTGTTTCACGTAGCACGCATCTTTTATAAGCTCTGAGCTTATTTCTCTCAAGGGCCCTTCTACATCAATCCCTGATTCTGTAATTAAACGAGGTACCTAGAGATCTATATTACTTTTTTCTGCCATAGGGATGTCCCTTAGTTGAGTCTTGCATTGTTTAGATAGAGGTAATGGGGAGTAGAAAACCTAATATCCCATCTTCTAGTCTCGGATTTAATTGGTCAGTCCCCTTTTGGGTGGAACTGCATCTGCTTGGTGAAATTGTAAAAGGCTACTTACCTCTTGGAATTGACTCTTTTCTAGTCTGCTTTTGCACTGTTTCCCAAAATAGAACAGCAAACAATTCAAGGGCAGGGTTATTTGTTCTCTTTTGCTTCCCTGGTGCTTCACCTAGCATCTTCCAGCTCACACCTACGGTTCTATTTAAATAACAATTATCCCACACTGAGTCAGAACAAATAACAAAGCCTACTGCAGATTCATTTCAAGCCCCAGTGAACAGAAGGGTCAAAACCTGCAGGAAAAACAAAAAATAAATAAATTCCTCAGTCTTTTAACTTCCATTAATAACTTGTACCGCCAATAATATGAATGGTGCCTAAAATATTGTTACCTTAAACTTTCAATCACTCTTTTGTCTTAATTCAGAGGGTGATCTTATATATTGTTATTCGTTATGTAGTGCTTAAAGGGAATTTACAAAGTATTAGACTTATTCCCAAACATTTTACCTAAACTAATTCACTCAACACTTACAACACCCCATAAGTAGATATTTTATCTATTTTGCAGAAAAAAGTAACTGATGAGTAGAGGTTAGGGACTTACCCAAAGTCACATACCTAACAATATGATCCTTAAAGGAAGAAATGCAAATGATGGACTAATGAACAAATGTTCAACATCATGTCATCAAAACTACAGAAATTCTAACTCCAGTTGGAAAGGCAAGCATCAAAGGCACAAATAATAATAAATGATGATAAAGATATGGGGAAATATGAACTCTCATACACTGTTGGTGGGATTGTAAATTAATACAACCACTTTAGAAATCAGTATGGCTGTTCCTTAAAGACTAGGGAATGGAACTACTCTATGAACCAGCTATATCACTTCTCAGTAACTTTCTGAAAGAATTAGTCAGAATACTATAATTATCATGCATATTTATGTTATGGTTCTTATTTCTTTTCTCTCCTTATGTATTTTCAGGCCTGAGGGTAGTAATGGCATTGCACGGTAGTATCCATGCTTCTTTATTCTTCACACTATCCATGCTGTTGTAAATTATTCCTTTGTTAAATTTGTCATAATTGACCAGTTTGAATGTGATCTTTCCTGGAAGGCACAATATGTTGGAGGCTGTATTAGCATTCTAAATACAAAGTGAACCAAATGATCAACTGTCTCTCATTCTACAAGGTCCTGGTCAATATTGAATCATATAAAATCAAATAAAGGAAGAGTGTTTATAACTTGGGAGAGGTATAAAATAAACAAGACAAACACAGAAATCTATAGTAATTGAGAGAGCAATTAAGTGCAAAAAAAAGAATAATAAAAATGTATTGGAATTAGAAGCTGCAAGAAGAGGAATTTCAAAACTTAAAAATAATGATATAAGCTAGTACTTTGGTCTGTTCTGGATGCTATAACAGAGCATCATAGTCTTGGTAGCTTATAAACACTATAATTATAATTTTTAGTGATTCCGAAGTATGGGAAGTAAAAGAATAAGGTGCTGGCAAATTTGGGGTCTGACAAGGGGCTGCTTCTTGCTCTACAGGTGTTCATGTTCTCACTGTAACTTCACATAGTAGGAGTGAGAAAGATTTGAACATCTTTCATGATGGGGCCAATTTCATTCATGAGGACAAAGGCCCCACTTCCTAATGTCATCGTAATGAGGGTTAGGATTTCCACATATGAATTTGGAGAAAACTTAAGCACTGCTTATAGCAGCTAGAATTCAAAATCTTTGAGCAGAGAACTTTGGTTTAGTACTATATCCTTCGCTCTAAGAATGGTACCTGACACATAGTGGGTCCTCAATAAATGCTAGTTGAAAGAATGAATCAGTGTATATGATAATGTATGTATTCATTCATTCAACCAAATTATTGAACACCAACTCATTAGGCGCTCAGGATAATGAATAATAACATAGTTCTTTAAGAACTTGACGAACAATATCCTTTAGATCCGATAATATAATATACACTCTATATTGTACTCTTATATATCTTATCAATAATATAAGTTCATTAGTATGAACTTATAATTCCCAATACCTGCTGTGACCCTGTACACATAACAACAAAAAAAAATGAAATTAGTGAAGTCTTATTTGTGAATGCTCAACCAATTTTAACAGTATCATGACTTACTGAGTCAATACAAATTTAGTTAAGGCTCTGGCTATGTCCGGGCTGTTGAAAATTATTATCTGCTGGTCTTTTTCTTGCTTTGGCACTCTTTTCTCTTTTTTCTCAATGTTGAGTTTTCAGCTTTTCTTTGCCTAATGATAGTAGAATCGTGTCCCATCTCAGCTGACAACTTCCTACTTTGCAAATGTCTACAGTAAAAAGGTGCTGCCCTAAGAATTCCAGGCAACTCCCAAGTATGTCTTTCATTGGCCCACTGTAGAATGCATGTCCAAGTTCGAACCAATGATTATAGTCAGAGAGATGGGAATGTCTGATTGGTCATGTCTGATTCCTACATTACTCCTGCAGTCATCAGTGAGGTCCACACCACCCAAAATAGTTGGGACTTACAGGAGGTCCTAAGAAAAATTGAATTGGCAATACAAAGACAATTCTTCAAACAACAGTAACAGATGTCTGAGACACTCCACTAAAAAGCTTTATACTTTATATAGTGATATTCTAGTTAGAGCTACTAATTTGAATTAACTGGGATGTAGAAATCTTGGTAAAATTAGTAAAGACATTTAAAAGAAAGTTGTTACTTTTAAATGAATTTTATCTGGGCAAGTGACATAGCAGACTCACTAGGCTTTGCTTCCTTTTCCTTGAGGTTAATTGAAAAAAATGCATGCAGAATTTGTAAATTAACATAGCCTTCATTTCTATATGGAAAGGATGCTTCTAAAGTATGTAAGAAGAGATGAAAATGGAGTTCTTTAGTAGTTTTAAAGATGTTACTGCAATTATTCTTACACTATTCACTTACTTGGGAAAATTATCACAGATTCTGAATTAATGAGGTTTCAGTACATATGCAAATGAGGGCATATAGTTTGCTTTAAATAATCTTCTAGGCATAGTGTTCCCTTTGCATCACTGGGATAGTTGTGTAAATGTTTGCCAATTTAGTTTGAAGCATAGACATTTTTTCCTCTTCAAGACAAAATAGGTCTTACTTTACTGTGACTTTCTTTAACTAGGGGATTTTCTTACTGCCTTGGATGTATCTATGAGGGTGGTCTATATAGTGCCACTGAAGTGTGGTTCCTGGACTACTGGAGTTATGCAAAAAATGAATAAATACAATGAAAAGCATTTAGAGACCTTTGTAACAAATTTGCAATATCCAAATGCAATCTCAGTGAATTTATCTTGTTTAATCTTTATATGCTAAAGACTAGTTTGGGTATTCTTGAACTTGCACAGTGAGTTAGTTACACACTGCAAACTACATCCCAGTAATGCACAATTGGACCACATGTCATTTGAAAAAGACTGGAGGTAAAAATTGCTCTTTTATTTTAGATAATTTGAAAATAGCAAGTATGCAAAAAAAAAAAAAAGGAATCAAAAAGCTACCATGGCAGGGAATAATCACTCAGCCCAAATGTGAGTAAAAATAACATGATCCAAAGCCTTACATGATCTTTTCAATTGATTTTATATGCAGTATCTGGAAGATAAACAAAACCATACAGGCATATGAAAAACAGAGGATGTGATCAAAATTAGCACAGTGCAATATAGAATTACTAAGTTAGGAAATTGAACCATTGGGTATGGGGCTTAAAATAATGCCTACTCTGCTCTACAAGTAAGATAAAAATTGGAAATTTTGTTAGAGAACTAGGAAGTATCTTATAAAAGGCTGAATGGAAGTAAAAAAATATGATAATGTAATACCTATAATCAAAAATCTAATGAATAGATTTATTAGCAGATCAGATATAGGTTAAAAAGAAAACAAGTGAAGTAGAAAAAATCTCAGTTGAAAATATGCAGAATGAGTCAAGGATAAACAAAATTATGTAAAGCACGTATACAAATATGTGCATTAGATACACAGAAAATATAATAGATATCTGGAGCCTCAGAAGGAGAGGAGAGATAGAGGATGAGCAAATTTGAACAGAAAATGACTGAGAATTTTTCCACCTGACAAAATGGTTTAAGCCATAGATTTGAGAAGCATGAAGTGTAAACCAGATTAATGCAAAGAAAAGCATATTGAGGTACTTCAGATGGCTAAAAACCAAAGAAATTAAAAAACCTTCAAAGCATCTGGAAAATATAATGCTGCTGTCAAAGAGCAACATTTAGACTAACAGGTGATTTCTCAATAGAAACAATGGATGAAGAAAGCCAATGAAATAAAATTTCAAAATGTAAAAAACAAGAAATCAAAGAAAACTTATTAATCTACATTCTGTACTCAGTGGGAATATTCTTCAAAATTTACAGTGAAGCGAGGAAATTTTCAGATAAGCGCAAAATAGGAGACTTATCACCAGTATAGGACCCCAAAGTCAATAAAAATATGCTGCTTAGTCAAAACAAAAATAACTATATTAATAGGGAGATGTGGAGGTCGATTAAGTGAATGAAGTTGGTATGTCTAAATGAATATTAGGGGGGCAAAAGAAAAACAATCTCATGAAGGTTTAAATATGTAGAGAAGTAATATGGCAACAGGTATGTTGTAACAATTGAGAAAAATTATAAATATAAATGTTGGAAAGCCTTTCCATGTTCAGTAAAGGGAGAAAAGTCTTTATATACATTAATACTTAAAAAACCTAGGGCAAAGATTCTCTACCAAAGCTGACTGTCCTCCAGGGGACATTTGGCAGTATCTGCAGACAGTTTTGTCATTTAGGACTGGGTGATGTGACTGGCTTCAAAAGGGTAGAAGCCAGGAAGACTGAACCATGCACAGGAACTGCTCTCATGACAAAGATTATCTGATCCAAAGTGTCAGTAATGCTGAGATTGATAGACCTAATTTAGAGTCCTCAGTAAAGGATATGTCAATCTAATAATAAGACTAATAAAGTAATAAATAATAAAAACAATAAATTGACATGGGGACAAAAGTAGTAAAAGAAAAACTAGGGAGGAAGAACAAAAAGAAAACACAATATGAAAGTAAATTTAAAACCAATTCTACCATTAATTGCATTAAATATAAACAGATTCTTCACTTTTAATAAATGTACAGTAAAATATATGCATAAAATTGTAGAAAGATTTAAAAATTAACTAATATTGAATATATTTCTTACAAAATAATTGTAAAAAATTCAGCACTTCTTTATTATCTAGAAAGAAGAAATTGTACATTATTTTTTCTACCTATGTATTCATATAGGTTACTTGTATTTTTGTACTGAGATGGTCAGTAATAACTTTCACTTCATTTTGCTACAAATTATTGTCTCTATATATCATTAGACCATGAATCTCATAAGGACAGAAATTGAATGTGCTTTTTATTTCCCTATTATAAATACAGCATCTGCCCTGGTACTGACATATAGCAAGTCTTCTATATATCAAACACATTGAAAATATTTGCAGCATTTCATTGTGTCATTCCTTTATCTCAGTTCTCAAGTTTTTGTCTCATAAAGCTTTATTTGTTATTGAGAAATCCAAGGAACTTGTGTAGTCAATCATCAATAATTATATTTGAGATAAAAGATGAAAAAATAAATTTTAATTCATTAACTAGAAATAACAAGCAACTGAGTGTGGTGGTTCATGCCTGTAATCCCAGTGCTTGAGAGTCTGAGACAGGAGGATTGCCGCTTTGAAGCCAGCCTCAGCAACTTTGTGAGGCCTTCAGCATCTTAGACTGTGTTTCCAAATAAATATTAAAAATAGGCCTGGGAAGGTAGATCAGAGGTAGTATGCCTATGGGTTCAAGTCTCAGCAAAAGACACACACACACACACACACACACACACACACAATCTATTATGTTAACATAAATTATATCTTTTAATGAAAATATATTTTCAAAAAACAAAGTAATAGCCTTGTCTATTTTATTATAAATTTCTTTAACGTTTAGATAGTAAAAGATAGTTTGATTCTTATATTGGCTTCTGCATTTAATTTGTTGGAATACTAATTTGGTTGAAGTATATTAAGGAAAATATAACTGATAAAATGAAGAGTATTTTAAAAGCCTTTTTAAAAACAATGGGGAGAAAGGCTTGGTGGTGCATTCTTGTAATCCCAGCATGCAGGAGGCTAAGACAAGAGGATTGCAGTTTGCAGATAGCCTTAGCTACTTAGTGAAGCAGGGCCTTTGCAAGTCAATGAGACCCTGTTTCAATATAAAGAATAATAATAATAATAATAATAATAATAATAATAATAATAATAATAAAAGGCTGAGCATGTCACTCTGAGGTAGAATGCCCCTGGGTTCCATACTCAGTACCACAAAAACAGACACTGCAACACATAGGCACAGATAAACACTTCCTCAACAAGACCCCAAAGGCACAACAAACCAAAAGGAGAATCAATACATGGGATTGCATGAAACTGAAGAGCTTCTGTTCAGCAAAGGAAACTGTCAAGAACCTCGATTGAGAGCCAACAGAATGGGAAAAGATTTTTGCCACCTACCCCTCTGATAGAGAACTAATATCTAGAATATACAGAGAACTCAAGAAACTCAACACTAAAAAAACAAATCATCTAATTAAAAAATGGGCAAGCTAACTAAATAGACACTTCATGAAAGAAGAAATTCAAATGGCCAATAAATGCATGAAAAAATGCTCAACATTATTGGCAATCAGAACGATGCAAATCAAAACTACTCTGAGATTTCACCTAACTTCAATTAGAATGACAATCATTCAAAACACAAACAACAACTAATGCTGGTGAGGATAAGAAGAAGTGCGAACTCTAAAACATTGTTGGTGGGATTGCAAATTAGTGCAACCACTTTGGAAAGAGTATGAAGAATCCTCAGAAGAATGTGAACAAATCTACCATTCGATTTAGCAATACCACTTCTGGGTATCTACCCAAAAGAAAGTAAACCAAACTACCAAACTAATGCATGTGTATCTATGTTCATAGCTACACAATTCACCGTAGCCAAACTATGGAACCAGCCTCAATGTCCATCAACAGATGAATGGGATATGTACACAATGGAATTTTACTCAGCCATAAAAAAAATACAATTGCGGTAGTTTCAGGGAAATGGATGGATCTTGAAAACATTATGCTAAGTGAGATTAGTCATTCACAAAAAGTAAGGAATCGGATGCTTTCCCTAATATGTGAAAGCTAGGGTGAATGGGGTCATAAGAGGCACTCCAGGTGAAAAAAGAAATCCTATAGAGGAGCACATAAGGCAGCCTAACTGTGGGGATGGGGGGGGACTCTTTAAAGCACACAATGTACTTATTCATAACCAAGTCAACCACTAAATCAAGCATGGGAGGGAGGGACGGGGAGGGAGTGAGATGGGGACTGGGTGGGGGCTGGCTGGGTGATGTGTATATCTATGTCTACA
Source organism: Muscardinus avellanarius (assembly GCF_963383645.1). NCBI lineage: Eukaryota > Metazoa > Chordata > Mammalia > Rodentia > Gliridae > Muscardinus > Muscardinus avellanarius. The sequence continues at coordinate 122,363,240 of NC_137791.1, forward strand.
CAAGTTTTTTTTTTTAACCCCATTATGATGTATAAATACAATGCACTAATAAAAATAAATAAATACAAAAAAATAAAACAAAAAAACAGAAAAAATGCAATGGATATTTCTTCTGGATATTGCATTTAAACTTGACAAGGTATTTTCTCAAAGGTTAGTTGCAATATCTAGTACAAAAAACAATGATAACTTCTTCCTGTTACATTAAAATTTGTGGATCTATTTTGTATTTTGAAAGGATCTTTTATCTATTCATGATTTTCTGTCTTCAGGAATTGGTAATTTGTAAACACCGTTTTATTGTATTATGTAGATCTTCTATGCTGATGCATATTTTACAAATTGTCTTCATTGATATACAAATCTTATCAGAAAATAGTGGAAAGCAGTTGAGCTTGCATTGTTAGATACAAGTTTCAAAAATTCTAATTTTCTTTTGAAAGCTTGAGTTTTTATCATTGGTAAAATTCATTGTCATGCTTTTCATTGAAGTAAAGGTCTCGCTTCACTCATTTTGAGAAGTCTCCCAGACAGTGAAAATCTTGAGTAATAATAGTTTACCTGTCAGTCAAAAAATTATTTTTTAGGTAAAACTGCTAGTGTGTGTGTGTGTGTGTGTGTGTGTGTGTGTGTGTGTGTGTGTGTGTGAAGCTGTTTCACCTCAGACTTCACACAAGTCTTTTTTTTTATTTAATAACTGTTTTACTTGTACAGATAAAAGTACTTTTTGTACTTTCCCACTTCTGCCAAACAAAAGATTAAAAAGATGTGTACTTGAGGATCAGAATTTAATAGTCAGTCATTTTAGCTGCTTATATGAGAATATTTTACATGAAAGCAAACTCTTCCCCTTACTTATTTTCTTCTTTGAGTGTACGACAAAGAAGTATGCAGTCATTTGCAAATGTAGTTTATTGATGCAGCCTTAATTTTTGTTAAAGAACCAGTAGTTTTATTCACCATTGCTTTTGCACCATTAGTAAAACTACAAAATGGTGTAAAAGGTAAATAGTGATTTATTACTTTTATTCTGAAAAAAATTTTAATTTTATAAATAAAAAATATTTTATTGGTACATTGTAGTCATACATCTTAATGGAGGACAAGATCGTGGAGGCATACATGTACACATCACCCAGTTAGCCCTTATAGAATTCCAACCCCAGTTCCCCCCTCCCTCTTTCTCATGTTTGTCTTAAGTGATTGACTTTAATATGTTTGTGAATATACATCATGTACATGATTGAATTTTCCTCTTCCCCCCTCTGTTCCCCCTCAGTTAGGTCAACTTATTTGCTCTTCTATAGTTCTTCTTTAGAGTTCCTCCTGTAACCCATTATCTCCTTAGCTTCCAAATACTAGAGAGAGCATCTGATTTCTTATTTTTTTGTGCCTGACTAATCTCACTTAGCATAATGTCTTCTAGTTCCATTCATTAAATGTAAATAATGTGTATTTTTCTTTATGACTGAGTAAAATTCCATTGAGTATATATCCCATAATTTTGTAATCCATTCATTTGTTGATGGACAGCTTGGCTGATTCCATAGTTTGGCCACTGAGAATTTTGCAGCTAGAACATAGATATACACGCATCAGTTTTATAGTTTGGCTTCAACACTTTTGGGTAAATACTGAGAAGTGGTATTGTTGGATCATAATGTAAGTTTGCTTCCATTATTCTGAGGATGCTCCATACTGTTTTCTAAAGTGGTTGCACTAATTTGCAATCCCATTAACAATGTATTTGAGTTCCCACTTCTCCACACCTTGCCAGCATTTGTTGTTGTTTATGTTTTCAATGATTACTATTCTAGTTGGTGTTAGGTGAAATCTCAGGGTAGTTTTGATTTTCACATCTCTGATTGCAAATGATGTTGAGCATGTAAAGTGTCTATTTAGTTCACTTGCCCATTTTTTATTGGGTTATTTTTTTTCTTAGTGCTGAGTTTCTTGATTTCTCTGTATACTCTAGATATTAGTTCTCAGTTGGAGAAGTAGGTGGCAAAGCAAGACTGGTTCAACATGAAAATCAATCCATGTAATTCGTCACATAAACAGAAGCAAAGACAAAAATCACGTGATCATTTCAATAGATGCTAAAAAAATGTTTTACAAAATCCAACATCCATTTATGCTAAAAGCATTGCAGAAAATCAGAATAGAATGAAGATACCTCAACATCATAAAGGCAGTACACAGTAGGCCCACAGATAATATCATATTAATGGAGAAAAACTGTGAGAATTCCCCCTAAAAATAGGAACAAGACAAGTATGCCCATTATTACCACTTCTTTTCAATATAGTACTTGAGACTCTAGTGGGAGCAATAAGGTAAAAAAAACAAAGGAGGCTGACGTGCGGGGCGGAGTGGGCCGGGGCGGGCTCCGCCGAGCCCTGAGCTTCCGAGGGCTCCAGTCGCGGGGCCCCGTGGCGGGCCCAGCAGGCTTCGCTGTCCCTCAGTCCCGTCCCCCCCCCCCCCCCCCCCCCCCCCCCCCGTCCTCCCGGCCAGGTGGGGCCGCGCTGCAGCTGGAGGCCCGAGGAACGGTCTAGTAGAGGATAAAAGATTGAACAAAGGATGAAGAAGCAGCAGGTATCTCTTGTCTGGAAAGAAAAAATCTATTTTGATATGGAATATGGACTCAAGGTACCCAAAAGCTACAATAATTGAAACAGTGTAGTACTGTTCTAAAGGCAGATATATAAACCATTGGAGTTAAATAAAAGCCTAGAGATAAAAAAAAACCCCAAAAAACAAAGGAGTACAAATAGGAAAAAAAGAACTAAAACTTTCACTATTTGCAGATTACATGACACTATACTTAGAAGACCCAACAAATAACCAAAAGGCTTATAGAAATGATCAACAAATTCAGCAAAGTTTCTGGATACAAAATCAATCTTAAAGTCAGAAGCTTTTCTGTATGACAGACATAAATCCATTGAAAAAGAAATCTGGAAACACTTTCACTCAGGATATTCCATAAAAAACAATATTTGGGAATAAACTTAACCAAGGAGGTAAAAGCCCTTTACAAAAAAAATTATAAAACATTGAAAAAAGAAATTGAAGAAGACCTTAGAAGATCTACCATGTTCATGGATAGGCAAAATAAATATCATCAAAATGACCATACTTCCAAAAATGATCTACAGGTTCAATGCAATACCCATTAAATTACCAAGATCATTTCTCACAGACAAAGAAAAATCAGTCCTTAAATTCATTTGGAACAACAAAAAACCCAGAATAGTCAAAATAGTTCTCATCAACAAAAACCATGCAGGAGGAATGATAAAACCTGACTTTGTATTAAGTATAATACAAAGCCATTGTAATAAAAACAGCATGGTACTGGCACAAATACAGATGCATAGACTGATGGAGCAGAATAAAGACTCAGAAACAAATCCACACACCTACAGCCAATTGATTTTTGACAAAGGGGCTGAAAACATACAATGAAAGAAAATAGCCTGTTCAATAAATGGGGTTGGCAAAACTGTTTAAACATATGTAGAGAAATGGAAATGAACCCCACTTTCTCACCCTGGGCAAGTGCCAATTCAAGATGGATCAAAGGTTTGGAAATTAGACCAGAGACCTTGAGGTTCCTTGAAGAGGGTATAAGTCCAACACTGCAACACATAGGCACAGATAAAACCTTTCTCAACTAGACCCCAAAGACACAAGAAGCCAAAAGGCATATCAATACATGGGATTGCATTAAACTGAAGTGCTTCTGTGCAGTGAAGGAAACTATCAAGAACATCAACAGAGCAGACAGAATGAAAGAAAACTTTTTAACTTCATTCAATCTTTGAAAATGAGAATCTCAAAGTTTCCCACAAGTCTTATAGATGACATTAAAAAACACTCTTTTCTCTGTATATATTTATCCATAAACTTGGATACCTATTCTCTGTCTCCACGTGTAGTAGTATCTTTATTAAGAAAGATCTCTTCCTTCACTCTGCCTTTTTTATTATAGTCTGATATTCCCCAAAGGAAGAAGCATTATCTTGTCCTCAAAGTGAATTGGGTCATTTCTATTCTTATTCCTAATACTGCTTTAAAAATTTTATTATTAATCTTTTGCTGGATACCTAATATGTGTATGTATGAATATATACATATTTATTTATTTTGTATTTATGAGTATTTTAATCCACTTTTCTGTCACTGTGACCAAAACACATGATGCAAGCAACATAGAGGAAAGGCTTATTTTGGCTCATGATTTCAGAGGTTCAGTCCACAGTCAGCCAACTTGAAGGCAGAAATCATGGAAGCATGGTGTTTAATGGAGGATAGCAACTCATCTCATGGCAGCTGAAAAGGAGAGGGAGTCAGGAAGTGAGCAGCAATGCATAGAGTCCCAAGGCCACACCCCTAGTTACCTATGTTCTTCAGCCCTGCTCCTTCTGCCTAAGAGCCCCAATTCAATTATTTCCCCTTTGAATCTTGTTGCACTAGGAGCACACTTTCAACACATGTGCCCGTTTGAGGGAACATTATAATCCAAAGCATATTTAATGAGATACATTCATTTTTTTATAATGTGCTTTTATTGGCACATTATGGTCTCACATCATAATGTAAATCATGTTGGCAGTGACATACATGCACACAGCACTTGGTGCCTCCCTCACCTCCCCATCTCCTGGTTTCCCAATGCTGAGTACTGAGATTGACATTGGTATATTCACATATGTATACACATCGATGGTAGTATTTACATTAGTGAACCTCAGTCTTCCCCCTCCCTTTGCCTTAGACCACCTCTCTGGCTTAACTGAAGCTTCTCCTCCATTATCTGGAGTCCCTCTGGTAACCCAATTGTTTCCTCACTTGTGTATATTAGAGAAAACAGATGACCCTTCTCTGTGATTGGTTACTCTCACTTAACATAATGTTATCCAGGTCCTTCCATTCTCTTGAAAATAATATGGTTTTGTTCTTCTTTATTACTGAGTAGAATTCTATTGTGTGTGTTTTCCATAATTTTGAAATTCATTCATCTATTGATGGGCACCTAGGTTGGTTCCATAATTTGGCTATTGTGAATTGTGCTGCTATGAATATGTATATGCATATATTACTGTAGTTCTCTGATTTCAACCCCTTTTGAAAGATACTAGGAGTGGTATAGCCAGATCATACGGCAGGTCCATTCTAGTGGGGTTTTTGATTCACATATACATTGGATAGTGATCAGTTCAGAGTAATTAGCACATCCATCACCTTAGGATTTTTATCATTTCTTTGTAGTAAGAATATTTAAATTCCTTTTTTCTATTTTGATATATATAATTCATTATTGCTGATTATATTCACCCTTTTATGCCATGGAACTCTAGAACTTATTCTTCTTATTAAACAATATTATACTCATTGTTCAACCTCTCTACAATATTCCTGTTATTCTCTCAATTCTTTGGTAACTGTTATTCTGCTCTGTTTCTATGAGATCAGCATTTTTTAGATTCTATATGAGTGAGATCATGTAATACTTATCTTTCTGTGCTTGACTCATTTCAATTAACATAATATCCTCCAGGTCATTCATGTTGTTGTAAATGACAAGAGAAAAGTATTCAGTTGTGTGTGTGTGTATGTATTTGTATAAATAAATATATAATATGCATAATAAATATAATTGTGATATATAAAAATGATACATAATATGTATCACTTTGTTGATAGGCACTTAGACTGATAGATATTTAGGTTGATACTTAGGTTGATTCTATATCCTAGCTATCATTAATAGTATTGCAATAAGCATAAGAATGCAGGTGTCTGGTTGCCATGGTGATTTCATTTTCTTGGTATATATACCCAGCAGTATATTGCTATATCATATGGTAGTTCTTATTTTCAGTTTTTTGAGAAGCCTCAATGCTATTCTCCATAATGGCTTAGAAGTGACCAGAGACAGATACAAACTTCAAGGATTTAAAATGTGTTTCTGCTTTAAAAGCACAACACCAACAGTGCACAAGGATTCTTTATCCTAGCCATTCACTGGTATGTGTTGTCTTTCTAAAAATAGTCATTCAGTAGGGTTAAATGGTATCTCATGGTGGTTTTGATTTACATTTTCTTAATGGTCGATGCTACTGAGCATTTTTTATATATCTATTGGCCATTACTATGTCTTCTTTTTTATTTTTATTTTTTATTTTTTGGTTGTACTGGGGTTTCTGGAAACCCTTCTACCTCCGGTCTATACTCCCAGACCTACTTTTTTTATATTTTTATTTGGAAACAGGGTCTCTTAAGCCAACGAGGCTGGCTTTGAACCTGAGCAATCTTCCTGTCTCCGCCTCCCAAGTGCGGGGATTACAAGCATGCGCCACCATGCCCGGCGCTATGTCTTCTTTTGAGAAATAACTACATGGATCTTTAGCTCATTTTTCTATAAAATATGTAAATATTTATTTAATATACAAATATTAATATGTTTATTGTCTATATGTATAAAATATATAGTTTTCCTTATATACACATCTATAGAAAATGCATAGCATCAATTTATGTGAGTGTTTTGTACATTCCCCATCAATTCGAGAGCTGGATGGGAGCAGTTGTCCAGCTGCTCTGATACTGGTGCCATCCTCCCTCTGAGCTGGCAGTAAACTCTGAATGATGCAAAGTTCTTCATTTACATGCTACAGGGCTGGAAATGCTTCATCCAGAACTGGGTTATTTTTATTTATTTGTTTCTTTTTTGTTTTGTTTTATTGTGGAGTTGATTTACTTTGGATTAAATTTTTAACTGTAAGAACCCCGAATAGGAAGCTACTAAAAGAAAAAGGGTGTAAGTGCTTCAGGACATTGGATTGTACAACAGTTTGTTGGATATGACTCCAAAAGCACAAGCAACAAAACCCAAAATCAATACATTTGACTGCTTCAGATTAAAAAGCTTCTGTATGGCAAAGAAAACAATCGACAGAGCAAGGAGATCGCCTAGAGGATGGGAAAAATTAATCTGCACATCTGAGAAGGAGTTAATATCTATAATATATAAACAACTCAAGGAACCATGACTGGTCTAAATATCTAAAACAACCTTGAGCAGAAAGAACAAGGCTGGAGGTACCATATGACAGACCTCTAGATATACTTTGAAGATTGACCCTATGATGAACAGGTATTATGATAAAATTTCACACTACATGTCTCTAATTGTGTCTCAATATTGTGCTCGGAGATTTTCAAAGGGAGGCTTTATATGTTATTTATCATTGAAAACCACATAGTGCCTGTGGAAGGATGCTAGACATGTTATAAGGGCTCTGGACACATACATACCAAACATCCATTACACTGAAATAAATTTAATATAATTTAATTAAGCCCATATAATTATCTCTAGGCAATTAGATTTCATCTTAAGACATGTTTTTGTTTTAAGAGAGGTATTTTAATTATTTATCCTAAAAACAAAATTAAAGCTATTTACCTGGGTGATTCACTGAAAATTAAATAATTTTCTCAGAGATTGGGTTTTTATTCCATCACATATTCACTCATTGTTTATTCATTAAGCTTAGTTTTTTAACCCATTTTTCCCCAGAACTTACTATGTGATATTGTATCTACCTTAGGGTAGATACAATAGTGAACAAGACACAATGCCTCATTCAAAGGACTTACATTCATTCATAAATTAGACATTGGACACTATTACAGAAACAGGAACAGTAAATAATGGCTATACTGAAAGAGGAGCAAATAATTCTGCCTGGAGAAATTAGTAAAAGAATCACCAACGAGGTGGCATTTGAACTAGATTTTAGTTACAATACTTGTGACAAAAGAGAAAATAAGGAAAAATTATTTTGCAAAAATAAATGAAAGAAACACAGAAATGTGACAGGTTATGTTACCTTTCTGGGCAGATTAAATCCCATAGGGGTATGATCATAAGAAGAATGGAGAAAAATATTAGGAAAAGATGTTGGAATATAGTTTTGGCTTAGACTTTTCTATGCCAAATAAGCTATAGTAATGAGTTTGAATCTTATATAAAAGCATCAAAGGCTCAATGTGCACTTTTAGGAGGAATTGTGGGAAAAAACACCTCTGCTTGTTTTGCAGATCAATCTGATGATTAAGTGGAAAATAACGAGGGTGAGTAGATAATGCCAAGAGAAGATGAAAAAATATGGTATTGTTTTAAATCAGAAATGATGAAAGTCAGAACTAATATATTAGCAGTAAAGAGCAAAGGGAAAGGCAATATTTGAGAGCCACTTCTGAAACAAATTCAACTAATATGGCTCAGCAACTAATTGAATTTCAGAAGTGTAATAGAGGTAGTAGTGGAAGACAAGATAAATATTTGTACATTGGGGAATTAAATAAAGAGGTAGAATTAGCCAAGGTAAAAAAAAAATGTATGAGACAAACTGGTTAGCAAGATAGGGAACATTTGCATTTTAAATATCAGATATACTTTAAAGAAGATGGACTTTTCAAACAAGCCGATGTCCTAATTATAGTTTTTCCCAACTATCATATGCTTTCTTTTTTTTTTTTTTAGGTGCTGGGATTAAACCCAGGGATTTATGCATATTAGTCATATATTCTACCCTGAGCTACACTGTGATATTTTTATTGAATTTAAAAAATGGGTAGTAAAGAATTGAACTGTCCCCAAAGAGGGGTCTAACTTTTGTCCCTGGTTCCTGGGAGATAACCTTTAAATCTTAGAATCTTTTAATGTAATAGAAATGTCTTTGTTATTTGTGATTGAACCCTTGAACCATACCTGATGATTTATTCTAAGGAAATGAGCCATGGATAGTCCCTGTGAACCACATAGAATGCCTTTAGTCATGCCTACCTAATGACTCCTCAGTACAACTCTGGGCACTGAGGTGAGGTGATCTACCCACATGGCAACCCTTGTACATATTTTTGTGCATCAATGGCAAAAGGGTAAAGCATACAGGGGCAATGAACTCTCCACATGTGGAAACTTTCTAAACTCTGTGCAAGCATCTCTTCTTTTGTTTCATTGTAATTTGAATTTTTCCCTTAATAAACCATAATTCCAAGTATAATCATTTTAGTAAGTTCTGTGAGACTTTCTAGTATATCCTCAAACCTGAGATTGGTTTGAGAAAGCCTCGATTCACAGGTTGTGTCAGAAATAATGATGGCTCTTAGACTTTTCCCCATAATTCTTTAGTTGGACCCAATATTCTTTTATTGAGGATAAAAATACTAAGCAGAGCCAGGTGTGGTGGCACATACCTGCAATCCAGGTTCTTGAGAGGATGAAACAATAGGATCGTGGGTTCAAGACCAACCTCAGTAACGTAGTGAGACCTTCTTTCAACGTAAAAAGTACTGCGGGTGTGGTTTTATAGGTAGAAAACCTCTGGGTTTATTTCCAAGTACCACTTTTTTTTTTTCTTTTTATTTTACTCACTGTTTCTTTTTAAATTTATTTTTATTGGTGCATTGTAATCATACATCACATTGGAATACAAGATCTGAGAGGATATACAAGCACACATCATCCAATCAGCCCTCATCCACTCCCCATACCATTCCCTCCCCCTCCCTCGATCCCATGCTTGTTTGTGATTAACTTTGATACATATGTTTATGGACCTCCTGCTTTTCAAAGAGGCTCCATCCTCCCCTATTCCATACCCTCTGATTGGTCACCTTAACTATATATATATATATATATATATATATATATATATATATATATATATATTATATAATTGCTTCACTATAGGGCCCTTTCTATAGCTCGACCTCTTCCTGTTGCCCCTTTCCTCCTAGTTATTGCTGATTAGGGGAAGCATCTGGTTTTAATTTTCTGCGATATTTCTCTGTGCATGCCATGCAAGTACCACGTTTTTAAAAAGGTATTAAGAGCAAACATCCAAGAATGAGAACTGTGCCCTTAACTTATGGTTGACTCAACTCCCAAGTATTCAGATTTGATGTGAAGAATAACTCACATAGTCTACAAACGTTTGCACACACTGAATAGCAGACAAGGCAGGTGACATTAGAGATAAATCAATGAAAAGACAGGTAGACTCTACTCTCAGGGAGCATATAACCCAGGATAAAGTGAGGTCAGGCATCTAAAACTGCACAGAAACTGATAGGACTCTTGGCCCAAAGTGAGATCAAAATACATATGAGTTCTACCTGAAAAAATTATGCCCAGGTGAAGATGTGTAGTGGGAAACTTGAAGTGAGAATCCAGGGAATAATTTGGGGCACAGGTGTAAAAGTGAGAATCATTAGCATTAGATATATTTGAATTCATGGGCAAGGATGAAATTACTTAGAAAGTACTTTAGACAAAGACCTTGGCTCTAGAGACATAAGAAATCTTCAAGCTCAAAGAAAAATACAAAGAAAATAAAAGATCCTAGGTTCTGTAGCAGCCTTTTTTTCCCTCCATGCCTATAAATGAATATATTTAGCTGAAACACAGAATACCAAGTCAACAAAATGGGCATGCATTCTAATGTAACTAGGTAAAAGAAACACAAAGTGGATACTTCCTTAAAATACTTGCAGCACAATTCATAAATGTCAACTATGGAAAAGCTATGGAATAGCTGAAATGCCCATCAACGGATGAATGGATTACAAAATTATGGTATATATACAAAATGGAATTATCCTCAGTCATAAAGAAGAACAAAATTATGTCACTTGCAGGGAAATGACGAGAACTGGAGAACATTGTGCTGAGATTAGCCAGTCATAAAAAGGGAAAGAGCAGATATTCTCCCTTATATCCAGAAATGAGGGAAATACTGAGGCATAAGAGGGACTCCATACAAAAGGAAGAAACCTTAGTGGAGTGAAGGAGGGGACCTGACTGAGGGAGACAGGAGGAGGGAGGAAGGCTTGAAGGAGGAAACACTTCGATAGACATGATGCTCATTCCCCAATTTATCAATGCCAGGCACTGTGCTGAGCATGGGAAGGTGGGGAAGAGGAGACACTGGGTGGGAACTGGGGAGGGTTCACCAAGCGCCGTGTGCATGCAGGCCTCTGTCATCCCAAACTTCATCAAGATGTATGATTACAATGCACCAATGAAAATATTTTCATCAAATATAAGAGAAAGAAACACAGAAAGGAACTCTCTACATAAATGAACGGGAGCTTCACCTTATTGTGGTAGGCCATACACCTTTGGATTATGGATAACATCCCGGGGCTGTGATGGCACCTTTGAACCCATGATCCTCTGGGATAAGCACAGACTTACTTTTAACATTTGAAACGGTTATGCTGGCAAGGACACATCTTCTAGACTGATGAAAGGCTTTCTGCTTTGAAAGTACTTCAGCATCTATTTTTGATAACTCAGTAAATGCCATGCAAAAAGAAAATTATCATACGTTTTATATCTAACAAGAATACAATAAAAGCTAAGATGAAGAAATAGAGTCATGGATATTGCTCTCATGCTGTTCACGCTGTGGTTTCTTATAACAGGCCATTAGAGGTTTTCATGCAGTGGGGAGAGCTAGGAGGGTTTGTTTCCTGAGATGATAAAGCATGTTCTTCAAGTGAATGCTGGAGAAAATAAATCATTGGATACAACAATGGAAGTGTGGTCCAGTCCTTTCCTTCCTGTCTTCATTTGTTCCTTTATTATTAAGTAAGGCTTCAGCCACATTCAACAAGTGACCTGGAATATGAAAACAGTCTCAAGTTATATCTCCTGTACAAAACAAAACACATCTTGAGAACTTATTTATTTATTTTTTAAATCAATTGCAGGACGATGACAATATCAGAGAATAGCTTGTGATTCACTAGACAAAGCATAGCTATTTAGTATTGGGGAAAGTAATGATACTTTGTATTTTTGCAAAGAAGATTGTACAGGGCAGGCTAACCACATTTTCAGCAGAAGCACTATAGTTGCTAATAAAGACAAAACACTTAGCACCTTCCATGGTACTCAGTGGTCTCAGTCAGGCCTAAACATCTTAATGAGTACAGGAAGCAGACGCAGACAAAGAGCTCTGCTCTGTTTTATTCTTCCCTGCTAAACTTCAATTACAGGAGTTTCTCTGCTGGGTGAACTTACACACAGATTGGCTGTATTTTAACTTGATGGTTAGAGGTTAGTAAATATTTTATTTTTATTATTTTTATTTTTGTGGCACTGGGGTTCATGGAAACCCTTCTACCTCTGGGCTACACTCCCAGATCTATTTTTTTTATATTTTTATTTGGAAACAGGGTCTCTTAAGACAGCGAGGCTGGCTTTGAACCTTCACGATCCTACTGTCTCTGCCTCCCAAGTGTGGGGATTACAAGATCCTACTGTCTCCACCTCCCAAGTGCAGGGATTACAAGATCCTACTGTCTCCGCCTCCCAAGTGCAGGGATTACAAGCATGCGCCACCACTCCCGGCAGAAGTTAGTAAATATTTTAAACATAGAGAATGTTATATGAATACAGTTGTTCAAGCAAAATTTATGCCAGCATTCTAGAATTTACCTTAGAAAGAAAATTAAAAAGCAAAGAATTCAAGTTCCATAGGGTTAGGTCCTCAGTAGAGCATGTGTGATATTCAGGCTAAACTCTTGCCTGAATATTTGATTACATACCCATAGTGTGAAAATTATGTTAAAATGTGCTAAAAATAACAGTTGCTTCAGATTGAATCAGTAGAGCTCACTGCTTTACCAACTTGCATTTTATAGAATCGGTTTCAGTTTTACTAGAAATGATATAAATAGTATCAGAAGTTTGTATTTCTCTTTGTATTTAAAAATTTTATCCATATAATATAATTTTAAGGTTCTTTCTCCCAATGTGTGTGTGTATGTATGTATATATATTACATGAAATAGATGGATTTTAATTTTGATATTTTTATAAAGACATTATAATAATCATTAATGATAACATACTATCAAAGCTGACTATTCTTTCTTGATCCTAGGGATTGAACTCAGGGGTATATACATCTGAGCTTAATCCCCAGCCCCTTTTTAATATCTTTTGTTTTGTTTTGAAATAGGGTCTTACAATTTGCTGAGAAGCTAGCTAAACTGCTAAAGCTTGTCTCAACGCACATTTCTCCTATTTCAGCCTTCGAAGTACTGTGATTCTATGCTTACTCCAAAAGCAATTTTTTAATAAATTAAAAAAATATAAAGGTAATTTAAAAAGACTAAATTATTTATTTGCTCTAATTTAATTCATTTAATTAAAAAAAGGTAGCTGGGCATGGTGGTGCACGCTTGTAATCTCAGCATTTGGGAGGCCGAAACAGGAGGATCGTGGTTTGCAGACTGCCTCGGTTACTTAGTGAGGCCCTTTCCAACTTAGTGAGACCCTGTTTCAAAATAAAGAATAAAATATAGGGATGGGATGTAACTCAGATGTAGAATGCCCCTGGGTTCCACTCCCAGTACTGCAAAAAAAAAAAAAAAAAAAAAGAAAGAAAAGAAAAATGTATGTACGCATATGGTAGGAAAAAAAAAAGAAGAAAGGAAGGAAGAAAGGAAGGAAGGAAGGAAGGAAGGAAGGAAGGAAGGAAGGAAGGAAGGAAAAAAGGATATTTATTTCTTCTCCAAGTAACCAGGTTTCCTATCCACTTTGCAGAGGCTTCTAAACTATCAATTTCACATAATTTTAGATAATTTACTAGTGCAGACAGTTCGTGTATATTTTTTACTTATTTGTTCTCATACTAATAGCTTTTAGATGAATGGTACAATTATTACAACCAAAAAATTAACTTTATATCAATAAAAACTTAATAATATAACATTTAAATTTCCTCAGTCTGCTGCCATGAGTGTCTTTTTCTGTTTCAGGGTTCAATTTAGTTGTTGGGTCTTGTTATGCTACTCCAGTCTGGATGGTTCTCAGTCTTTCCTTGTCTGTCATGGCTTTGATATAATCAAGCAGCGCTAGTCAGTTGTTTTGACTAAGTCTCTAAAGTAGGTCCATTAATTTCTTATAACTAAATTTCATTTATATATTTTTGTTCCGAATATCATGTCTGTCATGCTAATGCTAGGACTCAAACCTGGGATTCTTTTGTCTCAGTCTCCCAAAAACTAGGATTACAGGTGTAAAGCACATTGCCTACCAAGGACATTATTTTAAATGCTTTTTTGCATGTTTGTGTATAAACATGTAGGATAAATTTTAAGAAGTGGTAATGCTAGGTCAAAGTTTATATGTATACTCACTTTGATGGTATTGACAAGGTTATGTTGTTGTTTACAACTTCTACATTTTTCCTTAACCACTTACTTTCTCATGGATTGGCTAATACCTTCTGATCTTTGCCAGTAGAATAGAAGAAAGGTACTACTTTGTTACTGTTTTAATTCAGATTCCTTCTATTATATATAACTGCTAATAAACAATTTTATTTTGGGTGAACTTTTTATTTAACTTGTCTTTTGTTCACTTGACTACTGACACCAGCCTTCTTTCATATTAAAAGAATTCCTTAAATAGTACTGTAATTAATTTTTGTTATTCAAGTTACAAATGTCTTCTTTGTTATTTCCTTTGTGTTTGAAACAGTCTTCATAGCCCTTCAAATGTGATTATGGAGTTGTTGTTTTCTATAGTATCTGATGAGCAAAATCTTTTCAATGTCAAAAAGCTCTTAATAACCATCGTATAAAGTTACATGCAGGATCATATGGTAAGTTTGTTCATATTTCTGAAGATTCTCCATAGAGGTTTTCAGAGTGGTTGCACTAATTTGCAGTCCCACCAACAATGTAGTAGAATTCCCACTTCTCCACATCCTCACCAGCATTTGTTGTTGTTTGTGTTTTGAATGATTGCCATTCTAGGGGCAAGCTCAGAGTAGTTTTGATTTGCATCTCTAATTGCTAATGATGTAGAACATTTTTTTGTGCATTTATTAGCTATTTAAATTTCTTAAATTTCTTCTTTCATGAAGTGTCTATTTAGTTCCCTTGCTCATTTTTATTTTTTATTTTTTTTATTTTTGGTGATACTGGTGTTCCTGGACCCTTCTACCTCCAGACTACACTCCCAGACCTATTTTATACTTTTTTATTTTTGGAAACAGGGTCTCTTAAGCCAGCACGGTTGGTTTTGAACCTGCGCGATCCTCCTGTCTCAGCCTCCCAAGCGCAGGGATTGCAAGCGTGCGCCACCACACCCCGGTGTTCCCTTGCTCATTTTAAAAATTGGGTTATTTGTTTCCTTAGTACTGAGTTTCTTGAGTTCTCTGTATATGTTTGGTATTAATCCTCTATTGAAGGAGTAGGTGGCAAATATCTTTTTCCATTCTATTGGCTCTTGGTTGAGGTTCTTGATAGTTTTCTTTGCTGTACAGAAGCTCTTTGGTTTAACGCAATCCCACATATTAATCTGCCTTTTAGTTTCTTAAACCTGCGTTTAAGGTCTTGTTGAAAAAAAGTTTTTATCTGTGCCTGTGTGTTGCAGTGTTGGACCTATGCCCTCTTCAAGGAGCCTCAAGGTCCCTGGCCTAATTTCCAAGCCTTTGATCAATCTTGAATTGACTCTTGTGTAGGTTGAGAAAGTGGGGTTTATTTTCATTTTACTTCATATGGTTAATTAGTTTTATGAACATCATTTATTGAACAGGCTATCTTTTTTTTCCAGTGTATGTTTTTGGCCCTTTTGTCAAAAATCAATTGGCTGTTCAGTGCGAAGTCTTCTATTCTGCTCCATTGGTCTGTGTCAGTACCATGCTGTTTTTATTATATGACTTAATATGATATAGTCCCCTCCTTATAAATGTTTCTTGTTTAAAGTGCAGGTTGAGTTCAATTGTGTAAGATAGCTTTAGGATGTTTTGTGACATATTTGCTTTCTTTAAGTCTGAACAGTCAAAGTAACAAAGAATCAGAGAAAGGCAATACCTCTTTTTTGTCAAATAATTTCACCTTTATACCCACTTATACATTTTGGACCATTTATTTACTATTATAATTGACTTAATCTCAAACCATGTGTCCCTCAACCTATACCACAGAGTAAAATGGAATAATGCCTATTACTTCTGTATGGATGTATTTACCTCTCTATATTTAATATGCAGATATTTTATACTTGTAATTATGTTTAAAAGTACAAGCATTATAATCTGAGAAATGTGGATGCCAGATGTTTCTAAGCTGGAAAAATCTAATAATTTCTTTTGGAAAAACATTTTAAAAATACTTTAAAAATGTTCTAGACTGTTGGTGATGTTTCTCAGAGTAAAAATAATTATTTGTCAGAAAGAATTAAAGTACATTCTGTGTGTGTGTGTGTGTGTGTGTGTGTGTGTGTGTGTGTAATCATTCTGAGCCATTTATTTTAATTTTTCTTCATATCGTTATTCCTGCATGCATCTAGGCCCATTTGTTTTTGACATGCTAAGTGTCAGATATGGCTGTGCTGTTTCTGATTTTGAAGCCAGGAAGCATTTGGTTATTGAAGGGAGAGATCTGTTAGATCAGGTTGAATCCCGGATGAGGGCCATTAGGTTCATTGGTGAAGTGTCTATGTGACATGAGGATGTATGCCCTCTTTCATCACGACCCTGTATAGTCTCCTATACAGCTGGAGCCCTTTGCCTGCTCCTGACAGCTCAATCTTGTCCCAGGTCCTAGTGCAAATTCAGGACCTAGTTCCAATAGTGTACAATGAGAAATTCAGACTCATAAACTAGGGTTCTCAACCCTGGCCACAGTGTTGAGACAAGTAGGTAGAATTTGATTTTTACTGCTCAGGAAGACAGAGATGGCAATTTATTCATTACATGTAACCCAAGTTGCAGTGTACACTTTCCAGCTACTTTAGAAATTTGATCAATTTCTTTTCAAGCATAGCATATATGACCTATTAGAGCAGGCACACCTTCACAGCATTTTCTGGAGTTTCCTATAGTTAATATTCTCATACTTCTCTGTATCCCTACATTGCTGCTTCCTGTCCTTTTCTCAGAGTACATGAAAAATCCTTTTTCTTCATGGATCCTCCCCAAAACTTAGCCATATGGATTATTTTAGTGACTATCTTGTATGTAGAGAGAATCTGTCATTAAGATTGGTCATATAAAAAGTGATTGGCCCTTTGCCATGATAGTCCTATGAGTTTTATATAATTTTTATTATTGAGTTAGATACGTGAACAAGTGAAACAGAAAGGAGAGTCAGTATTAAACTCAGGTCTTTCTGGGTACCTTGTATTACCTACTAGCAATGTCTTTGTCATATTTTAACATAATGGGATCATACATATGTGTGTATATATAAACATATATATATGTATATGTATAATCAAATTGTACTATTAGTTTTGAATGAGAAGCACACAACTAATAGGAGAAACTCAAGACGAAGAAGGAGGTACTATAGATGAGCAAATAAGGCAACCTAACTGAGGGGAGAGGAGGGGGGAAGAGAGAAATTCTCTAATGTGCATGATGTTCTTTAACAAACATCTCAATGTCAGTCACTAAGCCAAACATGAGAAGGAGGGAGGGGAAGGAATTGGGTGGGAACTGGGTAAGGGCTAATTGGGTGATATGTGCATGTAGTTCACCATCATCTTGTACCCCATTAAGATGTATGACTACAATGCACCAATAAATTTTTTTAAAAAGTATATAACTGCAATAAGAATATTGTTCATTTTTAAGCAATTATTAGATCATACTATATACTACTATGGAAAAATCTATATGACTTTTTTTGTGGTATGAGAGTGGAATTCAGAGATGTTACCTCTGAGCTATACCCCAGCTCTATTTTATCTTTTTTTTTTTAAACTAGGGCCTCACTTAGTTACCAGGGGCCTCACTAAGTTGCTGAGGTTGGTCTGGAACTTGCTATCCTCTTGTATCAGTTTTCTAAGAACTGAGACCATAGGTATGCACCACCATGTCAGCTAAGACATTAGTTTTTAACTATTAATACCACCATGTCAGGCCAGACACGGTGGTGCACGCTTGTAATCCTCACGCTTGGGAGGCGGAGACAGGAGGATCGTGCAGGTTTGAAGCCAGCCTTGCTGGCTTAAGAGAGACCCCATTTTCAAATAAAAGTATAAAAAAATAGGTGTCTGAGAGTGTAGCCCAGAGGTAGAAGGGTTTCCAGGAACCCCACTACTACTACTACTACTACTACTACTACTACTACTACTACTAATAATAATACCACCATGTCATATAAGACATTAGTTTTTAACTATTAATACATATCTTTCTAGGCACATAGGAAAGTTTTCATAGGTTATGTCTTAGACATCAAAAGGAAAACAATGAAGACAAACTAGGGAGCAATGTAAAAACAGACATATTTGTGTATTTTACCATTCCTAATCTACTTAATTTATACAATCTAATAAGGTTGAAGCCTTGCCTATTAAGCAACTCAATAAAATATGTCTGTGGGTGTCTAGCATCATATTGACTCATATGTATTTCCATGTTAAAATATTTTGAAATTTCATCAGTTTGAGTACTATGTAATTTTCCAAACTTCCTGTCCTTTCGTAAGCTTTTTCTTTGATGGAGTGGTTTACTCTAAAGGTCTTAAGAAAAGGAAATATTTAATGCTGTTGATTGATGGATATTATAAACAAATATATGTAGAAATGTATCAGCAAATGGCTCCTGTACTCATCCCTGAATGAACAATGCACTTGTTCTATTATGGAATTTTACTTCTATAAACAGAAGGCTCCCTGAGCAATAGACAGCTGTTTCTATAGGATGGCAATTAATGTGTTCTTCCCCATTAAAAAGATTGCTTTTCATACTTGAGAAGAAAATAAAAGATTAACACAATAATTCATTTTATTTTATAAATTTAAACTAGTTCTACATGAACATTTAGATATGGAATAGAAAATTTACACGATTAGTAAGATCCTGTAGAAAAATGAGTCTAAAGGGGTAATTTTCAATCTTAACGTGAATCAGAATCACCTGGAAGGCCTCATAAAGTACATAATTTCTAGAGGGTTAGCTTTATCATTTACATTTTTCATAAATTCTTCGGTAAGAAACTGCTCTAAAGTAACAAAAACGTTTTCCCATAGAAATGTATCTTATTTTACCCATTCAACTTAATGTCCTTAAAAACTGTATACTTCTTCCAATAATGGTGCTATGCCCAAAAGTCAGGAAAATTTCTGCCTTGGAATTGTTTCAATGGTCAGTTTGTGAACTAGACCAGAAAATTATTTGTCTCATTTAAAAGTCATACAATGACCCTTACTTTTTCTTCCTTCTCTTCATATTTCTATGGAGTTTGAGAATCCTAGTGAAATATAAACTTCTGGTCTTCCTACCTACACCCTCATTTACTCTTCTGCTAGGCCCATACAGGTTATTCATTGTAGTATCTCCAGCTCCAGGATCTTAGCTGAAACTCTAACTACGGCAGACAAGAGCAGGGAAGCCATTTGAGTTTAGATAGTATTCTGATCTCCAGGTTGTTTTGGTCTCCTTTTGCCTGTAGAACTCTAGAGTGAAAATAGGTTGTGTGATGGACTTTAGACAAGAAACTCTACCTTT
Source organism: Muscardinus avellanarius (assembly GCF_963383645.1). Taxonomy (NCBI): domain Eukaryota; kingdom Metazoa; phylum Chordata; class Mammalia; order Rodentia; family Gliridae; genus Muscardinus; species Muscardinus avellanarius. The sequence continues at coordinate 122,382,802 of NC_137791.1, forward strand.
GACCTTGAACCTAGCACTTCAGAAGCTTTCAGCTGTATTGTAATGGCAAATTAAAGAACTCACTCTCAGATTTTAATTTCTCCATTTCCCCATTTAGTGTCTGTCTACAAGGTCATGCTCCCTTTTTACTATGAGTGGCCAATACTCGTGCGGATTCATATATTCAATTCATAAATTATTTGTTACCCTCCTGTGTAATGGTTTGGATCTAGAGTGTGCCCCAAGAAGCTCATATGTTGAAAGTATGGTCCCCAGTGCTGGAAGTTTCAAAGGTGGGGCTTTTAGGCAAGGTTTTGATCAGGAGGCCTCTGACCTCACTAGGTGGAATTTTCCATTCAAGGGATTAATCCATTGATAGATAGACACACTACTGGGAGGTGGGACCTAGATAAAGGAAATAGGTCACTGAGAGGATGCTGTGGAAGGGTATTTCTTGCCTCTAGCTCCTTTCTTACTCTCTCTGCTTCCTGGTTTTCCTGTGATAAGCAGCTTTTCCTGGACATACCTTTCTATCATGATATTACATCTCACCTCAGGCCTAAAGAAATGGAGCCAGCTTAATGATGGACTCAAACCTCTGAAACCATTAGCCAAAATAAATATTTCCTTCTCTAAGTTATTCTTGTCAAATATTTGGGTCACAATGATGAAAAGGTGATGGATACTTTCTCCCATACCAAGGAACTTATACCACATTCTTCAAGATTTACAAAAATAAATTTAGCAAAGCATATGTAACATTCTTAGGCTGGTTCAGAACAAAGAATAAAATCTTAACTAACAATGCTTAAAAGAAATGCTTTTGGTAGTAGGAATAGAGGAATCATGGAGGAGTAAAATCATATTTGATACATAAATTAAAGTTCTCTGTAAGAGGCAATATTTGCATTGACTGGTGGCAAGTCCTTGAAATAAAAAGGAATAGTGAGATTCACAATTATCACAGGACTCTGTATAATCACAGGTAAGAAGAAAAAACTTACAAGAGAGAGGATGTTAGGACACCAATTTATGTGAGTCCAGTATTTACAAGGAGGAGAGAGAGAGAGAGAGAGAGAGAGAGAAGAGAAGAGAAGAGAAGAGAAGAGAAGAGAAGAGAAGAGAAGAGAAGAAAGTGTATACTGCTAGACAAGACGACAATATACTCACATCCTACCCACATGCCCAGATGTCAAAATGTGGTGTCAGAAGATGGCATCCACCATTCAGCTCCTTCAAACGCTGCTTCAACAGGAAAGATATTTGCCTCATATCATGGACAATCCTAATATACCTGCTTGGGCTTTAAAGGCAAGATAAGTTTAGTGGGAAATATACTCTCAAGAGTCACCTTCTCATTTTGTCAAAGTTTTATTAGGCTTGTATCACTTTTTACTTAGTCCTTCCATATCAGGTGTTGATTTCTAATAAATATTCTGAAAAATTATGCAATTTTGTGGAGGACTTTGAATTCCAAAATGTGGTGCTTTGGCAGATGATCAGGAATGACAAGTCTATCTTGACTCAAGTTGTAACTTGGAGATGGATGTCAGGAAATAATTGCAGTTTGAGTTGTATGTAGAAGAGAGCAAGGAGAAGAACCTGGGATAGAGGCAGAGTTGAAATTTTTTTCTAAAAACAAAGAGAGAGTAATAGATGTATTGAATAATATGTGAAAAGAAAAATGTAGATGACACTAAAAATAAGAATCTGCAGAGTTCAGGTACTAGTTGCCTATGAGAGGGACAAGGACATGATGGAATTAAATTTTTCTCCAAGGGTTTGAATTTGAGGCTGTGTGAAAATTGTAGGGTGATTAATAAAAGTCAGGGAGGCAAGCAGGATCTTCTTTGGAATTAGGAAGAGTGATACTCTTTGGTTATACATTCTGGTGTGTTTTATAATTCAGATTTCCTCAGACCTCCTCTTCATAAGAGAATAAATTAAGTCATATTAATAGTCATAACAGAAGTGAAGAATCAGCTCTCTCTAAAGTCTTCTTCAGATATTTCTGGGCATCCACAGGGTTCTGCCATATAGTCATTAGTAACTTATTCTTATTCTATTGCTTTGGCACATCTTTGCTGAAATCTAATATTAATTAAACAACATCAGAAGACATGACCCACTCTCTTTGAGACATCCTCCATTAGAAGCTCATCCCCTAGCCAAGGTGCTGACCCATCCTGGGGTACTAAATATGCCATTTTAACCTCTCTACAATTCAGTGGCATTAATTATATTTACAATGTTGTGCAACCATCACTACTATTTTTAAAACTTTGGTTGTGTTTAATAAGTTGGTTAATTTTTTGCTCATGGAAAAATTGTGTTGGAAGTTGAAATTGATTTGCTAATGTTTGTTGAGGATTTAAGCACTGATGTTCACTAGAAATATTGGCCTATAATTTTATTTTCTTAAAGAGCCTTTTCTAGATTTGTTATCAAGGAAATGCTAGACTTATAAAATGAGTTTGAAAATATTCCTTCCAATTAAATTTTTTGGAATAGTTTATCTATGACTGCTATTGATAAATTTTTTAGCTGTCTTGTAGAATAATCTCATGAAGCCATCAGATCCTAGGATATGTTTTAATATTTCAATATCTTTACTAATTATTGGTTTTTTCATGTTATCTATTTCTTTATGATTCAGTTTTGCTAGATTGCATGTTTCTAAGTTTATCCATTTCTTTTAGTTTATCCAAATCCAATTTGTTGATGTATTATGATTCATAGTCTTATGAGACTTTATATTTCTCTGGTATAAATTGTAATGTTTTACTTTAATTTCTGACTATATTATTTTGATAACTTTTCTCTTTTGATATGTGTAGCTCCTTCTGCTTAACTTTCAAAAATAAACCAACTCCTAGTTTTTAATTTTTAATTTTAATTTTTAGTTTTGATGCATTGTAATCATACATCTTAATGGAATACAAGATGGTGGAGTCATACATGCACACATCACTCATTTGGTCCTTCCCCAGTTCCCACCCCATTTCCTACCTCCTTTCTTCTTCTTATGTTTTGCTTAGTGATTGAATTTGATATATTTGTGAATACACATCATATACTTTAGGAAATTTCCCTCTTCTTCCTACCTCACCCCTCAGTTAGGTCAACTTATTTGCTCATCTATGATTTCTCCTTATCCATAGAGTTCTTCCTCTGACCCTTTTTCTCCCTAGCTTCTGAATATTAGGGAGATCATTCAACTTTTTACTTTTTTTTAACTGACTAATCTCAGTTAGCATGATATTCTCCGATTCATCCATTTCTCTGTAAATTACATAATTATTTTCTTTATGGCTGAGTAAAATTCCCTTGTGTATATATCTCATAGTTTTGTAATTCATTCATCTGTTGATGAACATCTTGGCTGGTTCTATAGTTTGGCGATTGTAAATTGTGTGGCTATGAACATAGATAAACATGGATTATTTGGGTAGTTTGGTTTCCATTCATTTGAGCAGATACCCAGAAGTGGTTTTGCTGGATTATATGATAGGTTCATTCTCATTCTTCTGAGGATCCTCCATACTGTTTTCCAAAGTAGCTGCACGAATTTGCAATCCTACCAACAATGTATTATAGTTTCCATTTTTGCACATTCTTGACAACATTTATTGTTGTTTGTGTTTTAAATGATGCCAATCTAGTTGGAGTTAGGTGAAACATTTCATATTTTTGGATAGGCAGAATAAATATCATCAAAATGATCATTCATTTAAAAGCTATCTACAGATTCAATACAATACCCATTAAATTACCAAGGAAATTCCTCACACAGATATATATAGCAGCTTTATTCATAATTGCTCAAACTTGGAAGCAACAAAATGTTCTTCAGTAGGTGAATGAGTATATAATATGTGCTACATACATTCAATAGAATATTATTCAGTAAAAAAAGAACCAGCCTTTTCTTCACTTCTAAGTTGAGACTTTGTAATCATCAAGCAAAGCTAATTAAACCCTGGTAGTCACCTATCTGCTTCTAGTTCCTATTAATTTTCTCACTCTAGATATATCTCACTCTAGAGGAGTCATATATTCGTCCCATTGTATTTGCCTTATTTCATTTACAAAAATGTTCTCGAGATTCATCTACATTATAGTGTAAGTCATATACTACATATATATGGATGAATCATTATTTGTCATATATATAATCATATATTTGTCCTATTGTATCTGCCTTATTTAACTTACAAAAATATTCTTAAGGTTCATCTACAGTGTAGTATATATTAGAATTCTATTCCTTTTTATGGATAACATTCAATTATATGCTTGTACCACATTTTGCTGTCCATTCATCTGTTGAAGAACACTTGGTGTCTTTCTACCTTTTGGCTTTTGTGGATAATGATGTGATGAACATTGGCACACAGGTATCTGAGTCCCTGTTTGCAACTCCTTTGAGTATATCTTTAAGCAGGGAAGTGCTGAATTGTTTTATAATTCTAAGTTTAGCCTTTTGAGGAAATGCCAAACTGTTTTCCACAGAGGCTGAACCATTTAACAGAATTGCTTTTTATAAACTCATGTAAAAGTAGGATGATACCTTTCTTTCCATTCTGTTGATGTTTTTTTAGTGTGGGCTTAGCTGGAGCCTTGAATCTCAAAGGCTCCCTACTGATAGCTATTCCTCCATAACTCTCATACCTACTTCATAAGAATGTTCAGGAATAACATACTATTTTAAATCTGCTTTTTTAAGTCACTGGAAATTTTGATGCTGTTATTTCAAACATAGATTGCTTTAATTTTGCATTTCTGAATAAAATTACATTACCTAGCATTTTGCATTTATTTATTCACTTGATACATTTATTTTCTGCCTACTCTGGCAAGTACTCTTTGGTGATGAGGAAGAAATAGGGGACACAATTTTTTTTCTTGCAATTGTGTATCTTATATTCTAGTTCCAGAAGTCAGAAAGTAAAGTTTATAAAAACCAAGAGAGTTTTAGGTTGTTATAAGCATTAATAAAGACAGTAAGGTAAGAGAGAGTAAGTTTTGTAAGAAACCATTATAGAAAAGTGGCCTGAGAAGACCTACCTAAAGTGACCTTTGAAATGAGATTTGGCTGGGCATAGTGGCGCATGCTTGTAATCCCTGTGTTTGGTAGAATCTGAGACAGGAGGATCACACAGGTTCAAAGCCAACCTCAGCTACTTAGTGAGGCTCTCAGCATCTTAGTGAGACTCTGTTTCGAAATAAAATATAGAATAGGTCTGGGAGTATAGCCCAGAGGCAGAAAGCCTCTGGGTTCCACCCCCATTACAAAAAAAAAAGAAAAAGAAAAAGAAAGAAATGAAATTTGCAGAATGAGGAGTCAGCTATGTGGAGAAAAGGAGATGAAGGATATTTTGTATTTTGAGGCATAAAGAGCCATCAAGGCCCTTAAGGTAAGAAATAAGTTAGAACGATCTTGTGTGTCTGAGGTGTGTAAAGGACAGCTAGGAGGATCACAGTGGGCAGTAAAGACAGGCACAAGAATATCTGGATTCCAAGTCACATCAGGGCTTGCCAACAACAGCCAACAGTCGCAATAGAATACACATTCTTCTCAAGTGTACACAGAACATTGTGCAGGATGGATCATAAATTCAAAATTCAGTCTAAAGACAGAGAGTCAAAAGGGACAGAAACTTGTTGAAATTTCAATATGATGTTTGTTTTTAGTACTAATCCTACTGTCATTATATTCAGGACTAGCTAGCCATGTTCACGATGAGCAAGCTGTCAAGGACATTCATAAATGAATTTCAGAGGCCTAGTTTGGATTATTTTTCCTTTTCTTGGGTATTGAAGGGGTGTTATGGGGTGAGGTTCCAGGAATTATATTTAAAAATATTAAATGCTGATAGACTTAGAATTTATTGTGTCTTCCACAACTGAACTCTAGAGCCAAATAAAGCTAATAAGATATTATTTATTTTTAACAGCAACATAAACAGATGCTTGAAAAACTACAGTTTATTTTTGTATAAATGCTAAAAATAGGAAAAAACTATGTAAATCAGAGTGATGGTGATATACCTACACAGAATTTTCCCCGGTTGCCTCCTTACTCTCCACTTCTCCATGAAAGGTATTGAGATTCTCACATAGGTACATAACGTCAATGGAGGTGATTACTTCATTGATCATCCATCTTCCCTCCACTAGAACATCTTCCTGGTTCCACTGTATTTTTTTTCTCCTCCAAGATCTGAAGTACCTCTTTAACAGTAGTTTAGAACTGGAATTTAGGGCATAAAGATAGCTGCAGATAGGAAGCTGAGGTGAACCCTAATTATATGGTTAGTATGTATGCCACTTGAGTGTGTATGTGTGCATGTGTGTGTGAGGCAGAGAGAAGAAGAAGAAGAAAAAGAAGAAGAAGAAGGAGGAGGAGGAGGAGGAGGAGGAGGAGAGAAGAGAAACATAGGAGATGAAATTCGATAGGGAAGAAGAAAGAAAGAAAAGGAGAAGAAGGACAAGAGAAGAAAAAGGCTGAAATGGGTAGGGCAAAGCTGATGTAAAGGATAAAGGAAGACTGAGGACCTGGTACAGATTCTCTTATAATGAAATCCACTTTTTCTTAAAATTGAGATGAACTTCCTGCCCTTGTTTTCTGCAGCACATCTCTATGATCTACTGATTAATCTCCAGTTCACTTAAACCAGGTTAGTAGCTTTCTTTTACTTGCCACCCTAATGGAAAAGGAGCTGAGGGGACAGCACATCAGGAGTGGAGTAAGATGAACATAAATTTATTGAGGACATCTCTATGTATGATATTTATGACTCGGAACATTTATAACAAGGGAAAGAAAAAGGAAAGGAACATCACATGGCATCCCTATATTTAGAATGATGTCTTGCTTGGTTTCAGCTGGTGTGAACTCTCCTTTCTCTGAATTAAAACAAGTGACAGAAAATAAAGAGATGATGAAAAACATGGTTTTATGGGCATGCTCTATGAATGTTGACTTTCAGTGGAGACTGGAGTATTTACCTACTCTTCCTATGTGTTACTTCTATGTTACCTAATTTCTACGTGGTATCTACATGATTACTTTATGTTCTCATCTTGGGGATTTGAAAGGACATTATTTTTCATTTTAGCCTAGAGATTGGAATTGGATGATGACACCAGTTTTTAGAAAAGCCAGATGTCAAAACTTTTCATAATCTTATTACAGATTTTTCTTCTTCTGTGAAAGTGCCATATTATTCTGTGACTAATGAAAACTGTTGTATTCTGTGTGCATGTGGGCACGTAGGTATCCATCCTGTTTTCATACTTAATGCCAGAGGAAGAATCATTGGCCTCCAACTCTTAAGCCTGAAATGTCACTGACATTTGAAAATCTGAATAAAGAATACTCCCTATATTTTATATGATATGAAACAATATTAATGATAAAAATGTAATTGCGCAGAATATGCCAAACTGGCTTATAAAGCAATTAGTCCTTTGCGGAGTACATGTGTGCCAGCTACCAGACTCCAGGAGTTTTGGAGAGGATCGTGGTAAGCAATACCGGTGGAAGAATCTTCTTGCACAGGATGTTGTTTTACCTTTCTGCAATTTATTATGTAATGTTATATTGGCATCATGGGAAGTTCATAAAGAAATACTACCAATATTGAGTACAATACCTTAGCATATTCCTTTTGCTTTCTATGTTTTCTGTCAGTGCACAGTAATATGTTGACGAAATTGTGTGAACAAAGAAGATTTTTAGGTTTCTAAATGAATAGTAATATTTCACATCATTATTTTATATCCATAGTTACTTTTTATGTACACATGTTTTTATTGAGACTCAAAATGCACAGAGAAAAATAGAACTCAAATATTCTCAAAGCAAACATCTATGTAACCAGCAATCTGATGAAGAACCAGAATATTATTGGGCTAACAGACTCTTTCCCTGTGCCTCTTGCAGGCAATGAATACTCCAGAGAGACTGTTCTTTTGACTTCTGCTAGTTTTCTTTGTATTTTAATTTTGTTTATTTTTAATTTTTTTTATTGGTGCATTGTAGTCATACATCTTAGTGGGGTACAAGATGGTGGAGGCATACATGCACACATAGCACTTATATTTCATGTTTGGCTTCTTTTACTCAACATTATTTTTGTAATGTTTATTGCTGTGGTCTAAATGTTTGTGTCCCCCACAAATAAATATTTTGACATCTTAACTCCCAAGGTGATGGTAGTAGGGGGTGGGGTCTTTGGGTGGTGATAATACTATAAGAGCAGAGCTTCTCTGAATGGGATTAGTGGTCTTGCAAATGAGACCCAGAGAACCCTTGGAACTCCTACCATGTGAGGACCCCGCTCAAAGGCACCATCTCTAAACCAGGAAGTGGGTTCTAACCAGACACTAAATCTGCCAATATCTTGCTCTTAGGATTGCCAGTCCCCAGCACTCTGAGAAACAAAAATTTTTTGTTCGTAGGACACTCAGTTTATGGCATTTTCCTATATTAGCCCCAAAAGACTATTCTTGTGGGCTTATTTTCATTGTATAGTACTTAATTGTCTGAATAAACCATAATTATTTCTAATGCTAATAAGCACTAAAATAGCTTTCATATTGTCACTATAAGCAATGGTGTGCTATGGAATTTTTTTTACATTGTGTTGTGTGTGTGTGTGTGTGTGTGTGTGTGTGAACATATGGTTCATTTCTGTGCATATAATTAGGTGTGCTAAATTATAGATAAATTACAACTGATAAAAATAATAACATAGTGGGAAATATCCCTACTTGTAAAGACTTTTTCATAAGAAACCATTATGGATTTTTACAACAGTAAATGTTATTTGTACACATACAAACAAACACATTTAACACAGTGCCTACATGTAGGTAAAGGTTAATTGAATGAACAGATGTAAAGATCTTTGCAAAAATGGGATTTGTAAAGGCAGTTATTTATTTATTTATTTATTCATTTATTCATTTATTCATTTATTTATTGTGGTACCAGGGATGGAACCCAGGGACATGGTACCTCCGAGCTAAACCCCCAGCCCTATTTGGTATTCTATTTTGAAACAGAATCTCACTGAGTTGCCAAGGGTCTCACTAAGTAGCTGAGGCTGTCCACCAACTGCCATCCTCCTGTCTCAACCTCCCAAATGCTAGGATTACAAGTGTGCGCCACAATGCCTGTCTCAATTATGTTTTTATTTTTATTTATTTATTATTTTTTGTGGTAATGGGGTTCCTGGAAATGCTTCTACCTCTGGGCTACACTCCCAGACCTATTATTTTATATTTTTATTTGGAAACAGGTTCTCTTAAGCCAGCAAGGCTGGCTTCAAACCTGCGCGATCCTCCTGTCTCCGCCTCCCAAGCCCGGGGATTACAGGCGTGCACCATTACGTCCAGCCTTCAGTTATGTTTTTAAAGATTAGCATTTATCATTTTAGATAGATGACATTAATCTGTCCTCTGGGTATAATTCTGAAAGTTTGCTTATTTTTATGAACTTTTTGCTAGTTCTTCCTGTCACTTTGAGTGGTAAATTTGAGAATAGGGCATTGATGGGAATATAATAATGCAGGATTTAATTCTTCTCTAGGTATAAACTTTTTACTAAACAGAAATACACATGAAGTGCAGACTCACAGGGCTGGCCTCAGCTGACAACGTATTTGCAGAGAAACAGACTGAATGGTGCCAGTTGCAGTAATCTCCCTGGGCTGCCTAGGCCCCTCCCATCCCAATAAGCCTTCGCAACACAATTTCATTGCTCTTGAATTTTGCAGAGTTTTGATTTTAGTACAAGACCCATGAAACGGTATTGGTACATCTGTCCGTTTGGAAAGCCTTCATTAACAGACTAAATCCCTTAAAGCTGGCAAGAAGAGGCTGTAGGCTTTCCAAGTATTGTGTATGGATAGCTAACTGAGGTATCCAAATATGAAAATTGGCTTGTTTTCTTGTGATGTGTTATTTTGTAAATGGCTGAAAATGAAAGAAAATGAAGCAGAGAGAGAGAGAGAGAGAGAGAGAGAGAGAGAGAGAGAGAGAGAGAGAGGAGAAATCTTAGGTTTTGTCTTTTTCCTCCTCTATGTTTTTTATGGTACTTTTTTTTTTTTTGCTCTTCAAGTAAAATGTGATCAAAATCAGTTTATATGTGCTTGATTCTGCCATGTGGAATGCTCCATAGAATTAGAGCTCCCTCAGCAAGGCAGTGTGTCGTTCTCTTTAATCTGATCAGAACCTAGACTGAGAGCTGTCATTCAGTCTTCTATGCTCCAGGACAGGCCAACTCTTTGGCCTCACCTCACATCTTTAAGGGTGTTCAAGACATTTTGGAGAATAGTGCTAAGCAGGATAACTCAGTGCTTCATGAAATCATGTGTCTTTCAGGATCAGGAAAGCAACAGAAAGGCAGGTAGGTGAAGCCTGTGTTAAAAGCTAAAGGGAAGGTAAGTGGAGAATGTATGCTTTCCCTGAAAGTATAAAAATATATTTTTTTAAAAAAGGAGATTTGACATTACTCAGTTCCTACTCTATCTACATCCACATACAGTTTACATGCATGGAAACACACTAAACACACACACACACACACACACACACACACACACACACACACACACTTACCCATACACATATACATATCCTCCAAAACTACTGGGGTTGGATAAGTAAAATTGTTTGCTGTTAGATTGCATTTCTGGCCTGCCATTTTGGTACTTGCAGTTTAAGCCCCATAGGCCTTATGAAGATTTAGCAGAGTAGTGTTAGACTAGGTTATACCAAATTGTTTTTTAGAATTCCCTGTCTGCCCATCTTTCTCATTAGCAGCTTGTGAGGGTCTCCCCATCCCACGGGGTATTAGGAGATATTAAACTTTCTAATTGTTGCGAATTCAAAATGTGGAACGCAGTATCTCCCTGGTGTCTTTGCTTTTCCTGGTTCCAATTTCTAATATCCTTTCAAATTTGTGTGAGAATTTTGGGTTTCTTTTTCATTAAACTGCATGCCCATTTCCCTTGTCTGTTTCAAGTTGATTGCCGAATTCCCTAAAGGTCCTAGATATTGAAATCTCAGTGTAAGACTTCGTACACATAATCTCCCTTTCCATCCCCTATTAACTCTTTCACAAAATTCTTTAATTTTTTTGAAATCAAAGTAATGCTCTTTTTTTTTTCTCAGAGTCTGTACTTTTGAAGTTTTATCAGAGTCTCTTTAACCCAACATGTGCTAAAGAAGGGACAGGCTCCTTCTACGCCCCTACAGAGCCCTAAAGATGTTCTCAGAAGTCATCAGATATTACAAAATATACAGACAATTCTTTAGTCTATGTGATAACTCATAAAAAAACCTACAGCCCTCCCATTTCTGGTAGTAAAATATGGTTCAATATGGGAAACCCACTCAAGAAAAGTGATTTCCTTCTTGGAATGATGCACTAAGGAGTTGTCTGTTAGAATTCTCCCCTTTGTGGCTTCTCTTGCAGGAGCCATTGAATCCATGTTGGCACCCAGCACTTTTCTGTGCTGAGGAGCCTGACAAAGGATGTAGATACTGCTATTGATTGTGTCCTCTGGGAAATATGAACAACTGAAAGACAGTGCAAAGGATATTAGACCATTGTAATTTGAGGTCTACTGTTCATTTTATATGTTCATGTATATCTTGGCATAATTCAAAAGAGAATAAAATATTAGAATGTTCTATTTCCAAATGAAAACTAAAAAACATAGAGCTCATAATGTTTCTAATATTAGAGACTATCTTGAACTGTTTTTTTTTAGAGTTCAAAATAGCATTGCGATTATAAGGCCTACATGAGATGATTCTAGTTACAAATTGGCATTGGGAACCTTAAGAAAAATATGCAATGTAAAAGCCTACATATGGTGGTGAAATACAGTGACGGAGATACTTAATGGAATGACAAGTGGCATGGCGTAGTTTCAGGCAGCGTTATTGTTGCCAATCATATTTTTTAATTTGCTAAAGTTGCTTCTGCCATGAATATCTTACCACTTCACTAATAAAGACAATATCTTGCCTGTATAATTCTGTGTAGTATTTTTTACAAGACTTTTAACTTGTAAAACTTGAACTTTTATTATTAGATGCATTTTTCTGCTTTCAGATATTCATGATTTCTATCCTTCCCTTTTGACCAAGTGTTTCAGAGAAAGTTACCCTAACCTGTCAGGGGCATCTAATTATATTGCTTTACAACTTCAACTTTTTTTTTAGTTAAAATATAGCCAATATTAGCTGGGTGTGGTGGCGCACGCTTGTAATCCCTGCGCTTGGGAGGCAGAGACAGGAGGATTGCGCAGGTTCGAAGTCAGCCATGCTGGCTTAAGAGACTCTGTTTAAAAAAAAAAAAGTATAATATAGGTCTGGGAGTGTAGCTCAAAGGTAGAATGGCTTCCAGGAACCGCAGTACCACTGATACACACACACACACACACACACACACACACACACACACACACACACATAGTCAATCTTTTCAATTGTGTCAAAAATGCTGAAAGTGATGTTTTTCTTTACATATATTAATATCTGCTGTGGTTTTGAATATTAAAATATAAATCTAGATCTATCAGTTCTACACAAAAGAATTTGAGAATTAAAAACAAATCACCATGAAAACCATTCCTGAATTCTTTGGTGGCACTGGGGGTGGAACCCAGAGGCTTTCTACCTCCAAGCTATACTCCCAGACCTATTTTTTTATATTTTATTTGGAAACAGGGTCTCAGTAAGTTGTTGAGAGCCTCACTAAGTAGCTGAGGCTGGCTTCGAACCTGTGCAATCCTCCTGTCTCAGCCTCCCAAATGCAGGGATTACAAGCGTGTGCCACCACGCCCAGCAAACCATTCCCTAATATTTGAGGCCCTAATTTTGTACCTCTCAACAAATTCTATGACAAATTTCTTTACTGTTATTCTGTTATTTGGCAGGTACATTATTTTTAAATTTTAGAGGTTTTTTATTATTTGATATTTGCTCTATTGTTATAGTTGCAATTATAGGCCACAGAAAAAACTTCTTTCCATCTCTTCATAGGAATCTTCTTGGTGAAGGAATTTGGCGATAAGCCAATATATTGGTATAACTGGCAATAAGAAACTATGAAGTTGTATACTTAACTAAGATCAATAATGAATCATAAAAACACAAGATATTGAGTTTATAAAAATGGGCAAAATAAAAGAGAAAGCATGAATAGTGGTGATAAAGTGGATGATATGTGTTGAATGCTCACTGTTGGCTCATCCTGCTATCCTTGGAAGAAGCTTCCCAAAGTCTTTAACTACTGGACACATTGAAAAGTATATGATGTTGAGCATCACTGAGGACAGGGCCGGCTGAGTCCTGGTGATGGATGGTCCAGAAGTCATGGGCTTTCACACTACTTATATTTTTTTGGGACAGTAAGCCATGCAGACCTCTGAATGAGAGGAAGAGAACTTGTGGCGTGCTTAAGAAAGTGTATCAAATAGAGAATCATAGAATGAATTATTGCACATGTAGTGACTCATGATTGTGTTCTTGCAAGATTCATATGTTGAAACCATAGTATGTTGAAACCATAACCCCGGATAGGATGTCACTAAGCAATGAGTCCTTTGGGTGGCAATGACATCATGAGCATGGAGGTCCCATGTGACCCGAGAACACACTCTCATCCTCTTTCTACCACACAGACACAGAGTGAGAAGTCAGCAGTCTGCAACCCAGTGAGGGGCCTTCATCAGATCCCCACCACACTGGCACCCTGATCTCAGCCTCACCCTCTAGAGCTTTGAGGAACAAATTTCTGGTGTTAAGGTACTTTGTTATAGCAGCCCAAACTGACTAAGACATTGCATAAACATTATGGAATATGATAGGACTCTTACATGATTAACTTACAGTAGTTGACCTAAAGTTTCATAAGTGCTATGATTTAGCAAGAAAGATAAGGGGAATAGTAGTAAGTCGGGCGTGGTGGTGCATGTTTGTAATTCCAGTACTTGGGAGGCTGAGACAAGAGGATCGGGTTTGCAGCCAGCCTCAGTGAGGCCTCTGCAACTTAGTGATACCATGTTTAAAAATAAAGAATAAAAATATAGGGATGAAGGTGTAGCTCAGAGGTTAAATGCCCCTGGGTTCAATCACCAGTACTGCAAAAAGGGCGGGGGGGGGGATAGTAGTGCTTATAAGGCAGCTTCAAATTTTATAAAGAGAATAATGGCACAACACTCCCTGTACAGTAGTGACCCCTTATCAATGAGGGATGTGTTCTAAGTCTCTGAGTAGATGTCTAAAACCATGGATGGACCAAACCCTACAATTTAATATTTTCCACCTTAACTAAACATCTATTATGCATGGTGGCTGTAACTTTTTCAGCTTGAGATACAACGGCAAATATACCATAATTTTCTTTTTCTTTTTTACAATTTCATAGATAAAGGCTAAACTGTGACCATCGATCTTAGCAACTTTGATCTAAGCTTTTTTTTTTCCTTATTAAGTGTATAACATTCATCTTTTCACTTACAGGAAGCACTTTTCATCTTCTACTTGGCATATCAGGGTTACCAGCATCACTACTCTTGGGTTTTGTGTCCATGATTAAGTAAAATAAGTCTTACTTGAATATAGTATTTTGACAACATATTTGTTGATCTCATAACCAAGAAGGCTACTCAGTGGGTAATGAGCAGGTCACATGTACACTGTATATACATGGAAAAAAGGGATGAGTTAGGTGCTGCATGGATGAAACTGAAACAGTGAATCATTTCACCATATTACTCAGAACATCAGAAATTTTTCATTTTTTTTCAGACCTTGGTTGACCATGGGGGAACTGAAATTGCAGAAAGTGAGACAATAGCTAAGGAGGAACTATAATACATGTACATTTGTGTTTGTAAACATGGAAAAGTACAACCTTTCTAAACAGGGTGCTAATGTGGGTTACTATAGAGCAACGGTTACAGAGACCATAGTGGAGAATGTAGTTGGAGGAGTAAAACAAAAGTAAAAGACTGACTGCATTAGACAAAAATAAGTAAACCAGAAACAATATAGGTACCCTGTCATGTAAGATAATCCCATTTGTGTAAAATATGTATATTTTACACACACACACACACACACACACACACACACACACACACACACAAAATCTTGTTAGGGCTGAATTGTATCTTCCAAAAAGCATACACTGAAGTCCTGATTACCAGTATCTTGGAATGTGACCTTATTTGAAAATGGGAGGGAACCAGGGAAAGTTCACCAAGTGGTGTGTGCATGTATGTCCCTATACTATAAACTACACTTAGATATGAAACAATAATAAAAGTATAAAAAAGACATATCAAAGTCAATTACTAGACCAAACATGAGAAGGAGAGAGGGGGGAGGGAATGGGCTGAAAATTGGGGAAGGGTTAAATAAGTGATGTGTGCATGTATGCCTCCACCATCTTGTACCCATTAAGAAGTATGACTGTAATGCACCAATAAAAAAGAAAAAAGAAAAAATTAAAAATAAGTTAATAAGAGCTGGGTGTGGTGGTACATGCTTATAATCCCAGTGATAGGGAGGATAAGAAAGGAAGATTGAAGGTTCAAAGCCAGCATCAGAAACTTAGGTTCTCAGCAACCTAGCAAAACTCTGTTTCCAAATAAGAAATAAAATATTAAGCTGGGGGTGTAGCTTGGAGGTAAAATGTCTTTGGATTTAATTTCAGGTACCAAAAATTTTTTTTAATTTATTTTTTATTGGTGCATTATATTCATACAACTTATTGGGGTAAAAAACTTGTGTGTATAAACAAGTACTCATCTCTGATTTAACCCCTCCAAAAATTTTTAATACAACTAGTTATAAAAAGAAAATGGTTAAAAGGAGGTTATTACAAAAGGACTGATATCCTCCTAAAAAGGAGAGATTTAGACATGAGACGTACACAGGGAGTAGATGATGTGAAGACATATGGGGAGAGAAGATGGATATCTACAAAGCATGGAATGCTCAACGTTGGCAGGAGCTCAGAGAGAGACACGAGCAACTCCTGTGCTCAAAGCCCTCAGAAAGGGCCAGCACTGCTATAACATGAATTTTACCCTTCCAGTCTCCAGGGCCACAAATTGGTAAATTTATGTTATGTAAACTACCCAACTAGAAGTATGTCTTTGCAGAAGTAATACCAAGTGAATATATGGGTGTATACATTCATAAGTCAAGAGAGAAGGTTGAGTTTAACTACTTTGATTCATGGAAATGCTTGGATATATTGTTAAGTAGAAAGGAAAGAATATGAAGATATTGTGCAAAGTTTACTCCTCTTAAATTAAAAGGGAATGAGAGAGGTACCTCTAAGTTAATGGGAGTTGAAATATCAATTTTACCACTTATCTCCTGCAAAACTGACCATGATACATTTGTGTTCTTGTCTCTTCCGAGGGACTAACAATGCTCAGGAATAAATGGCCAGTGGTGCCCGTGGAACTTTAAGGTCTTCCTTGCTGCTGCAGCCCTTCCATTCACTCTCCCCCAGGTCAGGAAGACACTGGCCCAGGGGACCACTCATCCTCCACATCACCTGCTTGGATGGCCTCTCTTGCCCATCCATCTCCCTCCTCATCATTTCCTTGTGTAATGTTTAATTTCCTCATAGCTCTTACAGTCTCACATTACTTACTCCCTTACTTATTAATTTATTTCTTGTTTTCCCCACAGCACATTCATTTCCTGAGGGCAATAATTAAATTTTGTCTATACATCATTATGTCTTCAGTGCATAGAACCTGGTCAGGAACAGAGAAGGCAGTTTGAAGAGTTTGTTGAATAAATGTCTGAAAGAATGAAAGTATAGTTCACAATTTTGTCACACAATATATACACACTAAACTGGCTATTTTTGGTCATTTTTATGCAAGTGTATGATTCTCTCAGTGACAAGTTCTATAATCCAACTGTGGAGAAAAAAATAATTCTTTATCATCACCCTGATTTACTGCAAATGTCAAGAACATACTTCCCCTGGCATTGAAAAAAAAAACCTTGATTTGAGACCTATTTTAATTTAGGGTTATTTGAAAATGTATTCAGGGATAAAATACATGTCATCTATTCAAAATTAACATTTTGGGCTCAGGCCGGTGAATAGCTATCAGTCTACAGGTATCCTTTGCACAGTGTGACCTCACTGACACAGGTAATTGTCAGAGGCCTAATTATGTTAAAATATAAAATAGGAATTGCTGCGTCTCTTCTAGAAATGTCACAGCATCCCTTCTGGAGAATTATATAGTAGTTGATGAGAAAGTGCACAGGGCAATTATAATTGTTAGAACACTAGCATAAAACTCAACAACAAAAAAATAGATCCAGGTAAGCAAATTATAGTGGTCCAAAGGTAACACATGTGGATTGGTAATCTAACTGTAAGAAAAAAGGAGTCTGAATACTATAATTTGCAAAACAGTGCTGGACATTTGGATTAAAATTACTCAGTGTTAGCTGGTATAGGCAGCATTTCTTAGTCACATCAGTCACATGTGACTGCCAAGCACATAAACTTATGTGATGTGGATTTTTAGCATTCTTTGAAAGGATCAAAGCACATCAAGTTTTTTTAAACATTTAGGTGATGGATGGACCCATAGAGGTCCATACATTGTTGTGGACTCTCTTTGTGCAGTTTCAGTGATAGGAAGTTCCCTTGGCTCCAGGAACACCTTCCCTAGTCTTTTGGACAGAAATCTTACCTGCACTGATTAAAATGAGTCACCTTTCAATTGAACCCGTGCTCATGTAACTCTCCTCTGATTCTAGAAATATAGACTGCCTAGCTCTTCTGTTTGGCATATCTTTAACAAGATATGTAATATGTCCTTGTTTTTCTAAAATCTAAATATCTCAGATAACTTTACAACACATTTATTTGGGAAATAAAGGTGGAATTGGCCTTGGGTCACACCATGGGTTTTCACCAAGTCAGAAACTATGAGAAGAAAAAGTGGGGTTCAGGATGCATGAAGTTTTAGCATTAGAAAAAAGGTTCCTGCCAAAGCAGACAGTCTTGTCTCTACTGGAACAGATACCAGGATTTTCTAACACTCTCCATGGGGATTAAGGGAAGACTTGTAATGAACCTAAATTGAAGAACCATGCAAATATCCACATATAACTGAAATACAGATGTATGCATCATTCAGATGGATAAGTAGGCACTACATTGATTAGATGATTTACTCATTTAGTAGGATAAAAACATGCATAAATTTGGCCTTATGGCTTCCATTTTATTTTTAGGATATACTTCATAAGGATTCTTGTAATAATTTAACCAGAATTTGCCAATCTGAATTCCATGCCACACAGGTTACTTTAAAGATATTAGCAGATATTTTTCAAAAACAAGAATACCATGGATCTATTATATTTCATGAAACTTTAGGATCCAGAGAGTTTCTGATATTACCTCTTACCATCATACCATATGGTAGATTATATTTTAAAACTAAATTTAAATAGAATGGCCATACTAAAATTTTATCCCGGTTTGTTCATTTCTCAGAAAAATTTATTCACACAATTTCTCTGGATATTTGACGATGGCTTGGGATAAGTTTTAGTGTGGTGAGCTGCCATTGAAAGATGGCGCCGGCTTCCTGCCTCTGAGCTTGATTAGGCACATGGCTGTGCAGGAAGCAACTCCATATTTGGAGGCTAGGGTTGCGTAACACATGACGTGGTGGTAACCTGACGAGCGTGAGCCAGTGAGTGAGTGAGATGTGGCAAGAAGTGATTGGGGGAGTTAATGTTTATAATGCCCTGCGCGAGGCAGATCTTCGCCATTCCGCCATTACGAGTATCCTGAATAAACGGCTTGCAAGAAGAGCTTCGTGTCGTGTCTTAATCGCTGGTCGAGGGACGCGACAACTGGTGGCCCGTACGGGGAAAAATCAGCTCCCGTGCGTGAAGCTCAGAACTTGCTGTCGTCAGGGAAGGTGCACCGGTAAGTCCCCTGGTAAGTTGGGGGGTCCGCGAAAAATGCGGGTAACCGCTCTCACCTGTGGATAAGGGGAGAGCAAATCCAGTAGAGCTGCGATCAAAGCAGACGGGAAAGTGACAGTAGAGCTGCGATCAAAGCAGACACGGGAAAGTGGAAGTAGAGCCGCGGTCAAGCAGACACGGGAAAGTGAAAAGTGGAGTTGCGGTTAAAGCAGACGCGGGAAAGTGAAAGTGGAGTTGCGGTTAAAGCAGACGCGAAAAAGTGAAAGTCGAGTTGCGGTCAAGCAGACGCGAAAAAGTGAAAGTGGAATTGCGGTTAAAGCAGACGCGGGAACGCGAAGGTAGAGCTGCGATCAAAGCGGACCATTTTTGAATTTCATTTTGAGCTTAGTTTTGGGATGGGGGCTTCACAGTCTCATCCAATTTTTTTGGCTCTCCAGGAGCTACTTTATTCTAGAAGTTTAGAATTTAGAGAGTCTACTTTAGAGAAATTTTTAAATGATTGTGACAGAGCTGCTCCATGGTTTGCTGTCTCAGGTAACCTGACAGTTCCTAGTTGGGAAAAGCTTGGTCGAGATCTTGAATATGCCAAGCAACAGGGAAGCCTTAATCCCTGTGTTCTACCTATTTGGAAATTGGTCAAAGGTTGTTTAGAAGATCAAAAATATGATGATGCTATTAAGGAAGGGCAAACCGCCCTCGAGTTACTCAAAGAACAGAAATCTGAAAAGCATAAGTCAGAATGGGCAGTTAGTGAAGCAAAGGAACCTGTCCGTTCCTCACTCTATCCGAATTTGTCTGAATTTAAAGGGCCAGACTCCTCTTCTGATTCTTCTGATGAAGAAAAGGGTTCGTTAAAGAAACAAATGGCCTGTGTGTCAATTCATTCAGCCTCGAAAAAATCTCGTTTGCCTAAATTAGATCCGGACTTTCCTATGCCCTCAGGTTTACAAGATCCTCCTCCTGGGCCACCGCCATCCTTACCATCCTCCACTCAGGGATCTCATAATTCCTTTTGCCCTCAAGTTTGGTCACGTGTTAGAACTGAGCTCCCGTTGGCCTTTCCTATTTTTCAAGATACACAGGGTGCTTGTTTTTATGAACCCCTTGATTTTAAGGTCATTAAGGCATTAGCAGAATCAGTTCGCATGTATGGGGTCACAGCTTCCTTTACATTAGCCCAAGTGGAAGCTCTGGTTAGAAACTGCATGACGCCAGGGGACTGGAATGGATTAACACGAGCATGCCTCACCCCTGGACAATTTTTGGAATGGAAGGCCTTTAACATAGAATATGCCTCTGATCAGGCTGCTGCTAATGCTCTTGCTGGAAATCCTCAATGGGATCGAGATATGATTTTAGGACAAGGGCTACATGCCCAAAACCAAACCCGACTTCCTTTGGAAGTTTATAATCAAATAAATTTTTGTGCTATTAGAGCATGGAAATCCCTTAGGAGCTCAGGGGAATCTGCTGGTAATCTAACCAAAATTAAGAACAAGTTGAGGTATTATGGCAGCTTGCACAGCTTGGATGTGAATGGAGATATCCTGGTCTCTGTGTTACCAGCGTTCAATATGAAAATTTTACAAAAGCCGCTAACCTGTCTCGGGAGTTGTCAATTTATCTTTTAGGCAACTGGACGGGAGAATTTGAAACCCAACTAGAGAGATTACGCACTGCCGTGGTCACCGTCAACTCGACTCGTGTGGACATCAGTTTGGCTGAAGGACTGTCATCTTGGATAACTCATGCCATGAATCATCTAAAGAAATGGGCTGGATTGGGGGCCTTGATGGGATTATTGGTTGTGGCTGTGTTGTTTTGTGTCTGGTGCATTGCTCGTCTTCGCCAAAGTTCTAATCATAATACAGCCATGTTTATACAGGCCTGTGTGGCTATCGAGGCAGGACAATCACCCCAAGCCTGGCTCGTGGCAGCTAAGGCATAGTGGCTCAGGTTGCAAGGCAAAGCACTGCAGCTGAGGGCACAAGTTTGGTCCTCAGGAAGAGTACGCTTGACTGCACACGGGTTAGGCACCCAAGTACCCGTCCCTAGAAAAAGGTGCCAGTGATTAATAGGGGTCAAACCTCTGCTCTTACCTGTTGCCTATAAAAACAAAAAGGGGGAATTGTGGTGAGCCGCCATTGAAAGATGGCGCCGGCTTCCTGCCTCTGAGCTTGATTAGGCACATGGCTGTGCAGGAAGCAACTCCATATTTGGAGGCTAGGGTTGCGTAACACATGACGTGGTGGTAACCTGACGAGCGTGAGCCAGTGAGTGAGTGAGATGTGGCAAGAAGTGATTGGGGGAGTTAATGTTTATAATGCCCTGCGCGAGGCAGATCTTCGCCATTCCGCCATTACGAGTATCCTGAATAAACGGCTTGCAAGAAGAGCTTCGTGTCGTGTCTTAATCGCTGGTCGAGGGACGCGACATTTTAGTGGCCCCTAGGATATATTGTACATATTAAATTTATATATTTCAGATATTCTACATAAAATATTTTATTACATATTATACAAGGATTTTTATTATTTTGGAGTTTGCATTGTACTGTTAATTCTTGGCACAATTTTAATACCAATTAAATTATTGGAGTATATTATACCTAATTTTTATTGCTTATTACATTTGATTATAAAATATTTAATATTTGCTTCTATTTTGTGATTTTTAAAATATAATTATCTCATTCCTTAATTGTAAACTATTTTTATGTGAATAATTACATGTGAATAAAAACATTATTGTGAATAAAAACATTACATGTAGATACACATGCATATACACACATATACATACTCCTGAATTATAAAACAGTTAAGTCATTGAAATGTGACAAGGCAATACTATTCTATAATATATATATTATAAAACTTTCCAAGAAAGTTTTAAATAAAAGTTTCTGGCCTACTCTGCCTCTCAGTTTAGCCTACAGAACAGCTAAATGCATTTAAATAAAGCAAATTTAAATAAAGCAAATTCCCCAGAAAAAAATAAAGGGAACTTTAGAAATTTTAATATTAGCTTTTAGCTTGCTTGTTTATTTAATTAAGGCAATCATTGAAAACTCAAGTTGGCAAATATACTTGGTTAATGGCATGAACTTTTTTTTGCTTTTCCTTGGAGGTGCTGTATTACATAAGCACCCCAGAAAATGGATTATGTAGTCTATGTTTTCCATACCCCTCAAAGAGTGCAAACCCACTGGGAAATGTTTATAATTCAGAACATCTTCATGGGGAGCTGCCTTGAATATAAGTTCTTTGGTGTCTTTGTATAAAACTATTGCTATGCTCTGATGTCTATATTTCCTCACAATTTGTTGATGCCTAAGGCCCAAGAGATGGGACTTTGGTGAGGATTAGTTATGAGAGTGGAGCCTTCATCACTGTGCTTAGGACCATTCTAAAGGAGTGAAGGAGCTTGTTTACCCCTTTCACTATATGAGGAGGCAGCAAAAGGGCACCATCTTTGAAGCAGATGCAGAATCTCCTGGCACTTAGATCTGGGACTTTCCAGCCTCCAGAACTATGAACAATAATTTTCTGTTGTTTACAAATTACCCAGTCTCAGCCGGGGATGGTGGTGCATGCTTGTAATCCCAGCATTTGGGAGGCTGAGACCAGAGTATCGCAGTTCGTGGACAGCCTCAGCTACTTAGCCCCTGCAACTCAGTGAGACCTGGTTTCAAAATAAAGAATAAAAAATACGGCAGGGAGTATAGCTTGGAGGTCAAATGCCCCTGGGCTCCATCCCCAGACCCGCAAAAACACACACACACACACACACACACACACACACACACACACACACACAAACAGTCTCACGTGTTTTGTTATAACAGTTAAAACAGATCAAGTCCAAAGACTTATATATCATCTTCCAAATTCTGAGCAATGTTCACGTTGGCCATGATCTTAAATTCTGTGTATAGCTCTGTTCCATACTCTTCAGGGACTAGAATGACATTTATCCATTGCCAGAAAGAAGTCAATCCTAAACCAGATGTGGGGGCACACCCTTGTAATCCTAGTACTTGGGAGGCCGAGATAGGAGGATCAAAGGTTCATAGCCAGTCTCAGCTACTTAATAAGGCCCTCCACAACTTAGTGATACCCTGTCTCAAAATAGCTTAGAGGTAGAATGCTCCTGGATTCAATCCCCAGTACTGCAAACAAAGAAACAATTTTATGTGGGATTCAGAGAATGGTACCAAATGGGTTTTTACTATTGACTTGTATGGTCTTTCTGAATCCATCATGGAGGGACACATGAATTCACTGCCACTCATTCTTCCCTTTACTCCAATCCCACATTTCCCTCCTTTCTCCTCATTCTTGACTTCTGCCTAGTCCATGATGACTACAATGGCCAGAATGGTTCATTTTCCTAAAATTTGAGGCAAAGCCATTAATGCTGAAGCCTTTCCATGCTGTCCTGTATCCTCATGTATTTGAGACGTATTCAACCACTTGGGTTCTCAGCTATTCAACTGCTGCCTAAGGTTCTATAAACTAGAGCACAACAGAGAACATCCTGTTGGCAACATTATCTTTTGTCTTTGATGCGATTTTGTAGGAATAAGGGCATTGCTACATCAGAAGATTTATTCTGATTTATTTATTATTTATTCTAATAAAAGATATTAACAGTAATGTTAATATCTTTTTTATTGGTGCATTGTAGTCATACATCTTAATGGAGTATAAGATGGTAGAGGCATACGTGTACATATCACTCATTAAGCCCTTCCACAATTCCTACCCTATTTGCTGTCCCCTCCCTTCTTCTCATGTTTGGCTAATTTATTTACTTTTTGGTACATTGTAGTCATACATCTTACTGGGATAAAAGACTGGTGGATATGTTTATGAATGTACATCATGTACATTAGGGAATTTACCTCTTCAGGTAGATCATCTTATTTGCTCATCTATGATTTCTCCTTTGTCTAGAGTTCTTCCTATGACCTTTTTTCTCCTAACTTCGGGATATTAAGGAGAGCGTCTGATTTTTTACTTTTTGTAACTGACTAATCTCACTTAGCATAATGTTCTTCAGTTCCATCCATTTTCCCACAAATGATGTAATTTTATTCTTCTTTATGGCCGAGTAAAATTTTATTGTATACATATCTCATAGTTTTGTAATATATTCATCTGTTGATGGACGTCTTGACTGGTTTCATAGTTTGTCAATTGTGAATTGTGTGTGGCTTTGAACATGGTTGCAAATACATTAATTTGGAAGTTTGATTTTAATTTTTTGAGGTAGATACCCAGAAGTGGTATTGCTGGATCATATGGTAGGATTGTTTCTATTCTTCTGAGGATCCTCCATATAGTTTTCAAAGTGGTTATACTAATTTGCAATCCCACCAACAATGTATAAGAGTTCCCACTTATCCACATCCTTGCCAGCATTTGTTATTTTTCATGTTTTGAATGATTGCCATTCCAATTGGAGTTAGGTGAAATCCCAGGGTAGTTTTGATTTGCATCTCTCTAATTGCTAATTATGTTGAACATTTTTTCATACATTTATTGTGCATTTAAAATTTATGTTTTTGTGATGTGTCTATTTAGTTGTCTATTTAGTTCACTTGCCCATTTCTTGATTGGGTTACTTGTTTTCTTAGTGATGAATTTTTTTAATTCTCTGTGTATTCTAGATACTAGTTCTCTATTTAAGGAATATTTAGCAAAAGTCTCCTCCTATTCTTTTGCCTTCTGTTGAGGTTCTTGATAGATTCCTTTGCTATACAGAAACTCCTCTGTTTAATACAACCCCATGTATTGATCTGCCTCTTAGTTTCTTGTGCCTTTGGGACCTTGATGAGAAATATTTATCTGTCCTTCTGTGTTGAGGGAGCCTCATTGTTCCTGGTCTGATTTCCAAGTCCTTGGTACATCTTAAGTTGAGTCTTGTGCAGGGTGGGAAAGTGGGGTTTATTCTCATTTTGCTACATGTGTTTGTATGTTTTTGCTTCTTTTATAAAACATCAATTGCCTATGTGTGGGTTTTTTTCTGAATCTTCTATTCTGCTTTATTGGTCTGTGTGTCTGTTTTTGTGCTGATACTATGCCTTTTTTTAATTACTATGACTTTGTAGTGTAGTTTGAAGTCAAGTATTGTGATGCTTTCTGCATGGTTATTGTTTCTGAGAACTACTTTGGCTATTCTGGGTTTTCTGTTGTTCCAAATGAATTTAAGAACCAAGATTTTATCTATATCTTTGAAGAATGACTTGTTTTTAATGGATATTGCATTGAATCTGTAGATTTCTTTTGGAAGAATGGCCATTTTGATGATATTTATTCTGCTTATCCATGAACATGGAAGATCTTTCCATCTCCTAAGGTCTTCTTTGGTTTCTTTTTTCAATATTTTATAATTTTCTTTGTAAAAGGCTTTTTCCTCCTTGGTTAAGTATATTCCTAAGTATTTTTTTGTTGTTGTTTGATCTCCTGAGTGGATGTGTTTCTTTTTCAGTAGATTTATGGTTGGCATACAGTAAAGCTTCTGATTTTTTTTTCTCCTGCGGGTCTGGGGATGGAACCCAGGGGCATTCAACCTCCAAGCTATACCCCCTGCCCTATTTTTTATTCTTTTATTTTGAAACCAGGTCTCACTGAGTTGCAAAGGGCCTCACTAAATAGCTGTGGCTGTCTGCAAGCTGCAATCCTCAGGTCTCAGCCTCCCGAATGCTGGGATTACAAGTGTGCGCCACCACGCCTGGCTAGCCTTCTGATTTTTTAAGATTGATTTTATATTCAGACACTTTCTGAATTTTTTGATCAGTTCTATAAGCTTTTTTGTTGAGTTTGTTGGGTCTTCTAAGTATAGTATCATGTCATCTGCAAATAGTGATAGTTTTAGTTCTCCTTTTCCATTCCATTGATTTTCATTCTCTTGCTTTATTTCTGTGACTAGAGTCTCAAGTACTATATTGAAAAGAATCGGTGGTAAAAATGAACATTCTTTTATTATTCCTGTTTATAGGGAGAATTTTAGTAGTTTTTTCTCCATTTAATATGATGTTACTCTTATCAAAAGCCTTGCCATTAGAACTAGTGTTAGAAAACATCTCAATTTGCCTAGAACTAAAGAAAACTAGTCCGGAGACAGCAGACTTTCTATACTCAAACTTGGAGAGTTCTAACCCCCCCAAAAGACATCCAGGAAAGCAAGATTTTGAATTTTGAAACTCAAACAGTCCCAGCAGATGATGTAGTTACCTTATCTGCAAGGGACTTCTGAATCTATCACGGGGATTTTGAGTAAACTTATGCTCTAAAACTAGTACCATCAATATTTGCTTCACATTGAACGGCTAAAGTCCATTATATTTCTGGGGGAGGGGGAGTATAATTGTGTAATTCGTGATCATCATATTTTATCTCACTTTCTTGTTTTTCATTTTTCCTGTGGGAAAAATCCCAGTTTTTCAACAGGGCACATTGAATACTTGGCATGTGGCCCATTTGTTCCTCCTTGTCCTTGTCATCTGCAACTCCTTGCGGTGCACCAACCTTGCTGAACTTGGACTTATTCTCCTTCAAGTCTTTAGACCTGAGCACATGTTTGTTCATCTCACATTCCTCCTGCTTTTCTTATCTACCCGCTTTCTTCCTTTCATTTAACATACTCATCTGTAAGGTAGTTCATGCATCATTGACTCTGAATAATTGTTTCCATCTTCCTCAAGAAGAATTATCCTTCATCCTCTAAACTCACCTAATTTATTTTATATCTTGATAGGAGAAATGATCACATAATACATCAAGTACACAAAACATGTCTCTTTGACTAGACCACTTTCTCAAAAACAGGATGAACATATTTTTCTTTATCTCTCTAGTGCTTACTTTCTAACCTGGTACACAATAAAATTTGTTGTCTGAACATCTTACATGGTTATGTTCTTATTCTTTTGTGTGGGGCTGGGGACTAAACCCAGGGACGTTCTACCTCTGAGATATACTCCCAGCGCTATTTTACTTTTTATTTCGAAACAGGGTTTCACTAAGAGGCTGAAGCTGGCTTCAAACCTATGATCCTCTTGTCTCAGCCTCCCAAGTAGTAGAATTATAGGTGTGTACCACCTTGCCAGTCTATTTCTTTTAGATGAGTTAGAAAACCTAGGCTCAGAGTGATTAAATAATTTCCCCAAACAGGGAATGAACCAAAGACTTCCAATTCTAACACCCATGTATTTTGACATGACCACTCTATTTTTGTATACTAATTGCCAGTAATACTGTCAACTTCTAGTAGAGACTCATAACAGAGTTAGGGGAAGTAGACTTAAAGAGAATGAAAAAGTCCATATTTTGATGCAATGTTCTGCAACGCTTAACAGAATTCCTCAAAGGGAAAATTATTCATTTGGATTAGAATAGGTTTGCATTAAAAAGTCATTGTCATCTTGCATATTTTGGTTAAATTTAGATCAGTTGAAATTTAGGTCAGCTTGCTGTGCTTCAGATTACATTAACCATTGTAGGATATTTCTCAAATAAATCTTAAGCTGAAATAGAATTTTGTATGTAATATCTTTTGTGCATATAAATGGGAGGTTAGTATTTTGATAAATTGAATCATTCAATTAATGTTTAACTACATGGTTTTGCCACATTCCCATAAGATTCAGTTTGGGGACACTCCTTGTTTTTCTCAATAAATTTAATCTTCTATGAAATTCACAATTCAAAGGTTACAGTTGTTTGCAGTTTTGTGTACATTAAGCTAATTTAAAAAGCTAAGATGTCTTGCAAAACGATCTAGAAAATCTCAAAAAATATTGTCACTTATTTTTATGCTGAGTTAAAATAAAAGTCTGATGGGGACTCTTACTGCTTTTAATGAAACATCAATGTTCTGGTTTAGCTGAGATTTATTCTGTGTGCCTGGAACATATTTTCTCACTTTTTAGATGCTTTGTTTCTCCTGCAATTAGAATAACTAAGTACTCAGTTGTCATGGAAATACTCCTCTGTATAAAAATTCTTAAAACAGAAGTTCTCTTGATTTGTCTCTCTTTGCAAAGAAGGCAATTACTACTGCTACCTTTATCTTCCTTCCTTTGTGTTTTTCTTTATATCTCCAATACCTTCCAATTCAAACTGTTTTGTGGCAGTGGCATGGTACTTGATCTCTAGATGAAAATGCCTTTTCATTCATGAGAAGCAGTAACAATATTCACAAGATGTTCCAAAGCTTTTAGTAGCTGACAGTAATCATTGAAAAGGTACAGATACATCTCTGAGGCATTGTTAGTTTGGCTGCTTTTAGTTTAGTTCAGTCTCAAAATAGTCTAACAGTTCCTTGAAAACAGACTATTGTACTCTCAGAAGTAAATGATGGCCAGTCTCAGTAGCTCACACCCCTAAACCAGAGCCACATCTTACTCATCTCAATGAGATTGTACCCTCAATAAATTGGTAAGTCAGTTGGTATATTGCTAGCACATTGATTAAGGTAGGCACTTAATAACAATGTATTTCTTGAAAGAAATCACTGAGTAGCTTCTGAAATGAGATGTTTTATCCTAGGGGTATGAGATAGGTAAGATGTCATTCTTGGAGAACTGGTAGAGTAATAGAAGAGCATAATGCATAAATATAACTTTCGAGGAAGTAGTAGGAAAAGAAGGAAGAGAGGGGGGGGAATCTGAATGAATCAGTACATCTACAATGTACTAGGCATCATGCTTGGTGCTAAAATTCAATAGTGACATTGTGGTACAAGGCAGTTGACCAGCATAGTTGCTTTAGGCATGAGATCTGTTAAAATCTTAATTGTTGAATTTTTTAGCTCTGTGGCTTCAGTCTTCAATTTCCTTACTTGTGAAATTATTACTACACTTCTATAGAGTCACTATAGAACCTAAATAAATTCATATTTGTAAATGTTTAATAACAGTACTTAGAGCTGAATGACCACTCTGCAACTGTAGAATATGAATAAAATGAGATAAAATTTTGACCAAGAGAGATGTATGTTCCTACATTTGTGGAGGTAAAGATCTTGCTAATGTCATAGCATAAATGAGAAAAGCATTAGCAAACAATGGAACAGAAGAAGGAGTTCACCAATTTTGAGATGCCCTACAATTAAGCACCCACCCAATTCCTCTTTTGTATTCACCAATGTGTGTGAGGAGGGCAATAAGATAAGTGGATTATAATGAATGCACAAAAGATACATATGGGTCATTGAGGTGGCCTGGCAGGTACAAATGCACCTCACTCAAGGTAATGAGTATCTTCATAAAGGGTTGTGAATGCACTAAGGATCTTTAAACCAAATTAGATTTCAAATTTTCCAGGGGAGCTTGTACAAAGGGACCTATGGTGAATCCATTTAATAAGGATAACAGCCATTGAATTATTATTTTTTGTTATTTTTTTGCATTGGGCTTTTAAGTCACCTTTTACATACTGCTTTTTTTATGATACGTAAAGTACTTTAAAATAATTGGATTTGTTTAAAGTTGCTGAGAGCAGGTACTTGATCTATCCTATCAATATGAAGTACTTGGCATATAAAGACATTCCAAAACTATTTGTTGAAAAATGGGTCAGTGAATGCAATGTGATCTAAAACTCTGGTATATGTAAACTTTGGGAGTTGTTTTAATAAACAGTAAATTTGTCTTTGAATTAATATGGATTCAATATTTATCACTTATCATTGAATATTTATTAAATGTTTTAGTGAATCAGAAAGACATGAAAAATTTGTTAAAATCTGGTCAAACACCAAAGTATTATCTCTAAAAGATTTAAGAAGATGATTCTCCGTAAGAAAGGTTCATGGTCAGCGACGTGTTGGTGCATTTGGGAGGCTGAGACAGGAGGATCATGGTTCGCAGACAGCTGTGGCTACTTAGCGAGGGCCTCAGCAACTCAGTGAGATCCTGTTTCAAAATATAGAATAAAAAATAGGGCTGAGAGTGTAGCTTGGAGGTAGAACTCCCATGGCTTTCATCCCCAGTACAAAAAAAGGCTCATGGTTTATAGCTATTTCATTTCCTTCCTCTCTTCTTGGGCTACAAATTTCTTTCATTTCATGGTGCTACTTGGTTACTTAATATTTCAGAATTAATGCATAGTCACAGCATGTGGGTACAGATTCCCTTCACCTTGAAGCAATGTCCTAGAAAAATGATATGGGGTCCAGAAAATTTTTGCTTGATTCTTCATGAAGTTGGAGACTTTGGTTCTTGCCCTGTTTGGGGAAAACATTTAATCATTCTGAGCCCCAGTTTTCTAATTCATCTAAAAAGAATAGCCAGGCCTGGTGTGCACACCTGTATCCTCCTGGGTATGCTGCCTGTCATAGTGCTTGTAACAAGATGTCCATTTTGGTTGGAGATGCCATCCTGACAAACCAAAAGAGAGAAAAGAAAGTTTTCTACTTCTCAATGGAATTAAAATATGATGGGGTTTTTAAATACACACACATACATAATATGTTATCTAGATTCAAATTGAGACAGTATCATTTAGCATATGTGTGTGTTATATGTATACACACACACATACATACATACATACATACATATATACATACATATACATGCATTTTTCCCCAGCTGAGAAGTCATAGAGCCCAACCTATATGTTGGTAAATAGATTTGTTGTTTCTGTTCAACTAGTCTTTAGTAAAAGTGACAGTTTTATGTGAATCCACCTAAAAATAATTACAGAAAACAGTAGTCAAAGGGATGTCAATTTGTTGTAAAATAAATATATTTGTGTTGCTATTATAAAAGAGAAAGTGTTAGTGTATAATAGGGCATTCTATTAATATAAAGGCATGTTTGTAGAATAAATCAGAGGAATTCTCAGCAATTCTGCAAGATTTTTCTTCATCACAGTTAAATTCCTTCCTATACATTTTCACCTATAATATTGAATGCTATCAATTGTTGTTATACTTGACTTATTTTTATCAAGCATTCATGAATTCCACAATATGTGGGAAAAATTTTATGAAGAATTATGCAACAAGATAATGAAGATTAAAATATTAATCAGTATCCTTTAATACTCACATTTAAATCCTAGGTAATCTAACTCTAGTTGTAGAGATTTTTACGCATGTTAATGCTTGAATTTTACTCCAGACCTGTTAAAATTTTAGAGTCAGAAGCTACTGATGAAAAGATTCCCTTTTATTTTCTTCAAGGAGTAGATGGAACACTTAGGATCACTGACATTTGAGAAATGATATGGTTTAATTAAGCAGCTTTCATTGTCTTTGGATAATGATAATCTGTGTCGGTTAAAGAATTAAAACAATGTGCAGTCATTTTGACAGTTGAGAAGAGACATTCAATTTTGATAATAATTCTGTCTTTGAGATTGAGAACAGAATAAAGAAGTGAAATGTAATGATGAGATTAATTTTGTCATCAAGATTGAAAACGTGATATCAATAGGGAACAGAGATTCTTAACAAACCAAAGCAATGAATCTATAATGAAAGCCTATTGAGTAAAGGGCCCTTGGTGTGAATTCCAGGGAACTCAATTTCAGACAGTTTTATTCAGCAATTAATTGACTATTCTTGAAACCAGACAGACACAAGTTCAAATCATAGCTCTGACTTGCAAGAGGTGCATGACTTTGGTGGTGAATTTAACCACTGTAAACATTTAGTTTTCCCAATTCTGTAATGAATATAATTTTCATCTCAACACTGCTGAATAAGTCAAATATTGCAAATACATAATATAGCACCTGGCTCATGTAAGCGCTCCATTTTATTTAGGATCACTGGCATTTTAAGAAAAAAAATATAACTTCCTTATTAAGCAGCTTTGGCTAATGATGACCTATGTCAGTTAAAGAATTAAAATAATGCATAGTCATTTTGAGAGTAGAAAAAAGACTTTTAATAGTATCATGAAGAAGATATACAAATAAATTAGTAAAGTCAATATGAAATATAAGCCCTACTGTATCAGAGTGCATTGAATTTGAAAGATGAGATAAGAATGGCTTTCTTCTGTCACTCATCGGGACATGGCACTCAGTAGAATGTAAAAAGTAGGTGTACTTGGGATTTCTTGGAGGCAGATTAATAGTTTCCCAAAGGCATTCACATCTTCATCCCTATGATCCATAAGAATATTACCTTATATAGCAAAAATGAATTCAAGCTTCAGATGGAATTTAGGTTGTCAATCAATTGGCATTAAAATGAGAGAATTCTGCTGGGTTGTCTAAGTAGACCAGCATAACCACAAGGCTCCTTGCTCACAAGTGTGAGTGGGCAAGGACAGAGGGAGTGTCAAAGTTGTGCAATGTGACACACTCACATGGCTGCTGTGAATCTGAAGATGGAAGGACTCGAGAGCCAAGAAATATGGGCGGTATGCAGAAAGACAAAGAAGCAGGTTCTGCTCTTTTTCCTTCAGAAAGGTACACAGCTTTGCCCAAACCATTTTATTGAACCTGGTGAAACCTGTTTTAAACCTCTGACCACCAGAACTGTCAGATAATACATTGGTGTTGATTGAAGCTACTAGTGGTAATGCATTAGAGAAGTCGTAGAAAACTGAGAAAGAACTAAACTGAACAAGTGGCCAATGTGGGAATTTGTCATCCTGAGGAACAGGTGACAAATTTAAGGTCTTTGGGTTGTAAAAGGTTATGGCTAGGGAGAACCATAGTATTTACATTTAGAACATAGGAAATGTGAATGAGGATTATGCTATACCTATAAACAAATGGGTAGGAAATAGATTTAGAAGGTCATACCTGTCCTTCAGAGGAAAGTGAGTTTTGACCATGAGGTAAGGAGTGAGTTTTGACCATAAGGTAAAAGAGGGTTCTTGGATGGCTTTCCTGATGAATGAATCAGATGACAACCCAAAAAAGGAGAGAAACTAGTGTGTCTCAGTGGGCATCCTCACTGCTGTATCCCAGTCAACATGACCACATAACAGAGGGGAAGGAAGATTCATTTGCTCACAGTTTTTTGGAGAAGATCTCTGGTCTCAGGCTATGGCAGAAGGGGAAAGGAGAGAGATAGAGATAGAGATAGAGATAGAGATAGAGATAGAGATAGAGATAGAAGAGAGAAGGGAGAAGGGAGAAGGGAGAAGGGAGAAGGGAGAAGGGAGAAGGGAGAAGGGAGAAGAGAGGAGAGAGGAGAGAGGAGAGAGGAGAGAGGAGAGAGGAGAGAGGAGAGAGGAGAGAGGAGAGAGGAGAGAGGGAGAAGAGAGAAGAGAGAGGAGAGAGAGGGGGAACACGGACACATATCATAGAGGGGGAGGAAAACAGATATAGAATTCCCAATGTCACATCCTTGGGGACCCCTCTTTCTCCAGCCACAGATAAATCCATTACAATAGAGTCATCTACTGATGAGATTACAACCCAAGGACAAAACCTTATAAACCCTGAATATTAATTCCTGAGTTCTTCAGTGGGTGTTCTATATCAGACCATAACAGAGAGAGAGAGTGAAAAAATATTAAATGGCCCTATTTGACATACCCAAAATAGATCATCACTTCTCTTGAGGTGAGATCTGAACTATAACCTTGTCAGAGTTGCTGATTCCTAGTCTTTCTTCTGCTCTTTTTTAGAGAGGGCATTCAATTGTACATTTGCGTGATTTCAGTGCCTTCACTTCCTTGTTCTTTCTCCGTGAAGGGAGCAGCATCCCCAGAGGAAATAGAGGCAATGCCAACACCTTTGGACTCTGGGATGTCTTTCATCTCTGACTCCCTTCTTGGATGATCCATTAGTGCACTTAGACATGGAACCTTCAGGCTAACCTATGTCCCCTCTGTTACAAATAATCCAGAAAGAAAAAGAAAAAAATCAGTTGACAAGTGATGTTTTTGTTGAAGAGCAAGAAGTAAAAAATCCCACTTATCCTTTATTCAACCAATCCTTATTGTATTGAGTATTGTATTCTGTGCTAGGCACTGAGCTTGGTTTTAAATAGACACTGATGAAATAAACTAACATGATCCAGTCCTCCAGGCCACTGTGGCTGTGTGTGTGTGTGTGTGTGTGTTGAAAGAAGATTGTTTAAGTAAGTAAATATATGTGAAAATATATTTAAAATTTATAGGTAATTCCAGTAAAATTATAGAAGGTAAGCCACCTAGCCTAACGATAGTCCATCTTTGTCCTCAGAGTGACCCTGTGTTCCAGTAAAAACCACAATGTTAAGGCTTAGAAACCAGAGCAACTCCATGTGTGCCCCTATCTTCAGCCCTGCCTTCAACCTGCAGTAACTGAAATTTCCCCTAAACCCTCGATAGCCAATCAGCTGAAAGGTCAGGTCCCCAGGGGCCTGGAGAACAAACCAACATTCTGTTTCCCTGACCATGGTGTTGTGAACCTTGGCAATTCCCAGACCACAGTGTCCTGAACCTTGGCAATAGCCAATCAATGCCCAACACAGTTTGATAGCTGCCTGAACTGAAATGAACACCTGCTACTGTCCTTGATGTAACATCTGTGGTTTTTGTCTTTATAAACCCTGCCTCCTTAATGGCGGGCCTTCCTGAAGTGTCCATCTTGGATAGAGAGGGTTGCTGCTAGCCAGCTTAATAAAGGCCTCTATTGGCTATACCCAGGGTCTCCTTTGGTAGAGAGCAAAATGAAGGAGCAAAGCATTTAAAAGAGAAAGAAAGAAATAGAAGAATAGATGTGAATTTAAGCCTGTCCTGACAGGACTTTTCTAAGGGAGAGATTATCTGTGATAAAACTTTAAGGCTTAAAGGGAAAAACTTAGAGGGGAGCTGAAAATTCTTGGCAGAGGGGATAGGGCAGAAGATCCTGAAGTCAGAAGAAAGTCCAAAGAGTTGGAACAAGATAGGTGCAAAGGTAGGAGCTAGAGGAGGTAAGCATGGTAGATTCTCATGGGTCCTTTTTTTTTTTTTTTTTTTTTTGGTGGTACTGGGGTTCCTGGAAGCCCTTCTACCTCTGGGCTACACTCCCAGACCTATTTTTTTACATTTTTATTTTTGGAAACAGGGTCTCCTAAGCCAGCACACATGGCTGGCTTCGATCCTCCTGTCTCTGCCTCCCAAGCATGGGGATAACAAGTGTGCGCCACCACGCCCGGCCCTCATGGGTCCTAAGTCTTGGTCTAGTTGCTTAAAGTCTTTGTAATGTTGGAACCTTATCAATAAAACAAGGTCACTGAAGAGTTGATGCTCTCTGAGTCTTTGTAAGAGAATAAGACTTATCAACCTTGTCTTCATGCAAAGATTAAAATGAGGAAGTGATAAGCTATTTATCTTCTTGAAAAGCTTTTTGTTTGTTTCTTTGGTACTGAGGATGGAACCCTTCTACCTCCCGGCTACACTCCCAGACCTATTTTATATTTTATTTGGAAACAGGGTTTTTTAAGCCAGTGAGGCTGGCTTTGAACCTGCAGGATCCTTCTGTCTCCGCCTCCCAAGGGCGGGAATTATAAGCTTGAGGCACCAAGCCCAGCAAAGCTTTGATTTTTAACAAGTATTCACTGTGGACTTGATTTGTGCTGAGTGTAGGCGGGATGGGAGGAGTCAATCCCATCAGCATCTGCTCCTTAGATGAGACTGTTACTTTGGTTCTGTGTCTCCTGCCTCTGTGGGCTGATGGGGTGGGGGAGGATCTCCAAATACCCTACCACCACCCACAGATGAGCTCTGTTGAGCTTGTGGATATCTCAAACCAACCTCAGGCTTCAGGAGGATCCTACTGGTTTCTTGACTCTCCTCTCTTGGGCTAGCTATGATGAGCCTGATTATGTCACCCTTGGGAAAGTGTGGGAGAGTGTAGGAACCAGTTTTGCTTCCTCTTGCTGGTTTCCCCAGTGTTCAGCTTTCTTTGCCTTGCTCTATCTTTGGGGTGGGAAAGGTGATTCGTGGGAGTAAGTGGTCAGGGCAGGCAACACAGTCTGAAAGTTCTCTGTAGCATCTGCCTTTCAAAAATGATTTTTAAATAGCTAGATGTAGCTGAGAATGATTTCTGGAGAGAACCATGTGATTGTCTCCAACACCTAAACATATTCCAGCCAAAGAGAGTCTGGTTGGTGGGTGGAGAGATGCTAACCGTGATGTCTAGAGAGTGTGTGTTCCTTGACACAAAGAGGGAGAATTTAGCTTGAGATTGTTTAGATGGGAACCTGGGGATCTAAAGTTAATCTCTGACATGCCCATTTTTGTCTCTCTATTTTCATCCTGTCCTTTCAGTCACTATGTGGCAGGAGGGAGTACTTTGGGCTGCCTCCATTGGCTGAAGTTTATTTGAAGTGATACTCTAAATGGAACCTTTGTTTTCGCTACTTATTAACTGATTGTCATGGATGAGGAAATTAGGACTATTGTTTCTGTGGCAGTCCCCACTTGTGTTCCTACCAGCTAGCCAGAGAAATCTCTCATTCAATGGATGTGAAGTGACATAAGGCAAGGAATAGACAGCCCTCCAGGGCTCCTGTCTAAGCACTTAGTTCCAATTTGTTTTTCTTTGCCTTTACAGTTTTATTTGCTGAACTGTAAATTTTCTTATTGCAATTCCTTAATTACAAATGAGTATGCTTCTAGAGAAAAATACAGTATCCTGAGTTGAAATAAGAGTTAATATATTAAGCATAGAACAAAAGAATGTTATTGAAGGCAACATTTTACACACACGCACACACACACACACACACACACACACACACACACAGCGCTATACATGTATGTATAATACAATGAGTTTGGATTTGTTTTGATGAGAGCCAGAACTGAAAAACTTACAAAGGCTTAATGTTTCTACTTTGAAGTTCTAATTATGTTTTACCTCTCAAAATTTTATCACTCAGATTAAATCCTTTTGTCCTATTTGGTTTTCAATGATATTCTCTAGGGATTTAAAAGATGCCATAACTCAGATGAACTTCTTTGTCAGGTAACCAGAACATCAGCACAAAACCACTACAGAAAGAAGAAAAAGCAAGTTGAAGTTAGCTTGTGTCTCAGAGAATAGAACTTCAGCTCTGGTCCCCAAGGATGGTGCTAGAGTAACCACGTGAGTGAGACACAGGGGTCTGGACCTTGAGTTGGCAGTTGACAAGCCAGGGAGAATCCTTACAATGAATCAATATGTAACACCAAGCAAATATGAAGTGATTTTTCCATACCAAAGTGTTCTGTTTACACAAGAGTCTTTTATTTGCCCTTGGTAAATAGTAAGATCTGGTAAACTATAGTCTGCTTGTTAGCTGTTCTCTTTCTTTCTCTTTTTTCCCAGGTATCCTTGAGATAAGCCTGCCATGTTAAATACCTTATTATTCTCCAGTCCTGAGGCTACCTGCCTTCTGACACCTTTCAAGGGTAGTTCTAGTAATTACTCTTCCTTCTGAGAGGTGCATGGAAACAGCAAGTGCTGTTAGCAGTGGCGGAAATGTCTTTAGTGTATTGTCAAGTCATTTGGTTAATTGGAACAAGGATAGCAGCACTGCGTTTCCTCAGTTGATATGGCAAATATTTTTATTATGATCCAATTTCAGGGAACCAACAGCAAAGTTGTGATTCAGAAGACAAAATCTTTTCTTGAGGGACAGAAATCTGATTTCCCAGTGGCTGATGATAATTTGGGCCATGTGTGATCAGAACCTTTCTGATTATCATTCCAATTTCTGTGTTGGAGATAAGAATATAATAAGGGGAAGAGTGTAACATATGCCCTTGGTAGGAACATTGGAAGAAGAGATTTTAAAGGGAGTATTTGAGTTCTCAGGGTCCTGGAAAGTGATCAGGAGGTAATGTTTCCTCCCAGTTTTAAGTGAACTGAGAGGACAGATGTTAGGGGTACCACCCACTGTTCAAGGCCAGATTGGAAAATAGTTCTTACCTTCTGAAGGTCTTTGCCATTCGTCATTCTACTACTATGGGTATCGAAACCTTTGCCAGCCAAGTGAGGAGCAGCCTGAGTAGAGCGGGCACCCATTAGTGGCTGATCATAGAAGACAGTCTGCAGTGTCCCCAGGGTAACAGCAAGAACAAACTGAACCCCGAAGGTTAGTAGGGTGTTAGGGGGAGGCATCTACACTTGCAAGCTGAACCAATCATCCTTTTTTTGGATCCTTGGTGTTTGAGCATCACTGTTTATGCTTCTTTCCCGTCCCTAAGATCTCCAGCCCTCCATCACTTCCCCTCCCTTATAGTACTGAGATCAGTATCAATGATGCTCAAGGGAAAATACTCATCTGCTCTTGTCTATGCATTGTGCCTTGAGGTGTCACAGAAATTTTAACCTGGATTTCTACTGAATGCCTATTTTGTCTTAGACATTGACCTGGCATTGGAAAGTGATTTTTTGGGAAAAAAAAATCCCTGATTAGAAATAGCACAAAGAACTTTGAAGAAATGGAGTGAAAGAGAAGATGCATCTGTCTGAGTCTGAGCAATCAGAAACTTTGTATCTATTTAATATTTTTACTTGTTAGAATGATTATATCTTATTTTTGTCTCTAGTATAACTTTATGCACCATTACTCCTTATTATAATACCAAGCATTATTAATATTATTTCTACCTTTTAAAAAATGTTAAATTTAGTTTGGCTTCCAAAAACAATACCATCCTCCCCTCGACCTCCCCTAAAATTGGTTTAAGAACCCCCTGCAAATACTCAAATTTGCAGATGTTCAGGTCCTAATATAAAATGGTCCATTATTTGTCTGTAATCTATGCACATCTTCTTGTATACTTTAACTCATCTTTAGATTGCTTATTTTTCAAAATAAAATGTAATTCTATGTAAATAATTGTATTTTTAAGGGAAATACCATGAAAAATGTGTAAATATTATGTACAAATTGAAATTTAAAAATATTTTCAACTCTTTTTCAACTGAGGGCACAATTGTAGAACCCAGAGATACAAAGGGTCAACTGACTGTAAGGAATACGTCTTTCTTTTACCATCTACTTAGTTGTTGACTCTTGACGGCGTGTCATTGAGTGAATATTATGCTCACATACCCGGTATCATGCATTGTCTCATTATTATCATTTTTTGATGATACCTGCTTTAATTCATTGGACAGGTGTATCATGCTGATCTTTCAAAGATCTCACATAGACTAATGTGCAAATGGCCGAGGGCCTTTCCATACACCATCACACTTTTTTCTCACTTCACTCTGGAACATACTTGCTATTCCCATATTACAGATGAGAACACTAATGACGAAAAGAAGTTGAACATCACTTCTCAGTTATATCAATATAGGTGGTAAGTACAGGAACTCATCTCTCCTGACTCCAGAGCCTAAGCTGTGCTCTTTGCTCAGCCTCTTTGCTTCCTGTGCAGGTTTGTTCTCAGGCTCACCAGCCTCCTGTTTTCATCTGTTGGTTATCCTTCCCTAGTATCATTTTGAACTTTTTATGTTCACTTACCACTTATCTGGTAGCTGCACATCATCACCTGCCTAATGGTGCTAGTCGCATGAAGTAAGGTGTTTTCTTTCTTTATCTCAGTCTTCTCTATTGTAAAGAAGGAATTTAATACTCCCTGATATAAATATTAAATAAGATGACACATAACACAGATATATGTGTTTATATGTATATTCAAGTGTTCAGCAAATGCTAGTTTTAATATTATTTCTCAATACTGAAAGAAAACCTATTATTTATTTTCAAACAGTGTTGAAATGTCTGTACGGTATAAGAAAATTTCATAATTCAAGAAGGAATGATCCATGTTGTGGGTTATCATTTATGTTTTTGTACTGGGAATTGATCCATTGATGCTAAGTGCATTATGCCTCCGAGATATGCCTCCACACCTTTATTTTCTGTTTTGAAACAGAGCCTAACTAAATTGATGAGGCTGGCCTCAAACCTGCAGTCGTCATATCTCAGCCTCTCAAGTACTGATAGTACAGTTGTGCAACCCCATGCCTGGCTATGGGTTATCTTACACATTAGATTGCCCATCATTCAAATGCCATCAAAATACTCTAACAAGTGGAGGCAGGAACTGAGTAAAAATGAATTGAGGTCAGATAAAGGGGTCTTGAAGTCAGCAAATGCTCCAGACTCCAGTTGCTACAATCACTTCAGAACTCCTTTTTGGAGGGTTTTCTCAGTCCCTGATTTTAGATGGAGACTGGATTTGCGTAGCTGAACTGGGAAATTGCACATTGCTGCTTTCAGTAACTGTACCCTGGTATGAAAACTGCAGTCGAAAAGTTTTGCCTGTCCTGAATCCAGCCCTCTTAAAAAAATAAAAATAAAAAAGGGATACAATATTAGTACCCCTTTTGACTTTTGACTTTCTTTTTTTTTTTTTTGGTGGTACTGAGGTTCCTGGAAGCCCTTCTACCTCCGGGCTACACTCCCAGACCTATTTTATTTTTGGAAACAGGGTCTCTTAAGCCAGCACGGCTGGCTTCGAACCTGTGCGATCCTCCTGTCTCTGCCTCCCAAGTGCGGGGATTACAAGCGTGCGCCACCACACCCAGTGACTTTTGACTTTTTTATTGCTTACTAAGACATTTCCACAAGCAAAGCCAGAGAAGGCTTCAATTTTTATGCTTTAAATTACCCACCAAAATTGTAATGGCAAATTTGGAACAATGGGCTAAAGAGAGGTCCTTGAATCAGCAGATACAATTTATGACATTCCTGTCTGCTTTTGCCATAGGACTGCAAAGAGGTTGTGCCCTGCCTTGTATAGTAAAACAGAAAGAAAAGAAGGGAATGAAAAACACATAAAATCTGAGAACTTTTTCAGTGGATTTATGGTTGGTGTACAGGAAAGCTTCTGATTTTTTAAGATTGATTTTGTATCCAGATACCTTGCTGAATTTGTTGATCAGTTCTATAAGCCTTTTGATTGAGTTTGTTGGGTTTTCTAAATATAGTATCATGTCATCAGCAAATAATGAAAGCTTAAGTTCTTCTTTTCCTATTTGTACTCCTTTGATTTCCTTTTCTTGCCTTATTGCTCTGGCTAGAGTCTCTAGTACAATATTGAAGAGAAGTGGTGATAGTGGACATCCTTGTCTCGTTCCAGTTTTTAGGGGGAATTCTTGAAGTTTTCCCCCATTTAATATGATGCTGGCAGTGGGCTTGTTGTAGATTGCCTTAATAATGTTGAGATATGTTCCTTCTATTCCAATTCTCTGCAGTGTTTTTATCATAAATGGATGTTGAATTTTATCAAATGCTTTTTCAGCATCTATTGAGATGATCATGTGGTTTTTGTCTTTGATTCTGTTTATATGATGAATTACATGGATTGATTTTCATATATTGAACCAGCCTTGCATCCCTGGGATGAACCCTACCTGGTCGTGATGAATGATTTTCTTGATGTGGTTTTGAATACGTGTTGCTAGTATTTTGTTTAATAGTTTTGCATCCAAGTTCATCAGAGATATAGGCCTGTAGTTTTCCTTCCTTGAACTGTCTTTATTCGGTTTGGGTATTAGTGTGATGTTGGCTTCATAGAATGTATTTGGGAGAGTCCCGTTTTTTTCTATTTCCCGAAATAGTTTGAGTAGTATTGGGATTAGTTCTCCTATAAAGGTTTTATAGAATTCACTTGGGAAACCATAAGGTCCTGGGCTTTTCTTTGATGGTAAGCTCTACCATAAATCCACTGAAAAAGAAATTCAGAAAACACTTCCACTCAGGATCTCCCACAAAAAAATAAAATACCTAGGAATAAATTTGACCAAGGAGGTAAAAGATCTCTACAAAGAAAATTATAAAACACTGAAAAAAGAAATCGAAGAAGATCTTAGAAGATGGAAAGATCTTCCATGTTCATGGATTGGCAGAATAAATATCATTAAAATGGCCATCCTCCCAAAAGTGATCTACAGATTTAATGCAATGCCCATTAAACTACCAAGATCATTCCTCACAGACATAGAAAAATCAGTCCTTAAATTTATCTGGAATAACAAAAAGCCCAGAATAGCCAAGGTAGTTCTCAGTAACAAAAACCACGCAGGAGGAATCACAATACCTGACTTTAAACTATACTACAAAGCCATTGTAATAAAAACAGCATGGTACTGGCAAAAGAACAGATATATAGACCAATGGAGCAGAATAGAAGACCCAGAAACAAGCCCACACACTTTCAGCCAATTGATTTTTGACAAAGGGGCCAAAAACATACACTGGAAAAAAGATAGCCTCTTCAACAAATGGTGTTGGCAAAACTGGTTAACCATATGCAGAAAATTGGATGTTAATCCCACTTTTTCACCCTGTACAAAAGTCAACTCACGATGGATCAAAGACTTGGAAATTAAACCAGAGACTTTGAAGCTCCTTGAAGAGGGCATAGGTCCAACACTACAACACATAGGCACAGACAAACATTTCCTCAACAAGACCCCAAAGGCACAACAAATTAAAAGGAGAATCAATACATGGGATTGCATGAAACTGAAGAGCTTCTGTTCAGCAAAGGAAACTATCAAGAATCTCAGTCGAGAGCCAACAGAATGGGAGAAGATTTTTGCCACCTACCCCTCCGATAGAGGACTAATATCTAGAATATACAGAGAACTCAAGAAACTCAACACTAAGAAAACAAAGCATCCAATAACAAAATGGGCAAATGAACTAAATAGACACTTCACAAAAGAAGAAATTCAAATGGCCAATAAATGCATGAAAAAATGCTCAACATCACTGGCAATCAGAGAGATGCAAATCAAAACTACCCTGAGATTTCACCTAACTCCAACTAGAATGGCAATCATTCAAAACACAAACAACAACAGATGCTGGCGAGGATGTGGAGAAGTGGGAACTCTAAGACATTGTTGGTGGGATTGCAAATTAGTGCAACCACTTTGGAAAACAGTATGGAGAATCCTCAGAAAGATGGGAACAAATTTACCATTTGATCCAGCAATACCACTTCTGGGTATCTACCCAAAAGATAGGAAGCCAAACTACCAAACTAATGCATGTGTATCTATGTTCATAGCTGCACAATTCACCATAGCCAAACTATGGAACCAGCCAAGATGTCCCTCAACAGATGAATGGATTACAAAACTGTGGGATATGTACACAATGGAATTTTACTCAGCCATCAAAAAAAACTCAATTACGTCATTTCCAGGGAAATGGATGGAACTGGAGGACATTATGCTAAGTGAGATT
Organism: Muscardinus avellanarius; assembly: GCF_963383645.1. Taxonomy (NCBI): domain Eukaryota; kingdom Metazoa; phylum Chordata; class Mammalia; order Rodentia; family Gliridae; genus Muscardinus; species Muscardinus avellanarius. The sequence continues at coordinate 122,425,954 of NC_137791.1, forward strand.
AGTCAGGCACAAAAAATAAGAAATCAGATGCTTTCCCTAATATGTGAGAGTTAGGGAGTAAAGAGGAGCAAACAAGTCAACCTAAAGGAGGAGAAAGGAGGGGGAAGAGAAAAATCTCTAAAGCACACAATGTACTTAAACATATCGAAGTCAATCACTAAGCCAAGCAAGGAAGGGAGGGACGGGGAAGGAATGGGATGGTATTTGGGTAGGGGTTAAATCAGCGATGAGCACATGTTTGTACACACAAATTTTTTACCCCAATAAGTTGTATGAATATAATGCACCAATAAAAAATAAATAAATAAATAAAAAAATCTGAGAACTTGATGAGTCTCCACATGTTGGCTCTACCAATGATGAGACTTGTGATATCAGATAACTCCCATGAACCTGGGTGTCTTCACTTGTTAAACAAAGGAAATCTGCAACCTTGTAGGTGTTAGAATAGTAAAGAGTGCCAAATTCAGAACTCGGCATATGATAGGTGCACAAAAATCATATCTCTAGTTATAATCTGGAAATACCAATCACCTACAACTTTAGCTAAAATTAAAAGGAGCAACAATAAACCTACTTATAGAGTTCTTTTTAATCCTTGGAAGATAATTAGTGATCTTCTGGTTCCTAAATAATTTCAGCCCTTAACATCTTGTGACTTTTTTGTTACTGCAGTCTCTACCTCCTGGGAAGTTTTCTTTCCTTGGTTTCTATGGCACAGGGCTAGCCAGAATTCTGATAAAATTCATTTGAAAATCCAATCCCTTGCTCAATCCCAGTTCTTCAAAGGGGCAGACTAATCCAATTATCTTCTATGTGTGTGATTGGTGGGCTGAAGGATATGAACCATACCTTGTGAACATTGTAGCTTAATATATTATCAATTGATATAGTGTAATTTGTACTATATTTAGGAATGTACATTTTATGATTTTGCCTAATGACAGATATTTTCCTAATTATTTCACAATAACACTATCTCACATTTAATATGAACTTCTATTTTTCAAGATTGGATTTCTGTATCTTATCCAACAAATGCCAGGGTGAGTATTTGTATCACAGAGTTTCCTGCACTGGAATAATTTCTTATTCTGTAAACAGAAGAACAGTGTAACTCAGTAATTATCACTGTGGGCTACAGAGCCAGATTGCCTAGGTTTGAATGCTGGCTATATCACTTATGACTGTGGGCCTTAATTTTCTCATCTGTAAAATGAGAGTAGTAACAATTTTACCTTACAGGATCATTGTGAAAAATAATTACTTCAAAAACTAAAGTGTTTTAAAATTGTTACAAGTACAGAAAATGACTGATAAATGTAATATATTATGATATTACACTGTCCATTCTCTGTGGACATCTTTCCCATATACTGTTAACTTTATTATCATTTCTCCAGCCTAGTCCCTCTCTCTTTGGAATTCTAGGCTTATTCCCATCTACCAAGTGGATATTTTATTTCAAATTGGAAGACACCATTTCTTTCTCTGAAAGTTCTTTTCCCTGTGAACTCCCTGGTTAAGGGGATGGTACCAACATCTAAACAGCATCTTAGCCAGAACATGGTTATCATCTGACTCAGCAGCATCAGTATAGTTGCTACTCATCATGTCCTAAATATCTTTCCACTGGCTTATTTATTTATTTCTTTTTTTGGTGGTACTGGGGTTCCTGGAAGCCCTTCTACCTCCTGGCTACACTCCCCGACCTATTTTTACATTTTTATTTGGAAACAGGGTCTCCTAAGCCAGCGTGCACAGCTGGCTTCAAATCTGCTCGATCCTCCTGTCTCTGCCTCCCAAGCGCAGGGATTATAAGTGTGCGGCACCACGCCCGGCTGGCTTTTTTTTTTTTTTTTAAATGATCACTGCCTCTGTCTTAGCTCAGGCCATTGTTACTGTTTGGTTACTGTGAGACCTCTGCAAATGATGACCTCTTACAATGTTGTCTGATTCTGTTCTTTTGAGTGTATGGCTGCCAGAGTGATGAATCTAAAGCCAGAATCTTAATTTATAATGTTATTCACTGGACTGAAATCTTTCAGTGACCTGCTAAGGTTCCTGATCAAACCCTAAACCCACAGCTTGTTTTTAAGACCTTTCAAGTTTGACCAAAGTTCATTTCTCTTTTGTCAGTGAATTTGGATTTTCAGGTTTCAGTCCAAGGAACTACTCACTGCTCTTGGAAGACACCAGGAAATTTCTCAATCTCTAATTGTATAGATCATCTCTTTCACAAGTCTTGTTTCTGGCTTTATCTCCATTGTGGGTGGTTGAGTCATCTTTGTCCATTAGAATTTGATATTGACATTATTTCATCTAAGAAAGTTTCCCTAATACCTAGAATTGAGTCAAGGGCCCTTCCTAACATGTCACTATAGTACACAAGTTCAGCCTTTTCTGACATCTGTAATATGGTTTATTGGATGAATCTATTGGCCAAGGAGCCAGACTTCCTGCTGTGAACCTTGTCTCTGTAACCTACTAGTGCGCTATTCTTGGGACAATCTTTCAACCTCTTTGTGCCTCACTAAGGTATTAATAATTCTTCCCTAGATCAATTGAAAAAGAAGCCATATATTTTACATATGTATAAAATATTATATATAACTTTTCTTAATCCATTTGAATAGGTACAATAAAATATCATAACTACATGGATTACAAACAACAGATATTTATTTTCCATAATTTTGGAGGATGAGAAGCCTAAGATTGGGGTAGCAATATATTCAGTGTCTGGAGGGGGCCTATTTACTAGTTTATAAATGGAGCCTTCTCTCTGTGTCCTTGCATGTCATAAGGGATGAGCTCGTTCTCTGGAATCTCTTTTATAAAGGCACTAATACCAATTATGAGGTCTCTGCCCTCTTGACCTAGACAACCTGCTAGGCCTCACCTCTAATACCATCAACTTTGGGATTAGGATTTCACTTATGGGTTGGGGTGGGAAGAGGACTCAAACATCAGACCAGGACACACCTGTTTTCACATGTCTTTGTAATTCTGTCACCAGAATTAGGCTTTTTCTCTTCTCTTTGTATCTGACCTGGCCTCCTACCTTTCTGGCGAATGGGACAGATGTGTCCTGTGCAGAGATCAACAAGCATTTTCCTAGGCACTTGTTCTCTCTTGTCTTTCACAGGAACTCTACAAACACCGTCAGATAAAGAAGTACAGGCCAGGCCGATAGATGACAAGGGAGATATGACCTGGTTCTCTTCATTACTCAGACCACCTGCATAACTTGAGTGAGAAATATATTGCTGCCAGCTGACTACAAATGCATGCATGAGGCCAGCTAAACAGCCTAAATTGGCAGACTACAGAATCGTGAGCTAAATAAATGTTTGTTATATTAAGCCACTAAATTTTGGGGTGGTTTCTTTGATGGTAAAAATAACTGATAGCCACTCTTGTGTAACTATTAGAAGCTGGTGCATCCTGAATGCTATCTAAGCATTCTTTCTGTTATTCTTACTAGCAAGGGTCTACTAGATGGCTGACTCCTTAAAGGGAGGTGTTCTTTCCTCCCTACACTGTTCTTGGCTCGCACCTGGTGAATAAATGATTACAGATTCTTGAGGTTTCATTGATAAACATAGCTCCTGCTTGTAGATGAAGTAGTCAAGGTTCAGAGATGAGCAAACACACCAACTGTGCATTTCCATTAGCACGAATCCTCTGACTTTATTGTACTTTCATGTACTGAGAATAGCTGAGTTGACAATATAAAATTAATTTACTACCAACATCCTTCTAGTATAATCTTATGGTTCCCGATAGAGTCAGGCTGCTTTATTCAGCCAGGAATTCCTAATTTTAGTGAGGGAACTAACTAGTTTTACAAATAATTTATAAATTTTTTAAAATTAAACCTTCACTATGTATTCAATAGTGGAGATAATATTTAAATAGCTGTTGTAATCACTATGAATAAAACTTAAATATTTGCTAAAAATCAATAAGGAAGATAAAATATAAGTGACCATAATATCAGATGACCTTGATACCTAGTAACCCATGAAACTTGTTATATCTTCATCTCCACTCCCTCCACCACCACAATCCCTGAATTCTCATTAAAAACAAAGCTTTCATCCACAATTAGACATGTGCCTTTCATTTTTCCCCAATTCTCCCCAAATCCAAAAAGTAATTGTCCTATAACTCTCTAAAGCATATGATGTACTTAAACATATCAAAGTCAATCACTAAACCAGGCATGGGAAGGAGGTATCAGGAGGGAATGAGGTGGGGATCAGGTAAGGGCTAATTGGGTGATGTGTACATGTATGTCTCCACTAGTCTTTTATCCCATTATGATGTATGACTACAATGCACCAATAAAAAAAGTTATAAAAAAGTAAAAATAAGAACTCAACATGTCACAGTAGGTTACATTCTATGATTCTATTTCTTTCTTTTTTTTTTTTTTTTGGTGGTACTGGAGTTCCTGGAACCCCTACTACCTCCGGGCTACACTCCCAGACCTATTTTTACATTTTTATATGGAAACAGGGTCTCCTAAGGCAGTGCGCGCACGGCTGACTTCGAACCTGCGTGATCCTCCTGTCTCTGCCTCCCAATCGCGGGGATTACAAGCATGCACCACCACGCCCGGCTGATTCTATTTCTTAATATCACCCATTTGAAAGGTTATAGACTTTCAAAGGGCTAATGGTATTAAGAATTTGAAAGCTTCAGTCTTTTATTTTAATCTCTTTTGTTCATTTGTTGATAATCAATACCCAAAATTAAAGAACAAATTATTCACTGATCTTGGCAAGTTTATATGCAGCAGTATCACAATTGAATTCTAACACTGTCAAACCTAGGTTTAGATTACCCAATCTCAGACGGTGGTAATTTTAAAAATTATCTGAAAATAGAGGTTCTTTGCTTCCTATAGTGCTTCTAATTTTTATAAAGAACTTTAAGTTTTACTTGGGGTGTGTGTGTGTGGCTTAGAAGTAGAACACTTGACTAGCATGGGTTCAATCCCCAATGCCACAATTTTTTAATTTAAAAGAACATTAATAACATACTTTAAAAAATAAACTTAGGATATTTTCCCTGAATTGCTAATAAAATAAAAAATCTTAAATATACCAAGATAAATAACTTTTATTAGCAATTTCATATAGTACTTTGAATTATAACTACATAAAATGCATATTCCTTTGTTTTTTATAAAAAAAAACTTGGTCTCTTTGTAGCAGATATTTAGAGAAAACAAGTGATTTTAAATAGTTTGCCGTCACGTCTAACCTTTGGTTAATAAAAGAGAAAAAGATTCATTTAGTTATAATGAAATCATTGTTGGACAGTTTCATTCAAAGAGCTATTAGGTAAACTAGCAGATTCTTCCCAAGGATCTATTTTTAGCCTTTATAAAGCAGTACAACGAGCAATTAAAGGAAATACATGGATGAAAATTATAAAGTGGTTTGGAATTTAATGAACTTATCTACCAATGAGAACATATGATTTAAATATAGAACCTAGAGACACAGAATGTAAAACCTCTTCAACATTAACTTCATTAATGATATTAACGTTACGATTTTGTAGAGCTCTCTGGCTAAAGTAAATCCCCATTCCGAAGCAAATCCCCTAATCTCCTCTCCTGCCACATTTGGAGAATATTGCCAGTGGATTTCCTAAAGTCCACAAGCCAGGGGAATGTAGCTAAGTGAGATAATAACTTTACATTTTTTTTTTTTTTTTTTTTTAGGCTGTAGCTATTTTAGTTGAGCCAGGCACTAAAAAAAAGAACACCAACTCTTGCTTTTACATGACAAAACATACCATAATAAAAACACAAAAATATACATTTTCACTGTCAGTCACATAACAAAGTAGCAAAAATATATATTGGCGAAAAGTACATTAACCCTTTTTTTTTTTTTTTTTTTTTTTTTTTTTTTTTAACCCTGAAACAGAACTAAAATAAATCTTTAATTTTTTTTTTTTTTTTTAAACTGTTACATTTTTTTTTTTAACAATTTTTTTTATTGAACATAAATAGTATACATTTACACTATATTTGGTGCCCTCTCCCCCCGCCCCCGTTTTACATTTTTAATATGGACTTATCTTGCAAGAGGAAGTTGCAAGCCAAGTCTGAATTTTGGTGCTTAGAGAATTACAGTTCATTTGGCAGTACTCCAGCTTATATAAACTTGGCATGACTTGGAGAACCAAGCACTGAAAGATGTCAGATGATGAGGTTTGTGACCTGGTTACATCTCATGTGCCTTAATGCAAATCTGAGTAAGTCACAATCAGCGTGAGCTTCAGTTTCTTCATCCACAAAATGGGGGCAATAAAATCTGAACTGTCTACCTTTCATAGTTATAAAGATCTGGTCCTATGGAAAGGTTGCCACCAACCTTGCTACCTTAAAATCTTTACCTCTTTTGTGTCTCATCAAGACATGCTAATATTCCCTTTAATATGAAGATCTCATAGTCGATGATTTTGTCTGATTATTATTTGACTGAGACATCAAGAATCACTAAGAAGCTTGCAGGTATAGTAAAAGGCTCAGGGTTGTGGGTGTTTGATGCTTGAAAACTAATGCAACAATAAATAGTTCCATTTGTTTGATTGGGTGACAAAAGAGGGAAGGACCACTAGAGTGGAGTGCAGTGAATGGATTGTGATTGCAACACCAGCATCTTCTCATGCCCAGCGAGCTCCTTGTGGTTTCCGGGGGACTCTAGCAGGCACAGCACTAGGGCGTGTTGAGTAACTTCTCACATCTTGGTCTTTATACTTGGAATCACCTGAGGATGCTGTTAAAATGAGAATGTTGAGCTGGGTGTGTTGGTGCACGCTTGTAATCCCCACGTTTGGGAGGCAGAGATAGGAGGATCGCTCAGGTTCGAAGCCAGCCGCGCTGGCTTAAGAGACCCTGTTTCCAAATTTAAAAAAAGTATAAAAAATAGGTCTGGGAGTGTAGCCCGGAGTTAGAAGGGGCTGCCAGGAACCCCAATACCACCAAAAAAAATGAGGATGTTGATTCAGGAGGTCTGTGGCAGGGCCCAGGTTCTGGATTTCTGACATGACATTGTCTCTGTACCATCACAGGCTGCATAGTTTAAACATCAGGAGTGTGAGTTGGGTGTGGTGGTACACGCTTATAATCCCAGCATTTTGGAGGCAGAGCCCAGAGGATCACGGTTCATGGACAGCCTCAGCTACTTAGAGAGGCCCTTTGCAACTCAGTGAGAACCTGTTTAAAAAAAAAAAAAAAAACAAAAATATAGGGCTGGGGGTGTCACTCAGAGATGTTGCCCTGGGTTCTATCTTCAGTGCAAACAAAAATCAGGAGTTTGTTTTGTTTGTTTTCTCACAATTTTGGAAGCTGGAAGTTCAAGATCAAGGTGGAAGTGAGTTTTATTTCTGCTGAGGGCTCTGTTCCTGGTTTGTAGACAGGGGCTGTTATCCCTAATGGATTTTCCTCTGAATAACCTCTCTTTCTCTTCATTTAAGTCCACCAACCCTATATAAACTATAGGTTTAAATAAAACATAATTATTGGATTATCAATTATTGAATGTAATGAATGTACCACACTAATGTAAGATATCATAGAGAGAAAAAACAAATATTTGCTGGAGAGGGGATACTTGGGAATTGTATGTACTTTCTTTTCAATTTTCTGAAAACCTAAAATTTTCTCAAAATGATAAAGTCTACTAGGTAAAAAAAGAAAAAAAAGTTATAAGACCTCTTCTTGAAACTTAGTGAATCCATCATGAAGGCTAGAGGAGAGGAGGTATTAAACCAACTGTCTAGGTGATGTTTACAGATATCAAAGTGTGAGAAACATACGGAAAGAATTGATGCCTTTCGTTATGTCATGAGATGATTGTAGGTTCAAATCTCACCTCTACCTCTTTACAAATGGCTGTTATTGAGTCATTTGACTTATCTGAGTCTAAAAATGGTTCTATACAGGATTTTCCTTAGTATTAAGTGATACAGTTATGTAGAGTTTTTAATGCAGTATGGGCTGCGTAGCAAGCACTCATTGTCAAATTCTAAAAGTTTGACTATTATTGTTTCAATCCTGCTGAACAAAAGAAAATTGTGCTGAAATGTAAGGGGCTTTCAGAGAAGACCAGAAAGTAATAAGCAATAAAATATCAGGAAAATCATAAAAGAAATCCTGAGTGCTTTGACAACATTCCCTGGCTTAAATATAGATTTGACTTTCATTGCCTTATTTGATCCTGACAATGACCTTGTAAAGAAGAATTTCCATTTTTCTTAACAGTTAGAGAATTGAAACTTAGAAATGATTAGTGACTTTCTGAAAGACATAGATCTGGGAAATGTTCGAGTCTAGAGTATCTAAATCCTAGACCAAGGTGATAATGCAATGTAGTAATTAAGTATGGGGATGGTTGAGTCAAACTGCTGGGTCCAAATCGCAGAGATACTGATTACTATTGGTATAAAACTGATGAACCAGTTCACCTCTCTGAGCTTTAATTTCTTCACTCATTAAATTGGGATAATAGCAGTGCTTACCTTGTGGAGTTTTGTAAAGATTAAGTGAAATAATACCCATAAAATCTAAGATTCAATGGCCGGCACATGGTAATTTTACTATTTCCGCACTCTATATATTATATGGTCTCTTGAGGGAACAGCATGCATAGGTTTGATGTAAAGTATAATTGAGTGTTAGTCATAGAAAATGGGAATCATTGTGCATGTATGTTTTGGGGGGTTGAAAGGAGATGCTATGACTGCAACCACTTCAGAGGAGGAACCTGGGGCTAGAATGCATGCTGTGGTCTGCAAGTCTTTTTCTCTAGGGCTGTTTGGAGCATCTTCAGAGCCAATAAGGGAGGGAACAGTCATCTTGGACTTCCAAGCATCAGAAATAACAGTTAAAGTGACAGCAAAATGAAACGAAAGAGAGAGAGAGATGGTTTTTCTTGTAATATTCAGCAATGCCACGCAAAGAGAACTGAATATGAATATCATAGAAGTCAAGATTCCATGCCAATATTTTGGAAACAATATATTATAAATGTCTCCAGCATGGTGCCCACTCACATGATTTTGAGGCCTTGTTTACAACTATCCCAGTATGGGGAGCCATTAAGGCTTTCCCCTAAATTAATATTTCTGGCTCAGCTGACTGTCCTTCTCCCAGAGTCAACAAGGTTTGGGGTCATGAAAAGTTCAAAGTAAAAGGTCTGGGAGAAGATCAGATGGTGATGGCTCGAGGGTACTGATTAACTTATCTGTAATACATGTGCTTTGGGTTGGTCTGTATTGTATTCTGGTGGTGGTAGCAGGAGGATATCGATTGACCTGTAACTGTATAAATAACTCTAGAAAAACAAACCCAGCGTCAGCACAATAGAGAATACTGACCCAGTAGAGAACAGGGGTCAGCCAGTAGAGATAGTAGGCTGCCCCCCCCACGTTAGAATAAATTGAATATTCTGGGAATCAAATTCTTAGAGTTAAATTCCTCATCCTCAAGCCTCTCTTCAGAACCTGTACTTTTGCCGGCTGGCTCCGGCAGCCCAGGAATAAATTTATAGTAGGACCCAAACAAATATTCACTGAGAAGTACAGTAGCCCAAAGAAATGTTTTGAATATGGTGAGGGAGGTTATGTTACTTCTCACTCTATGAGGAAGATTCGGTGGATCTCTCTGAGACTATAGTGATGTCTTTTGTTCCTTGAGTTGATCATGACACAATATGATGAGGATGAAGATGGGGTGATGATAGGAGCTAACTATCCTGACATGACTCATACCCAAATCTCACTATGTGCCAGGAACCATTCAAAATACTTAACATACTACCTCGAGCAATCTTTCCTAAGAGTTAACTGAATTAGCAACTGCTGTTTTCTACATTTTAAAGGGAAAGAACCGAGAGAGATTAAGTTATTTGTCCTCAGAAACATAGTTAACGTTCAAAATGGGAATTCCATTCCAGGCTGCTGGACTCAAATCTATACATAGAGGTAGCTTTAGAAGTCGTTAGATAGAAAATGGAAGAATTTAGGGATTGACAGGTGTTAGTAATCATCTACAGAGTAAAATTGGTAACGAGTAGTTTCTGGAATGACTTATTTGCAAAATTAGAGAAAGAAGTAGCTAGTAAGTAAGAAGCTTGCTATTATCAGGAGGGGATAGGGGCAGCACATGATTCAGAATGAAATGGTAAAACCAAACGGAATGGACAAGGAGACTTGTTAAAAGAAGCTTGCGGCCGGGCGTGGTGGAGCACGCTTGTAATCTCCGCGTTTGGGAGGCAGAGACAGGAGGATCGCGCAGGTTCGAAGCCAGCCGCGCTGGCGTAAGAGACCCTGTTTCAGAAATATAAAATAGGTCTGGGAGTGTAGCCCGGTAAAAGGGCTTCCAGGAACCCCAGTACCACCAAAAAAATAAATAAAAAAAGGAAGCTTGCAACTGTAGAGAATACACTGGCTATAAAAGTACCTAGAGTCAATTCAATAAATGTTTAGACAGCATGACCCAATCCTCCCTCCCTTGCTCTGCTTTGGCCTACACCCCGCTGCACCAAAGCCATGCCGCCCTTGCTTCTGTTTGTTATCCCTTATGCCCAGAAGCTCTTTGTCCCTTTCCATGCCCGTGGCTGATTCCTTCATTGTCATCAGGATTCTGCTTAAGTGTTTCTTTCATGCATCCTTCCTCAAGCCTCTATATTCAAGGCCTTTCCAAGATCAAACTTAATCCTTGCCTTGTCAATCTCTCCTACACTCTAGAAGGTAAGCCAGTAGCCCCGTCACTTTGTTTTATCCACTATGGTAGCCCTGTGCCTTTAACTGTGTGTTATACTTAGTAATTACTAGATGATTGCTGAATAATGAAAGGAATTCTTAGTACTGTCCTCAACTTCAGGAACCAAGGGTAACTTAAACTTGCCTGCTTACTTTGCAACAGCCATTGATTTAAGTGCTCACAACAAACCAATAAAGTAGGTACCCTTTTATAGCAGATGTAAATAATTCGCATCAAATCATGATTAGATATTAGTGAAACTAGGGTTTGAATCGAGGCAATGGAGATGCCAGCATCTGTCTCCTTAGCCTAAACTAAGAGGAGGGTGAGTGTGTCACAGGAAACCTCCAATGCACAGCACAAGGGCTCAGAAGACCCCATCACTTAGAGGATTCAGGATGAAGAAAAAGGGCAGGCAGGTATCAGCTGAAAGCTATTTGGGGAATGGGGTAAGGTTTCACCTGATGACAATGTATACAGCCCAAGGGGGTACTGAAGGGTTTTTATAAACACTTGGAAATGACTTCCTGTAGTTTCAGGGCTAATTGACCTGCAGCTGAGAACGGGAGGGGATTTTTTATTTGCCCAGAGAACTGGTCAACTTGACCTTTCTTCGCAGAAGAGCCTTCAAACGCGTAGCTCCTGGAGGCACGGAAGACTGCATTTTAATTTTCAGTCTCAAATAGTAACCATGGCCACAAGTGGCCTATTGCTTTGTCTCTGTCTCCCAAGCATTCCTGGCCTCGGTTTGTTGAAGAAAGCACAAGCCTCTGGGTGATGAACCCTGAGGGCGTCGTCGCTGTGTATTCCAATGGAGCTACTAGGGAGCTCTTAGATGATTTCCCCAAATCTACTTCAACCCTGCGGTTGCTGTCCAAGGTAGCCGTCTTCACCCCGGCCCAGCACAGTTCACCCTGATGGCTAGAAGCCATGATCCCCAGCACCTAGCCAGGTCGCATGACTGCTTTAAGCTTCCAGTAGGAAAGTTTCCTGTCTAGGAGTTCCTGGCGCTCTGCCCGGTGCTGGAGAAGGACATCTCCTTGCGCTTCCCCTCGGACGTCCTTCGAACCCAAGCTAACTTTGAGCGCACTACACTGTCTCGGCTCCTGCTGCGCCAGTCTGTGCCCCGGCTGACCCCTCAGTTGCTTCTGGGCGGAGAAGCAGCGAAGCAGAGTTTGAGCCCCTTCCTAGAGAGATCCAAGCGCTGCACGCAGCGAGGAGTCCCGGGCACGCCCGCGGATCTCCAACTGGCAACTCTGATAAGGTGCTCTGCCCAGCCTTAAGTCGCCTCAGGTCTCTTTCGGGTCCATCTGCTCCGTCACCAAAGGCACCGCGCCAGCCCCCAGGGTCCCCCATCGCGTGACTCGGCAGCAGGTGTCAGGGGCGGCGCCGGAGCGAGCCAGGGGTGGGGGCGCCTCGCACTTGGGCTGGCGCCGCAGCATCCCCCTTGGCGGCCTCGGGCACGGCCTCCCGCACCTCCTCTGCCCCCGCCACCCCGCTCCGCGCCGCGCCCCCAGCGCCCCCCGCCGGCCTCTGCCGCACCTGCAGCCAGTTCTGCGCCCTGCCCGCCGCTGCCGCCGCCGCCGACTCTTCGGCTCCCAGCCTTGGACAGACAGTCGCCCTGGGCCAAGCCGAGGTGCGCGCTGGTGCCAGACCCACGACAGACGCCTGGGATCCCTGGACTGCGAGACTCGCTCCTGCACCCCGCGCCCCCAAAGATGAACGTGCGGAGGGTGGAAAGCATCTCGGCTCAGCTGGAGGAGGCTAGCTCCACAGGCGGTAGGGTGCACCGAGCGAGTGAGCAAGCGCCCCGCAGCCACCCTCTCGGGCTCACAAGCTGGGGGGCTGCCCCTGCCTGGGCTGGGGGGCGGGGGACGCTTGTTGCCTTCGCTGCATGAGACAGGCACCCTGGCGGGACTGGGAGGGGGAGCTGCGAGCGGCGGGAAGCGGGGTGCCAAGGGGAGGGGATGCATGTACACGTCCAGGTGGCTGGGGGCTGGGGGAAAGGTGTTTGAAGTGTGTTTGAGACTCGCCGGTGCCAGGGTCCCCAGCGATCCTGTGGGTACTTTTGCCTTCTCTGAAAATTTCCCGAGGTTGTTTATGCTTTTGCGGGGAGGACTTCCCACCGCCAGCTCCAGCTTCTTTCCCCTCACACCTGGGGATAAATGAGCTGAAACCGTGCAGATCCTCCGCCCCTTCCACTTTTCCTTGATGCGCCCAAATGTTTCTTCACTAAAACTCGATTCTTGCCCCCCCACCCCCACCCCCCTTGGTAAGCGCACACGTGGGAATCTTGCCCGTGTCAGGTCGTTCTGCAGGAGCGTTTGTTTGCTTTTATTGCTAGGTTCAGTTTAGTATGTTCAGAGAAAATGGTCCTCGGTGACACTTTGAAATAATTTATCTACAGGAAAGCCTTGGAGAGGTACCGGGCACTGTGCAAAGAGCTTGGCTTCCAGAGACAAGTGCATTCTGCGAAAGCAAGGGAAGACGAGGCGCTGTTCCGAGGAGTTTAGTGGGACCCAGGGAGGAGCAGGGGACAGTGGCCTCCCGCGGAGCTTCTTGAGTTGGTCTTAGGTGGCTTTGCTGTGCGCCGAGTTTTTTTTTTTTTTTTTAAGGAGCCATAAATAGGATGAAGGTGGTTGTAGAGAACCTGAGAGTGATGGGCAGCTGCACTTGTCCCAGATTATGTAAGCTCAGGGGTCACGCGTGGCTACAGTGTCCTCTGGGTTTGTAGGGTGAAATCCTGGCCTTGAGCGCCATAAAGTTGGGAGGAAAGAGGTCTTCTTGGAGTCTACCTTTCTGACACTGAGAGCAGTGGAGTGGCTTCCACAGCTGAGCCTATCATTTGAATGTTGGTACGTGAGAAATGGACCCACTTCCTTTCATTTCTTCCCTCGGATAGTTAAGATCATCATGAGGGGGGGGGATGTTAACCTTATTTCGGTGTGAAATTTTAAAAAGTCTTGATCTCTTAAAGGCTGAGAAAATAACATTGCCGTCACCTTTAAAAGTCTCTGAATTTACTTGAAATGACACTGAGAGCTGGTCTCACCTGTGGCAGTTTAGTAGCTGCCTGATCACCACCAACCAGAATGTCTGACATAGTTCTTTTGAGGGGTGCTCATAAACTTTAAGAGATTGGATATTTCTAGAATGACCTTTCAAATATAGAGGGCTTGGTGGGTTTGGGATCATGAGTTCATAGGGCTTCTGTCTTTGCAACTGCTTACAATAAGAATAGGATAGCTTACTGTCCTGTTAGGGAAACACACAGGCAGGAGAGTGTGATAGGAACTCAAAGCTACAGCAGTTGCAGTGACACGGGCCCAGGAGCTGGGTGGCCTGCGTTGTTTACTTCCTCAGTGATACCAGCTTTGGAACTGTACCTCTTCTTCAATCCATCAGTTGGGGACTGAATCAGCATTTCCAATCTTTATATATCCATAGGTGGCCCAAATCTCTATGGATGAAAAATAAAGATGAAATGACATCTGGGGAGTAGAATACAATTAAAATATTAATAATACAAAAGAAAAACTGCAGCAGAACCATCTTTAGACTCAGCATGTGTTTGGAGACTAGAAAGGTGTTGATTGTAACTTGACTAAGGCGAGGCTGAAAGTAGTGTGTTCTCTGGTCAGATTGATTTGACACTGGTTTCTTGAATTGTGGTCACGAGTTTTTAGAGCTAATTGTCCTATGATGAGATAGCTAAAGGAAAAATAGTGTAGAGCATCACTTTTATTTCTGTTGTTATTGTTTTAAAGTTAATGTGAGAAACTGATTCCACAGATATGTAGTCTACAATCATTTTCACTAAACACGTTTTAGTACTTTGATTATTTGGAGTCAGATTTGTAGCTTTTACTAAAGATAAGGTAAGAAAGGATGTTTATCATTTTTTAAAGGATGAGACTCTCTCTTCAGTCCTTGTTTTAAAATAATTTTTCCTCCCTCGCCAAAAAGTGGAACAGGATAAAACCCCCCTTGAATATAGACCTGAAGAATGGAGCATTATAAGCTGATCTAATCAGATTGTGTGTGTAGTGCTGGGAATTGAACCCAGGATCATTCTACTTCTGAGCTATATCTCCAGCCTTATTATTTATTTATTTATTTATTTATTTATTTATTTACTTTGTAACACGGTTTCACCAAGTTGTTGAGGCTGGTCTTGAACCTGTGACCACCTGTCTCAACCTTCCAAGTACTGGAATTACAGGCATGAATCACCTTGCTTGGCTTGGTCGGTCTAAACAGATTTAAACAAAACTATCCAAAAGATCTTAAAGAACTGGACAAAGATGAGATAAAGAAGGAATTGGAGGTGTTTGTGTGCATGTGTGTGTGTGTTTTATAACCTTTGAGTCAGAAGCTTATGAAGGATGGTTGGCTGAAAGGCAAAGGAAGACCCCACATGAAAAGGAAAAGGGAAATGTTGGAAAAGATGGGCACAGGGTCAAGTTACATTGCTGAAAAATTATAATAATAGGGCTCAGAGATCATTCCTTGCTCTAATTTCAACGAGTCAAAAGCATTTCATATGCTCAGAAGCACCACTCTACGTTACTGTGGTTGACACTGTTAGTGTTACAAAGGATACTGAAAATGGACGTTATAAATGCTACATGCAAGTGGAGAACCTTTCTTACTTATTAGAGTGCTCAAATTTACCTGCCTCCCACTGGCCCCCACCTTAAGACCAAAGCCTGTCCAGAATATATTCTCTGTTTTATTGTCTATTCCTATTATTTTGTTCCCCTGCTACAAAACCGAGCATAATCCTGCTTTAGTGGGGAGAAAGAGAGAGGTAATTCAACCGTATATTTGAAAGAAAATCAGAAATAAGGTCAGGGGAATAAAAAGCCTACAAAATTATTCATTGGTGTCCTTAATTTGTGCCATCTGACTTGGGGATGGCAGATGTTATGTGATGTAATCTACAACTAAAAGTGGGGAGGGAAATGTATGTTCTAATAGTAGCGTAAAAAATCTCTTCAATTTTGAATCATCGTTTGATGGGTACATTGTAGCTTCAGCTTAAGTTTTGTGTTTATTAAGGATAAGGCAAAATGAAATTAGAAACTCCGCAAGAGTAACATTGAAAAACCCATTTATTTTGAATCCTGGAAAAAGCTTTTCATAGTACACTATTCTACTTTCTCCATGTCATACAAATATAAAAGAGTAGTAAACAAACAAGATGGTGTTAAAAAAATTGCCCCCTTCTTCCTCCTCTTCCACATAATACTTTTTTTTCTGGATAATGATTAGGTCCTCTTTCATAAAATAAGGCTATAGATGTTTTGGAAATTAATGATGCATGTAATATAAAATATATGTGCAATAATCCTATTGAATTATAAACTAGATAGTAGTTGATTCTTTTGGAGATTATTTATGGGCTTAAAAATATATGGTCCTTTTTGCTCGTTTTGTCCTTTTATTTGTTTCCTCTGTCCTCACTGTTTTCCTAGAACATGTGGATAAATTGTTTTTCAATATTTCATTGCAGAGTGTGCTTGTTTACTTAATGGCATCCTTCATTGGTGGTTATTCAAGCAGATTACAGTGTGGATGTATGAGTATGTGCATGCATGTGAGGCACAGAAAGAGAGGGGAAGATATAAGTGCTTTATTTGTTTAAGGAGCCTTTACCATTCTTAAAAAATATCTTCAGGTTATAAAACTGCACCTATCAGGACAAGTTTATTCACTGTTGGGCATTGAATTACCCATTTATTTTTCACAATTGTTCCGCTGGCTGAGGATCCTGATGCCTTTTTCCACATCCTCAACTCACTACAATGCTACATTCCTTAGATGACTGTGAACTTCATGAGAACTAAAATACTGTCTGATGTTTACTATTTACCCAACAACAGATGTTGAATGAAAGTAGTATTCTCCTTTGCCTTCTATGGCTCTAAATTTTTCTAATTTCTCTTAACATCCTTCACATTTCCTTTTATGACCCTTCTTTATTATTTTGCAACTTTCACAAGATTCTGTTTTGATTATCTGCCTCCTACTTTCCCTAAACAAACTATTGTTTTAAATATTTTTTTCTTGATGTGCAGGTCTCCTTAGTGTGTAGTCTGGCTCTGTGATTGTCCAAAGTACTAGGTTGATGTTTTCACATCCTGATGGTCAGACCCACCAACAAGTTTTACCAGCACCTTTAAGTCAGTGAATCAGAAAAGACATCCTCTTCTCTAAAAGCAAACCATTGTTGCCAAAATTCTGCAAGTAATAGCATTGTTTTGTGAGGCATGTAATTTGAAAAGATAATGAAGAAGTATTTTCTTTTTCTTTGTACTCCCGTCTCTAGGTCAAATGAGTTACCAAGACATACTACTAGCTTTTATGTCAGTCTTCAGTCTGTGTTTACCACCCAAGTATGTTCTTAGCATCATTTCCAGGTCATGATGCTTGCAGCCTTTTTCATTGACTGTCATTTCCCACTTAAAACCTACTAAATTTAATAAATAACTTTGGTCTTATCTTCTCTTGTATGAAATTGTTTCATGACTTCTTTAGTTCTAATTTTAGAACTAAAAAATACCATTGTCTTAAATTGATACTCAAGGCTTCTATAATATGGAAACAATATTCCACCCCAAGATTATTCTCCATGACTCTTCTAAGTCTGCTCCTTTGTATAGCTAAATTGGACTATCCCCACACAGATCTCCTGTTTTACGCAATGCCCTAACATTACCCAGTGAAAATCTGTACATTCATCATGACCCATCTCAAATTCAGTGTCCTCGTGTACCTGTACTGATTTCTTTCCACTTTCTCCTCAAAGAGACATTTTTTTTAAGATTTGCATAGGTTGCTTTCCTTTTATTTTGATCTAGATTTGAAGAAGACAGAATAATCATGTTTATCTTGTTTGCAGCTATTAATTACAGATCCTCATTGGCAAATATAATACCTGGTTTATTTATTTTCATATCCCTTGTAAGTAAGAACTTGCACAATGCTTCAGCATCTAGTAGTGCTTAAACATGTTTATTGAATTTAAATTGTGTTGCCCTAGGGTCCATCCTTCAACAATCCAAAAATTATAATTTACATTTGGTTGCTTATTGAGCCATCTTGGGAGGTAGCATTCTTTTTAACTTTTCTGTTTTTCAATAAGTTGACCAGGTTTATAGCTATAGTAATGTGGTACCAGGATAACATGCCTCTGATCTGTTCATGTTCTGATAATGAGGGTGTGCATTATTACTGAAGAAGGCCTTCCTGGGTGTTGGTGTTTTCCGTGTACTTAGAGCAGTAGTCAGTGTTGTCTTTGGATGTTGTAACTGTGAATCTCCTATATCATTGATATCTCACAGGTCTGTCACCTCCAAGATTAGTAGTCCAAGAAGCCCCCATTAAGTTATTGTCACTTCACCTGGGTCTGCCTGTCCCCCAAGTGAGACAGAGGCAAAATTTATTAAATACTCACCCCGAAACATGATTGTGATCATTTCCACTACTCTGAGCTCATGTTCTGAGGGTGGTCTTTTCTCACATATCCCAAGCAGTGGCTAAATATCTGCACAACCACGTGCCATCATGATTTTTGTCTTCATATTTACTCTCATAGATGGCAAATCCTTCCATCACAGCACTACTTATGGAAAGAAATGGAAAAAAGATTAAAACACTGGGACATAATTCAGTGTAAACACATGCACTTCCTTTTCTGCAAGGCTTCAAAGTGAGAATCAGGCTATATTGAGAGGGTGTTGTAGAGCAATAAAAACCGTGGAAGGCTGTGGACGAATCCCTTGTTTTTCCCAGGCTCATCACTCTGGGCTGCTCTACATGTATATATATATGTACCTATACCATTACAAAATACAAATAAGGAAGAGACTCTGTTTTAAACATAAGAATTCTCTACACACTTCACCAATATAATGAACCATTTGAACAGGGATATAAATATAGAATTTTCCATATTGTACAGTTGGTCTTCATGGCCTTGTTGAGGGATGACTTCTTTTCCTGAGTGAACACAGCTACTGTACTTGATTAACCAGTTCACTAGAAATAGGTTGTTACTTTACCCTTTGGGTATAGTATTGGCTTCTGAGAAGTTTTATTCCCCTAATATTGAGGAAGTATTCTATCACAATTATTTTTTATGTAAAAACAAGTACTCAGAATATTTTTTTGTGGTACTGGGGATGGAACCCAGGGGCATTCTACCTCTGAGGTACACTCCCAGCCCTTGTTTTATTCTTTCTTTCTTTTTTATCGGAGCACTGTAGTCTCACATTATAATGTGGATCAAGTTGACAATGGCATATATTCACACAGTACTTGGTACCCTTCCTCATTCTCCTTTTCCCTCCCTCCTAATACTGAGTGTCCATGTTAACTATGTTATATTCACATGTATACACATATTCGAATGTAGCTTTTCCATTAATTAATCTCAGCCTTCTTTTTCCCCTACTTTTCCTTTTTGGCTTTGCTGAGGTTTCCCCTTCATTATCTGGAGTTTTTCTGGTATCCCTAATGCTCCCCACCTTGGGCATATTAGAGAAAACATATGTCCCTTCTCTTTCTGTGCTTGGATAATCTCACTTAATATAATGTTTTCCAGGTCTTTCCATCTTTTTGGAAATGACATGATTTTGTTCTTCTTTATTGCTGAGTAGATTTTATTGTGTTTATTTTCCATAATTTTGTGATTTATTCAGCTTTTCATGGAGACCTATGTTGATTCCATGTAGAATTGTGCTGCTATGAACATGGGTATGCATATGTTACTGTAGTTCTCTGATTTCATCCCCTTTGGAAAGACACCCAGGAGTGGTATAGCTGGATCATATGGCAGATCTATTCCCAGTTTAGGAATCTCCAACTTATCTCCATAGTGGCTGAACTAGTTTGCATTCCCACCAACAGTATTCTTTATTTTGAAATGGGGTCTCACTGAGTTGGCAAAGGTCCTCACTAAGTAGCTGAGGCTGTCTGCGAACTGTGATCTTCCTGTCTCAGCCTCCCAAATGCTGGGATTGCAAGCATGCGCCATCATGCCTGGCTATTAGAACATTTTGCAGCAACAGTTTGAAACTTTGGGGTTACCTGGAATTTGAGTCAGCGCAGTGAAATGTCCTCTCTTATATTCAGGCAGCAGCTGCTCATGAATAGTGAACAAAAAGTCTTGAGGGAATCAGGACTGGCATTTTTTTTTTTTTATAGGTATTTACTTTTAAAAAGGTTTTAGAGGAAAAACAGACTTTCATCTCCAGATGTCAACACTTCTTAATATTTTAAAGTATCTTTTGAGTGAAGCAGTTTATTTAAGAAATAGCATTATCACAGTCCAAATGGAAATCAAAATCAAATTTGAATGATATACTCACTACTGTAGTTTCATGATTGTCCCTACCCCCAGGCTCATGTCCCCTTTGTAATACTGTCTGCCTATTGTGTTACAGATTCTAAAGTGTCCTTAAGAATGTTCCCAACTCTGATTTTCTTTTGTAAAAGTTGTGACTTTAAAGTGTTTCTGTGAGTTTCATAATAATAATGGATAAATATAGCCCACCAAGTATTAAAATTATCTACATCTCAGAATCAATATTCTGCCAGGGGCTTATTTTGGGTTGTAATATTTTGTACTTTAGTGAATATTAATTAGGATACCATAAAAACTACTTAAAATGGTCTATTATCCATGTTTTGTATATGGCAAGCACTGGAGAAATATGTAGAATGAATAAAAGTGTCTTACATTATGGTTATACCTAAAAGTAGAGATGCAGACTTGTACTCCAAGCCATTCTATTGTGGTGCAAACTTATCCTTAGGTATTCTTTGTATGGTCTCTGCAGGAATTTAAAAACTAGACCAAAAACAATAATGTGGAACTAACAAACAGGAATTTCTAAAATAAACCTGTCAAATACAGCACGAGGAACAAGTTTAATGCGGAGAGGTTTGGTTTAGAGAAATTTCAGTTGAATCTACAAAGGTGGGGAGAGATAAAATAGCCACTGAGTATAATACTTTTTTCCCTTTCAGTATTCATCTAAATAATGGTGATAATTATATCTGCCAAAAGCTTACAGGGATTCTGTAAGGATGAAATGAGATTAATTCAGCAAATATTTACAAAGAAACTACCTGAGGTTAGGATGACTGAGACATAGATTCTGTCTTCAAAGAGCTTATTGATTATTCAAAAGATAGTTACTGAGTGTACACTAGGTATTTATAGTTGAGTATGAAAGAAAAGAAATGGAAAAACACGCATCTTTTCAAATATACATTCTTATCATGAAGTTAAGGATAAAGTAAGATGGATATTTAAAAGCAAGATTCCTTCCAGTTGGTATAAGTCCTATTCATTTTCAAGTTGAAGGGCACATTGATGCTGGGACTTGACTGTTTACTTTTTCCAGTTTTTCAGAATGAAGCTATAAAAAAGGTCCAAAATTCCATATGTGTTCTATTGTCCAATAATTTCTTCCTGCCTTCTATGTATTCTTCCAATTATAACTTTTTTGTCAATCACTTTAAAATATAACATAAATTCCTTTCAAATATTTTTAAAACTTATGATGCTTTGCGTATATAAAGAAATGTACTTTTTATACAAAAATATAATTTGGAAGCTTGGAGAGTACAAAATGAGTAATAACTTCTGTTTAAAGAAAGCGATAAAGGAATTGAAAATACTCAGCTCTCTGCTTGCCAGCTTAAATAATGTTTCAGTAAAAGCAGAGGTATTTCAAACGAGTGTAGGAATTTTTACATCAGATAGGATATCACTATAATTTTTAAATTTAATTTTATGGAATTGTATATTGTAAGGATATTATTATGCTTTATCTAATATTGCATGTGCTTGTGAAAATTAAATTCTGTTCAATTCTTCTCACATCTTTTCCAAGAATTCTTAAATCAGTCACTCTCTCCATATCATCTATTCTGACAAATTCCCTCCAACTTGAAGCCCAGTCTTTTCCTCTTGTGTTATGCAATATTATTGCAATCTGCTAGCAGCTCCTTTTCCTCTTTTGGTCCGTTTTTTACCATAATTTCCTGATGAAGTTGTGAACTCTCAGAGGGTTAGTGCAGACCCTGAAATACAGGTGCATTTATTTTAGTTGAAGATTGTGGGAGGAAAATCTTGGGAAGCAAGTGGAAAGTGAGTAGAGCTCAGAATCAGGCACTGAGAAATATAGCAAAGGGGAGGTGGGGACAGAAAAATGCGGCTGTATGCAGACAGAGAATGGGGGGATTCTCTTCATATAGGTTTATAAAATGAGTCCCATTTTTAATGGAGACATCACTTAGTAAGATAATTTTAAAAAGTGCCACGCATCTAAACTGTGAAGCTGGAAGGAAATAGATACTAGCACTTCTCATGTAGTTTAGGTGCAGGATTTTCTGCTAATTCCCTCAAAACCCTTCTAGTTAAAGTTGTGAATGTGGCTTCCAAATGAAAATTATCATTTATAGCAAATGCATACTTTCCAAATTGTTGTTCATTTCTTAGAATAAACACTAACAATGAAAAATCTGCAAACACCACACTGAAAAGATAAAACTATAGAAACAAATTGTTAGAAGCATTGCAGTTTTAAATAGAGTTCTATTTCCCCTTGAATCCTTGAGTATGATATTGTGGCTTTTCATGAATATCATTAGAATAGAATTTTAGGTCTCAAACAGCAACAGTGATAACATCAGCCTTAGGCAGTTTATATCCTGATAGTTTTAGGAATATTTTTGATGATGTTATTCAATAATCATTCAACTACAACACATTTTCAGTCACCTAGTATGTAAGTGACAATACTAGTGAATATTTGAGTCTATAAAAACATAAGAACGTTGTTTAGAAAATAGGAATTAAAGTTTTAAATCACATCTTTCTTATGCTAGAATTGCAATTTATTTGCATTGTATGTTGCATAGAACATGTTAGTTTGTTCATCTTCAAAGAGACATATTAAACATCTTTAAAAGCCCAGTTATATGTCTTTGATGAAGTATATCATTAGATGCAGTCTTTGACTTTTGTAAAATAATATTACACAGAAGAACTGAGAAGACCTACCTTACTCACACGGTTTATTATCAAGTGATATTTGTTTTACAGAGTCACAAAAAAACCCACAAAATAAATCTTATTAAAAATAGCATTGAGCCGGGCATGGTGGCTGTAATCCCAGCGCTTGGGAGGCAGAGACAGGAGGATCGCATAGGTTCAAAGCCAGCCTCGTTGGCTTAAGAGACCCTGTTTCCAAATAAAATATAAAATAGGTCTGGGAGTGTACCCAGGGTTCCATCCCCAGTACCACCAAAAAAAATATATATATGCTATTGAGCCAGGGGTATTGGTGCTCACTTGTAATCCCAGTATGTGAGAGCCAGAGACAGGTGGATTGTGCAGTTACAAAACCACCCTCAGCTCCTTAGGCTCTCAGCAACTTAGTGAGACCTCGTTTCCAAAACAAACAAATATATATATATATATATATATATATATATATATATATATATATATATATAGTCTGGGAGTATAGCCCAGAGGTAGACAGCCCCTGGATTTCATCCCAAGTACCACAAAAAATAAAATATCATTGATCTATAAACTAAATAAAACTACTTCTCATATCAGTGGGGGGCTTCTCCAAAAGTAAGAAAATTTGCTACAAGACATTTATTGAACTTCTCTTGCCAGGTATTGCTCAAAGTACTGGAATACAGAGAAGTATTCTCAGGGAAAACATGACCCTACTAAGAGTTATAGAAATTAACTATAATTAATTAAAGTCATAGAAATTAGAGTATGAAAATTTCAGTGATAACATCATGCACAAAATGCTTTGAAAACAGATGTATGTCACATCATACAGGCTGGAGATCCTCAAAGAAAACTACCTGAACTTGGTGGGACTGTAAGATGAGAAGATGGCAGGTGAGATGAGGGATATAGACATCAGGAAGAGTTGTGGTTCTAAGGCCAGACCAAGAGCATAGTGTGGTATAATCAGAGAGCCATGAGAAAGTCTGGGCGATGCTATGGGAGTGTTGGGTAGAAGGTAACAGTGAGATAGAAGTTGGAAAATATGTAAGGAGCCAGTGTGTGAAAGAACTGGGAAACTACTGGTGAATTTCAACCCAGAACAGAGCATGATTACATTTGCATACTTTGCATATACTGCAGAAGATGTGGCAAATGGGCAAAGGAGATGAAGCAGCAGGCAAGGGGACCTGCTGTGGTAGTAAGCTCAAGTGGGGCATATAGAAGGGCAGAGCAAGGTCTAGATCCTGTGACAAATAAAAGTACTTAAGAGATAAAAATACAACAAGATCTATAGGATTTAAGAGATGTTAACATTGTAAGTTGTCATAGGGATTTAGGAAGGAAGAGAATCCTGGGCTGCTTCTAGATTTCCAACCTAAGTAGCTGGTGACTGGCATACATAGCCAAGATAGGAAACACCGAAGATTTAATTGACAGAAAATGAATCTGGTTTTGCATCTGTAAAATTTATAGCTTTCTGTGATATTAAAGTAGAAAAAATACCCAGTAGGTGCTGGGGTCCATGGGTTGAAACAAAAGACTGAAATTTGATTTTATAGGCAGTGGAGAGCCAATTGAATTTTACATAGAGTGACAGAGTGAGGAACATTAGTTTTGCATACCTGTGTAGGATGCATCATTGACAGGAATGCCATTAGAAGCCTGTTGCATTTATCTGGGCAAGAGAAAATATTTCATCAAGGCCAAAGGCAGTGGATATGGAAAGGTGAACTGTCTGGGGAAGAGAAAGAAAGGTGTCAGTAACCTGGGTATTTTTGGTGCTGTGATGAGAAACAAGACACAGAACAGGTTGGGAGAAAACAATGTGTTAATTTTTAGGAATATTGATTTTGAGGTGCTGGGAAAATATCCAGGTCAAACTGTCTCAAAGGCAGTTGTAAATGTGGAGTTCAAGTTTAAGCCATTTCAGAAAAACATATGTTTATTAAATATGCAGAACTCTTATAGACATTAGGAATAGAGAGATGAAGGAGTCATGGTCTTACTCCCGTCAAACTAAACTGGGGACCTAGATTTGGAAATCACATGGAAGGGGATAATGGTAATTGAAGCCATGAGACTGGATAAAAGCTAGAATCTAGAATTAGAACTGCAAAGTATAAGGGTTGGAGATGGATGTGAGACCAGAAGAACATGTTATAGATAGAAAAGAAATGGGAGAGTTGATACTATGGAGGTCAGTGTCTGACATATAAAAGGTCCATGCTTTCTGGCTAATGGGTAATTAAATAATTTCAAAAATTCAGCGCTTGCTAATAGAGCTGCTTCAGGGAATTGTTGGAAGACAAAAAATGGTGACAAAACATAAAACTCGGGTAAGAACTAGGGTTCATATACCATGTCCACCACTGAGTAAACTTGGGAAGCCACGGGACCTTTCTGTTGCTTAGTTTCTTTGTGTGAGCCTGGACCAGCCTTGTCACATAAGCTCCTAGCTTGCTTCCTCACTTTATTTAGGTCTTCAGTAAAATGTTACTTCTCTGATGATTTCATCTAATAACTCACTCTGTATACCCCTATTCCCTCACTTTGCTTTCCTTCATAGCTTTTATTTACCTTCAGAAATATATACATATGTATATATACATGTCGCAAACCAGCTCAGTCTAATTGGGGTGCGAGTCCACTCGCGGTCGAGAATCTCAGCAAAAATGGGGAAGGATTAGAGTGAAATACTGCAGCCTCTTATCTACAGGGATTCTTTCCCTTCTAGGAACTAAGAGTTCCTAGTGACGGCGCTCTCTAGAAAGAATCTGATATGGACAAAGGCTTCTTGAGCCAATGACAATTTATTACAGGAACCCAGAAAAATTTATACCCTTCACCAGTGAGATTAATAATAGGAGAAAAAAAGAAAAGGGGAGTAATCACAGCAAAACAATAGTGAATTACATGCAAACTAAGTAAATGACTAGTCCAGCATTTAGGAGATTAACCCCGGATCTTTCTTCCCATATTGCAGCAGAGCAGGTCCAAAGGGTAACTTCCAGAGGAAATACAGGCACGCCCAAGGCCCAGGGCTTGGAGAATACGCCTTCTCATGGAATCTTCTTTTGCTTTTTTTTTTGAAGTTTCCATCTATATCCATATGACAAGCATGGGGAGATGTGGCGGTCCAGGGAGATGTGATGGGAGTCTCTAAGATCTCATCTGCCTTGCCTTCTGAAGTCTGAAAGCTTACAAAAACTCACAACACAGCTTGGCAAATAAAACACCACATACAGCACCATGAAGTTCTTGGATTTAGTTGTCAGATATATTTCCTTAACTGCTGAACACTCTTCTTTAGACAACAAGCCTATTAAAAGCCTATTCATCTTTAATAATCCATTTCCCTGTCACAAACCCTCTGCAACCAGCTTCTAACTTTCTAATTCCTTTCTTTCCCAGTTGGGACGTTCTTATGATAAGCTCTTCTTCATGCAAAAATGCTTTTCTTACTCTTACAGTATTTCCTTTCCTTCATACATATATATTTAGAGCATCTGTCCTTTATTTTGTCATATTCATTTCTAACCATGCGGCCAGTCTCTCTGTCTCGGGGAATGCTCATACTGGGCGTAAAAGTCAACAATCTTTTTCCTTTGGCTCTATTGTATTTGGGCAACTAAGTTGTTCATCAACTAAATTGCTTTGAAGTCACACACAAAGTTTTATCTTCTCTGTCTCTGGGCAGGATCTCAAGGGTAAACAGAGTTACCTTAAACTGAGCTACCGGTTACCGGAGTTAATGGCTTAACCTAAGTTAGTGATAGGAATGAGGGTCGGAGACCATTTGTGATTGCTGCAGCTGGAATGCTGATCACAGCATCTGAGTTCTGGCCAGTTTTTTCATTACTATTGAGCAAAGCCAAGGGCATTTAGACAAATTATTAGAGAATTTATTTCCACGGACTCAATTTCTTTCATAGTCCTGATCTCACATCACCAGAGAAATTCGTGTAGAGAGTTAAAAGGAATCATTACCAAAAAAATAATAGTCATGAAGGGTATCTAAAAGTGGGGGGTACTTTGGCCAGAGACGACACCCCCTTCTCGGGGCTTGTTGCCGATTGGCTATGTGGAGTGGGGTCTCAACACATAGATGCCGAGGCAGCAGGTGGTCTTGGCATATACACATATGTATATGCAATACAATAATACTATATGCATACTATATATTTATGCACATATATTTTAATTTTCCTGTAGAAAGACTTTCTACTATCTTCACTATTAAAATGATTCAAACTTATATTGATTTGTGAGTCAGTGAAGGAAACCTATCTCAGCAGGGCACATGAGGATTAACTGTACAAAAGTATATTTAGTGCTTAGCAAAGTGCCTGACAAATAGAGCTTGGAAAATGTGAGTAGTGGTCATCTAGAAATATCTGGCTTGATAAAAAGTTATTTAATCATGAGGGTGAGCACCAGGAGAGTGGCAAGATTGGGAACCTTTGCCAGGTTCAGGAGAGGGTGAGTTATGAGGATGAAGTGCTTGCTCTCTGGGAGAGGTACAATCTGGCCCACTAATCTCACAGAAAAAAGGAAGTCACTCCAGGCTGACTTGCTGGGGAAGAGCCTGTAAGAAGAGCTGGGCTTTGAACAACCAGTAATATTTTAAAAGATTACAAAACATCATTCAGTGGGGGAACGAATGAATTTTGGGGTACAGTCCTTTGGATGCAGTAGGTAGTCGTGTGAGAAATGGGGACTTTGAAACATGAGATTGGGAGAACAAAGCAGTGGACTTGTATTCAAGGTTCTGGAGAAATACAGTGGCACACAAGAAGTGATGCCTTAGGAGAAGTCTTCTTGTCTTGGTGTAAAGGAAAGATTAAAGAAGAGTGAGTCTTCAGGGGGAAAGATCATCAAACTTGTCCAGGTTTTACATAGCAATGGCAAAATGCACAAGTAGACCAGGTTTCCATCTGGAACTTTCCATTTCATAGCTCTATTCCCTCCTCTCTCTTCACTGCTCGATCCTGCTTTTGCATCTGCAGCCACCTCCTTTGGACACTGAGCACAGACAATCTTGCTGTGACTAACCAACTGAGAATTTATAACATTAATGTAAGCAATGAACTCCAGCTGTCCTCCTTCCTGCCAGAGTAAGTCATGCATTCTTTAAGGACTATCTCTTAATGAATGCAGTTTTAATTAATTGTTTTGTGTCTGCCAACCCAGAGTAAAGAGACCGTGCACACTTTCAACACCCACAGGGCACTCTAATATTTGTTGACCAATGAATAATGAAGTGACTTTAAGTGTACTAATAGAAATAGGCAAATATTGCATTTGCAATTAGGTGAGCCTCATATTTCTGTCATCATCAAATGTAATTAACAAGCAGTTGGGGAGGTCAGAGACAAATTATCTCTAGACAAAAAAACACATTTTATTCAACTTACCTCCAATAAAGATGTTTATTTAGTGCTTATAATAAACAAAACACTGTATGATGCAAGGGGGAAGCAGACATTCTCTGTCTTCACAGATGACTTGCAAATAAAGAATGACTGAATAGTGCATTAGGGGCAGGTTGAGGATTACAAAACAGTGAATATGGGATGCTCTAGAATATGTACAGAATAAAATTATGTTTTACAGATCTTAAAATAATTCTTAAAAGAAGTGAAAATTAAGCTGACACATGCATCACATTTAGAGATAGATAGGAACAAGAGTAGAGAACTTATGTGAAAAACTGCAGAAAGTAAAGAAGAGAAACAGACAGATACACAAAAGATGATGCTGGGTCCAGATGGTTGAGCATTTGAGTTTTTATTATGAATTTGGACTTTATCCTAGGGCAATAAGAATTGATTTGGAGGTTTTATGCAGTAGAAAGAGATAACCAAATATCCACATCACATTGTCTGGCCTTGGTCCCCAAACTTAGCAAAAAGCATAGTTATCCCTAAGATCAGTAAACCGAGGACCATGCCTTTGTACCACTTGCCTTTGGGGATGTATCATTTTCTCATCCTCTCTATCTTGGTGTTTGCTTTGTTTTTCCTTTACCTCTTCTCTTCTGCAAAGCCTAACTTCCAAAATATGACTCTGATGTATTGTTTAGAACTCACTCTTCTGGTGTGTAGGTCAGTAATACCTTAAGTGTTTTGATGATGTAACCCAAACTAAAAATCTGGAACATATACCTTCATTTTTATAATATTCCTTATAAACTATACACATGTACTTATGGAAATGTGCATGCTAATTAGTAAAATTTAACTTTCTTCTTAGCTAATGATAGACATGATAGAAACAGGAATATATTATTCTTGTGGCAAGGTATACACTCCCAGTAGTTACCACATTGGACAAAAGAAGTCACTTGTCTATTTCACTTTGTTGTTCTATCTAATATTACTAGGTAAGACACTCAGTTAACTAATGCAAAAGGTTTGATACTTGTTCAGAAACCAATAAAGTGATCCCAGTAACTTTTGTGCAGGCATTTCTCTTTATCTTTTTCTTGGTAGAAAGAGATGTCAAATACAGCATAGTTTAGAACAGAGGAGTTAGTGGTAAAGAATTATCAGCAGTTTTATCAGCTGGTAACTTCCATGTTTAACTGTCAAGTGTTGAGAAGTAATGCTGCCTTGTAATACAGCCATTAACTATTCCTTCCTCTGCAGTGCTTCAGGCCAGGTGCAGCTGTCTCCATCTCAGTTCACTTTTCTACATTGCTTGGACTCCAATTTGTCCTGTTTTGTTTCTGGCATACGCTTCATGCATTTTGAGTTTCCCATTATTTCTGCATGATGGATGTAGAAAGGTCCAAAGTCTTTTCAATCTCTTTACAAATACTCAAAGATTACATGATATATACATGTAGTAGTGCCTAATACATTTTCAAAGAAGGCATATGGTATAGGTTATCAGCAGGAACTTGTGGAACTTCTCTGACTCACCCTCAGAGAGCTCATCCGTTGTTATTTCTATTTCTTGGATCCCTAGAGTGGCTCTGATTTATGAAATGCTGAGTCAACATTACCAAACAAAAATGTAAAACTGCAGGTTTTCTTATGGAAAGGTTTCTACATGCTTCTGTAGGAAGGAATTGTTTTCATCCATAAAAACTGTGCTTTAGTTATTTAGAACTCCTATAGTAATTGACTATGTGTGTGTCTGGTATACAGAAGGGAAAGAGGGGTTCTAGTTAGAGAAGATCAACTACAATTGCATGTGAAAACCACCACTGTAATATGTGTGAGCATTCTTATTTCATAATGCCTTACTGATTTAAAAGAATGTCTTCCAATCTTGATTCAGACTTACCACTACTCAGCCCTCTGGAATGTAGATGCTATATGTCTAGAGATTGTTTTGTTCATTGTATATTCTATGATCCTAGAATAGACCCTGTTGGTAGGTGACTCAAATGTTTGTTTTAAGAATAAAGTATCATAAAGATGTAGTCCTGGCCAGGCGTGGTGGTGCATTCTTGTAATCCCAGCATTTGGGATGCCAAGACAGGAGGATTGTGGTTCGCAGACAGTCTCAGCTACTTAGGCCCTTTGCAGTGAGACCCTATTTCAAAATAAAGAATAAAATATCTGGCTGGGGGTGTAGCTCAGGGGTAGAATGCCCCTGAGTTTCATCCTCAGTGTTGCAAATAACAAACAAACAAATAAATATGTAGTCCTGCTTGTAGTTTGGGAGAGAAGGATGTATATTTAAGTGACAGACTAGTATGTTTTAATTCCTAAAAATATAGGTACATGCAAAGTCCTGATGCAGAAATAAGTACATGTCTTAGAAAACTAAGGAAACCTTGCAGAGGGAAGTAGCATCTAAACTGGGTTTTAAAAATGTGTGTTGAGATTAATCAAATGGAAGAGAAAGCAATTTAGATATAGTAAGAACAACCTTAGTAAAGGCTCCAAGTTGTGAGCTACATTCAGGGGATGCCAAGAGGGTCCATGTATCCAGAATGTTGGTAGTGGGAAGAAGTATCCCGAAGCAAAACTGGAATAGTAGATGGTGGTAGATGGTTTTATACTTTTGAATTTGTGGGTGAGAGAATTAATCTAAAATCTGTGTGCTAGTGAATTGTGTTATGCTAGGGAATGACAACTACTTGTGGTGGGAATGAATGATGGAGGATCCCTAAAATGCAAGGGAACTAGTTGGAAAAGAAGTACAGAGTATGTAGAATTGGAGACTGGAATAAAAGAAATGTGATGGTAAGAAAAGCTAGTGAATTTCAGAGATATGCTAGCAGGTCTAATCAGTAAGACAGTAGTTATTAGAAAAAGAGGAAGATATGTATGGGTGGAGGAGATGTCCACATGTCTAATGCTAATCTGCAATGAGAATCCTTGTGGCTGCTTTTGGACATATTAAGATTGAGATAATGGCATAGATGGCAGTAGATAGCTAGATGGCAATTGAAAGTACATATCTAGGTCTTGGAAGGGGCTAAAATACTAACTTAAGAATCAGTGGATTGCAGGTAAAGTCTATGAGGATAGAGGAGGTCACTTAACAGAGCTTATCATTGAATATTAAAGGAGACAGACTAAAATTAAGGAAAGGGCACTAGCAAAGGAGTCAGAGATACAACACAGAGGAGGAAAAAAGAGTGACAGCCAAAAGTAGTACTTTGATGCCAAGTGAAAGGACCTTTTCAGAACTCGGTCAATTATCTTAAGTGCTTTGCATGGTTAAGTAAAATAAGAACTGAAAGGATTTGGCAGAAGGTTGAAGCCATTTAAGTGGGGCAGAGCCAGATTGCAATGAGTTTGGGCATGAGTAAGGAAATAAGGGGAGCAAGTGGAAATAACTCTTCTAAGAAATATAGCTGAGAAGGAAGAGGGGAAGAAGGAGCAGTTCCTAAGGTTAACAGATTCATTCTGAACAGAAGAAATTCAGGGATGTTTGTAAGCATTGGTCATATTGAAGGGGTGACTGGGCAGTAGAAAGAATCTTCTTCTGCACCACTCTTGTACCTTTTAAGTGCTATAAAGAGTACTTATTGGGCCACATTGCAACTAATTGTATGTTTAAACTTTAATTAATTAAAATATAGAAAAGTATCAAGAATAATAAACTTCTGGAGATCATCTGCCCTATATTGCTAGTTAACAATTTTGAACATATCTGATTCCAGCCTTATTTATACACACTAAAAAATGTTAGCCACAAGGTTAATTAACTTCAATATTGTCCCTAGCTTCTTCATATTAGGGAGAACATCCGATTTTTGGTGACTTACTAATCTCACTTAGCATACTGTTCTCCAGTTCCATCAATTTCTTCAATTTCATCAGTCCTTTATGGCTGAGTAAAATTTCATTGTGTATCTATACCATAGTTTTGTAATCCATCCATCTGTTAATGGACATCTTGGCTGGTTCCATAGTTTGGCTATGGTGAATTGTGCAGCTATGAACATAGATGCACATGCACTAGTTTGGTAGTTTGGTTTCCATTCTTTTGGGTACACACCCAGAAAGTGCTGGATCCTGTAGTAGGTTCATTTACATTCTTCTGAGGAGAATACTCCATACTGTACATAGGTGACCATACTGATGGGGATGAGAAGAGGGAAGAGGAAAATTTTCCAATGTACATTAAAAATCAAATCAAAGTCAAACAGCCAAACATGAGGGAGGGAGAGAGAATAAGTTAAGAATTGGGGAAGGTCTAAATAAGTGATGTGTACATGTATGCCTTTGCCATCTTATACCCCACTAAGAGGTATGACTAAAATGCATCAACAAAAAATTTAAAATTATATATATATATATATATATAGTTATCATTATCATTGATTTTTCTTCTCTTTTCCCTTGAAGTTTCAACCACCACCATGAATTTGGTGTATAACCTTTCAATCCACTTTAATATTTTTTATCTGCACATGTAGTTATACATGAACACCATGTACTATTTCTCATGTGTGTATGTTAAAAATTTGCACAAATATTGTATTTCAAGACTTTTACAGGTAGAGTTATATATTTAAGATCTAAAGGCATTGATGGATATAGTAAACTATATTTCTAGTGCTGAATATTATTTGTGTAATATTTTATTGTTATGTGTGTTTCCTCTGGGAAATTTAAGTTTCTTGAGATGGAGATATTTGGTTGTTCATTTCTGTATTACTAGTGACTAAACATGTCTTGGTTAAATCAATAAGTGTGAAGGTGGACATGTTGGTCTTGGGGAAAAAGCGTGGGGTACTGCGGCTCTTCTTTGAGACAGCTGAGAAAAGGATGGGTTTGGGAGGACTTTGTGTTTGACATCTTTTACATCTCATGAAATAGAAGAGAGTCATTTTGGGAGAGTGGAAGATAAGGGTTTAAGCATCCTATGAATTTATAAACCTTAGCTTAATTTGGAGAATATTATCCCAAATATTACTTCTGTAAGAGCCATGTGCTTTAGGTTCTCTTCACTTTGGGTTGATGAATAATCAGAATTAGAAAAAAAACAACTAGCTTATACAATATCGATTCTTTGTTGGCTACAAACATATTTTCAAAAAATGCTCATTTTTTTCTGAGCACTGGGGGGGGATTGTGGCTTGTTCTTTGATTACAGAGAATATTATGATTTAAATCAGTCTTAGAGTTTCTGGAAAGCATTCATCTAGTTGTCACTTGACTCTTATTAAAGATATTTTTATGCTGGATGTGATGAACTGGGCAGTTTTATGTAGTTTAATCTATTTTGTATGTTAATAATCCATCATGGTTTATATGCAACATCATTTGTAAGTTTCACAGTCTGCTTATGTGTGTTGTGAAGTTACCCAGTGCCCAAGGGCTCTGGAGGGTGTTTCAGGGAATTGTGTAGTGCTAGGCCAAGCTGGCTGTATAATTAATCACTGATTCAAGCCAGAAATTTATTCTCTGGATCCAAAAGGAAAAGAAAACTTTAGTGTGCTTCAACTAATATGCATCGAGTGTCTAATCTGGAATAGGCACCCTTCCAGGTACTATGTGGGCGAAGAGAAAAAGGATTCAAAGATGAATATCACATGCGTGTGTACATGAGCATGTGCACACACACACACACACACACACACACACACACACACACATACGTTGCTATTTTCATTATACTTTGCAACCTATATAGGCAGACTGCTCAGAGATGGATTCATATTTATTTTGGCCCAACTAGATGCCAGGCTGTGTTTTAGGTTGTAAGTGTATAAATGCCTCAGATCCTAACACATTCTGCAGGTCAGAATTATCATCATTTCAAAGATCTAGAGACTAGCCGGGCGTGGTGGTGCACACTTGTAATCCCCATGCTTGTAATTCCCTGTGTGGAGACAGGAGGATCGCACAGGTTCGAAGTCAGCCACACTGGCTTAAGAGACCCTGTTTCCAAATAAAAGATATGAAATAGTTCTGGGAGTGTAGCCCGGAGGTAGAAGGGCTTCCAGGAACCCCAGTACCACCAAAAAAAAAAAAAAAAAAAACAAAACAAAACAAAAAAAAGATATAGAGACTGAGGCTCAGAAAGATTAGACCGCCTACCCAGACCCCACAGCAAGAACAGGGACACATAGATGATGGATTGAAGTCTATCTTCACTCAAGTGCAAAGCCTTTGTTTTTTTACTTCTCATATCTATATCCCAAGTTTACTTAGAAGAATGATATGTCTCCTTTATCAATTAGAAAAAAGGCAATGTATTAGACACAAAAATAAACAAGTAAATTGAACCTTTGTAGTTTATTCTCTAGTTAGAGTTTTGTAAACACAATGTCTTGAAATGTTGTGGATGCCCCAGCTCTAAACTGGGTGATGAGAAATACTAAGGCCAGACTTGAATAAAGGTGTTCAGAAACTCAGACTTTTCACTCTCCTCTTACTTCCCAGGCCTCCTCTCCTTTGTTCGTTGATTTATTTCAATCCCTGCTTTTTGAAAATGGCTATTACTTGTCTCCCCAGAGAGTTTTAGGAAGTGAAGTATAGTGTTCCCTCAGGAGATATGTTGCTTTGTAGCTTATGTAGGCAGAATGAGAAGCAATGATGTCCATATTCCCTTGTCTCTAATACCTGTGACTACATAACCATATATGACCTGAGGTTCTTTGCAGATGGGATTAGGTTGAAGCTATTGGTATGGGAGATTATCCTTTCTGATTAGGTGACCCAATCTTATTAAACTGGACCCTCTGGCTAGAGGGAAATGTTACTTTGGGAGGATAGATAGATGAAAAGTTGTATCTTCTAAAGATGGAAGACGGGAGACACAAACTCAGGAATGTGGGAGGCCTTAGAAAGTGGACAATAAGTGAGTTATATTCTAAACCTCCAGAAAAGAACCTCACCATGCTGATACCTTGACTTTACACCAGTCCAGAATTTTGACCTGTCAAACTGCAGCATAATCAATTTGTGGTATTTTCTA
Source organism: Muscardinus avellanarius (assembly GCF_963383645.1). Lineage (NCBI taxonomy): Eukaryota > Metazoa > Chordata > Mammalia > Rodentia > Gliridae > Muscardinus > Muscardinus avellanarius. The sequence goes on from NC_137791.1 coordinate 122,461,188, forward strand.
TTACTAAGTTTGAAGAAATTAATTATGGCAGCAATGAATATTCATGGTTGCATGGTTTTCTGGTTGTTTCATTAATGATCTACAATATTATAAACAACATATTTAGATAAAGGGCATATGTCTTTATAATAGATATGTATTTTTCTTAAAGTATTTTCATAATACTTCTCAGCATAGGTTGTCACAGGTAGTCATTAGAGTTTGTTGTCTAAAGACACACTCTGGAGTGCTCAACAGAATTGGTTTTGACTGTGGCCACGAAGACTAAGTTTTAAAAATACAATTGCTTTCTTCTTTCTGAGTCTGACTTTTCTTGTTAAAGTTATGGTTATTGAAAGATTTAGGATTGGCAACTGTGAAGTATTCATCTTGGTGACTTGCACACCAGGATGCTTAACAAAGTTGCTAAATTGTAGCTGCTTAACAAATGCTCATGGTGATTATGAGGATTTCTATAGTGGTGGATTCTCCTGAATAATGTTAAGTAGAACAACTGCCTTATTTATTAACATTTACAACTGGACTCTTGGAAAAACTTTGTCTCTTGCTAAAACTAAACTCTATTTTTCCAAGATATGGAGTTGAAAATCTATAGTAATGGGATGTAAGACTAAGCTTGGGTTGGGGGCTACTACTGAGGTCTGAGTCCCACCTTTATTACTTCCCTTTGTGATTTCATTATTCTTGCCTAAAATGTAGGTTAATAAATAAATAATAATGATGTTCTAGGAGAATTGTAAAGTTAGCACTCTATGGGATAATGGATATAAAGCTTTTAGCCACACTAATTCCTCAATAGATAATGGATCTGTGTATCTCAGGGAATCCTACAACTATCTGTGTTCAATAAAAAATATCTAATTTATATAAATCTTTTTCAGCTTACAAACTCTTTGACAATATATAACTTGGTCCATTCTATATCCTAGAGGTGGTTAATGATAATGTCCTATTTATTTATTTACAGAGGAGAGGACAGGGAGAGAGGAGGAGAGAAGACAGAAAGAGAGAATAATGTCCTTTTTAAAGATGAGGAAATTAACAGGGCATAATGATGCATGCCTGTAAATCCACAACTTGGGATGCTGAAGAGAAGGATCTCAGGATTGAGTTCAGCCTCCTAAAGATGAGGAAATTGAGACTCAGTGAGTAGCAGTGATTTATTCAGTGCCATAGTAGCTGAACTGGGGCTCCAATCTTGTTCTAGTTCCAGTACCCCAATATCATTTAAGTTGCCACACTTTTTGAACATGAACTGGATGCCAGTCACTATAACATTTGCTGTGGTGCAACAATTTTCAGATGCAGTGTCTCTTATCATGAGGAAATTAAATACAGTGAGCCTCTAGATAGTAAAACAAATTATGTTCATGAGTATAACCAAAGAACATTCAGTGTTGTCATTAGGGTCTATAGCAAGGGAAACTAGATCTTCCTTGAGACCTTCCTGAACAAGATGCATTGTATTAGAAGGAGAAGTGATAATTAGGCAAGCTGTATAGGATGGGGCAAAAGGAGTTTCATATGCTGGGAATCTGTCTCATGAGAAAAGTTCTGGAGGCTGAAAACAAAATGGCATTTTCAAAGAGTGAACAATGATTCTTGTGGTTGGAGTGGAGTGAGTAAGAAGAGGGATGGTGAGAGATAGTGCAAGAGAAATTAATAAGAGACACACTAGAAATCACTGACCACCATCTTAAGGCACTAGAATGTCAGCTTTAAAGTAGTGTACACTAGCAATGGAATAGCATTACCAAGTTTACATTATGAACGTTAGCTGGGGAAGTGATTAGATCATAGTGGAGCCAGGCAAGAAGATAGGGGTAGAAGAGTAGGAAAAGGACCCTTAGGAAACATAAAAAAGGACTCTTTTCAATGAGAGTACTGAGAAAATTATTTTAAATCACAACTGATGTACCCCAAATCTAAATTTGTGGAGTCAACACTGACCATTATAAAATTGATGGAGATGATGATGGATTGCTTACTGCAGATGAGAGAAAAAATACTTAAATGTTTTTTTCTAAGCCAGGATCCTCATCCAAAAATTTCCCATGACTAAACTGTATATAAATTTACTAATACGTAGAAATAGCAGGGCATGGTGATGCACACTTGTAATCCCAGCATTTGGGAGGTTGAGACAGGAGGATTGCGGTTCACAGAGAGTCTCAGCTACTTGGTGAGGCCCTTTGCAACTCAGTGAGACACTGTTTCAAAATAAAGAATAAAAAATTAGGCTAGGGTGTAGCTCTGAGGTAGAATGTCCCTGACTTCCACTCCTCACCACAAAAAAGTAGAAATAATTATGCATCTGGTTCATAACATAAAGTAGCAGTTGCATAATCAGTCAGAGGAATGTCATTAATCTGCCTCTGATTTCTCTTCCTGTTCACTAGTTTTCTTGATATGTGATATTTTGACACTTAAAATTGTTGGTCTAGGTACAGAAGAATCTGCATGGCAGAGGTGGAGAATCATCAGTTTAACCTGTGCCCAACCCTGTCTTGTGTTGCTATGAGAAGAATGTTTGCAATTAAAACACTGTGGTTTGGGAACTGGACATCTCTAGTGTTACCAGTATTATCTATGGACATTCATACATTAGAAATGGAAGACAAAACTTTGATTACAGCTTTCAAAAAGTTCTAATCTAGCCGGGCATGGTGGCACATGCTTGTAACCCCTGCCCTTGGGAGGCAGAGACAGGAGGATCACACAGGTTCAAAGCCAGCCTCGCTGACTTAAGAGACGGTTTCCAAGTAGAAAATATAAAATGGGTCTGGGCGTGTAGCCCAGAGGTAGAAGGGCTTCATCCCCAGTACCATTAAAAAAAAAGCTGTAATCTAGTTAGAAATTTGTTAACATTCAAAGAGATGAAAGTTTAAACAATTCCAGAAGGTATGTACAGAGTTCTGAATAGGCAATAAAATTATGAGTGTTGTAGGCATCCAGAGAAGGACAAACTCACAGAGGGCTAGGTTAGAATAGCTGGAGGGGCAGGCTTCTTGAAAAAGATGGGCCTCTTCAATGTGGAGAACCAGAAGCATTTGGTTAATAGACACTAGAAGGAGAGGGATCTTGAGTGGATTAGACTGAGAAAGTGGAATCTAGGGAAGCACAGGGGAGGATCACCAAGAAGGCCAGTCTGTTGATGGAGGATTGGTAGAATTCCCCTGCAGCAGGCATCAGAGAGCAATGTAACCCCTGGGTCACAGGCAGTGGGTGGACAGGGAGAGCGTACAGTGGCAGCTGTAGATGGAAGAGGATTTAGACAACCTATGTTCCATTGCAGCTCTACATAATCTATCACTTCACATCATGATAATAGAAAATGGTGTAAGAGTGAATCGCACAAGATATTTAGAAGCAGTGTCCTTGAATTTAGTAAAACTTGATGTTCAAGTTATAATAACATTATAAGAAGAAAAAAACTGCCTCCTTCTGTCATTGTAATGCTTGGGGGTATCCTTATATGGGACTGAGATATGAAACAAATGAATTTTTTCCCTCTTTTAGTTTATAGAACTCAATTGCTGACTCATTAGCATATAACAAATATAATTTTTCCTTTTAGTCATCCTGATTTTTTTTCTGTCCACCCCTGGCTTTTTTGTACAAGGCAGTGTTCACAGGTCCCTCACTAGTTTGATTGATATCGATTTAAGTTATATTTATTTACTTTCATGCTATTCTCTGCCACTGCATAATGAATCTGCTGTCTCATTTTTCTTTGTGTAGCAAAATTCTTGGCACAGTAAATATTTCTTGATTTAATGGAGAATTGGCTCCAAAATGTATTTCCTGACTAATCTTTAAAACATGCAGAGTGTAAAGGAAAGTACCTTCTCTAGGGGACAGGAGCAACTTGAACTTTAGAAAGACATTCTTTTGTTCTTAAGAACCCAATAAACTTATTTATCAATTCACCAAATGCTTATTGAGCATCTTTGAAGTGTGTAGAGGATAGGGCCACACAGCGATGAGAGAGCCAGGAAAAGTCTCTATTGTCAAGATATATACATATTCTTCTGGAAGAAGACAGGTAACAAATAGGTAAGACAGCATCAGATAGTCATATTTGCTGGCAAGGAAGAAAAATAGCATGATGAACCAAAAATAATAGGCTGGCTGCTGGAGGCTGATAATCAGGTAAGTCTTCCCTGAAGAGGTAAGCCATGAGCAGAGGCCTATGTCATAAGAACTCATCATCTATCTAGAAGAAATTTGTCTACACAGAAGACATATTTCATACACAGACCTGGAAGCAGGATAAACTGTGAATGTGTGAGGCTAGACTAGAAAGGAGGCTAGAGAAATTATCACATAGGGAGTAAGTTAGAAAGATTTGAGATGAGTCAGGTGATAGCTAGGATATGCAGGAGTATCTCAGAGGACAGGAGAAGGCCTTTAAATTTGACTCTGACTGTGATAGAACACTAGCTTGAGAGCTCAGTGCAGAAGAGAGATTGGATATAATTTACATTTTTAAAAAGACAACTTTGGCTGATTTATGGGAAATGGATGGTGAAGTGGAGAGCATAGAAGCAGGCAGATGAGTTGGCAGCTTATGATGGTATTCCAGGCAGAAGATATTGTGGCTGGATTGAGTATGGAATGCTAATGGAGAGAAGTAGACAAATTCATGATCTGTTGTACTGGTAGAGTAACTATATTTGATGGTAGTTGGGTGAAGAGAATGAGGCTCAGAGAGGAAGCAAGCTTCCAATCATTTATCTTGAGCTACTGCATGGAGCAGAAAGAAGGGTGTTGCTTGCTGACATGGGAAAAGCCAGGGATGGAAAAAATGGCTGAAAAATTAGGAATTTATTTTTGGATATGTTAGAGTTAAGGTGTAGCTTAGTTATCAAAGTAGCAATTTCAAGTAGGTCTTTGAAAATTATAGAAAATAAATTTCAGAATATAGATGAGGTCTGAGAATATAAGTATTTGTGTCTTATAATTTACATTTAATTTCAGGATAAATGAGTGATGTGTGCATATATGCCTCTACTATCTTGTACTTTATTAAGATGTATGGCTACAATGCACCAATAAAAAATAAAAAAGGGAAAAACAATACAACATTTTATTTAAAATAGGGACAGATGAAATTACTCATGGTAAGAACATGCATAGAGGCAAGAAGGAAGTGAAGACTATTTCTTAGATCTTTTTATCACTTAGATTTAGGAAACAGTCAGCAAAGAATACCAGGAGTAAAAGATCAGAAATGGAGGATAAAAAAAAAAAAGAAGATTCTGGTGTCATGGAAACCAAAGAGGAGTGATTAATAACTGAATCAAATACTACTGGGAGTTTGAATTAGAGAGGCAATTGTTGAATAAAAATTAATGACCATAGTATTGGGCAGAGTAAATGAAGTAAAATTGAGAAAACATCAGAGAGGGTTAACAAGGAAAACCCAAGCACGTACTTCTAGATCTAGACTAAAAATTAAAAGTACACTACTGGGAGAGACAACACTTACCAGGATGTGATATAAGTGTCAGAAACTCTGTAAGATGTGATATGATTATTATGGGGTAGAATTATACTCTAGGAAACTGATTTTATCAGATTCAATTTATCATACTCTTCCTAACAGATTTTTTTACTATACATTTTTATTGGCATTTCCATGTGTCTGTGATCCACTCTATTGTTCAGCAAATACTCAACTATATTTAGCATCATTAAAACACTGTCTATTTTGATATTTTTGACAACTTGTATATTTATTAATAGTTTTATATACTATATAATTCATAAACAATGTAAATAAAAGATAATATGTTATGAAAACTGTTTCAGAAAAGGTATAGATAGCAGTTCTAAAAAAAGTCTGGATTTATGAGACTTGATATTCATCATTGTCTAAGTTAACATTTTTACTACTATAATAAAAAAACAATGACCACACAACATGGAGGAAAGAATGTTTATTATCCCACAGTTCCTTGACTAGAGTTTTTGATTTTAGGGGATGGCAATAGGAAGCAGAAAGAGGAAGAGAGCAAGTCTCTTTTTCACATCATGGAGGCCAGGAGCAGAGAGAGCAGGAAGCAAGGAGATTCAAAGACACAAGAACAATTCCTGAGGGAGTAAACCCAGGGGCCTGCTACCTCCAGCTATAACCCATTAGCCTAGGTGACCATTACAATGTAATCTAGAGTCATTTCAATGGATTTATCTACAAATGAGATTATAACCCTCCTAACTCAATTACATCCAAGCCAAACACCAACTTATGAGCTCTTTAGAGGGCATTTTATATCTAACTGTAATAATCATTTTCTCCTGTTATTCAAATATGACTTTTTATCTCATGTCCATCTTCCAGCTTATGGTGATTTTGTATATCAGGCCTATTTTTAACTATAATACAAATTTCAACTATGACATTGTTCATTATAAAGTTGACTTACCTGTTTACTTAGCAAAGAGCCTGGCCTAGATTGTGCCATGTTTCTCTTCTACCATCCTCAGCAGGTGGTGGTATTTATTTATTTATTTTGAATGTAGTTTCATGATCACAAAATGGCTTTTGTTTTTCCAAGTAAAAAAGAAGGGAAACATTTATTTTTACTGGACTATAACACACCCTCACTGTCAGTAACATCACTCCATAGGTCTCATTTATCTACCAGAAGCAGAATGGAAAAGTGAGGATTTGGCAAAGAGGTATAGGAGTGCCATGCTTTATCCAGATAGACCAATCATAATTCATTTCAAGACCTGAGCATATTGCCACTTTAAATATAATCATATTGCTGTTCCCAAGGGAGAAAGTCAAAATGGCTGTTGAGTCATCTACTAATGCTGTATGCCATGGTTCATCCATTTGACTACCCCATGTCCATATCAAAGCTTCTTCCCAAATGCATATTTAATATTGCTAAGTATACATTTGGGAAGCTACTTGCAATGCACTCACCCTCTCCTTGACAGTGGCCATTATAAGTTTCATCCGGTTGTTGATGTATCTTCTAAATTAAGATTTGGGTGATTGATGGTTATGTCAATCCTAACAGGAAATGAGATTTCATAATTGGTCAAATGAGTTAAAAGTGCACAGATCTTCAGTATTCTGAATATGCAATTGTAAGCTGCTATTAGATTCTTACTTAGAGCCAGAAAGGGAAACATGGCATAGTTAAAAATCTACAGTGCACACACCTTGTTCTAGGGACAGAACTGGTAAGTCAAAACTTTTTACTGTGATGTGGAATAAGCTTTTAACTTTGTCACTGGGCAGCCTGGATGATGTGCTTTCTGAAAGGATCTCATTTCTAGTCATGTGCCTTATCCTCTGGTTCTGCCTTAGAGGATGCTGTTTATGTTTCTCCATCTGATATCAGTGGTAAGTAAGAGTGCCCTTCATGAACCATCACAGATGTGACAGTGTTGGTGCTGCCAAGTGGAATTGTGAAGTTACAGAATTATTTTAGGACTGGGTGGCTAGTTTTTGGCTTTCCTTCTCAATAACTTTCTCTCAAATGTTTAGTCTAAGTTTTTTCTCTGAAATTCTTATACTGTAATCACCATAGTCAATGATCTTTCTGGGAAATAATCTTGAATCCAAAAGCCTCTTATTGTTTAACTTATTGACCTCTCCTTCCAAAAATATAAAACTTGTTTTTTAATTTTTTAATTTTTAATTTTAATTTTTTTTATTTTTCTTTCTTTTAACAATTTTTTATTGAAAATAAATAGTAGACATTTAAACTATATTTGGTGCCCTCTCCTCCCCACCCCCGTTTTCCCTTCCCCCCTCCCACCAATGGTTGTCCAGGTTAACCATGTCATATTCATAATTTTATACATGTTCAGATGTAGACCCTCATTAATCAGGATCAGCCTTCCTCCTCTCCTATCTTTCCATTCAAACTTTGCTGATATTTCCCCTCCATTATCTGGAGTCCCACTGGTATCCTCTGTGTTTCCTAGTTTGGACATATTAGAGGAAACATATGTACCTTCTCCTTCTGTGCTTGGCTGATCTCACTTAACATAATGTTTTCCAGGGCTTTCCATCTTCTTGCAAATGATATAATTTTGTTCTTCTTTATGGCTGAATAGAATTCCATTGTGTGTATTTCCCACAGTTTTGCTATCCATTCATCTGTTGATGGAGATCTGGGTTGGTTCCATATTTTGGCTATTACAAATTGTGCTGCTATGAACATAGGTATGCATATGTTGCTGTATTTCTCTGAATTCAACCCCTTTGGAAAGATACCCAGGAGTGGTATAGCTGGATCATATGGTGGATCTATTCCCACCTTTCTTAGGAATCTCCACACAGATCTCCATAGTGGCTGAACTAGTTTGCACTCCCACCAACAGTGTAAAAGAGTTCCTCTTTCCCCACATCCTCGCCAGCATTTGTTGTTGTTTGATTTCTTTATGCTTGCCACTCTGACTGGGGCTAGATGGAATCTCAGTGTAGTTTTGATTTGCATCTCCCTGATGGCCAGTGATGAAGAACATCTTTTCATGTATCTATTGGCCCTTTGTATCTCTTCTTTTGTGAAGTGTCTATTTAGTTCATTTGCCCATTGTTTTGAATGAAATGTACAACCCTGCTGTTTTAGCTGGTGGAGCATCTTACTATGAAGTAGCTGGAAAATGGCTAGGTCCTCAATCTGATCAGTGCTGTCAAACCTGGGATATAGCACCCCTAAATCTCCCACTTAGTGTAGGGCACAAAGCATGCTTTTGCATCCCCAAATACTTCAAATTATAAGGCTCACAGAACACAAACAACAATCCTATTTTATCAGTTTTATTTTAATTCTCATGTAGGTTAGTTCCTCTGCAAGATGTGGCCAACTTGCTTTTTCCTAACATTAGCACCTTGGTGGGCATCAGATTTTAAACCAAGATAAATATGTGCCAGATTAGCTGGGTGTGGTGCACACATGTAATCTCAGTACTTAGGAGGCTGAGACAGGAGGATTGCAGATTCACAGTTAGCCTCAACCACTGAGTGAGGTCCTCCCCAACTTAGTGAGTCCCTGTTTCAAAATAAACAAAATAGGGCTGGAATATGGATCAGAAGTAAAATTTACCTAGATTTGATCTCCAGTACCATAAAAAATGTGCTAATTTTCCCAAATAGTTTGCTGCCACATAATGAAAATATCAAAGTCCTAGCTTGAACCACCCAGTCTATCTTGTTCTTGAAACAACTGACTCCATTCCACTATTCTACATTTTAGCATCCTTGCTTGTAGCACTCTTTTAATAGGAACCAGTTTCTTTATCAAATAGTGATACTTTTACCTTCAAGAAAGCCAGTCTACTCCATATATCTAATAAATGAAAATATACATCATTCCTGGGTGAAGGCTTCATAGTTAATTATTGAGATGCTATCATGGACCTCTTGTTTTTGTCAAATTGATACTCATTCAATCTCCTTGTAACTGAAGTATTCTTTTTTATCTTAGGTTCTACCTCTCTTTTATTATATATAGTGTCATTAAAACTGTCCCTCAAGTTTCATTTTACGCTGGAAAAAGGTGGAATCTGTTCTTTTGCATCTATGGAACAGAAACTTAGAGTATATTAACACAATATGAACACATACGGGTTACAGAGACTTGTGTTTGTATCTTCACTTGCTGGATGTAGTCAAGTTCTTAACTTTTTAGGCTTTGTTTTTCTCACTTGAAAAATGAGGGTGATTCTGGGGGTGTATTTCTGTGTTTTTAAATTAAGTGAGTAATGCATGAAAATTACCCATATTCAATAAATGCCATTATTATTGTTTATTATTATTATTGACATGATAACTATAGAAGGCACAAATAAGATGAACCATAGAGGAGCAAACCTGAGGGAAAGAAGCCACAGGAAAAGACTTTTGCATCCATGTTCTTCATGATTATCAAAGTTCTCAGTCGGTGGCAGAGAGAGGTAGAGGAGGAGATGATGCGGGGACAATTTTTGGTGTAAGGAAGAGAATCTACAGTATGCAATTGACTGCTTTGACTCAGGGGATGAAATAGAGGGAGAAGCTTTGATACTGATAGTATAAAGGAAAACCCTGACTCCTGATTGGTCTCAATTCTGTTCAAGACAGAACTCTGGCCAAGGCAAGCTGGGTAACAAATATGTCATTTCAGTTGTTATTTGAGGATCCTCAAAGCCCAGCTTCTCCCCAGAATAGCATTCACTTTGATTTCCAACACTGTGATCCATGCTAAATGCTGAAAGGTGGTGGCTCTTTGAAAATAACAGACGAAATATTCCTTACATGACTTTTTTCGTTTTAGAGATAGAATAGGATATTGGCAGGCAGCATGCTGGTAATGTGAAATATTGATTGCTTCTGTTAAAACCCTGATGGTTTAGGGAAACATGTAACCATGAAGAATTTCTGCTAAATGAATCCATACCTTAAATTGGATGGACACTGACTTTTGGAAAGTAAAGCAAGTGGTTAATAGCAAGAACAATCTGAGATTGCTTATGACACTATGACTTTTTCCTTTTTCTCAAGTTTTTGTTTTCAGTTTTCATAGTGGGAGAAAACCATGATTTTAGCATCTTTTTCTGAGATATAATTTTACTAATTAGGTAATAAATATGGGAAAATTTTACAGGCTAAACTGGAAGTGTAAGAGGGTAATGCAAGAGAGCAGCACATATTTTAAAAACAAGACTCTAATGGCATCTACATTCACATATTTGCTTTTAAATCCATCTAAAAGCATTTAACAGAACTCATGCTCTGATTATTATGTTGGTCCCTTGAGGATGGGGAAGATTTTGACCAAAACATGGAATAAGTGCTTCGAGGACACAATGAATCAGACCATCTGAAGCAACTGTACTGGGAAGCTGTGTAGCTGGGAATCAGCAGTATATAACAGCCGCTCATGCTGTGGGTAGCAGTCTAATGGGGAAACTTCTCGGCAGGGAGACAGACAGCAGCAGGCCCTACACCCAGACAAAACAAAACCCACACCTGTGGTTGTTTACAAAGGACAGAAAAGACCATGAAAGAGACATCATTAATATGGTAGAGAGCCCTATTAACAACTCTAGCAAAATGAGAGAACATAATATACAATTTCCAAATGGTAGACTTTGAGCTTCAATCTCTGGTATTAACAAGCTCCAGTTTAGACAAATCATACAAAGAGGTAGCAAACAAATTCTGAATCTCCAGAACCGATCACAGTGTGTGGTATGTAGCCTTTGCTCAGTAAATATTTGTGAAATTAAAATCATATATATATGTCATATACACAAAATGTGGATGCCCCTTTCCAGAAAAAGATAGGAAAGTGTGTGTGTGTGTGTGTGTGTGTGTGTGTGTGTGTGTGTGTGTGTTTATGGGGCAAATCAGTAAGAAGGTAAATGAAAAAGGAGGTTTATAGTCAGAAAGTCCCCTGGATCTTAACTATGTTACCTGGACAGTTGTTTTATCTCTTTGAACACCTGATTTTTGTAAAATAGATGTAATGATGCTTTTACACCAGAGTTGTGAATAAATTAAATGAGATTTGTATGCAAAACATCTTGTACAAAATCTAGCGTATAGTAGATTCTCAGTGAAGAGTAGTTCGTCTTCCTCAAATGTTTTAGTTATTTGTCATCCCTTTGTACTTTTATTAGATTATTATAATGTAGAGTAAAAAAATCTATGTGTTTTTAGCTGATAGAGGCCTGTTTCTGTGAACAAAACTTTACTAGGATAGGGATGTGCCCAGGTTTTTTACATAATGCCTATGCCCATGTTTATGTTATAGCTACAGAAGAGCTCTGTCCTTATGGCCTGCAAAACTCTCTGGTACTTTACAGAAAATGAACACTTTAATGCAAGATAAAATTTGCCCATGCTCATTTTCTTCTGTTGACTGTTTCAACTATATTCCTTTCAATCTGTTTTCTACTTGTGCATATTCGCAAATAAGATCATTTTCTTTTTTGGCAGCTTTGCTAGTAAGCTTTAAGCTCTTCTGTATGTGACTTGCCATCCAACTTCCCTGCTTGTTCATCCATTCACCTAAAAACTTAATTGAGCATGCTCAAGGGGTCGGGGACAGAGCACTGGGCCTTGAAGGTGTGTGTCATAGAGATCAGTGGGCACCTGAACATGTATGCAAATATACATGTAAACAAAAGTGTGGAGAAGCAGCCTTATGAATAAATGAAAACATGCATCATTTTTTAAGTCAAATGATTTGAGAAGGAGTAGTGGATGGATTTGTGGAATCAGGACTGGCTGATCATGAGCAAGGGAGCTTACTCTGGGAAGAGGACCTGAACAGTGGAACCTGGCTGAGGAAAAGGGGCAACCAACAAAGACTGAGGAGGAGGGAGCGTTCCAGTTGGAGGGAGGGAGCACCTAGTGTAGAGAGCAAGAGCTGTGAAGGAGCTCTGAGCATTCATGGGTAGAGAGGAGGCCAGGCTTGCCAAGGGTGTGGAGATACTGGCATAGGTGAGGTCAGAGAGGATACAGGGCACAGATTGTGAAGGAGTCTGCACATTGACTTGGCGGGCCAGACTCTCCCCTTCCACCACCCCCTCCCTTACTAGGCACATGCTTTAACAGTGGCCCTGTCTGGTCCATTCTACATCCTCAACAACTTTTAGGTCCACTCTTCTCCCCCCAGTTTCACAGGCATCCTCATCTTACTCGAGGGTCTGCAAAGTGTCAGCCAGCCCACCTTCCTGCTTCCAGGCTGGCTTTCCCCCTACTTTCCACATGAGAACCCTTTGCAGTTCCAGTTCCTTCACCTGCTTGACACCTCCTCCCAGGCTTTTGGATAAAGTTCCAGATCCTCAGCACAGCACAGGCTCTGTTTCACCTGCTGACTTGACCTTTGCCAGCTCTAGTCTTTTCTTTCTTGTTTTTCCTCCTTGAACCCTTCATTCAAGCTACAGGATATAACTCCTTAAGTCTTTTCCTACCCCTTCTCCCAACTCTCCACCTGTTCTGTGCATGCTTTGGGCTGACCTCAAGTGCTTTCTCTGGAAAACCTGTTTTAGACCATTCTCTGAGTTTCTGTCACACTCTCAGCCTAGCTTGTCTCCCCCATCAACTCCTGACCCCCATTATCCCTCATCCTGCTTTATTTTTCTCCATAGCCCTTATGGCCAAATCGCATATAATGTTTATCTGATTTTTTTCTCTCATATTTCATTTCTCTCATTAGTATGATGGGTGTCTGATAGCAATGACTGTGATTTATTCAGTGCTAAGTCCCTGGTACAGTGCTTGGAACAATAAATGACTTATGCTAGTTCACATATACTACTATAACAAACTATCTGAGACTTAGTAATTTAAAAAGAACAGAAATGTATTTCACAGGCTGGGAGGCTGGGAAGTCCCAGATCAAGCCACCCACTGGTGAGAGTGCAGCATCCTGCCTTGGGTGGTACGGTGTTGTTGTCTCTGCTTTCTCAGGAGGCAAGGAACGCTGTGTCCTCCTGTGGCAGAGGGAAGCTCAAGAGAGCCAAACGCAATGTGTGTTTAAAAATTCTTTTATAAATATTCATGAGGGAGGAACCCTCATGGCCTAATTACTTTTAACAGGCCCCACCTCTTCAAACCATCACATTGACCATTCTTTGTGCTTTGGTGGGGGGTTGCCACTAAGTTTTTAACATTTGAGTTACTGAGGGAGCACATTTAAATAATAGTCAATATATTGTTGTTATTTAATGAGAGACTAGTCTAAGCCACTGTATCTCCTAAACTACTGCAATAGGTTCTGTTCCTGTGGTCTCCAATCTATTCCCTGCAAAATATTCAGAGGGAAATTTGGAACATATAAAGATAGTCCATGGCCTAGAAGTTATTGGTTTCTTCTTATAATTAAGGAAATACACATTATGTCATAATATAATCATATAATATGATGCAATATTTACGTATCATATAATATACATGTTATATAATTGGTAATATATAATCTATGTACCTCTCTACCTCAGTTTGTGCCACTCTGCTTTCCCTGCTGACCAGCACTCACACACTGGCTTATTCCAGCCTTGGCTATGCCAGGCTCCTTTTAGCCTCAGAATCTTTGCACATGTAGCTACTACTTAGTCCTGCTCACAGTTGCGTTGGCCTGACCATCTCCTTCTATGCTTCCAGCCTCAGCTTCTGCTCTACTTTCTCAGAGAACCTCAGTAGGCTGCTTCACTGAAGAGCCCTAACACTTCCAGCATGCTGTATTTCTGCCTTCATTGGCTTCATTTCTTTCACCTTTCTGATACCAATTTGACTATTTAAAGTATTAACTTGAGGCTGAGACAGAAGGATTGTGGTTCGCAGCCAGCCTCAGGTACGTATACCTTTTGCAACTGAGTGAGCCCTATTTCAAAACAAAGAATAAAAAGATAGGACTAGGGTGTAGCTTGTATCTTCACCCCTCCCTTCCTTAAACCCCCTCCATCGTTCAATTAGAGTCTCTGTTCTTCTCTCTGATGTTGTCCTTTTCTCCCACTTGATACTTTTTTTTTTAGATAAAGGACTTTTATGATATGAAGATACCAAAATTGATTTTTTGTTAAATCAGTTTTTTGGCTGTTTGAGGCTTCCAACTCACTGTATGTACCAAACAAGCAAGCAAACCTTCTAAGCTTTTGATATATGATAAGGTTGCTATTTACTTCTTTTTGGAAGGGCTATTTTACAAGATGGATAGTAGATTTTAGCAAATCTCTAATTAAGATATTTTAATGACCAAATTAGGGTAAATCAAGGTAAATGAAAGACCTCTGTTATTTAAAAATACAAATCACTTGACAAACAAGCTTAAAAACCCTTCAAGCTTAAAAACCCCTTAAAACATGTAATAATAATAGCTCATATGACTTCTTTAATCTTCTGAGGAAAAGTAAATTAAACAGAGAAGCTGTAAAGTAACTGGCCAAATAATCAAATTTTATTTGCCTCTTAACTCAGAGTGAGATAAATTAGAGGGTAATGAAAAGCCTCCTTTATATAATTTAGTTCCTTGTGGCTTTGATTTTTCCCAAACTGAAGTGTTTATTTTTCTCTCTGAAGATTAAGCATCTGTAGATGTCATGTTTAATTATGGTTGTTTTTAGAACTAAAATATGTAATTTCAGACTGGATTGGGAGAGTATCCAGGATTTCATAAGTCCTTGTTGATTGAGACTTTATCTTTAATTCTGTCTTGGAGTTCCAGGAGGCTTGATCTGCAGAAGCATCCTGTCTGTTTGGGCTTAGTTTGGGATGATCTTGAAGAGACCCAGATTTTTATGAGACATCATTTATGCTTTAAAAAAAACCCCAACTTTCACATGTGTTGTTGTATGCACTATTTTTCTTCTTTAAAATTATTTTGTGAAGTTTTAATTCAATAATAAATTGATATCATTTAGACCTTATAGAGAAGTTTTTAAGTTTGTATTGATGGTGACAACTAAAGGCACCTACTCTCTGATCAGAAGGGAAGGTTACATACCCATGCCACCCTCATTTCCTTCATCTGGGAAGGATGGGTCAGTTCTGAGCATTGGAGGGGAACATTGTAGTTCCTTGAATTCTTTCATAATCTCTGTGCCCTCCCCCTGCCTGGGTAAAAATGCTTTCAGGGCAGAGTTCAACTGTTTATTCACCAACTATCAGCCAAGTATCTGCTCTGGGCCAGACATGGCAATATGATTTGAGAATACAAAGAGGTAAGTATTTGTATATCATATATGAGATAAGATGAGGCACTAAAGTTAAGAGTTAATGCGTTTCAGCCTAGAATGAACTTACCAAGCAGCAGAGAATAGCTGATTCTGGAGGCATGCATGGGTTGGAATATAGGTCAGCTGATCTAATAGAGTTTCTCTGAAATTTTAACCCAAGAAGGGAAAGATGAGGAAACATTCAAGTAATGATGTGGGGAAGAACATCCGTGGCAGCGGGTAGGCAGGGGGAGTGTTTGGGGCAACTGAGATCCTGAGAGCTAAGTTTATCTGGTTGAAGGATGAGGACTGAGGGGCAGGATAATAGGGGATTAGAGAGAGCTTTGGATCATTCATTTCTTTGTAGGGTTTAGGAAGGACTTTGTAGATTATTCTAAATTTAATGAGAAATCATTCTGTTTCTGTAGTATTTATTCTCTTTTACTTTCTCAGTTATAAAGTGTTTATATGGTCTTTTTCCTTTTTATTTTCTCTCAACCAATAATTACTGAACATTTACCCTAAATTATACAGAATTCTGACTTAATAAAGTTGAAGCTGGGTGTGGTAGTGCATGACTGTAATCCCAGAGACTGAGATAGGAAGATTGCAGATTTGAGGACAGCCTCAGCACGTTAACAAGACCCTCTACAGCTAAGCAAAACCCTGCTTTAATATTTTTAAAATAAAAATAAATGGGGGTGTAGCTCAGCTCAGAGGAAGAAATACTCTGGGTTAAATTTAAACAAAACAAACAACAACAACAAAATCTAGAGCCTATGTGGAATAGAACTGAAGCAAGCATATTCCACAGCACACAAACTTGGAAGTAATGGGAAATCAATAATACCACAATTACTGTGGTGCCTTATTCAGTCTTCATTCTCCATTCTGAAATCTCGGTTCTTAATTTCTTGGAGAAACTTCATTATAGAAAATAGCTACTTCATGACTGTTGAAGAATTAAGTCCACACTATATACCATGTGCCTTTCATGGTGTTTATTTTGTTTTCCAAGGAAGCAGAAAGAAACTGAGGAATACTGTTTGTTTTACTAACATCATACTAAGGTGATCCCATATTTTATAAGATTTGAGTGTTGAATTTCAGTCACTTCTGAACAGTGGTGATCTGCACTGTACTAAAAGGATAGGCATGAGTTATAAGAAGACATCCCAGTGAGAACTGATATTGTTAGGGATTTGGAAGCAGGACTCCTTAAAGAAGCTTCAGCTGAGCCAAGTCCTGATGGTAGGTGAGCATTAGCTAGCACTGGACAGGAATGGAAAGTGCTCTTTTCTAGAACAGTAGAGGATGAAAAAGAAGGCTACGTTGGACAAAGTCATGGGGATGAAGGGAGAAATGTAACAGTTCTGAATTTGATTTTATAGAGATTTTATAAGCTGATATAGCAAAAAGTCATCAAGAAATGTATGGTACCCGTGTTCATATATCCTGAAGGATAAAGACACTAATGTAATAGAGTTGCCAACTTTGCTTGATATTCTATTTATTTCTTAATATAGGCAGAAACTTTGGAGTGAGAAGTGACCAAAGAGAGTATAATTTAACCACTTGTTTTATGGG
The DNA here is from genome assembly GCF_963383645.1 of Muscardinus avellanarius. Lineage (NCBI taxonomy): Eukaryota > Metazoa > Chordata > Mammalia > Rodentia > Gliridae > Muscardinus > Muscardinus avellanarius. Next base: position 122,478,447 of record NC_137791.1, read on the forward strand.
GCAATATAATGTTTGCACAAGAGTTGAAATTATTTAGTAAGTTACACAAAGTTAATCCAGTATTTTTTTTAAATCAGTACTTGAAATATATAGTGGATACAACTTAAACCAGGTGTGTATTTCAGGAAGATTTTTTTGTTACTTTCATCTTTATTTATATCATGATAAATATACTCTCTTATTCCCAATGTATGAGATTTAAAAACTACCATTGTCTACCAAGAGAGCTATATACTATAAAGAAAAAATGCTTCATACACATGGAATTAACATATATTTAAAAACTTGCTTTCGTTGGTGAGGGTAAAGGTTGGTGAAGATGGGGAAGTAGGGATACATGCACACTGTGAGTTGCAATATGTTTGGGCTTTTTGTCACTGTGATCAAAACAATTTAATAAAGGAAAGGTTTATTTACCTCATGGTTTCAGAGAGTCAGTCGAGTCCTTGGTCTCAGATGGAAACATCATGGTGGCAGGAAATGGCAGAAGAAAGTTGGTCAGCTCATGGCAGTTGGAAAGCAAAACAAGAGAAAGAGGGAGAGGGGAGGGAGGGGGGGGGAGGGAAGGGGAGGGGGAGAGAGGGAGAGGGAGAGAAAAGTTATATAGATGGCTTTAACAGTACACCTAAGAAATTTGTTCCTTATATTGCAATATATGTACACATATATTGCACACACACACATAATATATACACACACACATATAAGTCTGTTATTTGTTATTATTCTTTTAAATCTAATGGGTGTGTTTTATATACTATATAAAAATTTTGTGTGGCATATAAAATATGTGTATATATAAAAAAGAATAAAATAGAAAAAATTACAATATTTATGCAATATATTTTTTTAGGTGTGAAAATATCAAAACTACTGGGAATAATGATCGGTACATGTCTTTACTCAGAACATCTATGCCGGGAGTCAGTAAACTCAAATGCATATTTGCCCCCAAAATTCTTTGTAATCATTTGTTTTGGGTATTTTGGCTACTGTAGAAAATTATGACTCTTTTTGGAGCAGTATCTTCATTGTGGCTAATGCTTATCCTTATATAATATGAAAGAGATACTGATCAGAGATGCAGTCTTGAATTTTATTACTAGGTAAAAATTAAGAGCCAACATCTATTGAGCTTCACTATATTTTATGAGCCATATGAAGTAACTTGCAATAGTTAACTGTACTTACTCTAACCCAATGGTTCTCAGTTGAGGTCGATCAATTTGGTCCCCAAAAGACTAGAGACATTTTTTGTTTGTTATATTTTGGGGTGGAGCTACTCATGGCATCTTTTGGGTAGAGACCATTCATTCTGCTAAACACCTTATAATTTTCAGGACAGCTCCACAACAATGAATGGCCAAGTCCAGAAAGTCTATAATAGTAAGGCTGAGAAAACCTGCTCTTACCCAACTAGTCTATCTTATAGTCTCCATCTTTCTTTCTTTCTTTTTCTTTCTTTCTTTCTTTCTTTCTTTTTTTTTTTTTTTTTGGTGGTACTGGGGTTTCTGGAAGCCCTTCTACCTCTGGGCTACAGTCCCAAACCTATTTTTTATATTTTTATTTGGAAACAGGGTCTCTTAAGCCAGCATGGCTGGCTTTGAATGGCTGGCTTCGAACCTGTGCGATCCTCCTGTCCCTGCCTTCCAAGCGCAGGGATTATTATAGTCTCCATCTTATTGATGAGAATACAAACTTAAAAAGTTTGTGTCCTCTGTCCAGGAAAATTCAGTGTGAGATTTCACTGTTCTCTTTAAATTTTACCATAACTTGCTAGTATTTTAAAAGATATTTTAAAGGTTTGATGAGCTCAATGTTGAAACTATATGCCAATTGGCTTCTTAAGAAAGCAATATTAGTATGTATGGAACTCTAATGTGTTCTAAGCATTGTGTTAGATACCGCTATACACATTGTAAGTGACTCTTATGGAGTAGAAAAGTGCCAACTTTCCAAAGTAGAAAGCTTTGGAACCAGAAGTGCACTATAACTTATTCAAGCACAGAGTTGTAAATGGAGAAACAAGAATTTGGACCCAGGTATGTCCAACTGGTAGACCCATTTGATTGTTAGGGTATGAGTCTGCTTCCTTGGCAAGAAATGTAGCTGCAGAGGGAATTGATTTTTTTCCCCCTGTTTATTCTTCAAATGGTTATACCATATATCTAAAATTTTGTACTACACAGGGCTTTCTGTGTTTTCAGCCCCAGATATTAGAATTCCCTAAGATTCAAGATAGCAATGACAGCAAAGCAAAATCCAGAGTAAGTTAATTTTGTCTTTTGTTAAGCATTAGGCACATCATATTTATCAAAACAACTGAATATGTTTTGAAGAGATGAAATCATAAAATTGTTTAATTGATAAAATAAAAATAAAATGTCTCTGTTTGAAATATGTTGTTAGTGAACGGGACTTCTGAAATTTATGGTAATGAATAAAACTGTTGGGGCATAGACATCAGGGTGATAGGAAATTGATAGTCCTCGAAGGAGAAACATTTATATAACTTTCTAATGGGTTTACCATTTATGATTCAATAGTTCTTTCCCCATTTAAAAATAAATTGCATTATTCATTACAGATTATTATCTTTTTCTCTGCTGAATTTGTAAGGTTTCTATAATTTATTTTTATTAAAAAAGAATAATAAATGAGTTTAATAATGTCCTTAAGCTTCTAAGTACTTATTCTCTTCCCTTTACATGGTACTATTAAAAACATTCGCGCATGAAGTTTTCCTAAACTGATCTATATAGCCACTTCTGAGGGAGCTTTGAAAGACCAATTAATATTGAAGTGGTGACATTTAGTCTTTTCTGAATGAAACTTATTGGTAGCAGAATTAGAATAGTAATGAAAGTTTTTCCTTATGGATAATATTATTATATCATATCATTGTAATTTCATTTTGCTTAAAGTGGAGTTGAAATTGTATTTTTTATTATTCCTAGGCTCAGTTGATACAAATGAAAATAATTATTTCTTCCACAAACTGAACTATTTGTATCAAAATAATATTTTCTTAGATTGAGAGGTACACAGCCTCAGTTGGAATAAAGCAATGGACCATCATCCCATGAATCTTATTTAAACATACTACATGTTTGTACATATTACAGATACAACCAGAGTGTGGATATGCTGAATTTAATTTTACCTCCCTTCCCTAATATGTGTTAGTTAGTTGTTAGCACCAATGACTATTTATAAAATAGGACCTGAATAAAGAATTATCACTCTGGTTTAGTTAATAACTGTGCTCTGTCATTTGGCTTAGCCGTTGGAGTTGATTGACAAGGAAATAATTGGTAGTTATATTATGGCTTCCATGTGAGCTCACCTCTGTGAGGTTCTCCTCTACAAGAGAAAGAAATCTGGTAGCTTTTTATATATGGCTGAATTTGTATCAGTCCTATTTTTGTTAAGTCCCTTCTATCTTAGTCTGTTTTGTGTTACTATAACAAAATATCTGAGACTGGGGGATTTATAAATAAAGAGGTTTATGTGGTTCATGATCTAGGTGATGAGAAATCCAAAGAGCATGAAACTGTAATCTTGGTTAGGGCCCCTTTGTCTGTGTCATGACCTGGAGATGTGGAGAAGGAAATAGGGCCCAGTGCAGTAGCTCACATCTATAAGCCCAGTATTTTGAAGCCTGAGACAGGAGGATCTAAGATTTGAGGCCAGCCTCAGAAATTAACAATGCCCTGTATCAAAATAAAAAACATAACAAAAGGGCTTGGAGTATAGCTTGGTGGTATAATATCCCTGGGTTCAGTTCCCAGTACCAAAAAAAAAAAAAAAAACAAAAAGGAAGAAAAGTAAATTGCCATGTACATAAGAGAGATCATATGGCAAGATAGGAATCAAAAAGAATTCAGGAGAGGTGCCAGGTTTTCTTATAACAGCTCATTCTTCCAGTTCCTGAGAGCAAGAATACGCCTCCAAGAAAAAAAGCATTAATCCTTCTTAAAGACTTAATCAATTTCCACAAGGTCCCATGTTTTAAGTTTCCACCACCACTCAATATTGTTAAGCCTCCAGCAAGTGCACCTTGATGAACACACTCAGACCAGAGCACACTCCAGTCTAACCTTTTCCAAATCCCTCCTGGCTTCAACTGAATCAGTCTGTCTGTTGGTCTCCAGGAAGCTCTCTCCTTGATAAATTGCTTCCTGCCCACCTTTCCAGTTCAGGTCACACCATCTTCCACTTGTTCTTCTCATCATAGTCTGCAGGTCTCTCAGGGCTTTGGCTGGTGCCTCTCATTGGCCATCTCCTTTACCCCAGATTTCTTCCCTTAACTTTCCAATCTTTAGCTCTTTATTCTCTGTGACTCAGATGGAAAGTCAGTTTTCCAGAATGAGTTCTGTGAATACCCCATCTCACGCAAGTGTTCTTTATCTACCTCTCTCAAACCAGCTTATTATTTTATAACAGATTTGAAAGTATACTTATTTAAATTGCTTCTTTATCTTATTAGACTTTAAATCGTAAGTCCCATGAAGATGAAACCTTGTCTACTTGATACACACACACACACACACACACACACACACACACACACACACACACTTCTTTATGTTCATACTTTGACAAAGTGCACCACAATATATTTGTGAAAGGAATACACTGGCAATAGATTCCTGTCTAATGAGAGACATGCCATGTACTCATGAGTGTGTAGCCCTGAGTCTTTAGTGACACAGCTGAACTAGTCATCGTTTCTGCTAATTCCTTCCCTCTTCCATTTCCTAGAGAACCCTCTTCCCATCCCTCCCCCAGCTTCCTGTGAAACTACGTGTTCTACAAACATTTCAAAAGTTCCAGCAATGGATCTGGTGACGTAGCAGTGATCCAGACACACACTTGCTAGCATCTTCAAAATCCATTGTTGCTGCTGTCCTATAGTTTGTCAAGGGTCTATGGCTAGTTGTCCCTGATGAATTCCAGAAGACTTTTAAAAAATGTGCATTGGGGGCTGATCAGGGAGTAGAGGAGGAACATGAAGGATTCATGTTGAACCAAGAAATGAGCCAAATTTTTTCAGCCTACCTCTTTAATTAGTTTCTATGTATTCATATTGTCTCTCTTTGAGTCTTTTCAGTGACCCCCTTATATGAAAACAAAGGTTTTTTTAGCCAGTGGTTGATCAAGTTTGCAGGACTCAATAATGGATATCAATAGAATTCGTTTAACAGTTTTAATTTACAGTATTGAATACATTGATCATATCATAATAAAAATAGTTTGCTTATTTAAAAAATATTGGAACTGTGAGTACACAGAAGAGAATAAAATTGCCCACAATACCAGCCACCCTTTTACCTCCTGAGCATGAACTTGGTCTAACTTAACATTCTATCTCTAGCATCTGATGTAGTGTGGACAAACACATGAAAAGAACACAATAAACATTGCTGAATAAATAACCTACACATGGACATGTCAACAATTTCGCACATTCTTCTTATGTGTGTAAATTTATGCAATTTAGAACAGTGGGAATGTGTTGTCTATAGAGAACTTAATAACCATAATAAACTAGCTAAAAGTGTGTCTGCTTTGTGTTATCACCATGCTTGGGAAATTCTGAACAATGTCAGTGGTAAAATAGACCTCCCTCAGCCAGACTACTCACCGCTCCCACTTGGTACTTCACAGGCTAAGAGGATACCATATATGTTAAATTTTATCCCAAGCTTTTTAAGTACCACTTTATCATAAGCTGTTTCCAACTGAAAACTTTTACAACTTCTACTGAAAGCACTTGGCAATGTATCTCAGTAACTCTGGAACTATTCTTGATCTTTGAATCTCTCCTCTGGGAGTCTACCTTAAAAGTAATGTGAAATTCATATGAAGATTTATGGAAAGTGACGTTCATAGCAACATTATATATGATAGCAAAAGTAAAGACATAGCCTGAATGTTGAGCCCTGGAGAAATGAGCTGTTTAATAACTGCATTCATAAGATGAGCTGATATGTAGCCATTAAAATGACATTTGTGCAGGCAATTTAAATGGTGCACAGGAAACTCTGTATTTTTTGGAGTGAATCTGACTCTAAAGCACTTCCTAACTGATCAGAATTACAGGCAACAGAGCAAGAACAATGGAGAACATACAAAATAGAACCAGGGAAGGAAATATTGTATGATTTTATCAGGAAGAGTGACAGGGAAATACTCCAAAGAGATGGGTCCTTGCCAGAGTTACAGTGCTTACAGCATTCCCAGGGAAGTAAGTGGGGAATCCGAAATCAAAATTATTACAAGCGTACTACTTGGAAACCATGTAGTTATCGGAAGGTTTGAAAAATGACTTATAAGAATGCAGTTGTGGAAAGTTGCTTGATATCTTGATGGCCTGAGTGACTCATCTTATCCAAGCTATGGCAGTTTTAGTGCCAGGTGCAAGTCCATTCAGACTTTTTAGATCAGTGCTGCTTTCTCCTTTAAGGAATCTAGGCAAGAAGAGCCTGTTATTTGGCTAAAATACAAGCAAAAGTGAGGCTTACTCATACAGAAATGAAGAAGGCAACCAGGTTAGCAGAGCTGGTGTACTGTTCTCAGGGCTCATTTATTAGTTTTAACTTCTACAAAATTCTGGTTTTCTACTTAAGTTATTGCTTTTTTTCTCTTTCAATTGAAATGTCTAATTTATTTCTAATTATTTTCAGTCTAACTTATTTTTGTGGTCAATTAGAAAATTCCTATAGTGGTTTGTTTTGCAGTCCTAAATTTTAAGAGATGATTTAAGAATTATACTTTCAAATTTTAAATATCTGCTTGAGATGTTTTTCAACATTTTAAAGTTGTTGCACTTAGAAAAAACAAAGGATCAATAGTCAAATATTGATTCAATTCTTATGTTATAGCTTATGGGACCAAATAACTATAAAATTTGTGTTCATCATCTCAAAAGAATTCTATGAATATTTTCTCACCTTTATTTTTCATACTGTAGCATATTGCCTAGTACTTATTTATAAGTGAATAAAAATAACACTGAATTATAACTGGGATGAAGTTTTAAGAATGTTTTGTGTTATATAAATCTGTTTACTCTTTGAGGCGTTTTAGAGCAAGAAGAAAAGACTTTGACACTTGGGCTAGAAGAAAGTGAAGTTGAAGATCTCGTGCCCAATTAAGGTCGTATGCAAATTAGATCCTTGCTTTTAAAGGTATGTTATTCTTATGCGTCTTATCAACATTCTTAAAATACTATAAATTTGGCAAAGAGAAATAAGAACTCATTTCTGGATCCCTTTCTACAGCCAATACCTTAAACTGTCTTTTTCAAAGAGTATAAATATCCTCTTAAATATGAAATGTGACCAAATGCACATTTTCCATTATTTTAGAAGTAGAGCATATATATAAAAATCTTATATATAAAGCTTTACATAAAAATATCACAAGGAGAAGCTGAAGAGTCGAATGCAAAAGAGAGTGGCAGGATCCAGTCTAATAAGTAGAGTATAAACAAATATAAATACATTGTTTCCATGATTAAATATTTCAATGACTTGTCATTATTCTATAAAACAAGCCCCAGATATTTAAAATCATCATGATAATCTGCATGACTCAACGCAACAGGCCTCATTCATGTTCTCTGTCTGCTCTCCTCTCTCTCTGACTTTTGACAAGCTAGATTTTTTTATATATGAAAAAGACCACATTAGCTTTTATCCTTGGCTTCTCTCATAGTAGAAGCACTTTTTTTTTTTACTGGAACCACTGCTAGCCACCACTCTATATGTCTATACATATTCATACATAGACTAAAGATGTGAATACATTCTGAGAAATGCATTGTTAGGTAATTTCATCCTTATGTGAATATTCTGAGTGTATTTACACCAACTATGACATCATTAAAAAATATAATATTAAGGAACACCATCATATATGCCCTCTGCTTCAAATGAAACGTTGTTATGTGGTACTTGACTCTACTTCATTTGTTTGGGATCCCTAAGGTCTGATCTCCATGAGATATTAACTGCACTTTGTAATGCTTGTTCAAGTACATGTTGCAATTTTAGGTAATTTTGTTAATAGGGTTAAAAATGCATGTCTCTCATTGAGCTGATGTAAATATTTAAGAGGGTAGTAATTATGTTGGTCTGGATACCTTTTATCTGAATTTTAACTAACTCTCATATGTAAAACTCTTATATGTAAAGTGGAGTAAACTCTCATATGTAAAATGGAGAAAATGTTGAACTCTAATGCATAATGGAATGGTGAAGAGGAGATAAGGAAAGGCATAGAAAGGGCTCGATTTATATTGGAGAAACCAACTTATTTTAAGGCACTGGAATCCCTGGGATGCAGGTGGAGGAGATAGAACTGCATCAGTATACACTGGACAGCCTCCTACTTACCCTTTGTCGATTTCATTGGGAATGTCCAGATTATTCAAGGAGAAACCCTAGAATTTAGCAGCACTAAGCAAAATTAGGTTACCTTCTTAGAAAGAAGGAAAATACAAATCAATTATTATAAGTTTTTTTGTGTGTGTGGTAGTTGGGGGTGGAACCCAGAGGCTTTTCTACCTCTGGGCTATACCCCCAGCCCTATTTTATGTTTTATTTGGAAACAGTGTCTCACTAAGTTGCTGAGAGCCTCACTAAGTAGCTGAGGCTGGCTTCAGACTTGTGCAATTTTCCTGTCTCATCCTCCCAAGCGCGGGGATTGCAAGTGTGTGCCACCATGCCTGGCTAATATAAGCTTTATTAAACCTTGGTTGGCTACCATTGGAGGAGTTAGAGAGCTATGTTTCTGTTCTCCATGTAAGAGCAGATGTTATGTTTTCCCTTTATTACCTGCTCCTTTTTGTTCAAGAGAACTTTCTTTTTACTGATTCTCATTATTATATATGTGGTAACTTACCTGACTCTCACTAGCCTAGTGAAATTAAAAAAAATTATTAATATTTGAGCACATATGTTCTGCTAGGCTCTAAGTGTCTTAAATGTATGAATTTTCTTTAATTCTTATATTGATTCTATGAAATAGTATTTTTATCATTCCTAATACTCACACATATAAAGGTTGCCCTGGTTACAATGCTAAAAAGTGGCAGAGCTGGGGTTTGAATATAGATAGCATAACTCTTAGTGCACCATGCTTTAAGCCACTGCATTGTGCTGATTACATGTCCTAAGGTTCTAAGGAGAGCTAACTATTGTTCATAACATGGTTAAATCTGTATTCCAACTGCTGTTTGAGAGACATTCATCTTATGTCCTTGATCACATAACTAGAGAAGAGCCTTTGAAGTCAATAGGCAAGATGTCTCCTTTTGGGCACAAATTAATTTAATTTTTTTCTATATGTTTGTGCAATCAAGATTATCCTTCCACTAAAACAAAGGGGGGTTATAAGGTTAAAATAGAAACAAAACTCTCAGGTCCTATCAAGTTTATCAAAACATCTATGTCAAAGATGTTCTATGAAATGCTCCAACCTACTCATCTTATAGTGTAGAATTGAGGAGGAAAGTCAGTAGTCCCAGGGTGTTAGAAAGACCCTCAACTCCCATGGGAAGCCAGGGAAAGATGTCAGGGCAAGAAGGAAAGATACAGTGGGGAGACAGAGGATGGTGAGGGGCAGCTGAGAAATAAGCAACAGAACTGAGGAAGGTTCACAGGGTGGAAGTTGACCTCCACATGGCTTTGTAGAGCAACAGTAAGAAAATAAGTGGAGTTCTAAGAACTGGGACATTGAATCAGCACGTCTGTATTATGATAGATCTTATTTCTTCACTGTGTAAAAGGGTAAAGTTAAGATTTTCTTTGAAAATAAATGAAAAACCAAAGAACAACAACCTTGGTTGAAGAGCTCATGCAATGTCAAATAACAGAGTAGTAGCAAACTTTAAATTATTTATAAATGATAAAATAACACTAATCAGAATATGAATTTTTAATGGTTGCTTTTGAATATTCTACAGTTCTCTGCATTATGTCTTTGATAACATGTCCTGCTAAAAATGGAAAATTCCATATTATTTTGGTATTACTACTCAGTCTCTTTGTATTTTTGTTTTTTTTTCCTTTAGATAGTCTTATTCATAAACTATGTAGCTAATAATTTTGTGGTGGTCTTTCTCTTAAGAAAACTGGAAATGGATGAACTCATTATGTTTAAGCAAGTTTCTAAGAAAATTCTGAGAAAAGATTGAATTAATAAGTACATTTTTGATATTTCATTTAAAAAATTAATCCAAATTGTTATTTAGGTAACAAATTCTCTCAGACAGACATGATATGTGATAAAAGTGTAGGATGAAACTAGAATAGCTTTTCTTTTAGGCTGTGAATAATGCTAACCAGGATCCTAAAACAGGAAATAAAGACAACACTTAATATGCACACAGCAGTACTAAAAATTGAATTCAGATGTAATCCACTATAATGCTGTATGTTGGCCTATAAAAATCTTGTGCAAATGTAGCTTTATAGATTAAAGGAAAAATTGTTGGCTTTAACTGCATTTTAACAACTATGCCACATAAAATCTAGGATCTTATCTTTGTTTATAGAAAAGGGTCTAGTCCAAAAAGACTAAATTCAACAATTATTTATTTAGTATCTACTGTTTGGGCAACATACATGCAAGCAATATGCAAAATTCGGATTGCTTTGTATGAATTCTTTCTTGTGTGTAATGAATTTATCTAAGGAAAAAATTAGAAATTAGGGGGAGAGAAATGAAGCAATTTGAATATCACAGAGACTCAGAGAAAAACTTCAAATATTCTGATTATGTACTCTACTCCTTGGTGGAAATTAATATACTTCTTGAAGTCTAGCAATTTTATAAGTCTAAGGAGTCCTGTTGTTGAAGCAACATACTATTAAAAACAGAAAAAGAATGTCAAAAGAAATGTTATCAAAGACTGTTCGGACATCTGGCGTTCATTTCATAAGTAGAAAAAACAAAAATGAAGCATAAATTGGATCATGATTCCTGGCATAGACATGCAATGGCAAATATTCAGACTTGGAGTATTACTATGAGGATGGCCTAATATTTCAATTTGTTGGTGAATCTTGCACAAACAAACCAAAATCTTGTCAAGATGCCTGGTTTAATACCAGATACCTTTTTGCTCATCAGGGCCCTTCAGGAATATGTTATTTCAATTTCAGTAGACTTCAACGTGTCTGTTAATTTGTAGCTGGCAAAGTATGGATGAATTATGTAGATCATAGAAACAAACCTGCAATCGTATAGTGGCTTTTCATCTTAGGAGGTATTTTTTTTAAACCAGTGACCTAACACTATGGCTATGTCACATATAGAACTTTTGAAAACAAAACATAACAACAACAACAACAACAAAACACTGGCCCCTTCCCAGACCTAGTAAATCAATACCTCTCCATTGGTAGGGATAGAGTACCTATTCATTCGTCCATGTTAATCCCCTTAGGTGACTCTTAGTCACAGCCATGATTCAAACCACTAGTCTAAATAATTAACAGTTTTACAGAATTTTGTAATAAGCATATCATGGTTTATGATCTTATTTGATGTACTATAATAGGAATCTCTTTTATTTTATAGATTAAAAAACTTAATGTAAAGAAAAGTGAAATGGTCATCTAAGATTTCACATCCTATTAGATCTAACTTTGAAGATGAATTTCTGATCCCCAAACAGTAGCTGCTTTAGCCTATATATATATATATATATATATATATATATATATATATAGACATTATAGACATTATATATATAGACAGATATAGACAGATATAGACATTATATATAGAGACAGATATAGACATTATATATAGAGACTGATATAGACATTATATATGACATATATTTGTATATATATATATATATATAATGACCATGTGATTATGTGATCAATTTACAGCCCAAATAATTTCCCACGAACTGAAAATAACCCATGTTAGCTGTGTCACGAAAGCGTTCGTTAGCTCCAACCAGTCAGGAACTGTTCAATCTCCATGAGGGTGATTAATTACTATCCTGATGTTATGGTATGAGTTTAGAATATGCTACCTCAAAGCCTCGTGTGTTGAAAGCATGTCCCCAATGAACAGCATTCAGAGGTAAAATAATTGAATCAGAGTCCTAATCCCATGAGAGGACTGATCATTTGAGTGGATTATTAGATGGTGATTTGGGCAGGGAAGGTTTGGCTGGAAGAGGTAGGTCACTGGAGGCATGTCCTTGGGCAGTTTATCTTCCTGTCTGGCTCACTGCTTCCAGACACCATGACCTCAGGCTGGCACCCTTCAACTTCACACTCTACCGTGGTGCCAGCCATGAAATGAAACCCCAGAAACTGTGAGCCCCAGTGAAACTCAAACCTGTGTTTGTTAGGTATTTTGGTCACAGCAAAGAGAAAAGCTAACAAAAAACACCTGAGTTGTAGCAGCAGAACTTAGATTCACTTGATTTTTGTATATAGATAAATAGAATCATCCAACATGAACTATTTTTGTGTGTGACTTTTTTTTACTGATTAATACATCTGGGAAATTCATCCATTTTGTCTCATGTAATAATAATTAATTTACTCCCAATACATATATATATACATATATATATACATATATATATACATATATATATACATATGTATATATACATATATATATACACATATGTATATATAATGTATATCATATGTCATGTAATAGTATTTAATTTATTCTCAATGCTTATTTCTTTGCATGAATTTAAACCAATTATCTTATCTATTTATCCATCCAGCCATACCCTACTTGCCTAAGTCACCACCTAGTAAATCAACTCAAATTATCAGTCCTCTGATGGGATTAGCACCCTGATTCAAAAATTTTTACCTTTGAATGTTATTCATTGGTGGGAATGTTGTTTCTACAGGTGGGAATTTCAGTAATGCCAATTTGTAGACATCTTTTATAAGCATGGACATATTTTTGTTATGTAGCTAGATCAATCCAGATATTTTCAAATTGTAATTTAAAAATATGGCAGAAACCACTCTCTCTCTCCATTCCAGTATTTTTTCCCCATCTTTGTTATATGCTTATACTATAGTTCCCAATTTCATCAATTGAATCTACTGTGAAAAAAAAAAAGCAAAAGGCAAATTAGTTCATGAGATGCTACATCTAGTAATTCATAGTTATTTCAAGAAGTAGTACCTTAATTTAAAGGGACAACTTTTTGGGGGGGGGCGGGTCTGGGAATAGAAATCAGAGAAATTTGACCTCCAAGCTACCCCTCCTGCCCTATTTTTTATTCTTTATTTTGAAACAGGGTCTCACTAAGTTGCAAAGGGCCTCACTAAGTAGCTATGACTGGCCAGGAACCGCGATCATCCAGTCTCAGTGTCCCGAATGCTGAGATTATAAGCGTGTGCCACCACATCCGGCTGAGGGACAACTTTTTGATTGTGAAATTTTGGGAATCTCTAGGCTGGACTGATATAATTATTGATAGAGATAAGAAAATGGCCTTCTCTTATTTTGACATAGAGTTTTATATTAAGATCCTTTTTGACAAAATGTTATCAGCAAAACACAAAATGATAAATTCATCATTCAGTGAGGTCCTATGGCCATTTATTGGCCCTCTGTACTTCAGCCTACCACTCTAGATCCTCGGCTTGTGTGCTCACACTACTGCAGATTAGATTACCAGTGTCCATGCTGCAGGTGGTCATTATCCTTGACTCCTATTCTATGAGCCTAAGCACCCACTGGGCTCTTTCTATGGAATTTTCCTCTATGGCTCCTAGATCTTTAGCTGTAAGGTTCATTGATGTCACTAAATCATATTTTAACATGTCCTGGTGTCCTTACCCAAGGGCTAAGAAGGAGGTAAAGATAGCTGTTGGCAAGTGCACGGGTTTCCCGGCAGGCAAGGGAGTTATTTCTCTGGGCCTTGGTTTCCTCAAGTATAAAATTGGAATAACAACATTTTTATTAGATTAAGTAATATAATAGGTATTATGAGCCTAGTACAAGTAAATGGCACTGAAGAAGTGGTATCATTAGCTGCTAAAGGTCAGAGACTATGTCTTATTCATCCTTGTAATAGAATCTACTATGTGGATACATGTAAATTTTAAACAAACTTATGATTTATCTAAATGTAACTTGCTATTAGATAACATTCTCATGAAAGAGGATGTTTTCCCTGGTCTTCTTGCCTTTTGAATGAATACTGAATTACTAACAAAACTAGAAAAACAGTCTTTAAGCTCTCCAAATACATTACCCATATGGAGACTGTTCCTAGGTGACAATATCATATCTAAGTGATTCCAGTGGGGTTAGGCTGTATTTATGTGAAAGTCAGAGCATATTTTAGAAGTACAGAAAGGGTTATGTTGGGGATGTAGTCATTGTGGAACATACATTATTTAAAATCAGATTTTTCTGAATCTTTAGTTTACCACTGGTCAAGTATGCTAATAAAACCAGTTAAACCACTTTAATTTTTTTTTCACTTTCTAATCTCTGCTTTGGTGTTAGCTGTTAAATTGTCCCTGAATAATCTAAATTGTAACACATGCCACATGGTCCCAGGCTGTCATTTAAGAAAGATTATTGATAGACACCCACTATGCTTCTACCATGATAAGTATGAATGCCACCATCGTGCCCCTGTCAATGCTACCAGCAATTCAACCAACAATTTTAAAATCAGTGTTCAGCCGGGCGTGGTAGAACATGCTTGTAATCCCAGCGCTTGGGAGGCTGAGACAGGAGGATCTTACAGGTTCAAAGCCAGCCTCAGATACTTAGTGAGTCTCTCAGCAACTTAGTGAGACCCTGTTTCCAAATAAAGTATAAAATAGGTCTGGGAGTATAGCTCGGAGGTAGAAAGCCCCTGGGTTCCAGTACCCCCCCCAACACACAATCAGTGTTCAGTATTCAAACTAAGGGCCAAGAGATATACTAGACCCTTCAAGCCTTTGTTTTAAATTTGTTTTTTATTTTATTTTATGAATAAAACACATAAATATTGCTCATGTTACTACTAAGTACAGTTTTCCCCTTTAATAAACGTAAGCAATACATTCCATCACCCCTAGGAAATACCTGAAGCTACAGATAGCAAAAAGCTTTATATACACCATATATATATATATATATATATATATATATATATATATATATATATATCCATGTATTTTTCCTGTACATACATAACTTTGATGAACCTTTTCACCTAAAGAAAACACTTTATGGATTTTCTTTGATATATTCAGGTTCCCAGAATCATTAGTCTTGTGCTTTGGGGCTTATTAAGTAAAATAAGAGCTACCGGTACACAGCCACACAACAGTATATAGATCTTATATCTGAAATGGCCATTAAGTGACTAATGGACAGATATAGTATACAATGTAAATGTGCCAAGAAAGAGATGATTCATGCTCTTGAAGGATGGTGCGGGATAATGCAAGATTTCATCATGCCACTCAGAACAGTAGGCAATTTAAAACTTATGTATAGTTTATATCTGTAATTTTCCACTTAATACTTTTGTACCAAGGTTGGCTTTAGGTAACTGAAGCTTAAGAAAGGCGAACTGTGGATGAGGGGTTACTGCAGTCCACAGTTTAGTAGAGGAAACTCATTTCAATGTCAGCATTGTTCTGTCCTGCCCTGTGTTCATGGCCCCATCTCAAGTCACCCTGCTACTTTTTCCCTCATAGACTTTTCTCTCCAGCATACTAATATGCTGTCAGTATCAGGAAGTTTCCTATTTGTAAACCAGTGCATATTCTGAACCCTCTGCCTTGAGTAGTTTTATCTCTGATCTTTGCCAAGTTGAAGTCCTTACACGAGCAATACATTCCAGCACCCCTAGTGAATACCTGAAGCCACATATAGCAACAGGATTTATATATGCTTATAGATACTTATATACTCTTAGCTCAGATGTAACTTCCAAGAGAAACCTTCTCTGCTTCCCATACACTAGGGAGAGAAGTTCTTACCTTGCATAGTACATCAACATTTACCGTCAATGAGTATTGAGTTTTTAGCACATGACTTCAGGTAGCTTAGGTCTGAAGAGTAAGATAAAACTGGACAGCTAATCTGACTAGAAACAGAAAACAAAGCCAAACTGGATACGAAGAAAATCCAGAAAGACTCATGGAAAGATCAAAGTCTCAGGTCAGAGATCAGAAAGCTAAGCTTGGGGCATCAGTTTGAGCCAGGGGAGAGCAGCTGTGGGCCAGTACTGAGTTGAACAATAGCCCCTGATGGCTAGTGCAATGAACATGGCCTACAGAACATAAATGTAGCAAAGGGGGAGGTTGTATAATTGACTGCTTTGGGCATGATCGCTTGTGAAAGCAAAATGAAGCAGTTGGTGGGGAGCATCGCTCTGAGAAACTGTTCTGTGCCATGGCCCTTCCAGAAGGCTTGTACATCTTTATCATTCTTCTTATCTCTTTCTTCTTGTGCTCACAAAGCTATGGGTACACAATTATTTTTAAAATATGACCATGAATGAGTCTAGGTATTAGGAGTCATGTTGACATCTCTATTTTTATTGTTGTCATTACTGCGGTCCATACTAGTTTTCCTCTTCTTTTAAATTATATTGTGTATTAGTTTAGTGTTGCATGATTAAGAGCAAAAATTGCCATTTGTATTTGAAATCTCAGCTCCATGATAACTAAGGGACCTTGAGATAGTTCACTTACATTCTTTCTGCCTTAATTTTTCTCCTCTGTAAATTGGTGATAATAATCATTATTACGATATACTAAGTCATAGAGTTGTTATAAAAATAAAATGAAATAATGAACTAGAATTTTAGAATAATACCTGAACTATCACAAACAACTGATAAAACATTGGGAGTTTTAACAGGAGTTATTTCTCCCCCATAATTCTCTAAAATATATATGAAGTTCCAAAAGTAATTTCAAAGACTGTAAGCCTAGTAAATATTTCACAAAACCAATTGGATTCAATCATGACCTGTATTTTCTTTATGGATTAGAATATATCAAAGATGGTTATAACCTCTTCTAAGCTTTTCTATTATATAATATCATCTATACTAATAACTGTTAAGGAAATCACTATTCAAAGGGCTGAATCATCTCCATGCAAATGAGCTTAACATAATTTCCTTAAGTGTGACAATCATTAAAGAGAGAATATTCATTTTCTTTCATAAGTCTATGCCTTTGAAACAATCTGGCAAGGTAAATGTGGGAGGGGTAATTCATAGTATCTTTGTGGCCTCCTTGTAGATAAAACTCTGCCCCTAGGTGGTATGAACTGAATGTTTTTGTCCCCTTAGAATTCATATGCTGGTGTCTAATCCCCATGATGATGGTGTTAGAGATAGGCCTTTGGCAGGTGAGTAGGAAATAAGACCAGAGCTTTCTTGAATGAGTGATTGAGATTAGTGCTCTCATAAGACCACAGAGATACCTATCTGCTTGGCAATATAGGAGGATCCTCTTTGGCCATCACAGGAGGTTACAGTGAAAAGATGACCATTATAAACCAGGCTTCTCCAGAACCCAGCCATGCTGGCATCCTGATCGCAAACTCATAGCCCCTCTCCAAGAATATGAGTAAATTTCTGCTGGGTAAGTCTCTTGTCTATGGCGTTCCTGCCAACCTGACAAAGACATCGATTATCATCTATTCTTAAAAAGTGCTCTTGCTCTGTACTTTTCCTGAGTCAATGTTTTCTACGGGACAACCAGTTTTTTTGTTTTACTTTGGTTCTGTCCTGAAGGCAAGGAGAATGCAAATAGCATAGAAGGTAGGGCATGTGTGATTAAGGTCAGACCTTTCAGCATATCTTCTTGGTCATTTGACTCTCCAGTCTTTTCAGTCGTCCTTAAAGGTATTTGTGCACTGCAAGCTTACTCATTTGAGTGCTCAAAGCTTATGAAACATTTGAACTTAAATCCTATAAAACATTATAAAAATGAAGAAAAATGAAAAATTCAAGGGGGAATAACAAAAAGTAACTTTCACTTTGAAAATTCTACAGTCAGTCTTTGGAGATATTTGAAGGTGATACATATAACATCTCCTATGCTCCATAGTCCTGCCATAGAAGGTTGCTGCTTCAGACAGCTTCCTGAAAATTATCCCATGGTTGCTGCCATGGAAGGTCACTGTTTCAGGCAACTTCCTGAATATTATTCTGTGGTTCCTGCTATGCAAGTTTGCTGCTCTAGTCAGCTTCCTGACTATAGTCTTCTCACATGAAAATTACATAAAGTCAGATATAATAGTTCAGAGATAATTTTATTTAATATTTGGAGATTAGGGAGGAGATATATGACAGTTTGCTTCACCATCTTCAGTCACACCTAACTTTTATAAAAACTTTAGAAAAGGCATCATAAAAGTTAATAAAACACAGATGCTAGCAACTGTCATGGGTTACAATAAAATAGGCCAGTGAGGTAGATATGTGACAAGGTTGGAGGAGGGAGGGATTAAATATTACTGGGTGGAGATGATACCAAAGACAACACCTTAGAGATTGCACCAGATCTCTTGGAATAATTCTGTTTATGAACATATGCCAGCCAAATACTGTCTATTCAAATTGAGCTTGTCCAAGATGATAATCTCAGTGTGCTTTCTAAACCAACCCTTGACAATCGCTTGGGAAGACACAAGAACTATGATAGAACTTTTCAATATAAAAAAATATTTATATTTCTGAGATTGAGACTCAAAGTTCTGATCTAAACTTTAATTAGACCTTGTCTCCATCCACGTGAAAAGTAGACATCTCTGGCCAGTAATGGCTTACTCTCTTTGTAAGAATACATTGGAAATTATGATAAAGAGGGGGGCAATACATGTTTCTAAATGAGACATCTTCTCAGCTATTGTTATGGAAATTTAAGGACTTTCAGAAGGCAACCTTAAAAAGAAAACAAGGTATAGTATGAAAATTTTTGTTTTGGGAAAAATAGTTCTAATGATATACTTTGTTCTCTGGATTCTTTAGAGCTTACAGCATCTTTGTAGCTTAGTTTCTCCCCCAATAAATTGGAAACTTATTCTGAATTCATCAGTATAGAGCATAACTATTACTAAGTTCTCAGTTTAAAACATGGGAAATCATTATATGTTTCAGTGGAATTTCCAAACTTTATAAAACTATGTGAACCTTAGTTACACCTAAAGAATATAGAATTTTATGTCCCAAAATACTATCTACTCACGTAAAAATATTTATATACCACATTATATACAAGTGAGAAAAAAGTTCAGTGGCCTCACACATGGGAAAGGAATTACTACATTTTTGCAAAAATGAATAATGATAGTTGAAAATTGCAGGCATATTAAGAGGTACAGGTTGATAGATCTGCCTTTTAAGAGGTAGTGTCTGTCCTCTGAATGTTAGTGCAAATGCTTTCATCTTCCTCTCAATA
Source organism: Muscardinus avellanarius (assembly GCF_963383645.1). Lineage (NCBI taxonomy): Eukaryota > Metazoa > Chordata > Mammalia > Rodentia > Gliridae > Muscardinus > Muscardinus avellanarius. Next base: position 122,497,892 of record NC_137791.1, read on the forward strand.
AGGACAAAAGAGGCATACTTTGTGTGAACGTCAGGATGTCCATTAGTAGCGTATGTAGGCAGGCATGTTTAAAATGTAATATTCTTAGTACTTAGAACAAACTAGCAGTCTTTTTTATTGGAAATAAGTTTCTCCCCCTTAATTATTCCATCTGAATATCCAGTGCTGACATTTAAAGCAAAGCACGTTCAAATTCCTTTGAAACTTAAAGTTTGTGCTAAATTAGGGTTGTTTGGTGGGAAGTGAGTTCTGCATTTGTTAAGGAGATTTGGTTATAAAATTTGATTGGTTTAAGACTGGGAGTGGGTGAATAAAGCCAGGGGCGAGAAAATGAGAAATAGATCTTGGTGGGAAAGTGATTCATTTCTCTTCTGAAGCTGTTAGACTTTAGAAGAAAGACCATGTATCAGGGGTCAAGAAATGATGCCGTGGATGCATTTTCAGGATTTTGTAAGAACAACAAAGCAAAATGCTACCTGCTTACTACAAATGGTATCTCTCTGTCATATAAGGCTCTTTAAGGGACATAATGGTGCTTGTTTAGATTTTATAGAATGTATTGACTTACTATTGCTAGTAGCAGCTGCTCAATAAATGAATATTGAATTCCACTAGGAAAGACTTACAAAATAAGCTAGCTATATCTTCTAAGCCAATCTTCTGTCCCTGTTTCTCTTCCTTCCCTCTTCTTTCTATGTTTATTTTCAAACTCCAGTTATATGCTAGGAACTATAAAGGTGCTGGGGTGCAGTAATAAACAGTGTAAAAGTATCGTGGGTAAATATAATAAAATAAGCAGATCAAGTAATTGCTAATTGTGACAAGCATCATAAAAAACCTGATTAGAGAGCCACATTAAAAGTAAAAGTAGTGGTGGGGAGTCCACAGTGGTGTTTTGTTCCGCAGAGTTGAGCCTCAGCCATGGAAACTGGGGCAGAGGCAGAGATTCAGTAAAGGGGGGCAATGGCTGTGACATAATTGCTGTGAAGAGCAAGAGGGGGGGAAGACAGTCTTTTCTTCTGGTGATGATTAGAAGCACGTCCTGAGATGTGGTCTAAGCTCTTCATTTCATCTACTTCAATTCCCCTGCTAGGGAAGTTCCTTCTCTCCCTTTCTTCCTACATTTCCTCTCTCTTTCCCTTTTAGTCTTTTTCCTGCTTATTTTTTCTGCTTCTTTCCTGCTTATTTGCCTACTAAATAGCAAAATTTTTACTAGGAAATTGAAAAGAAATGATATTTGCCATTTTCTGAATTTTCTAAAGGATAGCTTCAGTTCCTTGAGGCTTTGTCCTGCAACCTAAGAATTGTAGGAAATAGCAGCGAGGCACTCTCACCAGCTTCTCTTCCTCACTTTTTGTTAGACTTGGGAAACTGCTGCACCACTGACCATGCCCTTGACCCTGGGGCCAGGGGAAGGAAGGGCCTTACTCCTGTAGGAGCAGCTGCGGTGCTTTCTTCTCTCCAAGAGCTCCTTCCAGGCTACAGACAAATGGCATTCGGGACTATGCAGCCCTCTGAGTGTGGCTTTTCTTCAGCCTCTATTCAGCATCACCTGCTTTTGAAATGGAGTATTATGTTGCACAGTAGATTGTCCTCAAGAACTGGCCAGCATGCCATCAGCAAATGAAAGTGCCTGTGCCTAGGAAAAAATGTCTTATTGTTATCCTAAAATATATCTCCCTATATCTCCCACAGAAAATCCACATCTTTCATGTCATAAATAGTAAATATGATGAGGGGTTGTTGGCTGGAAAGAAGCCTACAAATCAAGCTTAGACTATCACTCGCCCCGTGCGTTATCTCCTTGTACTGTATTCTCAGCAAAAGGTGATATGACCTGCTCTGGAATATCTCTTCACAGTAGAAACATTAACTCCCATAAAGCTTCTCAACTTAGCTATTCACTTGATTACTTCTTAATTGGTTAGTCAGTAACAAGGTTATTTAATAAATAATTATTAAGTGTTTATGCTGAGAATTTTATTAACCACAACATGTAAAGATAGAACACTGTGAAGCCAGGCATGATGGCACATGCTTGTAATCCCAGCATGTGGGAGGCTGAGACAGGAGGATGAAGGTTCACAAACAGGCTCAGCTACCAGGAGCTCATAGGTAGAATGCCTCTGGGTTCCATCCCCAGGATGGCAAAAAAAAAAAAAAAAAAGAACACTATTAAAAAAAGACCTGTATCTTATTTTAAATAAGCTTCTGGTATTTCAAGAGACAGAATGGAGACAGTCAGTGGCATTATAGAATAATGGTTGCCTTAAGGGAAATATGTACAAAGTTATTTGGCACTATTTGCCTGCCACAGTAGTGGTCAGAAAAAAATGAGTTCTTTACTTAGATATCAAACAGAACACAGGAACAATAATGGTCCACCCTACACAATTTTGTGTATTTAGTTTTTTAAAATATTATTTCAATATGCCTTTATCAATCTAGTTTAACTATACCTCATCTTGAAAAATATTTTCTGATTCTTGTCTATTTATTTATTTATTTATTTATTTATTTATTTATTTATTTACTTTGGTGTTACTGGGGTTTCTGGAAGCCCTTCTACCTCCAGGCTACACTCCTAGACCTATTTTATACTATTTGGAAACAGGGTCTCTTAAGCCAGCATGGCTGGCTTCCCACCTGCGTGATCCTCCTGTCTCTGCCTCCCAAGCGGGGGAGGGGAGTTACTAGTGTGTGTGCCACCACGCCCAGCTGATTCTTGCCTATTTAAATACAAGCATGACATCGGATGCTTCTGGTAAGAAGTGCCCAAGCCTGTCCTCAGGGAGGTCACTCATGGATGAGGTTCCCATCCCATTTTGGCCCATGAATTCTCTGTGCCTTTATATAAATGTTGAAGCTTCCCAGAGTCCATGCTACTCAAACCTCCTCTAGAATCCAGGGCTCAGACATTTGAAAGGGACTCCTGTGGCCACCTGTCAGCTCAGTCTCTTAGTTTCTATTTTATTCCTGCCCAGTGTCCTACAGGTTTCCATTTATTCTTCTGCCCAACTCCTTGTGACTCCACATTCACATTCTGAAAGCTCCTCTCCTTTTCTTTTCCTTAAAATGCACACATTCCTTAACTTTGACCTTCACCTCTTAAGTAATGAAGAGTGGAGATGTAGCTCCGGGGTGAGCACTTGGCCCAGCACTCATAGTCCCTGTGTTCCTTCTCCAGAACTGCCAACAAAAAAATACCAACTGAGTCTCAAAATACAAAATTTGAAGAACTCTTTATGTCTTTGTACAACCACTACTTTCAGTGGCTTTTGCTTTTTCTTCCTTTTTGGGTAGCTACTCAAGCTCTTAACTACTAAATTTGAAGGCTCTGTGACCTTGTGCAAATTAAGTCTTCTCTCTAAGCTCATGTTCTCACCTGTACTGATGAGACAGTAATACTCCAATCACGAGGCAGGTAAGTATCAGCTTCACCGGTATTGTTAAATGTAGCACAGTGCATCCTTCCTCAGGCCTCTCTACTCCTCCATGCTTATTAAATTATGCAGTAGATTCATTTTTGCCATGAAAAAAAGCAACTGATTTGTTTAGATTGATTTTGTATCCTGCAACTTTGCTGAATTGGTTAATCAGCTCCAGAAGTCTTTTGGTTGAGTTCTCGGGGTCTTCTAGATATAGGATCATGTCAACTGCAAATAAGGATAGTTTTAATTCCTCTCCTCCTATTTGAATTCCTTTCATTTTCTTCTCTTGTCTTATTGCTGTGGCAAGAGTCTCAAGGACTATATAGAAAAGGAGTGGTGATAGCCCACTATTACCACTTGTCTTGTTCCTGATTTTAGAGGGAATTCTTGCCAATTTTTGCCATTCAATATGAGGTTAGCTTTGGGTTTATTGTATATTGCCTTAATGGTGTTGAAATACATTAATTCTATTCCAATTTTTTGAATTGTTTTTAACATAAATGGATGTTGGATTTTGTGAAATGCTTTTTCAGCATGTACTGATATGATCACATGTTTTTTGTGTTGAACCAGCCTTGCTTTTCTGGCTTGAAACCCACTTGGTCTTGGTGTACAATTCTCTTGATATAGTTTTGAATGCATATAGCTACTATAAAATCATGCCATTCGTAAGAAGATGGAAAGACTTGGAGAACATTATGTTAAGTGAGATCAGCCAAGCACAGAAAGAGAAGGGACATATGTTTTCTCTGATATGCCCAAACTAGGTAGCGTTGGGGGTACCAAAGGGACTTCAGATATTGGAGGGAAAATCTCAGCAAAGCGAGAATGTAAGGATAGGAAAGGAAGAAGGCTAAGGTTGATTAATGGAGGAGCTACATCCGAATATGTGTAAAAGTATGAATATATCATGGTTAACCTGGACACTCATTGTTGGGAGGGGGGAAGGAGATTGGGGTTGGGAGAGGGCACCAAGCACAGTTTAAATGTATACCATTTTCAATATGTTCCACATATAAGTAAAATTAAAAATAAAATAAGCCAGGTGTGGTGGCACACGCTTGTAATCCCCGCACTTGGGTGGCGGAGACAGGAGGATCGCGCAGGTTCAAAGCCAGCCGCACTGGCTTAAGAGACCCTGTTTCCCAATAAAAATATAAAATAGGTCTGGGAGTGTAGCCCGGAGGTAGAAGGGCTTCCGGGAACTCCAGTACCACCACCAAAAATAATAATAATAATAATAATAATAATAATAATAATAATAATAAAATAAAATAAAATTACAGAAAACTAAAAAAATTATGCAGTAATTTTTGAAAAAAGAGTTAATATCACGCATATGGATTCTTCTCCATAGCACTCATTATCATATGAAAAATATGATGGTAGCCGGGCATGGTGGCACATGCTTGTAATCTCCGTACTTGGGAGGTGGAGACAGGAGGATCACGCTGGTTCGAAGCCAGCCTCACTGGCTTAAGAGACCCTGTTTCCAAATAAAAATATAAAATAGGTCTGGGAGTGTAGCCTGGAGGTAGAAGGGCTTCCAGGAACCCCAGTACCACCAAAAACAAACAAACAAACAAAAAAGAAAAATATGATGGTAGATATAATTTCTGCTTAGTAAATTTTAGAAGATACATTGATTCAAATTTCTTTCAGTGGGAATCAGCCTTGATCCTTCTCAGTTGGCATGGATGGAAGTGACCTTTTCCATGTTTCACACATTCCTTTGTATGTTTATAACATGTAGATTAGTAGCCAATGAGAGTGATAGGTTGTGAGATTCACAGGAATATCTACTGTCTAGTGTCTCTTTTATATGAAATAGCAAAAAATAAATAAATAAAGTCAAACAAGTCTAGAATCAGGCAATTTAGCTGACACATATATTTTAGCAAAGATGTCTTTGAGAAAATGTTATTAACAGTGGGCATCCCACAACTCAACCAAAACCACATTTAGAAAATTACAAATATGTAAATGAACTTATTTTTTATTTGTCTTCATGCTGTTTCTTTAAATATTGTGTTGTTTCTTAACTCTGCTTATTATTGTATGTGTGTATGGGTGGGTATCATTATATGTAACTTAGTAACCACCCTGTAGTTAAAACCAAGACAGTTTATCCCACTAAGGAATATGATGATTAAGTACTGTTTCTCACACCAGAACCATTAGATCAAGTCAAAAGTCCTTGTAAACTGAAGAATAATATCATAGTTAGAGTAGGTTATTTTCCTGATTGCAGTTGAGATCAATGTTTTACATCCTTGTTATTATTTTAATAGCTGAAAATAGTATTTGCTATTTTTTCTTGGAGTGCCATTCTTCCTCCACTGCTTTCAGGTTCAGCTCCCAAATCTTATATACAGTTAAACATGTTAACATTAGGAAAATGAAAAGATGGCTGCTATATATTTACCCACTTTTCTTCTTCATTATTATTTTGTTTTTAGAACTGGGGATTGAACCCAGAGGAATTCTATCTCCAAGCCCCACCCCCAATCCTATTCTTTATTCTTTATAATAAATGTGGCTGACATTTACTTTTTTTTTTTTTTTTTTGCAGGTCTGGGGATGAAACCCAGGGGCATTTGACCTCTGAGCTACATCCCCTTCTCTATTTTTTATTTTTTATGTTGAAATAGGTTCTCACTAAATTGCAGAGGAACTCACTAAATAGCTGAGGATGGCCATGAACTGAGAGCCTCCTGTCTCAGCCTCCCGAATGCAGGGATTACAAGTTAGCGCCACCACAATGCCTGGCTGGCTTTTACATTTTAATGAACTACATATTCAGTTTTTTGGGGGGGCACTAGGGATTGAGCGCAGGAACATTCAACCTCCTGCTATACTCACCGCCCTTTTAGTTTTTTTTATTTTGAAACAGGGTCTAGCTAAGCTGCTGAAGGTCTCAATAAGTTGCTGAAACTGGCTTTGAACCTGCAGTCCTCTTTTGTCAGCATCCTAAGCTCTAGAATTAATTATAGGTGTTTGCCACCACACACAGCTGCCTAGACACTCATCCTTTTTCTTTTAGGTCTGGGGATGGAACCCAGGGGCATTTGACCTCCGAGCTACACCCCCTGCCCTATTTTTTTTTTTTTTTTTTGAAACCGGGTCTCACTGTGTTGCAGAGGGCCTCACTAAGTAGCTGAGGCTGTCCGCGAACTGCAATCCTCCGGTCTCAGCCTCCCGAATGCTGGGTTTACAAGCGCATGCCACCACGCCCGGTGACACTCATACTTTATTATTATTATTATTATTATTATTATTATTATTATTATTAATTATACTGGGGATGGAACTTAGTGTCATTCTACCTCTGAGCTACATCCCCAGCCCTATTTTTTATTCTTTAGTTTGAGACAGGGTCTCACTGAGTTGTGAAGGGCCTAAGTAGCAGAGGTTCTCCACAAACCTTCATCCTCCTGTCTTAGCCTCCCAAATGCTGGAATTACAAGCGTGCACCACAATGCCCGGCTTTCATTATTTCAGCATAAGTTAATGTATCTTTGAATACTGTCTTTGATGAAAGACAAATGATATATTTTCTTAGCTTATTTTTTTTTTAATGGGGTCTGTTTTTGTCTTTTTGGACTGGGGATCAAACCCAGGGCGGTGCGCTTGCCAGGCAAGCGCTTTGCCACTGAGCTACATCCCAGCCCCAAATGATATATTTTCAAGAAAAATAATAAAGTGGCAGCCTTTCTCTAGAGATTTCTTTTAGAGGAAAGTTAGGAAATTTAGAACTTTGAGATGTTAAAAAAATACCATAATCTAGAATAAGAGTTAAAAAACTAACCCAGTTTCTTATAATAATTAAAATTTAACAATTTAACAGTGGGAAAACACTTCACATAACAAGAAACAGGTATTATTGAGAAAGAAAAAAATGGGAAATTACTAGTTAGTAAGGGTTTCATTTTCATTTTTGCTACCTTTGTTTTACTTTTACCCTTGGCAATTGCAATTTAGAAGTATGAGGTTGAAACCACACAGTCACTGGCAGGTTGTGCATAATGGCAGCATCCCTGTATCTGTTTCCCAAGATACAAAACTGTTCCCAGACACTTTGAGAGCTATCTGGGTCTAGGTTCTAGCATTCCTATTTACTGTGTAACCTAGGTGGTTGCCTGCCTGAATGATTGTAAGATCTACCGCAAGAATGACGTGCAATTTTATACATGCCATATAGAAATCTCTCAATATAATTTTAATCTTCTCTCTTTTTCCTTAAAAATATTCCAAAATATTATATTATATTGAGAAAACTTAAATCCACTCAACAACAATATCCCAGAAAGAGGCAGGACTAATGAACAACTAAGTATTCAATCTTCATAGATTTTAAAAATGAAGACATAAAAATATCTAGATGTTCACTTTTCATTATCAATTAACAATTAAGAAGACATAGGGAGATTCAAGCATTAGACCATAGATGTATAAATTAAGAAAACTAAGCTGGTTGTGGTGGCACACGCTTGTAATCCCAACATTTGGGAGGCTGAGACAGTAGGTTCACGGTTTACAGACAGCCTAAGCTCCTTAGTGAGGCTCTTGGAAACTCAGTAAGACCCTCTTTCAAAATAAAGAATAAAAAATGTGGCTAGAGTATAGCTCAGAGATAGAGTGCTCCTGGCTTCAATCCCCAGTACCCCAGTACTGAAAAGAAAAAGAACTAATTTGTTTGCAAAGCACATATCAATGTTTCATTCCTTTTGACTAAGTAATTCTACTAATTTGGTTATAGAAATAGTTGTGTTATCACATATGTGTTTATAAGCAAAATGTACCAGTAGATTATTTTTTAAAAATGGGAAAAATATTTTGTGGTGAAAATCTTTTCTCATTAAAAATAGAGTTGAAAGAATGCTTAAGCCGGGCGTGGTGGCGCACGCTTGTAATCCCTGCTCTTGGGAGGCAGAGACAGGAGGATCGCTCAGGTTCGAAGCCAGCCACACACGCTGGCTTAGGAGACCCTGTTTCCACATAAAAATGTAAAAATAGGTCTGGGAGTGTAGCCCGGAGGAAGAAGGGCTTCCAGGAACCCCAGTACCACAAAAAATATAATGCTTAATAGCATGTGAACAATCTCTCTAGGTCATACCCTTTACAAAAGGAACACAGTCAGATGTTTCTAAGAGTATGATCCCAATTCTGAAGAAAAAGCAAGTTATCAAAGGCAGAAAAATATTATTCAAATGGGCATGCTGGTTGTCTCTAGTGGTGAATTATAGTATAGATAGATGGTTTTTGTTTTCTTTATCTTTTTCTGTGTTTTCTAAGTCTTTTATAATGTGGATGATATAATGTTTTGTTAAGGGCAAAAAAAAAAAAAAAAAAAGATGAAGTTGATCCATTGCATTGAAGAAAGGCAGGTCAAGAAGCCTGAGGCCTCGGGACCTTAGGCTTACTTAACAGGCTCCCTGCCGAGGAGGAGACATGCAGGTTAGATCAGCCCTGGTCCTGCAGGGACAATTCACTAGCTCCTGGCCTCTGACCAGGGGGTACTGCTGTGGGCTAGGGCAGAGCAAAGCTGCCAAAGCATTGCCAATGTGTAGGGTTTGCTTGGCTTCAACATGCTGCCTCTGGGCTTCTCGATGAGTTCAGAGTTCAGCTAGGCTAAGAAACTCTTTTACCTCATGACAAAGGGGCAAAATAGTTTGAGACCATAGAATTAAAGGCTTTTCAGACTTTCTTGCTCCTTTTGGATGGTGCATTTTTTTTTTAAAGTAGAGCAGCATGACCTTTAATCATATTTTTATTTTGCAAAATAAAGGACACCAGGAGGAAAAAAATATTATTGCCTATAATTATAGTGCTTCTTTTTTTTTTTAAAGGAAGGGCTCTACTAAAAAATAGCACATCATAATCTGATAATAAAAGGCAGAATTTTAGTTGGATACATTTTGCCTTCTGACAGAAAGTGAAGGATCATATGTTTTTTTTAAAAAATATGCATAGGATAAAGAGTGATTGAGATACAAGAGAGACTCCAGATGATGAGGAGAAACCTGAGGGGTGCCAGGGAGGAGATACAAGGGTAGGGGAGGAGGAAGACTTAGGTTCATTAACCATAGACTTCTGTATACATGTTAATATATACCAATGACAATCTGGTACTCCATATTGGGAGAGAGGGAAATGGGGAGGTGGGCACCAAGAGTGTGTGCATGCATGTCATTGTCAACAAGCTTTACATTATGATGTGAGACTATAATGCACCAATAAAAGCACATGAAGATGTTTTACCTTCTGGAAAGCTCGTGTTTTTCTTTCTTTTTTATCATCAATATGTGAAAGCATTACCATGGGGCAGCCTGGGTCCAGGCTAAAGGAGCCACTCGCTAGTATTCAGTCCACTGCTTTCTATTCAACTCACCTCACCCTAAAAAGCACTGCCATGGCTTTTTGAAAATAAGGACACTTAGATTTGGGTGTGGTAGGTGGTCAAGTAGACTCATCTGACCAGATTTAATTGTATTATCAAGGAGTCTTCATGTTCATGTTTAGATTGTCCAAGATTTAAAAAATAAATAATTGAAATATAGGCATTGTCTGAAGAGTAACTCAAGCTTTGAAATAGTAAGTTTATTAAATGTTTGAAAGGAAAGCTCATGATCATCTTTAGCATCATTGAGTTTAACTGAAAGGGACGTACAACAGGATTCTACAGAGGAGCTGTGTGTTTCTTCAGATGGTGATAGTAAAAGATGAAAAGATGGAGGCATCAACCTGCTAGAGAGAGACAGGATTCCTTGCGTCTTGTGTCCCCACAAAGCACTCGCCCTCCTGTGCTCTGAAGGTGTCTCTGAGCTTCCCCACGGTGTTTGAGTTGTTCTCGGGAGGCTCTGGCACTTTGCCCACATCTCTAGGATATTCCTCAGTGTCCATTTTAAAATTGAGAGACCTAGAGGTAAATTTTAAGCCATTTTCATTTGGACCAGAATTTACTACTTAAGAGCTATTCATGGGAAAGGAGAAGGGCCAAAAACAGAACTAGGACTAGAGGACACCCAGGAAGGTTGGGCATCTGCAGTGGGGTTAAGTGCTCTGTATTAACAGGGCACTAAGCACTTTCAATCAGAGTAATCTAGCATTCAAAATCATGTAGGCAAGGGCCCAGTAATTTCCAGAGATCAAAGAAGAGTAGTAGGTAAAATCAAGAACCCTGAAATTCAGTGTAATAGTTGAAAAGAGGAAAATTACACGAATCTAAGAGACAGAGGAAATGAATGGTAACTTAGGTAACCATCTGCCTATTTGGAAGTACCTTGTGTATTTTTTCTAAGATTTTAATCAACTCTAGGGTGACTCCATGTGACTAGTCTTGATGGTGACATGTTATGTATTCAATGAGAATTGTAACTCGGCATTTGATTTAATGGACTTATCATTTAATTTGCTGATATTGATCTTAGTCAATGTGTTTTTGCAGATCTTTAATTCTTTTTGATTGAAATCAATCCAAGCCAGTGAATGATATCTGATTGAGATGGTCTGTCTCCTAATATTGATAGGCTGGCCTGCACAAGGTCCTTTTTAGCTCTACAGAGCTGGGAGTGTGCTAATATAAGGAAGCCAGCTTTAGGCCCCAGTAAACAGAACACATTTGCTTTTATCATGTATATCAAACCAACGAATAGTCCTACATTTTCTTCTTTTGAACTTTCACTCATTTTTATGAAATATACATAAGGAAATTTTTAAAAAGGCTGCATCTTGTCAATCAAAATCAAGTACATTCAAAATCCAGTACATTCCTTTTTCAAGTTCTTTCATGAGGCAGTCTTCTTAAAATCTATTTTTAACATATATGTATTTTTCAATAGCACTTCATTTTGTTTTGTGGAGCAAGAGTATATTTGGCTCGCCATTTAAATCTATGTGAACAATTCTCACTTTTTCTCCATTTACTTGGAGAAAAGGGGAAGTTTTCCCTCTCTCCTTTTCTGGTTGTTATATCTCCTCTTTCATATTCTACTTACGAATAAATGCCCTTTCTCTGCCTGGATACTTTTACCTGGGACCCACCAATGGGGTTTGGCAAGCTTATGCAGGAATATCTATCTTCATTTTACCAACTTCTAGATTAGTGAGGTTGAACAAGTCTTTCATTAATGCATGTGAACAGCAAGCTCAGGAGTTATATACATCTGTCAGGAAATAAACCTTAATATAATCACAATCAATCATAAGCAGATCACATTGAAGTTGTAAGTTTGAAATCACAAAAGGTGTTAGAAACACTTCTATATATTTATATTTAATAATTTATAGTGAAGAAATTATTTTATGATATTTTGTTAGCATTTCCCAGTATTACTAGCTCCCCTCATAATTCTGTGCATTTTCTTATATTCATTTAAAAGCACTGTACTGAGAAGAGGTATCAGAAATCTGTGAAAGGGATTTATGGTTCAAAAACTGTTAAAAACTAAGTGGAAGCCGGGCATGGTGGTACACGCTTGTAATCCCTGCGCTTGGGAGGCTGAGACAGGAGGGTCTCACGGGTTCGAAGCCAGTATAGCCCGGAGGTAGAAAGCCTCTGGGTTCCACCCCCAGTACCACCACCACCACCACCAAAAAAAAAAAAAAAAAAAAAAAAAAAAAAAAAAAACCTTTTCTGAAGTCTCTTTTTTTTCTGTTTAAATCATAGATGGAAAGTCTTTTGCTCGTCCTGAAATGCCCCTAAGTCAGCAAACTTCTGTTTTCTTCTCAAATCCTATGATCTACTGTTTTCACATTGCTTGGGGAGTAAAAGCATTTTAGTGCCAGTTAGAAAAAAAATGAATCAGACATTAAATTAGCACTTACTATAATGAAATCAGACCTGTGTAATTACTATAGTGCAATTACACTCATCTGAAAATCTGCTATGTTTCCCTTTTCAGCATCGAATAATCAAAACTCTTATTTGGCTATGAATGATAAAAATGTTCTTTCTTCAAGCTCTGAATACAAGCATTGATTTTCTGTGACAAAAAGCCTCTATGACAACTTAATTAATTAAGGTGTTTATTAAGTGCTCACAGCAAACTAGATACTGAGAAAAAGGTATTCACTTGTACACTTGTATGATATGAGTGTTGAATATAACACACAGATACAGAGTGCAGTGAGCCCAAATCAGCATGGAAAAATTTCAGGCTGGAAAGCATTTTGTGATTAAACAGTAAACCAGACACTTTTATTTTTGCATACTTATTTGCCTGAATTGAATTCCAGAATTAATCGAATCCTTAGTCCCTGTTGTCTCCTGGTGACTCTGGATCCAAAGACACTGCTTTTGCAGTGATTGGCTCGTCGATGAAGTGGTGCACTTCCCCTGGGTGTCCTAGTATCAAGTCATGGTAGAGGGCATGAACTCAGAGGCAGGTGCACCCAGCCCCGCGTCCTGGCTCTACTATTTGCTAGTTATGTGAACTACCTCAGTAGATTTCAACCTCAGATTTCCTGTTTTAAAAAATGAGGATAATGATTTGAAAGGAAGTTACGGAAATTTAAAGATTATATGAAAGATGCAAGTCACAGCGGTCAGGCGCATAGTGGGTCCTCAACAGACTTTAGCTATTGCATTTGCAAAAGCTCTGCTCAGTGTGCCGCTTTCCTAAGAAGGAGTCCAAGGATCATGTCAATTTCTAAATTATGTTTGAAGTGTTACCATAAGCCTATAGGGCATGGCATGCTCATGGTCTCAAGCACGCACAGTTAAGTTAGAAAGTAAGACTACTCTCATCTTTATGGCACCATGGTTCTCTGGATTCCTAAGTGGATCTTACAACATTTTGCTGTCTAATAGTAGAAATTAGAAATCAAGGGGAAAATAGAGCAAGGTAGTAAAATTAAATGCTGCATATTGTGATGATTATTTATATCAATAATATAAGTTATAATTCTGGCATGAAATAGGACCACTGAAGATAGTTTAAGGGATAAAATGTTTTAGTTAGCAGTTAGTTTAAGGGAACCAATACAAAATGGTTTAGCAACCAAGAAGTAGCAGGCATAAGGAATCATTTCTACCGCATCACAGAGCTGGGAGAGGAAGCCTTTGCTGAAAGCTGGAGAGAGCCATGGCTATCTTCATAGGAGAGCACATTTTAATGGTGGTTCTCACCTTTTCCAGAGAAGACTGTCATTCTCTGTCCCTCTGTGGGGGAGAGTCAAGAAGACATAGATCTTAACTTCCTGGAACCCCCAAAGTACCTGGAAGACAGAGAACAGAGACACCCAGGTAAAGTGGTCTGTACAGACTTCCTAGGAAAATGTGATGGAGAACCATGAAGAGTGAATTTGGAGAGGCTGAGAGGGGTTAGTCAGCAAACTATGACAGGATACATTCAGAAATTCAGACGACTGCCATGCCAGAAGTATTAGTCACAGGAAGCTGCTCTAAAAGCGAAGGCTGGGTCTTATTAATGTTTCCACTTCAAGCCACATGTGTACATTTCAGTTCAATGCAACCTAATCATCCAGCTATAATAATTATACCAAGTCATATGGTCAGACCCCACCCGCCCATCCCTAAAGAGTGGTGCTGTTCCTTGTAGTGAGGGGACTCACAGGCCACAGTGAGTGTGATGTGGCTCAGCAAGGGCCCAGGAGTTTTGCCTTGTGAGTCTTCAGGACGTTGAGAGAGGTTAGTAAGCAAATTATGTCCTGTGGACAGAGCACACTAATGCATGGGGAGGTAGAAATTTCAACTGAATTGATGTAGAGCTCAGCCTTGATTTTCTTTTTCCTCTTTCTTATTTACGTGGCCAGGTAACCTACTCATAGATAAATGATCTCTTTTGTCCTGGCGTCCTCTGAATTCTTGACTCAGCTGTCATTGATTACTTCTACAAGATCCATTCACTTGCAACTTTCTATTGATCTGTTTACAGTTTTCTCTTCAGGTCCTATTTTGTGACAGGAATGTTTTCAACAAAGAATTCCTTCCGGCTTCATTTATAACTTTCTTGCGGTTGGAAAGGCTATTCATATGTTCAGATAGGTTGTCCCAAATGCTCAGTCTTATGATTTTGTGCAGTAGTAATAATCCAGTGTTTCAAAACTCTGTTCAGTAAATTACTCATTCACCAAACATTTTCTTGTTGACAGTCTTGTGCCAGGGACTCTGATGCAGTAACTAGCTCTAAGAGGTCAAAATATTTTCATTTTAAGAAAATTCTAAGTGACTGATAGTACTGTCTTTGCATTATTCTCTTGAAATGGATGTTCAGGTCTAGCTAGGAATCAGCAAGAAAGTTCTGTAACTGATGGTCAATGTCTGTGTTGCACATGGTCATGAGATAGAGCCCTTCCCTGGGCTGTATGCTATTTACCTGATCAGTCTATAATTTTCCACAGCTCTCATGTCTAGCACTGCTTCTTTTCAGTGAGAGGAAACCTTGGTGGAAAGAGACAAACTCGCATCAAGTATACATTACCTCATATCTAGAAGCTCTTGCAATCTTTGCTGAATAAATTAAGAGTTTGAAAACTAAGGGGAATTGTCCTTTCTTTAAACGATGTTTAATTATCTATTTTTTATTTTTTACTTTCTTCCTCCCTCCCTCCCTTTCTCTCTCTCTTTCTCTCTTTCTCTCTCTCTTTCTTTCTTTCTTTCTTTCTTTCTTTCTCTCTCTCTTTCTCTCTTTCTTTCTTCCTTCCTTCCTTCCTTCCTTCCTTTCTTTCTTTCTTTCTTTCTTTCTTTCTTTCTTTCTTTCTTTCTTTCTTTCTTTCTTTCTTTCTTTCTTTCTTTCCTGGAACCGGGGTTTCTGGAAGCCCTTCTACCTCCGGGATATGCTTCCTTCCAGACCTAGTTTTATATATTTTATTTAAATTTGGAAACAGAGTCTCTTAAGCCAGTGCGGCTAGCTTCGAACCTGCACGATCCTCTTGTCTCTGCCTCCCGAGCGCAGGGATTACAAGTGTGCGCCACCACGCCTGGCTTTATTTTTGACATACTTTAAAAAGTGACAGTAAAAACTCATATGTAACAGAGTAGAAGCCTTTCTTTGCCATTTCCAAAGATTTTTTACTATTGTTATCTATTAATCTATACATGAAGGTTGAAGCTAATGGAACATATTTAAAATTGTGACTAACTGGGTTTTCAGCTCCAGACCACCTCCAAGTAAAATCTGAGAAACAATTGTATAGGGAAGAATAAGGTTACATTTTCAGTCTGTGACAGTTACAGGGACGTGGTTTCATAGAAAAAGTTGATAGTAGGTTTATCCCTCAGAAATAATGAAGCTTTATAGCCTTAGAACAATATTAACAATTCCTCAAATATGCTTTCACATTACAACACTCTGGGATGCTGCAAATATCTTCTTGGAAAAACTGAATGAAATCATTAGGACTTATGGTTTGTACATATTCTTTGAGATGAAGATAGAATGGATGCATTTATGACAATTGAATTTACTATCTGTCCCATATTAGGACTAGGGGTATAGCTCAGTGGTAGAATATCTCTGGGTTAAACCCCCAGTACCTCAAAATAAAATAATAGGTGCTAGCCTATGCTCTGGAGTAGGGGGCCAGAATCCCCTAGCATAATTGACCTAGGTCAGGCTTTCACCTTTAGAGAACACTAAGTCATAACTTAGAGGTGTCAGGGGAGAATTATATATGTGGGCTGGAGGGGATAATATTCTTAGAGGCTAAGGCAGTGTCTATGAAGCATCTCAGAAATAACTTGGTGTTAAGATACTAACTTAATACATGCAAGTACACATTATGACTACTAATTGAACACCAACCTTTGTAGTGAAGATCTACTGGCTGCCCCCTTCTGTGGGGGCTGAAGAAATTTCCAAGGAAAGATATTACAGCAAGCAGGGCACCTGAACTCTGGGTCCTATGTTCTGCTTAGGGACAAAGAACCATCATTTCTCATTGATTTTTACCTTTCTCTGTGATAAAATTATTCAGACACTGTCCAAACAGTAAGATAGATTTTGTTTGGAAGATCACAGTGGGTCCGAGGACTCCTGCAACAAGGTTTTGCAGTAGGGAGAAGGAAAGGAGGGAATTGAGACCCAAGGGGCAGAGCAAAGAAGCAGCCTTCCGTGAATGGAAAATTACTGAGAGGAAGCCAAAGGCATAAGGGGTGATTGGGGATAAACAGATTTAAAAAGATCCTACTGAACATTCATTGCTCCAGTATTATTCCTCTTTCCCATGATTTCGGAAGTTTGTGCCTTCTCTGGGTTCTTCCCTTGGGTCACTATGACTTCACTTAAGGTGCTCTGGATCTCGAGTCAGTAGTATCTCAGACCCCACTACCCCTTTACTGGGTTGTATCACAGAGTCTCCGACCCAGAGAGTCGATAGAGGCTGCTTTAGACCATGGGGGGTGCCAGGTTGCACGTTCTCCTATGGTGTGATATCTCTGCCACCACCCCTCTCCCACTGAGTCAAGTCCCAGTGAGTACAGTACTGGGATTTCTCCTCTGTGGCCCGCAATTTGACTCACTGTTCTTGCGTACGCAGATGTAGCTGTAGTGAATTCGGTGCTGCTGCCGCCGGTGGCAATATGGCGCCGCTGCTACGCCCTCGGCTGTTGGGCTGGCGTTTTTTTTTCTTGGTTTTGATTTCCACTCTGAATCCCTGCAGCGTGTGCTGAGCTCAGACACTGGGAGCTTTAGATGTCCTCTGCGCCGAGAAATCCCACCTGGCTGTTCCGCAGCGGCTCCCCTCGGCTTGCTGTGGCCGTCCCGTGAATTCGCGGGCAGTATGGCGCTGCTGCCACGTCTGCCGCGTCCTCGGGCGTGAGGATCTCCTCTGTGGCTCTGTTCTCAGTCCGCTTTCTCTCTGGAGCCTGGTGATTTTTTTTGTTTCTCTGGTGATGTTGTTTTCTGGCTTTGAAAGGCGCTGATTTTGTGGTAATGGATATTTGTTGTTAGCAGGGCTCTTAAGCCCCGCTTTTCTCGGTCACCATCTTCCCGGAAGTCTCTCAACCCCACAACATCAGGACCTGATAAAACAGAAAATCAGAGATTTCTAGAAGATCAAATCAGGAAAATAACTGTAGAAATAATAGAGGTGCTTCAAAAAGAACTCAGAGAGAGCCAAAAAGAGATAAAGGATGCAATTAATGAAGTAAAGGCCTCAATTCAAAGCACAAACAACCGATTAGAACACATGGAGAACAGAATCTCGCTCTTAGAAGATGATCATTCCAAAAATGAACGCATAGTTTCTAATCTAGGAAAAAATATCCGACAGCAGGAATCTGATATTGAAGAAATATGGGCCCATTTTAAGAGAGCTAACCTAAGAATAATTGGAATAGAGGAGGGAAAAGAAAGTGAAACTAAAGGGATCAACAATCTCTTCAAGGAAGTAATAGCAGAAAATTTTCCAGACATAGAGCAAGAGGTCGATACGCAGGTCCAGGAAACTTATAGAACTCCCTTTAGACAGTATCGGAGAAGAGGATCCCCACGCCACATAATTGTCAAAATGACCAATGTGGAAGCCAAGCAGAGAATCTTAAAGGCAACAAAAGCAAAGGGCCAAGTGACATTCAGAGGCAAACCAATTAGAATCACTCCAGACTTCCCAAACCAAGTTATGAGAGCCAGAAGGGCTTGGAGTAACATATTCCCAATTTTGAAAGAAAACAACTTCCAGCCAAAAATTTCCTACCCAGCAAAACTTTCTATCAAATTAGATGGAGAAATAAGACGCTTCCATGACAAACAGAAACTGAAGGAATTTATGTCTTCAAAACCAGCACTAGAGAAAATACTCAAAGAGATTAACTACAAAGAAGAAATAGGTAACAAACATCAGAACTAGAGAAACAAGATTTTCCATCCAACAGACAACTAAGATTGGTTATCTGTGGAGATTCATTATTTATGTTAGTCTGTTACCTATCTCTAAAGGGTATTGTTTGCCTTTATTGTTGTTAATTTTTAGGATTTCTAGTTGGAATATTAATATACCTTCAGATATAGCAATTGGAAATATTTTATCCCATTCTATTAGTAACTGTTAACTCTGTTTACATTGTCTTTGGATATACAATATGTTTTTTATTTTTTAGGGAGTTTGTATACTCTTCTGTTGCCTGTGCCATTGAAATCATAACCAAGAAATCACTGCCAATTTCAATGTTGTGAGGTTTTATGACCCAGCTTTTCTCCTAAAAGTTTATAGTCTTAAGATTTATATTTAGGTCTTTTATCTATTTTGAGTTAATATTTGTATATGGGATTAGGTAAGGGTCCAATTTTATTCTTTTCCATGTAATTATTATTTTTTAACAATATTTAGTTAAAAGATTAATATTTACACCACCAAATGTTCGTGGAAACCTTGTCAAAAATAACGACAATATAGGGAAGAATTTAGGTCTAGGCTTTTATTTAACTCCAATGGTTTATATATCTGCCTTTAGAATAGTACTACACTGTTTCAATTATTGTAGCTTTATATGGTTTGAAATCAGAAAATATATATCTTCTAGCTTTGTTCTTTTTCATGATCGATGTGGATACCTAGAGTCCATATTCCATATTAGGATAGATTTTTTTTTCTGAAAAATAAATATATAAATATATGATAGTTTCACCTAAAAAATAGAAAAAAATAGATTCTCTGGTAAGAAAGAAAGCAAAAAGAAATATTGAAATGTTATCTTTAAGTCATCAAAAGCTTGGTATCAGACAAATGAAACTGTTATGTGAGATTATCATTTTTAATTTTGGATAAATTGCTATAATACTAGATGTCAACTACTAAGCCAAGCATAGGAGGGGAGGATAGGGAGAGAACGGGGTGGGGATCGGGTGGGGGCTGACTGGGCAATGTGTGCATGTATGTCTACAAAAGTATGTATCCCACTATGATGTATGAATACAGTGCACCAATTAAAAATAAATATGAAAAAAATAAATAAATGAAAAAAATAATAATAAAATAAATAAATAAATAAATAAATAAATAAATAAAAATCAAGACAGAATGCTTGAAAAAGAAAAAAAAATCCTACTGAAGATAGGCCAAGGTGAGTAGATATTCTCTGGGGATGTTCCAGGATGAGGAATTTGATCAGATAGCAAAAGTGATCACATATAGGGGTAAAGATTCTGCTTAACCAACTTGAGATAAATCTTCTTAAAACTAGGCTCTTGAAGGATACCTTTAAAGATGGGGCCTAATGAATTCAAGGGAGCTGGGCTAAAGTTTATCAAGGATAGAATTTTGTCATCTATTTTAGTTGGTTAGCTATTATGTATTTTTACTGATAATTCAATCTATATAATATGCTAATTGCTTTATGTACATCATCTCATCTAATCCATTTTTCTAATTGGAAATGTGATCCTTCCTTTTACAGATAAGGAAACAAGATACAATGAAGTTTCCAAGAGCTTCATTTTTCCAAACTGGTTCTTGGCAGGCCTTGATCTAATCATAGGCATGGTTGACTAATTTGTCCACACAGTTATTATGGCAGTATATCCAGGCATTTACCTTTATAATATAAATACCTGAGACTGCCTTGTTTTCTCTTGAATACTCCTTGTTGCCTTAAACTATTCATCATGCTTGTGCTGTGTGTCTGTGTGTGTGTGTGTATATTTGTGTGTGTGTGTGTTTGTGTGTGTAAATGTATGATATATTAGCATTAGGAGGGTAAGGTGGGTGGGATTAGGAGAGAGGAAGGCAGACGCACAGAGATAATCTAGAGAGGGAGGGAGTCTAAAAGAGAGATTTCTACTACTGGGTCTTATAGTAGAAATTTGCCCTATAAAATTGCCTCATTTGTTCATGGAGAGAACTGTTCTTTTATTTGTGAAAATACCTTAAAGCTGTTCATGTTACACCAGGGTAAGACCCATGGGCTGCTTTAAAAGGGAGGGGAAAAGGGAAAGAGCTGAAGTCTTTTGCATAATCAAGTGACAGGGGAATTTAGGTTGATCACTGGTGGTTAAAAAAAAATCTTAGTGGTTGGGAGGTTGAGACAGGAGGATTGCACAGGTTCGAAGCCAGCATCATCTACTTAGTGAGGATCTCAGGAACTTAGTGAGACCCTGTTTGTAAATAAAGTATAAAATAGGTCTGGGAGTATAGCCAGGAGGTAGAAAAGCCCCTGGGTTCCACCCCCAGTACTGCACACCAAAAAAATCTTAGGAGCACCTGCAACTTGGGAGGAAATTGAGAACTAGACCAGTTATTACAAGAATGATGACCCCTGAATTCAGGTGAGACCTAGGAGGAATATAGGCAGTAAAAATATTATATTTAACACAGAGAGAAATATTATTGAGAGACCAGAAATTTTAATATTTCAAAGAATAATATATAGCCTTAAATTCTGTGTAAAACTGGATTAGATGAGTTCCATGGGTCCTGGGAAAAGTCTGTGCTCTGGAGAAAGAGAGAGAAGGAGCTACCAAGTGGGTTAAGCCCAGAGGCTACAGGAATTTGGGTGTCAGGTCAGTGGGGATCTAGCTGGCAGGGAAATTTAGGGTAGGAGTGAAAAGAACATAGAGGCTCCTTCCAGGATCAGTCATCAGCAACCCCACCGCCACCCCACCAAGCAACTAGGATACAGACTGAGTTGGGATTACTTAGATGTTATAGAACACTGTGATTCCAGGAAATTGAAACACCTAGGGTGACTGAGGAGGCAGGTTTTTAGGGCTTTGAGGAAGAGTTGCTTCTCTTTAGATTTATTTTGAGCTCCTACTCATTTTTCCAGTAAAAACATCTTAACAATTCTTCTGCTGTAATCTGTTGTATAAATATCTGGGCAAAGAAAGATGGGTTCCAGTTGGCTTTGATTGAATTTTTTTATGGCACTGTGTTCTGAGGTATAGTATGAGGTCACCCCAAGCTTTATGCCACCTGTCTTTGTAGATATTTTCCAAACTATTCCCTGGAATGTGTTTCACATGGATTCTCATTATGCTGTACCATAAGTTACATCTTTTTAAGGATCTCAGCACATTTGCGTTTCCTTGAAGAAATTCAATAATAATTCTTAGCACTCACTGCGTTTCTGTAAATCTTAAACTGTTTCATGAAAACTATCAGAACTTGATGGTAATTCTGTGAATTTGCTGCTGTTCTTACTTTTGTTTCCCTGAAGAAGAAACCAAGAAATGTAGGAGTGAGAAGTTCTGACCATGATGTCAAACAGTGGCCAGTAGCAGAGTTTGGACATTAAAGTTTGGACATTAATTCATTTAACCAGAGTCTACTGTAACCATATATGGCTCTTGATAAAAATAACTTCTGGTTATTTGAAAACATAGTTTTGATAATCCAATGTTACTGTTTTCAAGCCCTAAACTGTTTTTTTTCCAAAATTTTTATTGGTACATTATAGTCATACATCTTAATGGAATACAAGATGGTGTCAATTGGGTGATGTGTTTCATATATGTTGCCACCACATTCCCACCCCCTCCCGCCTCCTCATGTTTGGCTTAGTGATTAATATTGATATGTTTATTAGAGTACATCATATGCATTAGAGAATTTCCCTACTCCCCTGCTCCATCCTCTCAGTTAGGTTGCCTTATTTGTTCATCTGTAGTAACTCCTTCTTCATCTAGAGTTCCTCCTATTATCTATTTTCTCCCTAGCTTCTGCATATTATGGAGAGCATCCAGTTTCTTATTTTTTTGTGACTGGAAGCATCTTGTCTGATTTGATGGCAGTAGTCAGGAATGTTGAAACCTGGGATATGAGTTACTTGAATGCACATGGACATGTTATTCATAGGTATCCAGGGACTGAAAAGACTCTTTCTTCCTTTCCTCTGATTATTATCCCTGGAACAACTCAGAAATTCTAGGTAGAAAAATAATTTTGGCGAAATACAGGATTCTTGTGCTTATCCTTCTGTGAAGGGGGAAAGCTGGTTTAAAGACTAAAGCAATGGTCAAAACTATGAGGTGAACTAAATTTTTTGGGAGAATGATCTGGAAAGAATTATTTTTTTCTGGTACTGGGGATGGAACCCAGGAACATTCTACCTCCGAACTACACTCCCAACCTATTTTTTTTTTTTTTTGAGACAGGGTCTCACTAAATTGCAGAGGGCTTCACTAAGTAATTGAGGCTGTCTGTGAACTGTGATGCTCCTGTCTCAGCCTCCCTAATGCTGGGATTACCAGGGTGCAGCACCAAGCCCAGATTGGAAAGAATCTTGATGATCATTTGAATACTTTAAACCTCTAATAATCATCTATAAAGTAGATGGTGAAGTGTTTTTCTTTTCTTGACTGGTGGGTAAGAAGAATCACAGGTTTGGAGCCAGTCTGGGCAACTTAGACCTTGTTTCAAAATAAAAAAGGTAGAGGTGGGATATATCTCAGGGGTGGAACTCTCCTGGGTTTAGTACACACACACACACACACATACACACACACACACACACACACACGACTGATTTGGATGAAAGGGTTCATTTCAGAATGCCTATTCATCAAATTTGAGTCATTCATGGCTATTGCCTTTAATTTAGGGATTTCTTACTTACTGGTTGTTTTGATGAGAGTCACTGTTTTTGCATGGGAGGTTTGGGGCCTGGTTGCTGCCGTGCTGTGGTACCCTCCAGAGCTTCTACTTTCTCTGTCTTTCACAAACTAGGCTGCTGAAGAATTCCAGGCTGAGCTATGGGATTCAATTTAAATAGAGGTGGAATTAGATTGGGCATCACATTCTTTTTCTGAAGCATGAATAGAATTTGACCTCTGTTGCTGAACAAAGTACTTTTTTTGTACATGGATGGAGACAGCATACTCCATACCTTACTTTCCATTTCTCTGAGCCCTCCTGCTTCCTATGCATTATGCACATGATCATTCTTTCTCTTTAAGTGTGTGTCTGTAGACAGAGGAGATTAATGACTTTCCTAGTTCCTTCTACCTGACTTGTTTGGGAGTTTCTATGCTGTGGATGGAGCAATAGCTCCTACTGAGAATGTAGTAAAGGAAGACCAGCTTAGTGTTGGTTGTGGGTCTGCCGTCTCCTTCTTCCCCCATATAAACATGTAGGGCTTGGCCCTGGTTTCCTTCAGGGAATTAAGGAGAAGCGATTATACATAACAGATTTCAATTAGCTGTAGTAATGGAGAAGATGCTGTGAATTGCCTGAATCCACAGATGATTTGCAAACAAAGTCTCAGTTCATGGAATCTATATCCCTTTTAGCTTAGACTGGTGATTATATATATATATGTAGAAAAGCAAATTATTTCAATTACCAAGCCTTAGGAATGCCAACTCTGCAAGCTTTATTTAAAATAACAATGCAACTGCATCAGGCATTCAGAAAAAACTCAGAGAGTCTCATGGTATTTACTTTTATGCTGAGATTTATTAATTTTTATTAAGGTTGTCAGAGTCACTTTGTAGATAGATGATTACTGGATTTTCATGTGTGAATGAAACCTTCTTAGCTGTCTTAACAGAGTTTAATTTGTCATATTTCAATGGGAAATTTGGACATCGATAGATTGTTTTGATATGAAGCTTGATCTCTTTATTAAGGGTTCCTTTATTTCTCCTTTTTTTCCTCCCTTTTTCCTTCTCTCCTTTTTAAATTCATTTCTTTTTTCTTTCCTCCTTCTTTCCCACTTTATTTTTCTTTTGTTGATGATGAATATAATAATGGATAGTAAGTGTCTCTCAGTAGGTTAAAGAATGATCCAATCAGTTGTTTTTTCTTATAGAGATCTACCTTTCAGAAATTAAACAGATGAATCATTATCCTGAGAAGAAAATTACTAGTTATTTAAGATTTTTTCCTTCCTTATGAATGAGTGCTTCTGTTACATGTAACTTTAATTCTTAAACTATGAACTCCAGAGAGAGAGAGAGAGAGAGAGAGAGAGAGAGAGAGAGATGACTTTTTTCCAATAACATATAGGGCTGCATCTCTAAATGATGTTTTTTAAACTTTGTTTTAGTCACCTGGGTTGATTCTCTCATCAATACCCTGTGAATGCATGTCATTAGCAGGTGGAATGTGCTAAGAGTATATAAATAGTAAAAAAAAAAAAATCCGATTTCTGAATGCATGTCTACTAGCCAGCTTTCTCTCTTTTCTCTCACTGGAAGTTAATTAAAATGTCTTTTGTTAGCTGGGCGTGGTGGCGCACACTTGTAATCCCCGTGCTTGGGAGGCAGAAACAGGAAGATCTAGGATTGCGCTGGTTCGAAGTCAGCCTCACTGGCTTAACAGGCCCTGTTTCCAAATTATAAAATAGGTCTGGAAGTGTAGCCCAGTGGTAGAAGGGCTTCCAGGAACCCCAGTACCACAAAAACAACAACAACAACAAAAAAAAAAAAAAAAACCTGTCTTTTGTCAGCCTAACTTCTTAGAACTTGGATCCTATTTGAAAGGACTTAGGGTTCATCCTGAGGGACTCCAGGAGCTCCTTTTGACACATCAGAATTCGAGCCATGGCATCCTTTCCCTGGCACCAGACACGTGGATCAAAGTATAAGTCTAAGAGAGGGAAGGAAATATCCCTAGTCCCTCATCTATTGAAAAACATATTGCTGTTTCTAATCCTTCTATTTTCTGGAATTTTGGACACAGGCGTATAAAACAGACATTATTAACTGGAGAAATCCTGGGATGTCCAGTTTGTCAGCAGTGACATAAGGCCATAAATGTATGTCCCCTTGTTTTTTTTTTTTAATGAAGCATTACTACATCCACAATAGTTTTCATGAAACTCAAGCACACATAAAATTGTCCTAGAAAAAACTGGTTCTTATGGAGAAGTGTATTTATATCACTATATGCCAAAAAATAAAATGGAATGATCACATTAAGTAACCTTGATAAGAAGTGAAATAATTCATTACTTCATAAAGACTTAAGTATATGAGAACATTTTAGTTGTGTAGGCCAGATTACAATTATGAAATTCAGTAGGAAGGAGCATAATGGAAATCCAGTAATGTAACCAACACCTAATGGTAAGAAAGTATACAGAGGGCTGGGGTTGAATGTGATTTGTGTTCTCCAAGGTTCCACTGACATTACAGGCTTGGTCCTCAGCTGGTGGTGTAAGGTGGTAGAAACTTTGGAAGCTAGTGTCTTGTGGGAGTACTGAGATCACTGAGGGCATGAGTTGTTTCTTGTGTGACCTCTGTAGTAGTTCTTATGAAGGCTGTAAAAGGAGCAGGGCTGGCCCTCACATCGTCTTCTGTGTCTTGACTTGACCTGTGACCCTTCTGCTACGCTTGCTCCACCATTCACTGTGCTAGGCTTTTTGAACTTTCTACCTCCCAAAATGTGGGCTAAATAAACTCTTTTTGTCATAAATAGTTTGTTTAAGGTATTTTGTTATAGTGATGCAAAGCTGATTAAGACACCATTTTTGTACTCTTATATACTGGCAGTGTGAGTCTATGAAAGAATCTAAATATCAACCTGAGGTGAATCATGTAACAAAGTTATTACTATTTAAAATTTCACAGAATTATTGCATTTATATCTGTAGAAAAAAATCAAGTTTTCATAGGGTATTATAGCAAAAGTAAAGACTAGTTGATTTTACCTTTGAAGAAAAATATAATTACATTTTGCTTAGTAGTTATATTTCCCAAGGCAAACCAAGACACATGTTAGTATGTGTGCAGAGGTCTATATAATAAAAATACTTTATTTGATAAATGTGTTCATAGACCACCTTTAGTCAAAAAGCTCAGAGGCCAATTTTAGCTTTCTAATTAGAAGTGTAAGCAGGTGTATAGTTTCAATCATGATTGGACCTCAGATCTCCACGTCTTCTTCTGCTCTATCTTTCTGCTGATCTTTACCATGTATGTCCTGCCTTTGCTTTGAGACTAGCTTCCTTCTCTCTACCTGCTGGGCAAAATAAATTCCAGCAGTCTTAAGTTTGTCTCATTCCTTTCTTCCTTTTTCCAATAGGAAAAGCTACACTCTTCCTGCCCATTTGTATGTATTGAAAATAACAGTGGGACATTGGTTATCTCGCTTATGTAACAGACACCCCCCCCCATATGGATGAATATAGATAGAGAAAAGATACTGCATATTTGATTAGATTTGTGCAGGTTGACGTCACAAACCTGTTCCATAGGCAGGAATTGGAAAGCTGTTGCTATCTACTGCGTACAGGGATATTTAAAAGAGCATTTCCATCAGGTTCTGAAATAGACCCTTTGAAAAAAAAAGGATATTTCTATGAGATTTATTACTGTATATACAGATAACACATTTACTGAAAACTGCCTATCAAGTACATGAAATGACTCTGGTTGCCTTCACTAAAGAATAACAACTTTGCAGAAGAACAAATTTTGTTGATGTGATTAAAAAATAGCAGTAGAGAGGGGAATTCCCTAATGTGCATGATGTACATTCATAAACGTATCAAAGTCAATCACTAAGTCAAACATGAGAAGGAGGAGGAGGGGAGGAAATGGAATGGTAATTGGGGAAGGGCTAATTCAGTGATGTGTGCATGTATGCCTCTACCATCTTGTACCCCATAAAGCTGTAGGACTATAATGCACACACACACACACACACACACACACACACACACACACACACACATATATATATATATATATATGTACAAACAATATTTTTCTTGCTTTTCTTTCTCTTTTTTTTGTGGTGCTGGGGATTGAACCCAGGAACATTCTACTTCTGAGCTATACCCCCAGCCCAATTTTTTTATTCTTTATTTTGAAACAGGATCTCACTAAGTTGCTGAGGGCCTCACTAAGTAGCTGAGGCTGGCCTCAAACCCAGATCTTCCTGTCCCAGCCCCCCAAGTACTGGGATTACTAGTGTGTGCCACCATACCCAGTTCTTGTTCTTATTTCTGATGATGGTAGTATGATATTAGTGGCCTGGATCATACCAAAGTGGAAAAAAATTTACTCAAGTTATATGGTTGGGAATTCTATCTTAATTTTGTTTATTCACTCATTTAAGAAATATTTTTAAAATATTACCAAACTGCATTAGACTAGGAACCACAAATGATTAAGACAAATATGATACTTATTCAAATGTCATAAATGAAATTCAAATAATCTAACCCTACCTCATAGAGAGAAATTATTAATCCTTCCCTTCCTATTATATTTTGAGTGACCACCCTCTGCTCCCTTTGTCATTGGTACATTGTATTTATACATCATAATGAAGTCTGAGTGATAGAAACATTCATGCACAAGGCACATGGTATATTTCTCCTTGCTCTTTTTTTAGCCTCTCAGCATTTTCTATTCTTCCTTCCTACATTTTTATTGTTGTAGCAATTACCACTATTTGATTACATTTTATTATTTCTTTTTATCAGTCTTATTCGAATTTAAGATCTCTTAGGGCAAAGATTTTTATTTTATTTTATCTTTACTTATATTTTTAGTGTCAGACTACATCTGGCACAGAGGAATAACTCAGTAAATACTTGTTGAACGAGTCAATGGGATCCGGGCTATAGTCTACCTTCTGTGCCTGTTCTCTGTATATGGACACTAGATGTACTAACTATCACAGGCTGCATTTTTTGCTTGGAAGAAAAATAAGGTATTCATTTAGATGAGGTGGTTGGAGAGGTCTTGCATATGGGGTGACACTAGGCCGGGATGATATCGGGTAGAATTCAGGTTCCTTCCTGGGGAGAAGAATCAACAGCAGGAGGAAGAACAGATTAAAAGAACTAAGATACCTCTGGGGATTATACCTGGTCATAATTGAGAAACAGCAAAATGGTCAGTGAACTCAGAGGGCATTGAGATAAGAAGGGAGTGTGAGAATAGGGGCCAGACCAAGCATGCCATGAAGCAGATGGGATTCTTTGCTCTGAGTGAAACAAGAGGCAATAGGGAATTCTTGAGAGAAAAAAAAAACAAACAAAAACAAAAATAAAAAACATTATTTGACTTATGTTCTTAAAAGACAGACCACTTAGACTGTTGAGTTTGTTGACAAAGCCTAGGAGAGGGGTCACCAGTTGGAGCCACTGTGAGAGTCTTGGTAAAATATGGATGGAAGGTTTGGACAGGAGAACAGTGCATGTGGTAAATATAGATTCTGAGCATGTTTTAAAGGATGCGTGATGTGAGACTATAGTACACCAATAAGAGTGTAAAATAAGTATATAAATAAGTAAAAGTGAAGTACTGATGTATGGTACAACATACACGATTGAAAACATTATGCTAAATAAAAGAAATCAGAATAAAAGGATGAGTCAAACAAATTTACTAATAGAATGTAAGAATTGAGGAGTCAAGATTATTCCAAAGTTTATTATGAATTTGAGTTATCATGCAAGTTCACCGAAACTCTAGGATCCTTTAAAACCAGTGGCTTTTGTTAAGTTGAAGTCTATTTCATAGTTATATTTGAGAAAAATAATCATTATGAAAATAAACTTCATTACATTGGAAATATAAGAAGTATTGCTAAAATTAGCCCATGTGACAAATTTGGGGGCAAAGTGGATCTCAGGACTTTAAAATTTAAATAGTTGATGAGAAAATATTCAACTTTTAATATTTATGTGTATTTAATATCTGCCCTAATTTTTATATTCTTGAACAGGTTGTCTCTAGAAAATACAATGTTCATTAGTGGCACTGAGAATTGTAGAATGAGGTGGCAGTCAGCTGGGTAGAAGGAGTAGGTAGCCTAGAGGATAAGGAAAAAAGTAGAATTCTCTAGAAAGAGGTGAAATTAATCAGTTTCAAGATTTGGAAAATTACATTGTGATAATATTATCAGAGCCACACCAATATCTATATCTATATATGTTTACATAGCTTATATGTATGAGTTCAGTTGGGTGTGTCCTATCTGTTTTAAGATCTGAAGTCTAAAGTTCCTACAGAAACAACTTTTTTTCTGAATTTTAAAAATTGCTATTAGAAATCTGAGAGTATATATGGACAACCAGTTATGTTGAGGGAACCTGGTAAACTTAAATTATACTATTCCAAATTTTGTGTAAGCATATTTATGTATGACAAATTAATTAAATTTTATCAAAAATATGAAAATAAATTGTTAGAATATATGAAATTATAGTTATTTCAAACGTGAACCATTTCAACCACTACTAAAGTCTTTTTTTTTTTTTGTATGTGTGTCTGTGGTACTGGAAATTGAATCCTAAATAGGTGCTCTACTACTGGATTACATCCTAGACTTTTTATTTTTTATTTATTTTAAGATGTAGTTTTTCTTAGTGATCAGGTGAGCCTTGAATTTGTGATCCTCTTGCCTCAGCCTCCCCAGAAGCTGAAATTATAAGTAAGCACTACCTTGACCAGAAGCTTCCTTCTACATTTTTTTAATTAAATACTTGGATTTTCATTTCGATTATGTTTGATGCAAGACCCTTTTGAATAAATGTCCTAAACTTTATTCAGATAGAAACTGATAGCTCTACACTTGAGCTGCAGAATCAGTATTCTTGAGATGGGAGCAGTCTTCCTCGTAGGCACTTAGTCTAACAGCACTAAAAAGCCTAAGGTAAGTGGGAGGCAAGGTCCTCGAAGGGACAGTGCAGGCTGGTGGTAAAGGCGGATCAAACATCTGTCTCTCTTAAGCATTCTACTTGCTCATACAATACATACAGAAATTTCCTGTGACTTCCTAAGTGTGTACAGAGTAACTATTTCGTTAGCTATTTGTCCAAAGATTGTTTATTTTGTTTGTTATTCAGTATACTCTTTTGGTCTTTTACCTGATGAACCTTTCTACAAAAGCAATAATTTCTTTATGCTTCCTTGTGTTTAATGTTGTTTTGATACTTGGTTATAAGAAACTAGGGCATCTTTTTTATTCCTGTCGATCCTCCTCAACTCCTACACAGTTTTTTTTAGAGCTAAATATCTGTTTTTATAAGTTTTCAGCATTACCTAAATTTTGGGTTTAATAACTACAAAATGCTAATCCTTTATAAGAGTGTAGCTGAGAGTATTTTTCTGCTAACTATAAACTATAGTAAATTTAGGTGCATATGTTGTCTTTGACCTATCATCAGTACGCACTTCCTGGATGCTTTACAGAAAGGAAAATTAACTGATTTTGATTGATAGGAAATTTTGAAGCTATATTCAAAATTTGCTTAGAAAGAATGTTAATAGCAAAAGTATATAAAATATATATTAGTAGCAAATTAACTTGCTTTTAGCTTTATTTTAATATCATTTTATTATAAACTATATTCACATGCCAATGTGCTTCTAAAAGTAATTTTTATTATACTATTACAGCCAACCTTTTGAGTTCAATTTTTCATCCCATGATCATGATTTTTGCTTAAATTCTATGGAGAATTTGAGAATGAAATGAAGCAGAAATTGGGCCACTAGAATTTGAGTTTTAAGTTAAATTTCATTTCAGAGAAATCTAAGACACTTGCTTTTTTTTTTTTTCTTGTGCTAGTAATCAGTCCAGAAAATGATGAGAAAAGTGCTTCTCATCAAGAAATTAAATTTTTTTTGATGGCCATTTTTCTTCCTGTTCCCTCTTTCAACTCTAAATAACCAAATGAGCCCAATCCCCAGGGACCAGCCTAGTTGTAAATGAATGAGCTTCTTTGGTGATTTACAACACCATGATAAATGGCCCCACCTGAGGTAACATCAAGATATTAGCCAGTGGGGAATATTTTACACTTTCCTGGTGGGGCAGCCACTGCTCAGCTCTGGTAGGAATGGCCAGATCTGTTAGACAAAATTAATTGTAATAAAAATCTCTTGATTTTTCAATGTTGGTAATTGATTTAAGTTTCCAAAAAAAAAAAAATTATATGAGTGAGGAGGCTTCCTTGGCAGTGTTGGAAAGGAAACTTCAGTTAGACTTTATGGTAATTCTGGTAACCATATAGAAGATGAAGGGCTGAGGAGTAGGAGCGGAGGGAGGAAAGCAGGGAATGACTTCCCAGATTAATTATCATAGTGTCCAGGACTGAGCAGCAGAAGACTATCAAGAGACAATGAAGGGTGGGCTGAAGCCAGAAGAGACAGACCCCACAACCAATCAGCTATGGACAAGAGAATAAAGACAAAGTAAAGCTTCAAGTTCTCTGGGGTCCCAAGAAAAATAAGCTACATGGGGCTCAGGTGGAAAGTGCATATTTTTAACAGTAATCTGAAATCCAATTATCTGCCTTCCGCCAAGTGCAGACACCACTCCCGCGCGCACACAGTAATTATACCATGTATGGGCTCCGTTTTGATTTTTCAATCAGAGGATGTGCTGAAGCCATTGCTACATTTGCTCAAAAGGTCACAGCTTCAGTGGTTTAGATGCTGAAAAGCAAAGATGAAAATAGAATGCCAGAGTGAGTTTGTAAAGCAGGTGGGGGAAGAGCTAACGAAGGTCAGTCTGCAGTCAGTGTCAGGAGAGCTGAAGGAGAGGCAGAGTCAGGAACTGGAAGGTCTCCCTTAAACTCTGATGCTAGAAAAATGGGAAATGAGGATGCTGCTGTGATTCTCCCCATTCTGAGTTAGCGCAATACTAAAAGTTGAACAACTGATGAATCCCTCGTGAGAAGGGCAGATATTTTGTCCATCAATAGAGGAAAGTGCTCAAACAATGCTAGGTCCATATACGAAGGTATCACTACCAATCTCACTAACATGTATAAGAAGGGGTGGGGTGGGGTTGGATTTGAAGGGAAAATATCAAGTTCTGTGTGCAGGTATGTTTGTATCATTTTGAACCTCACTATGGTGTATACTTATAATGCACCAAAAAAGTATATTTTAAAACGCCTTTGATTGCCTGGGACTATCTATCATCTCCATATGAAGAAAAAAAAATAAGCCTTGGCAAGGGGCAATGTTAGAATAGGCATAAAACTCTCAGTGGTCATATCAACTCAACAGTATTTAATTGGCATTGTCAGATACAAGAGAAGGCTCTGGTGGCTCAGTATTGGCTAAGACATAGTAAAAACTCAAGGCAAATAAGCATTTAATAGTAATCATAATAAGATAGAACAAATATCACTATTAGTTGTCTGGGGAAGATTGAACTTCAGAGCTCAAGGGAAAGATAAATATCCAAATAGCAGTTGTTCAGTTTTTGGAGAGAAGGACCTGCTTTCTAAAAGAGTTATCAGTGTCAACACAGAAGCTTACAATTTGTTTTGGGATTGCGCCTAGTAAGGAAAGAGACAACTGACATTTTATAAGGAAAATATGAACAACACAAAGGGTGATGTGTCTAAAGTGGACCCAGAAGATTCTTGAAATCCTGCAAGCAGATATTTACCAGAACCACATGGAAGAGGAAATACTTTTGTCATTCTTGATTTGTTTATTAAGAAACATTTAAGCAGTGAGGTTAATAAACTCTCAAAAAAGAAAGAAGCTGATGTGGACTTGGGAGTGACAAAGTCAAATATGACCTTTATGGCAAAAGAGCTTAAAATACTTCTGTCATTTATATGTGGGTTGACCCAGGTTACCATAATTTGACATTAAAGATAATGACATAAATTGTACCAAATCCCATCCCTTTTGTTTTTGCATCTTCTAGGTTTAAATCCTGTTCTATGTCCTCCATGAAGCCTTAGTTACTCAAACAAATGGGCTGTTAGTTCTCTATGAGGTCCAAAAGTGCTTATGTCTGTCATTTGATAGTGTTTTCTTATCTTGCCTTATCTGTGGAGGTATATATGCCTGATTACTAGGATGATGAATGGTCAGATGTACTGGAGTACTTTGGAGAGTAAACTGGGGGAGGGAGATTGCTACTGAGCTATTAATAGTTCTTGAGAAACAATACCAGACATAAATGGGATTGTCCTGAATGACTCAGGCTGTGTGGTCACCAGACTCATTATCCTAACTGGGTCATATAATTTTTTCTTTCTTTATACCTTTTTTTCTCTTTTTTGGGACTGAGGATTAAACTGAGAAGCATTCTACTTTTTGATAATGTCTGCCCTTTTTAAACATTTTAAAGTTTTTAATAATTTTATTTTTTATTGGTGTATTATAGTCATATCTTAATGGAGTATAAGATGGTACAGGCATATATGCACACATCACTCATTTAGCCCTTCCCCAATTCCCATCCCATTCCTGCTCCCTCCTTCTCATGTTTAACTTAGTGATTAACTTTAATATGTTTGTGAATGTACATCATGTACACTGGGGAATTTCCTCTCACATCCCTCAGTTAGGTCACCTTATTTACTCATCTATAGTTTCTCTTTCTTTATTGATAATTCCTCCTATGACCCTTTTTCTTCCTAGCTTCTACATATTAAGGAGAACATCCAATTTTTATTTTTTTTGTGACTGACTCATCTCACTTAAAATAATGCTTTTCAGTTCCATCCATTTCCCTTTAAGTGATATAATTTTGTTTTTCTTTATAGCTTAGTAAAATTCCATTTTGTACATATCCCATAGTTTTGTAATCAATTCATCTGTTGATGGACACTTGGCTGGTTTCATACTTTGGCAATTGTGAGTTGTACGGCTATGAACATAGATATGCATGCAGTAGTTTGGTAATTTGGTTTTCATTCTTTTGGGTAGATACCCAGAAGTGGTATTGAGGATCATATGGTAAGTTCATTCCCATTCTTCTGAGGATACTCTCCATATGTTTTTTCCAAAGTGGTTGCATTAATTTGCAATCTCTCCAACAATATATTAGAGTTCCCACTTCTCCACATCCTCACCAGTATTTGTTGATGTTTGTGTTTTGAATGTTTGCCATTCTAGTTGGAGTTAGGTGAAATCTCAGGGTAGTTTTGATTTGCATGTCTCTGATTGCTAATGATATTGAACATTTTTATACATTTTCTGGCCAGTTGAATTCTTTCTTTTGTGAAGTGTTTGTTTAATTCACGTGCCTATTTTTATTGGTTTATTTGTGTTCTTAGCAGTGATTTTTTGAGTTCTCTGTATATTCTAGGTATTAGTTGTCTATTAGAGGAATAGTTGGCAAATTTTTCTCTTTTCTGTCTTCTCTCTATTGAGGTTCTTGATAGTTTTCCTTGCTATATAGAAGCTCTTCAGTTTAATGCAATCTCACATATTGATCCTTTAAATTTTTTATGCCTTTGGGGTCTTGAAAAAGTCTTTACCTGTGTGTATGTGTTGAAGTGTTGGACTTACTTACGTCTCTTTCAAGGAGCTGCAGCATCTCTAGTCTGATTTCCAAGTCTTTTTTTTTTTTTTGTGTGTGTGTGTGTGTGGTACTGGGGGTGCGACCCAGAGGCTTTCTACCTCCGGGCTATACTCCCAGACCGATTTTATATTTTATTTGGAAACAGGGTCTCACTAAGTTGCTGAGAGCCTCACTAAGTATCTGAGGCTGGCTTCGAACTTGTGAAATCCTCCTCTCTCAGCTTCCCAAGCACGGGGTTGTAAGTGTGCGCCACCATGCCCGGCTGATTTCCAAGTCTTTGATTCATCTTGAATTGAAACTTGTGCAGGGTGATAAAGTAGGTTTTATTTCCCTTTTTCAAGATTGATTTTAGGCCTATATCATTGATGAACTT
Organism: Muscardinus avellanarius; assembly: GCF_963383645.1. Lineage (NCBI taxonomy): Eukaryota > Metazoa > Chordata > Mammalia > Rodentia > Gliridae > Muscardinus > Muscardinus avellanarius. The sequence continues at coordinate 122,532,836 of NC_137791.1, forward strand.
AGACACAAAACTGCTAAGCAAAATACTAGCTATACACATTTAAAACCACATCAAGAAATTTATACACCATGACCAAGTAGGGTTCATCCCAGGGATGCAAGGCTTGTTCAACATATGAATAAAATTCCATGTAATTCATCACATAAACAGAACCAAAGACACAAATCACAAGCTCATTTTAATTGACACTGAAAAAGCAGTTGAAAATCCAACACTCATTTATGCTAAAAGCACTGCAGAGGATCAAATAGAAGAAATGTACTTAAACATCATAAAGGCAACATACAATAAACCTACAGCCCACATCATATTAAGCGGGGAAAAACTACAAGAATTCCCCCTTAAAACAGGAATAAGACAAGGATATTCATTATCACCACTTCTTTTCAATATAGTACTTGAAACTTTAGCCAGAGCAATTCAGCAAAAGAAGGAAATCAAGGGAGTACAAATAGGAAAAGAAGAACTAAAACTGTCTGTATTTGCAGATGACATGATACTAAAAAGGCCCAACAAACTCAATCAAAAAGCTCATAGAACTGATCAACAAGTTCATCAAATTGTCTGAATACAAAAGCAAACTTTTTAAATTTTTGTTTGTAACCAGGGTCTCCCTAGATTTCTGAGAGTATCACTAATGTTGCCAAGGCTGTCTTGCATTGATCCTGTCTCAGCCTCCCAATACTGAGATCACATGTGTTCACCACCATTTCAGGCTCATATGGTTATTTTCTCAAAGCCTTACACAGAGAAAGTATTCAGTGATTATGATAGAGAAAGAGCCATGGAGATGGGTTGAGTTTGACCCAACTCTTCATTTTAAAAGTGATGAAACAGGTCCAGAGAGTTTAAGTGATTTGTTTATGGCTTCATAGCTAGATTTTACCTTGAAGACATATTATCTGCATTCTCAATTTTATTTTCTTAAACACTGATGGCTTTTCTTAGGTATTGTCCTGTGTTTATTGCCTGTTTGACTAATGCAACTGTGACTCTTCAATCGATTTTGATGTATGACTTTTGCTCTGATCTATGTGCTTGTGATCCCTATCCCCATTCATGTCTTGAAACCTTATCACCAATGTGATGGTGTTAGGACGTAAGGTCCTTGGGTGCTGGTGAGACTGTGAAAGTCTGTCCTTATTTGATTTGATTAGTGCCCTTGTAAAAGAAAAATCATATAGATTGCTACTTTTGTCATGTGGGGATGCAGTAAGAAAGCTCTATTCTCTGAACTAAGAATTAGACCTTCAAAAACACTGAATCTATTGATGTCTTGATCTTATACTCACCAGAATCCAGAACTGTGAAGAAGACATTTATTTTGTTTTAAATTTACATGGTGTATTGCATTTAGTTACATCAACCAGGTAGCCTAAGAGAACATTCACTCTCAGTCCCTACCATGATCTACAGAGATTAATATTGTAGCAAAAACATGAAATACTCAGCAAATATTAAGTAAAGTAACAAATGATCATGAAAATACAAATTCCAATCAGTGAGAAGTGACTTAGAAATAATACACTCAGATTGTCTTAGAAATAGGTATAAAGAACTCAGAAAACATTGCATGCATATTCTGAAGTCAACAAGCCAGTTAATGATATCTGGGAGAAATAAAGCTTCGGTTTTATATTTCTTAGACCATTGTTTTGCTTCCCATGCCACACTGCTCCAAAAGTGTCTGGCAGTAAAATATTAGGGAACTATAAATTTAAAGTGACCTGATTATAATTTATATTATTTTCCTGAAATTTCCCAAATAGTGTCATTTTATGTTAATTGATTCCTCACTATATAACACAATGAAGCTGGCAGGGTGACTGGATGCTTTAAAAATTAGGTAATCAAGACTCGAAATTTAAGTGACTTAGACTGAATTGGTTCAGTTGCTTCAAGTAAAGGGAACACAAAGAAACCTGGTCAATCTTAATATTATCCTTGAAAGAATGTCTTTCCTAATTCTGTAAGTTAAAGCTCTATTAGCAAAACCTGTTATTCAAGAAAATATTTGCATGGTTATGTTAAAAATTTTCTCTACATTATCACAGACATGATGATAACCTGGTTTACTTGTATTTTTGTGGGACGTTGTTATAGGAAAAATCATTATTCTTTGTTATTTTAGTGAGACAGATGTGTCAGTTTTTTTGTTGCTATTACCAAAATACCTGGTAAGAGCCACTTAGAAGAGCAAAGGTCCATTTTGGCTCATGTTTCAGAGGTGAGTCCATGGTAGCCAGCTTCAAGATAGCAGGGTATGGGGGAGGAACCCTGCTCAGCTCAAGGCAGCAAAGAGAGAGAGAAAAGGGGCACAGGGATAGATATAATTCCTCAGGACTCCACCTGAGCTGCCTCTTCCAGTCATGACCCACTTCTGAACCCTGCAGCTTTGGAGACAAAGCTTTCCCAACATCAACTCTCTAAGTGACATTCCAGTTGCAAACCATGATAGTAGGCAAAGGATTTTAGAATCATGGGCGGAATGGACTATGGCAAAGACAAATGCCACAGTTTTCAGAATTCTAATTAAAGACATAAATAGAAAATGCAGAAAAATAGATGTACAACAGACCGTGTGCAGAGCAAGCTGGAACGCTTTGGGCGTGTTGCTGAATTTCTGATGCAATTTGCTCTGAGCATCCAGAGTGCTGGGCTCACCCTACAGCACTCATGGGGAACTTAGTATTCTCTGCTGCCTTCACACTTTCTCTAATTAGGGAGCATTTAAGCTTATGTTGACTGTGCTAGAAAACATCGACCTAAATCTACCCTATTAACAAATAGAGTTTTCCAGGTTGTTTTGTTGCTTTGCTCCACTGAAGTTCGATTTAAACTATTTCTAATTAAATTAAATGTGAATGAGAATAGAGTGTGAGATGAGGTAAACATCCTCAGTTCTTCCTGAATCTTCCGTAAATAGCAGCTGAACAGCTCTTTTCTGGGAGTTTTGGAGAGACTGTGAGTTGCCTCATAGAAGGTGGAGCCAGGACTTTGCTCACAGTATATTTCCAGAACTTCAACAAGGTCCAGACGTAAAACAGGTACCCCGCAAACACTGGCTGAATAAACCAGTGAGCTACAGTCTGGAAAGTTCCCTGGATTTCTTTAGAGAAACTAAGAGCTTCTCTGGAAGGACTCATGCAATTACCTTGGCAATGACCTTGTTGTGTAGTAATGAGTTATTTTCATGTTTCTTTTCCACCCTGAAAGTCATTTCCCAGAAGGCAGAACCTCTCATGTCTTTTATCAATTTTTTTTCAGTTTTGAGTTTCTATTGCCACCCTATCATCATTGCTTGGTGATATTTAATACATATTTGTTGAGTGAGATGATTAAGGAACAAGTTTCTGGTACCATTTCTTCCCTAACTCATGAATGCTAGATCAGATAAGGAATTAAAATGCAGAGGGCATTAAATCCTTTAGCATAAGGCACAATCCTTGGGTTTGAAGTACAGCATAGGTATAATAGAAATAATATAAATAGCACACAAACAAAGCATAATAAACCATAAATAAGACATAGTATAAGTCATATATCAACATATGCTATGTACAACAGGTAATGCATTTAATATAGTATATAGGAAATAGCAGATGATCCTATATGTAAAAATAAATGTTTTGTTACACTTGGCTTTTTTTTTCTTCTCAGTGTATGTATGCAGTTTACACAGTTTAAAATGACTGATATATAATCAAGATTCAGGTCTTAAAGTTCTGGAACTAGCACATTTTGTAGCTTTTGAAAGTAACTCAAATCTCACCAAGACTCAACTTTCTCATCTGTGAAATCTGTCTACCTTTGGGCTATTTTACTAATAGAGGCTAGCACTTATGAGTGCTCATTCTACTGAATCATCAAAAACACCTTGTTTGGACCTGCATATTACTTATTCTTCATGTCCCCAGCCTCATGGAGTAGCAATTATATTTCTCATTTTACAGGTCAGAAACCTGAGGCTAAGGTGGTCTCCCCCCCCCCCCACAATGGATGAAGCACTTTGTAAGCCATATATTTCCCTACTGTAGCAAATGAGATCTTAGAAATATTGTCAAGAAACATGCAAAACAGAATTATTTTTAATACACAAAATGGAATCAAGCCTGGATTGAAAATTTCACATTCTACCTTAAAAATCACAAGTCCTAGATTCTTAAGAGAAAATCCACTATAAAATCGAGTCCTAAATAACTCCAAACTTTTCTATGGGGACAATTCAGTCATTGCAGGACTGGATCCTACGATGGGGATTCCAAAACTGACAGGAAGAGAGACTGCTGGCCCTTGGGGTTTAAAATCTGTGTGAAGTTCTGGTATTTTTGTGTAAGAGTACTTAGTCTTCCTGTTTTACAAAATACTTATGTAAAGATGTTGTAACTGTTGTTTTATAAACCTGTTGTTTTGCATACTGTTATCATTAGAAAAACTAAATTTATTCAGGTACACATTTTTATATCAGAGTGTCGTTGCTGGTCTTCTACACCAAGAGGTCCACCTCTCTAACCACGAGCTTCCATCCCACCAGCAAAAACACCAACTCTGCCAATTCAAAGCTAATGGGCTACTGTTGCAATGCCCAAGTACAATCAGAAGGATTACAAGGCCCTCTGAATGTGGGCGGGTTTTCCTGAGAAGGAAAAATGCAAAGCTGAATGAATGCTCCAAAATTTATGAAACTGTAAGAGGTGGGGGAGAAATTTGTGCCTACTACCCTTTATTACATAACAGGATTTCCCTCTTAAACATTAATCTGCATGGAATTGAATAGAGACAGGATTACCCTCATTCCAAAATCTTAATCACCATTCCATACTTCTTTCTAGGAAGTTTAAATAATTCAACACAAGCAATGCATTGAATTATTTCAGACACTGTTTATAGGAAGAGCTCAGGAGCTGTTCACTAGGATTTGTTTTGTCTCATCAGCATCTTCCTAATGTTGAAGGAAGCATCCCTGTCAAAGAGAGGTGTCAGCTCTTTTTCATGATGTGTTTATTATAGCAGGCCTTGCCTGTCAATTGTAGGTTAAGTTCATACTTACAGTTATCAGGCTTTAAGAGCTTCAAGATCAAAGATTATGCCTGTAACACAGTGTAGGTTCAAATACAAGCTTGTTAACTTTTTGCCAAACTATATTTAGATATATTCATGTCTTTTCCTTCTAGGATTTTGTGTATATTTCCAGACTTGACAAAGGCACTGGTTGATTGCATAAAATAGTTTTGCATCTTTGCAACAAAATATTCTTTGAGGTAGTACCATCTTCATTTAAAAAGAGAATAAGACTATCCCACAGGCTGTATTAGTAAATGATGCCATTGTGGCAGATACATCGATCTATACAATGGGATACAACAGAAACTCAGGGCCAAGGTCTAATTGAATTTTCCAAAAGCTTCTTACTGTACAAAAAACTACTAACACACATATCACACTATACTAATTGTAGAGTCCTTTTATGCTTATTTGCTGTACTATGAGGGTATATAAATGACATTTGGGCATGACAGATCAACTTAAAATACAGGAAGATGATTAACGCAGAAGTGAAGTGTGGATTCTGTTATTAAAAACCTAGCCAGCATTTCTTTCCTTTTTTACCTTTGCATCCATCGAGTATTAAAAATAAAGTTTGGAGGTTCAAAATAAATCGTCAGGGTTTTTTCTTAGTTTCCATAGTATGTGTGGTTTCTACACAACATAGTTGGAAATGTTCTGTGTGCCTCATATCTCATCAAAGAGTGACATTCAACATAAAGGGATCAGCCTCCAGGTGTTCTCTTACCCTGAGGTAATGGAATGGTTTTGGAATCACACAACCTGTGTTCGAATTCCATGTGTGATTTTCAGGAAGCATGTCTGAGCTTTGGTTTCTATCTTGTGACGGTAATTTGAATGTCTTCCTGTGAGACTCTGGACCATACCTTAACGTACCTCTCCTAACTCCCCACATGCACTGCTGAGGCTCCCTTCTCTTCTTTGGACAGGATCATCCATATTCATTTTAATGTATACTTTTATTGGTGCATTATAGTCTCACATCATAATGTCGTTCATAGTGCTGGTGAGATACATGCACACAGCACTTAGTGGGCTTTCTCCTGCCTCCTCCCCCTTCTCCCCCTTCACCTTACAGGATGTTGAGATTCACATTGGTATTCTCACCTATGTTTATAATTTCAGTGGAAGTGATTCCTTTATCAATTCTCTAACCCTTATTTCTGGCCTTTATTTTTCTTTCTCTAAATCTAGGGACAGCTCATCCTCCCACCACACATAGGTTACCTCACTCTTTTATAATGAACTTGCTGGAGCATTTGTATTTGGCCGTGTCCTGTGTTTGCCTGCCCCTTATGACTATAAGCTTCATGACAATCATGGACTTTGTCTACCTCGCTCATGCATGCATGTCAGTCTGTGTTTAATCATGCATAAATGCAGACTGAAGAATTAATGGAAGACTTTGTAGTGTTTGAGTATAAACTCATTAGAACCAAAGCCTGCCCAACCTTTGAAGCAATTAGCTAGATGACTTGGAACCACCCCTGGCTTAGAGATCCATCTTATCTGGATAAAACTGAAGTGAACAAATCTTTTTTGATATCATTTTCAGTGCTTACAAATAAGAAGACCACTAAATGTTGATTAAGTGGCCCCTACAACAAGAGTGCTATATGGCTCTAATGATTAGTAACCAATTAGACATTTTTAATAGTCTCTCAGTTGCTGTCATATGAAGACCCTGACCAAGAAATTTGCTCTTGCCCATTGCTTATTTTTATTTTTTATTTTTGGTGGTACTGGGGTTCATGGAAGCCCTTCTACCTTCTGGCTACACTCCCAGACCTATTTTTACATTTTTTATTTGGAAACAGGGTCTCCTAAGCCAGCGCACGCGGCTGGCTTCGAACCTGCGCGATCCTCCTATCTCTGCCTCCCAAGCGCGGGGATTACAAGCGTGTGCCACCATGCCCGGCCGCCCATTGCTTATTGATATGATAAAATTGTGTAAGACAGCTGCCATATACAAGTAGTACTAAAATGCCTTTAAAGTAATTTTAATTCAGGTTTGAAGATTTTTGAGCTTTGCAGGCTTCCCTATCTTACAAAAAGACTGTTTTACTCACTGTCACTTTAATTTCCTAGTTTCGTCATTTTAAGTGTGGTACAGGTTTCCTCAATTAGGATTCAAGAGTTGTGAATGATAGACCCATTCTGTTATTGATGAACTTTGTGATGGCAGTTACATTTAAATTGCCTATTCAATCTAGGCGTAAGATTTAGTTGTGTAGTAAACACAGCTTGTCTTACAATAACTGCTTTTCTTCTCTCAGCTCACACACACACAAAATCTATTATAAATATTATAATAAATGATTTATTCAGTAAGTTGGGAACTACTTGAATTTGCTTGATGTGTATAAAAATTATTGAAGAGTAGTGTCTACACCCTTGAAATTTTTATGTAAAATATTATTTTTAAACTGTTAAATAATTTTACTAATGCTGTAAATTGGTAATAAATTCAGGCAAGCATTGGTATCATTTTGTGTAAGTAGTCATGTGTGATACTGATTAATTTGCCTCTGAGAGCAAAATAAAACATGGAGATCAATGTTTTCACTTGACGTTTTCTGCTGCAATGCTGTGAGTGTATGCTGATCAGCGTTAATTTTAGCTTCTGATCAGACACCATGAAGCACAATTCCAATAATTGTTTTGATGTGAGTTTCTTCTGTGACATCCAGACTGATTTGCATGAACACTGCAAACTTGCACATTTATGACAGAAAGGAACATGGTTAGATTAGGGAAAAAAAAAACACTTATAGTGGGGATTATGTACAAAGACAGTGATTCACCATAATTTTCTGTCTTTCTGATGCCCCCTATCAAGATATGCATAATTGATATTACCTTATATACTCACCAATTCATTTTACACAGCTTAGAGAACAGGGCTGATTACAATGCGAAATAAAGACTTGGATTATACAAGAAAGCTGATTCTGTTCTATTTTGTAAAATACTCCATTCAAGCCAGGTATGGTGGCACACATGCTTGTAATCCCAGCATTTTGGAGCTGAGACAGGAAGGTCGCAGTTCATGGCCAGCCTCAGCTACTTAGTGAGTCATTTTGCAACTCAGTGAGACCCTGTTTCAAAATGAAGAATAAAAAATAAGGCTGGGGTGTAGCTCGAAGGTAGAATGCCCCTGGGTTCCATCCCCAGTCACACACACACACACACACACACAAAATAACATTCATTAGAAATTAGTATTTCCATTGCAAATGAAATGAGACTAGCAGGTAGGTTGAGCCAGAACTTCATTTTATTTCTCCCAGAAGGGATGATTCCAACAGATGTTAAAAACACAACAAAAGGTTGGCATGTGACAATCATCTATCTTAAATACCTTATTTTTAAAGAAAAACTTACACTGTAACACACCCTTAACACTATTTGGTCAGGGATGCACCATATACATGATGCTAATCCAGTAAGATTAGATTGCCTAGTTACATCATAACTGCTTAGTTTTCCAGTCCACTGACATTTCACTCAGGACCTGTCCCTGTCATTTAAACACATGACTATATATGCTTCACAAAGTAATTATTTTCTCTTATGATGTTACCTGAATGACCATCTTCTATTTTTAGAAATCTCATGCTCTTTTTTCACCCTCAGATATTTGCTGCCCCATTGAAAATATTTTTCCAGCCATAACTAAATTCCATATTCTGGATTATGTTAATAGTCACCAGATAGAATTTTTTTTCAGTTTGAGTTCAGTAAGGGTGCTTGTGTGATGGGTGCCATATGCAATCTAGACATGACAGTTACCTACAGGAATGATCAAGAACCTCTCTTGGAGGAAACAGACTTGTATGGGTAGAGCAATGTTCAGAGTTATTTTAATAAAACATGACAATTTGGTCAGTTGTGGAGGCACACATTCGTAATCCCATACTTAGGAGGCTGAGACAGGAGGATTGCAGGTTCCCAGTCAGCCTCAGCTACTTAGGCCCTCTACAAATTAGAGATACCATGTTTCCAAATTAAAAAGAAAAAAATAGGGATGGGAATGTATCTCAGAGGTAGAATGCCCCTGGGGTCAATCCCCAGTACTACAAAAAATAAAAAAAATAAAAAAATAAAAATGGCAACAAGTTCTGCTTGTTGCACAGGTTTTGCTTCCATAAGTTGTTGTGAGAAAGGTACTAATGAATCCATTTGATGAACAAGTAGCGTGGCCCTTAAAATGGTTAAATAACCTGCCAGAGGTCATACAGCTGGTCAGTGAGAGAGCCAGAATTTGAATTCAACACTATTGATTGCTGAGCTATGTCTTTCTGCTTTGTGCTGTGTCCTCTTCCTTCCAGGCCCACAGGTTAGTCCAAGAAAGTCTTTCCCAGTATCTTCATATGTGGAATCCCTGTACTGAAGGCAGGTGGCACGCTGGGCTGCTGGGGCATGGTGAGCGCTTTATTTTCAAGAAGCACAGAGTATTAATTCACTAATGAAACTGGAGAGTCTACTGAGATACATGAACTGCTGGGAAGTCCAACCTTTTTAATTACCTGGAATGAGACTCCCCACAATGTTAAACCTTCAGAGGGTGCCAAACCCGGACGTGAAACACAGATGGAAAGCTCCTCTGTGGAGACGCTGAATGGAAGGAAGCAAGTCAGAGAGCAGAGATTAAAAACACTCCAAACAGCATGCCACAGTGCTTCCCCTGTGGGTGAAGAGGAAAGGCGGGACTCTGCTATGGAAGGGATAATGACCAATTAAGAAAATAAAATAATCCTGAGCAAAGGGAAACAAAACACAAGAGGAGGAGGAGGAAGAGGAGGAGGAGGAGGAGGAGGAGGAGGAGGAGGAGGAGGAGGAAGAGGAGGAGGAGGAGGAGGAAAGGTATAACAAATAGAATATTGGTTAAGCAGGATGGAAGATAACGAATCCTTATAAAAACGTTCTGTGTCAAAACTTCAGTGTCTTATTTTCACAGCACTCCACTACCTCCCTTTGATGTAGTGCTTTATTATTCTGCCACTTCTTTTTACCTTTGTAATAATAAAAATTGCTTAAGCTCAAAGAAACAAATAGTACAAACAGCAGAGAGAGTGATTGACTATGCTATTGCAGAGAAGATAAGAATGATGTATTTTTATATAAAGAATGGTAATGGATCATCAAATGGCAGCTATTCTACGTGCAGAATAGAAATCTAAGACTCGAGAAAGAAATAACTCTTGTGCTTGAAACAAAGATTAGGGGAAAAGAGCAATTGAATTATTAGATATGATTTTGCTAATGTTTGATGGATCACTTCATCTTCACCACAGTTCTACGTAGTAGGTTAAGGCAACATTTCAGTCTTTCCTTTAGAAACATAGAAACTGAGTGTCTGATTTGTCTAGTTTCCAGAATAAGTGGTAGAGATGAAATAAGAAAATGTGTGCTGTAGTACATCTGGTCCTTGTTCCCTGTGTACAGCTGGGCATCATTGTGTGATGTTAAAGTTCACAATACCCAAACTAAGAACCAGCCTAAGTGTCCGTCAACAGATGAAGGGATTATGGAACTAGTCTATACACACATACACACACACACACACACACACACACACACACACAATTTTTTTTACTCAGCCATAAAGAAGAACAAAATCATGTCATTTGTAGGAAAATGTATGGGACTAGAGAATATTATGCTAAGTGAGATTAGCCGGTCTCAAAAAGTCTAGGGTCAAATGTTTTTTCTCATATGTGGAAGCTAGAGAGAAAAGAGGAAACAAAAAGGACTTTAGTTAACTGATTAGAGAGACCAGCAGAATAGTAGAAGGAGTTACAGGATGCGGGGTGGGTAGGTAAAAGGGAATACTTGATAAAGAAAACAGTTCAAACAATACTGTGTTCATATATGTAATTATCAATACCCATTTTCATATAATGTACAGGGAGGAGGAGAGAATGGGGTCTTATCCTAAGGGCAACACATATTCTTATTATTATCCGTGAACCTTATTCTGATTTGTAATTTCAATGAACTAATAATAAAGTACAATCTCCATCAAATGGATTTATCACATGTGCTTGGACACATCTTCATGGGCTAGACTGGTCTTAATGTGAAATTGCCATATGGTATAAAGGTTTGGTAAGAGTATGGCACCAGGTTTTTTTCAGCTTTTTGGTTTCACTCCCTTGAGCCAGTCAGGGTACATTCATATAGATAGAGACCGAGTATGGCAGGGAAGATAATATTTCTGTAATTACAACAAAGATCCATGACCTGAAAATTCAGCTCCTGTGGCCTTTGCAATCGAGGCAAAGAGCCACCTGACACACCTGCTTCATGCACAGATGATGAACTCTAGATGATGAACCCTGTTACTCTAGGGTTGGAGTAACAGTAGCCAACATCTCTTTCTCCCTCACTCTTGTTGGTGGTAAATGCCTCAGTATGCCTGATCTATCTCCCTCTTCTATCCTACAGTAACAGAGATTGGCCTGTGCCCCTCACTGAGCTAATCAGTGTGCTTGGTTACTTTCTGCCTAAAAAAGTGGAAAAATGATTGCTTTTAATAAATGATGCTCAGGGGGTATGGATCTAGGGATGATACTTGCAATTTTATCCAGAGCAAGAGAAGAACCTCATGGAAATCTCAGGACAGTCAGAGCCTCTGGCTCCCATGAATGACCCTTTGGAGCAAATCATCAACCAGAGGCGACAAATACATTGTCAAACTACCATGAGTTCATATTTGGTGGCTCTATAAATCACTCATATAAGAATACAGTGAACAGGTTCATAATAATTGTAACCTAAACCTACTACCTATGCTACTGTGCCCTTAACTACTCTCCTAGTGCCTTGGGTTTTATCCCCACCACCACAAAGAATAATCTTCTACAAACTTTAATACATTATTTATTTAATTCTCATAATAATCCTGTGAAGTATGCACCACTATTTTCTCCATTTTATAGTGAAGAAACGGAGGCAAGAGAGAGGTCAGATGACTTGCCCAAGACCACAGAGATAGGAAGAGGTAGGGCTTGGACTTAAACCCCAGGAGTCTCACTGTGTTCTATGAACACTATTTCCTCTGTCTCTGTGTATATGAGCCCTCTTCCATGTGTGTGTGTGTGTGTGTGTGTGTGTGTGTTTGCCTAGCCTATGTCCATATATGTGTGTAATTTATATTTCTGTAATTTACAATTGGTTTATTGTCTTGGAATTGTTATAAACTAACATCTTAATGTGGTCTGGTATCTGGGAATATCTCAGATTTCACTCCAGTGTCATGACCAAGTATAGGAACTACTATGAGAAATGAAGGTATAGATTTATGAGTATTCTGAAAGGAGGAGAGAAGAAAATTTAAATAAATGAGTAAAATATCAAAGCTCCCATGCTATATGACATTAGGTCTCAGTAACAGAAGGTGTTTATCTGGTCAAATCTTTTCAGCAGTTAAAAAATCTAGAAGCCACCAGATACAGACATTAAGAGTACATTTAGTTTTTAATTTTTTTTGCGGGTCTGGGGATGGAACCTAGGGGCATTCGACCTCCGAGCTACACCCCCTGCCCTGTTTTTTATTCTTTATTTTGAAACAGGGTCTCACTAAGTTACAGAAGTCCTCACTATATAGCTGAGGCTGTCCACAAACTGCGATCCTCTGGTCTCAGCCTCCCGAATGCTGGGATTACAAGCTCACGCCACCATGCCCAGTTTAAGAGTACATTAAATTACTTTTGTTGGGGGAAAGATCATAGTAGGGAGGGAATCTTTGGACAAATATTTTATGAAAACTAAAATATTTTGAGATCCAGAATATTTAACCATATCAGATATGGGGACATTGAAGACTCATATGTGTTATAATAAAGATAGAGGAATTATTAGGTGTTTGTAGAAAGTCATCTCTAAGCACCATCTAATTCCTGGATGACATTTTATGTGGATGAACCTGAATATATATATATATATATATATATATATATATATATATATATATATATATATATACATACATACACACACACATTAGGGTTTCTGGAAACCCTTCTACCTCCGGGCTACACTCCCAGACCTATTTTATACTTTCTTTTGTTTTTAATTTGGAAACAGGGTTTCTTAAGCCAGCACGGCTGGCTTCAAACCTGTGCAATCCTCCAGTTTCAGCGTGGGGATTACAAGCATGTGCCACCATGCCCGGCAAACCTGGATATATTTTGCAAGGATAAACAGCGCTGTATAAATTATAATCAGTGAACCCAGTGTCAAGATAAATGTGAAATTGGAAGGGTTAACCCATCTTGTATTTCTTAGATAGGCTTCCATTAAAAATAAATGTTACTTAAAAAGTCCCAAAGTCTTATAGAATTTCCTATTATTTCATGTGAAACAATGTAAAAATAGGTAAACATTTTACAAATGAAATCTCTGCTTATACTGATAGAAAATTAATTTTCTATGAATCATGGCTATGCCTTAGAAAAGGGACAGGTAAAATGTAGCCCACAACCTGCTCTTCTAAGCTTTATAAAAATAATGATTTTATATGTTTAAATGGTTAACAAAATACGTAGAGACTAATATTCCATGATTTGTAAAAACTATGTAAAATTCAAGTTTCAATGCCTGTAAATAAAGTGCTAGTGGAGTACAGCCATGGTAATTCACATGCTGTCTATCACTGCTTCTGTGCTATACCAGTAGAGTTGAGTAGCTGTGACAGACTATGTAGATGAGGAAGTCTGAAATGCTCATTGGCCCTTGATAGAAATAGTTTGCTGGTCCTGGGTTAGAATAATGAAGCAGTGGTACTGGGAAATGTTTGAAAAATCCATCCTAAGGAGCAGAATTAGTGCCTAGAAGCCAACAGACAAATCAGTGTGTGTGTGTGTGTGTGTGTGTGTGTGTGTGTGTGTGGTACCTGTCCTGCTTTACATGTCAATGGTATGTCCCGAATTCAGTTTAAAGTTGCATTAAATATGCAATGTTGTATCATTTTCATGTGGCTACGAAGACTTCATACACTTGACTTGTTGCATCTGTAGATTCAACCAACCAGAAATATTTTTAAAAACACATCTCTAAAGAGTAGGTACAGATTCTTTTTTTCTTGTCACTATTCCATAAAGAATAGGTTATAATACCTATTTATAAAGCATTTATATTGTATTAAGTATTATGAGCAATCTAGAGATGGCTTAAAGTATAGGAGAGGATTGGGTAGGTTATATGCAAATACTATACCAAATAATATAAGGAACTCGAGCATCCACAGATTGGACAGGTTTCCTGGGACTGATTCTCGATGTATACTGAGAGATGAGTGTTCATTCTGATCTGTCACAAGATGTAGTATGCTGTCACTTTCTTTATAACATAAAACACATGTAGAAAGATTTTTTGAGTACTGTGATCTGTTTAGAAACAAGTCATTTCATAAAGATAAAACATTTAGGTTTTCAAATGAGTTTTCTTAAAGTGTATATATTAATTTTTAAAGTGTAGCAATTCTTGGGCATATTTCAGTCCACAAACCAACTTGGAAAGGCAAGTGAAATGAAGTGTGTATTGGCTAAGCAGAAGACGATGGCCCCTGTGCTCCACTGTACTCCGTGTGATATAGAAATTGCAGTTAAAATGCTGGGGACTGATGCTGGGCAAAGAAAAAATATTCAAAAGAGGCCACTGGATTTCACTGTCAGAATTATTGTGCTTGTAGTGTGCCAGTCAGCTTTTTGTGGCCATGACCCAAATACCTGACAACAGCAACTTAGAGGAGGTAAGAATTATTGTGGCTCATAATTCCAGAGGTGTCAGTTCACGAGTCCATGGTCCATAGATCCATTGCTGTAGGCTCAAAATGAGGCAGAATATCATCCTGGAAGGGTGCCCAGCTCATAGCAGCTCAGAAGCAGAGAGAGAAGAAGGGGCCAGGAGAAGATAAACCCTTAAAGGTCTCATCCCCAGTAATCTGCTTCCTCAACACAGTCCCAACTACCAGTTGTCCATTGACTGTCATTGGAAACCAGTGCATGAATCCATTGAAGAGGTCAGAGCCCTCATGATTCCATCATTTCCCCAGAGCCTCACCTCTGGACATTACTAAACTGGGGGCACAGAAGGCTTTGGGTGCCATGTCAGCACCAAATTACAGCATGTGGTTGTTAATGATCAACCAGCTCTACATTCATATATTGTGCTCCTTCATTTAATTTTTCCAAGAACAAAACATAAAATATATACAAAATATGTATCTTGTAGTGCAGGCTAGAGACTAATATATTTGTTTGTCTCTTTCTCTTCAGTGTTCTTAAATACTTTGTATTCTATTGTAAGGGCTTGTGTCCTATATTCTTCTGAACTATGAGTTTCTTTGAGCCATGAGTCTTGACTTGTTTATCTTTGTTTCTCATTATCTTCAGCCAGAAGATATTTACATAAATGCATGTAAAATGAAATGAGAGAATGCATTTCAAGCTTTCTGTGAGGAGAAATATTGTATTACCTGACTGCTCCCAGTGGTTAGTAAGCATTCAAGTATAGGATAGTTAGCAACTGCTGGAATTGAATCCAGTGACATGTCCTGCTAGTCCTTCCTATGTCTGTGTGCAGGAGCTGTATCATGGTATGAGTTATCTGTACATATTCACCAAAGTGTTAATTGAAACACAATCAAAACCTAAGAAGCTACTGAGGTGTTAAAGACAACCTTGCCCATTCATTGATGACCTCCACTTGCTCATATTGTAATTGTCTTATTCTTTCTCTTTCCAGCTATTTCAGTTTGTCATGTCAAGATGGTCTGCATTTTGCTGCTCTCATGAAATGATTGAAAGTGTCACTGGGGGCTTCAGCTCTAGGCTCTTTCTCTTTCACCCTCCCTTCTTCTTATTAGCCTTCCTACCATCCTTATTCTGATATGCCTAGACTTCTTGATTTGGCGTTACCAGCTACTACCATAATGGTAATGACTTCACTGGCCTCGATCCTCTTGTCTCAGCCTCCCAAGCATTAGGATTTCAGGCACACCACCTCGGCATCTCTGCCTATTTTAGCTACTTTTGTAAATGTTTGCTTCAAGGGGATTTTTTTTTCAGAACTAGGAGTTGAACTCAGGGGCACTCTAACTCAAAGCTACAACTTGAGCCCTATTTTGAGATTGGTTGTTAGCGGGGCTCTTAAGCCCCGCTTTTCTCGGTCGCCATCTTCTGATTCTTAATTTTGAAACAGAGTCTCACTAACTTGGGGAGGGCCTCACTGAGTAGCTGAGGCTGGTCATGAAACTGTGATTCTCCTGTCTCAGCCTCCCAAGTACTGGGATTACAAGTGTGCACCACCATGCCCGGCTCTAAAAGGCTATTTTTTAAAGTTCTAATTGCTATTTGTTTTAAAGAGGAAAAGGGGACAAAATGTGACTGCCTCATAATAAAAGTATTATTGTGTCATATTAATCTCTACTCTGAGATGGTTACTCAAGAGGATTTTATTTTCAAGGCCAAAAAATGGAATATAGAAAACTTGAGACTTGATTCAATTATAAATGACCTTATCCTGGCATAATGGACATTTTAATCAAATGCTTTCCTAATAAATGGTCTTTACCTGCCATTTGGAGGAATTTCTTGAAATTATTATTGAACATAATTTGGAAGATATGCAGAGTTTTCTTATTTTGTTAAAAATAAAAAGGTATCCAAAGGTCTGGATATAAAAATGCTAGATATTAACAGACATTTACCATTTACATAAAATTAAGTAGATAGTCAATTCCAATGGCAGGTAAAATGTATTAAGTTAAATTAAGCAGTCTATATGTCTTTTCACATATTTTAGTATACTTTTATTGATGCATTGTAGTCTCCCATCATAATGTAAGTCATAATGATAGTACAATATATAATACACCACAAGGTGGGCATTCTATTCTCCTCCCCTTCCCCATTCAGGGTATGGAGATTGGCATTGTTATTTTCACATATGTACATAAAGTCACAAAATGTTGGTCAGAGTAATTTCTTAATTTATTCTACTTCCTGTGTCCTTCCACTAGACCTATCCCTTGCTCCACTGAAGTTTTCTTATATCATCTGAAGGCCCGCTGGTATCCAAATTAATTCCTAAGTTCCACATGTTAGAGAAAATAATGACCCCTCATTTTCTGTGACTGCATAATCTCACTTAATAGTGTTCTCCAGATCCATCCGTTTTTAAAAAAGAACATGATTTTGTTCTTTGTTCTTGAGTAAAATTCCATTATGTATATATTCCACAATTTTGTAATCCATTCATGTATTGATAGACACTTAGGTTGGCTCCATAATTTGGTGATTGTAAATTGTACTTCCATGAACATAGGTATCATATCTTACTGTAATTCTCCGATTTGAGTTCCTTTGGAAAGATACCCAGGAGTGTTGTAGCTGGACCATATGGTGGATCCATTCCCAATTTTCTGAAGAAGCTCCACACCGATCTCCAAAGTGGTTGAAGCAGAAGTATTTATTTGGAGAGAGTATCATTTGGAATAATCTTAAAAATAGTTTTCTGATAGATTGATGTCACTAAAATTTTGTGTATCTATGATGAAGTCCTAAATATTATATATAGCTTGGAATCATTCCTTTTGGTGAGGACTGTAAACTTTGACATATGATACATCAGGTTCAAAGCTTGGTTTTTGTCATTCATTAGATACAGGGGAAATTTTTCCTTTTTGTTTGATATTAAGTTAAAGATTGGAGCCCTATAACAAAAGATAAATGAACAAGTACCACAAAATTCCTAATTTATTTTATGTAACTTTTATATGACATGAGAAATCTCATAAAATGAGAATTGAAGAAATGGATAAACCTATGTATTTTTGTGCTAGGTTTGATGCAGAGGAAGCTAGTCATGGAGTAATATAATTGAAAAAGTGGCTCTAATCTTATGGTAATAAGTTGAAGGGGATTTGGCATGGCCTGCTTGTTCAGACTTTTCTTTGTGTCCCTATGTCTTCAGAGGTAAGGATGCTCCTTTCCTTTGTGTTTAAGGAAGGCACTTACGAATGATGGTCTTATGACCTGCCTCAGAGGAAGGTTTAGAAAATCCTTCCTGGGTTTGTGACCTTCTGTAGGGTTGGGGGTGGAAGTAGAAAGTGACCTTTCTTCTTCTACTGTTTTCTCAAATGCCTAGGGAAAATGGTATATCCAAAATCCTATTAAACTTTCTTATCTAACCCTTGTTTTTCTAGATTGTAATAAATAATGCTGATGGAAAATGAAATAAATAAAATATAAAATAAATCTTTTGATGAGATGGCTTTGATATAGGAGTTTAAGAAAGGTTACCTATTATCAGTTGTGTGTGTGTGTGTGTGTGTGTGTGTGTGTGTGTTTGCATTCTCAAAAGAAGCAATAATAATTTTTTAAATTTAGCTTCAAAAAGAGGCTAATTGACCAGATGAATAATAATTTATGGAATTAATTGATCTGATTATTTGAATAATACTTATACACATATACAAATGTAAATGCACATATATACATATTTTATGTACATATTTTATAGGCTTTTAGTTTCATTTTATGAGGATTTTAGTGGTATCTACTTTAATATAAAAGCCAAAATGAATTTGGGGACATACAATTTTTTTGCTTTAGAGATACAGGTATAAAATGAACACTTATTATTTGCCAGGGACTCTGCTAAGTATTTTATAACTAATGAACTGTACATTCTCTCAATTTCTCACTAAGTCATTAGGATATATATCTTCACTTATAGTTGATATATAGAAAGGGAAATGGGAATGGCAGAGCCTAGATAAAAACTTAAACTACTTTATTCTCAACCCTACCCTTGTTATCATTGTATACTATCACCCCAATATTAGGGAAAGTTATACCTGAAGTAATAAGTCCTCTACAGAGATAAGTATTGCATCTTAGAACTTTGCATTAGGCTAAATATGTGTCAGATTGAAATTGCAACATAGAATGTTTAAAATAAGTAAAAGTATCTCTATGGAGCTCTAAAAATCTACTGTGGAAGTATTTGCATATAAGATGTAGGTGAAATTTGTGGTAAAATGATGTATGAGATGCTCTTATCACAGTATATACATGATAAACATTTAAAAAATCTTTTTAAACTCTGATTCAAATATTTGCATATTATAGTAATTATTTTGAATGTCATCAGGACATGAAGATTTATTCTAGGATATGAATTAATAAGATAAGTCAACTTATTGATGAAAAAAATCTCAGCACATTTTCAAAGCTTTACTTCCTCAGCATGCAAAGATTCTGTAATGGTTTGTGGTTTCTTGTTGTTGTTAGTCCATGAGAGAAAGATTCCTAAAATGGAGAGTTTCCAATGGTTCTCTTTATATATCGCTGAAGGGAGCCTTCTTTAATCCACTGCTGTATACAGTAAATAATCATTTGGGTGGCCAGAAGTTATAACTTTATCTTCAAATAGTCTTAAGTGCACTGATTCTTAAAATCTGATTCTTTAAGGAAACAAACATAATATTCTATATACCACAATTGGCTCATGTTTATTTCAGAGCTTTTTTTTTATCTCATTCTTGGCTTTTTGATTGAATAAATCTCAATTTTCCTTAACAACTCTGCAGAGAATTTCCAAACAACTATTTTGACCTAGAGATTTCACATGGTTCAATCATATGCATGGAATACTTTCAGAAGCCAAGGGATATGTTCCATGAAATTGGATAGCTATCTTAAAATCTTTGAAGGGTAGTCAGATGGAAGTCATCACACAGGAAGAAATAGTATATCTAGAGAGAAGTTTCTGCAAGGTGTGAAGGGGAAAAGAGGCACAAGAAGGTAGAATAAGATGAAAGATCATGCCCTCTCTCAACACAGGAGAGGATGTTCTCATGATAGGGCCCAATGAGGATGTAATGACTTGATCAAAGAAACTACTAGCTTCCTGCCAAGTGTTTAAAAAGACTGGTTGACCATCTGTTAAGAATCATATGATAGAATTCCTTTTGGGCAGCTGAGTTTGAATTAAGTGATCTATGTGGAGCTTTTTAAATGCAATGATCTAAGAAAATGATAGAAGTTTCCTACTTTAGAAACATTGATGATCACTGTTTTAGTTCATGAGCATCTAGGAATTTAAGAAAAGACATACTTCAGAGCTCTTCCAAAAAGTTTTCAAGTATATTTTCACTATAAAAATAATTTTTATTTAAAAGTAAATTTTATGAAACAAGTATTTGGAAGACACACAAAATTAATTTATTATGGTTCCTTTCACATACTAGGTAGTAAAAATTTCAGAGCAAATGGTATCTCTTTAAGAAAAATATTGCCATGCTATCCATTAGCTCACTTTTGTTGTCAGCAAAAGAAATTGGTGGTACAGGATAAAGCAATGAAGGAATTTACTGCTGGGCATGGTGGCATGCACTTGTAATCTCAGCCACTCAGGAGGCTGATGAAAAAGAACCTCAAGTTCAAGGGCAGTCTTGGCAAGTAAGCCAGACCCTATCTTAAAATATAAGAAGGCTAGGATATATCTCAATAATAGTGTGCTCAATAATATGGGATACCCTGGGTTTGATCCCCAGTCTTGTAAAGAAAATAAAAAGAGGGCGAGGAAAGTTATATATGAGACAGTATAGCTCAGAGTATTGAAGAAAATTCTGAGACATTAGCTTGAAAATGAACCAGAGCCTCTGTAACTATCTGTGTACAAGGAACTAATACATCATGTCTTCAGGATGCCACCAGGGGAATAAATCCTGATTGGTTTAGGTCTTTATTTCTACCTTAGACTTGAGTTCTGATGAAAAGATGAGACAATATAATTTTAAAACTTTACTTATTCCTTGGCCTGGGAAAGGAAAATTCTTTTATATCAATATATTATTCAGTGAGGGGGTATGTATTTCCAAAGAAAAAAAATCTGGGTTCTGTTATCAAAAAACATAATGGGAGGGATGTATACCATATGAACCACTAGGGTTTGAAACTTGAGTCCTCAAGTCTTCTCAACCTCTTTAGCATCACCCCTTCCCCTCATAATGTATGTTTAATATAGGCAAGGCACAACATGGAGATAAGGAATTGTTCTACCTATAAAATGAAAGGCATTTGGAAACTCAGAGAGCAACCTATATCAAGTCATCTACAATGAAGAGAAGAATCTGGAAGAACCAATGGCATGGTAGAACATCTAGGTTCTGCAGAAAACTGTCACTGGAGTGGAAGTCCTCACCTTAGGGATGCTTGATGGGGCTTTCACAGTTGGATCTGATATTGCATTTTAAGTTGTCACCTGTGTGAGCCATACCCTAGCTTCTCTTCGTTATCAAAAATTTGCTCTAAGTATCTGCTATGCATGATGGTCCTGGGTTTTTGGAGCTTTGAAAAAGGGAAGAATATCTTGGAGTAAATAATAGTCATAACACAAGAGACATCCACAAAATCAGTGAAGTCTTATTGGAAAGCAAGCCCTTCATCAGCAAACTGCACATTTCCCTGAAATTCCTAAGTGTGGTCGGATGCTGGGCAGGGAGATTCGGCTTCATTTTTTTCTTTTTCCTCTTTATTTTTTTAAGTACTGAATATTGACCCTGTGACATTCTACCTTCAAGGTACACCATAAGCCTCATTCATTCATTCATTCATTCATTCATTCATTGTTTTGAAACAGGGTCTCACTAGGTTGCAGAGTGTTTCAATATGTTGCTGAAGCTGTCCTATAACTTAAAATCTTCCTCTTAAAGCCTCCCAAATACTGGAATTACAGGCACGTGCCACCACACCTTTCCTTGGAGGGTCAGTTTGTACATCATTTGAGATGAAGGGTCAAAGCCTGCACATCAGTGCTTTGTCCTGCAGCTGATCTTGACCTCTGACAGCTTGAGTCCATGTTCAGCATTGATTCTAATTATATATATATATATATATATATATATATATATATATATATATTTATGCAAAAGTCTGGGTTTCTTAATCTCTTTTGTAGGGAAGATGAAGTAGCTGGTCACTTATATATTACAACACATTCCTCAAATGCCTCTTTAGCACTGTTAAAAAGTTCTTCTGCAAGACTTTTAGACATTTAAATTCATTTGTTCATGATCTGGTCTATGGTTGCATTAGTTGAACTTTATCAATGAATTATTGCTAACTTTAAATACAAGCTTGCACATTCTAATAGGAGGTGAGGTTATTAATAGTTTAATTTCTATTTATATCTTATTCAATTATATGTTCTATGTCAATGTAGATATTAGGATACCTAGCCATTTACAAATGCTGAGTAAATTTTAAGTGTAAATAAATTCAATACTGTCAGAATATACATTTCAAAAAATTGAATTTTTATCTTCCTTGTTTTATCTTTATGAAACTCTTTAGACATGTTGCCTTCTATCTAAAGGATAATTTCAATCTAATTCAAGAAATCAGTGGTGTCTTTAAAAATAAATATTTCCTTTTCTTACTGTATTTAAAGTAACTGAACTATTTTAGTAAGAAATATTATTAGAAAGTAATATAGGCAGTAAATATCATATTAATAATAGAAAAATTAGATAGTTAATCATTTTATTACTCTGATTAATCAATCTGAACATGGACAGATACTTTTATAGTTCATTAAATATAAAGATTATTTTACTTGTTAACCTTAGGATACAGAACCCCAAACTGTATTCCTATCCCTATGGATATAACTGTACACTTTTTATATTGACCAAAGGAAAATGATGAGATGTTCACCACAGAATTTAGTACCAATACCTGAACTACTTTTTAAGTAATTTCCCAATATCAACATTTGAGATATCATCATACGTAAATTCATAATAGAATTTTTGATCACAGCCTTACATATCAATTGATATAAAATGATGATGAAGAAGTCTGTAATCAAAATATATAAAATAAATTCATTAAGCAGAGGACTTCACTAATCCTGGGCTAAGGATGTAAATTTCTCCATGAGACCATACTCTCATTTTTCTCCCAGTGGGACAGTAAGTGGTTCTGGAAAGACCCTTGAGAATTATCATTGCAGTAGCCACACTTTCCAGTACAAGTGTGTGACTTTTCTAGACCATGGAAATAATGTTTCACACCAGATCTGGTGTCCTGGTCTTCATGGAATACATAACTTTCATGGACTCCTTTTAGTTATTATTGTTTCAGGGGGATTTAAGATAAAAAGGTTTTCCTACTCTTTCTGCCCTATGGAGACCAGACGAAAGCAATGAAATGGACTATTTTCTTTTTCACTGTATAGCCAAAGACTCAGACTTTATTAATCTTATATAAAGGATATGAATTAGAAATTGCATTTTTGTCCTTAAATTTTATTTTTAATATTTTATGACTTTTAAGTGAGTAATAAATTATTTTCATTATAATTCATTTTTTATGGAATGCTTTTTAACAAAATTCAACATACTTTCACAAAATGACAGGCACAAAAGAGAGAATGTGCCTGAAGATAATTGGACCAGGAATGCCCAAAAGAATTTAAGACTTTTTAAGTAGAAATATTGATGAACTTTCTAAGAAAAGCCTTTTCACTAGCAACGACAGATCATCAATCCTAGATTATTCAAAATCCAAAAGACTCATTTATAAAATATTCTTTCTGTCTTTGAGCCATCCAATTACACGGATTAAAATTTGGAAGAAAATTAAGTTTTTAACAACTTCCATGGACACATCATAATTATTTAATTATACCTGTGATATGGAAGATGAATAATGAAACCCTCAAAATGGACAGTCGTCAATTTGTTTTTGTTGTTATTTTGACTTCTCTACCTCTTCCTATTGGCAATGGTATCTCAGTTGGGTTTGGGTTCTAACACTCTCCCCAGAAAACTTGTGTATCTTTGGAAAACATAAGTCTATCATGCCTCTATATCAAGCCAGTCAATATATCCCCATCTCTCTGACCACAATGCTGGTTTCAGTGTCCTAAAACTAGCTGGAACTCAGGAGACATCCATGGATAATATGTTCCTTTGCTTTTATGAGAGAATGACAAGAGACTTTCCATCCCTCCTTCCCATAACAACATTTCCCCTCTTAAAGACACCTCCTTTTGTAACGTGAGATAAGGTATCATATTCAAACATTGTGATATTAGAGATTAATCAGAAAATTTTTTAACAGCTATGTTCTATGATTGTTTTCAAAACTATATTATTTTTGCTGAAAATGTACATTGAAGTAGAATAAAATGAAGGGAATATAACACCATTGTTTTGAGCCAAAACTTGGCAGCATAGGACATCTTTGAGCACTTAGGTCTTCCCAGTGGGCTATAGTTTCCCAATCACAGACAGTAGCAGTGAGGCAATTATCTCCTTTCTTCTCTTTCTACTTTAAGGAAAAAGCTGTTGATGTACAATAATTGAGTTTTCCCAGGGTATCTAAAGAAGAAAGGGTATGTCATCAAAAATGTAGCTGAATTCTCTGCCTTCATTTATCTATATATTTTTAAATGTTATATCTAAGACATAAATGATAATGCAACTTAAATATTATCAAATTTCAAACTCACAAATCTACTTCCCAGCTCAAAAAGTAGCATTATAGGTAATTTAAAGGTCTTTCATGAGCTCCTTGTTAATTTTACAACCATTCTGAATTTTGGATAACTTTTGCCTTGTTTTTTTCTTAGAGTTTCACCACTTAAAGATGTTTAACTTTGTCAAATGGACCTTGTGAATAACGATATAATTAAAAATTATGTGGTTTGTATCCTTTGTACTGCTATTGAAGTGTTGCACACGTGGTAATTTGTATATGTTGAACTATGTTGTGTGCAAGGAATACATATCACTTGATATCCTTTTAATGTATTAACTTATTCAGCATTTATTGAGGATTTTTGCAAATATATTTAATAGGGATATTGGCTTATAACATTTTTCTTCTTATGGTGTCCTTGTCTACCTCTGATATCAGGTTAATCATGGTGTAATGAGTTTGGAAATGTTCTCTCTAATCCAGTTTTTTGGAAGAGTTTAAAAGGGATTGGTATTAATATTTAAATGTTTGCTAAAACTCATCAGTGAAGCCATCAAGTCCTATGTTCTTGTTTGATTAATGATGGCTGATTGCTGATTCAATCTTCTTGTTTATTGTTGGTCTGTTCAGGTTACCTATTTCTTCATAATTAAGTCTTTTTTCTTAAAATTTAATATTTATTGTGCCCATCCAATAGCTATGAGATCTTTTCATCTTCTAAGATTTTCTTCAATTTCTTTTTTTTTAAATTTTTTGTTGGTGCATTGTAGTCATACATCATAATGCAGTACAAGATGGTAGAGGCATACATGCACACATCACTCATTTAGCCCTTCCCCAATTCCCACCCCATTCCCTCTCCCTCCCTCCTTCTCAAGTTTTCTTAGTGGTTGACTTTGATATGTTTGTGAATGTACATCATGTATATTAAGGAATTTCCCTCTTTCCTGTCCCATTCTCTTCAGTTAGGTCACCTTATTTGCTCATCTTTTGTTTCTCCTTTCTCAGCAACAGTTCCTCTTATGACCATTTTGTCCCTAGGTTTCTCATATTAGGAAGAGCATCTGATTTCTTACTTTTTGTGATTGACTAATCTCACTTAGTGTAATGTTCTGTTTCTAGGAATTTATCCATTTCTTCTAGGTTGTCTAATTCATTTGTGTATACTTGTTCACAGTTGACGCTTATGATTCTCTGCATAACTCTGATACCATTTGTGATATTTCCTGTTTTATTTGTGAGTTTATTAGAGTCTCTTCTAGTTTTTGATATTTCCAATTTGTTTTTTAAGAGAACACATATTCGGCATCCTATGGTAATAGTTCCTGTAGGTGGGATATCTTAGGTCTTATTTTACATATTCTTAATAATAGTGCTCTTAGGTTCATTTGTTTATAATTTATAGCTTTTGATTTTACCCAAAACCTTATATATGGAATTCCCTGAGACCTGTCTTGAAACATTTTTTTTCCTGAGAAATTTAAATTGTGGATTCATCATATAAGGTCAAATGTGGTTTTGAATTCTCAGAAAAGTGTATTTGTTTATTTTTCATAAACCAAGTTCCAAATTCAAAATATGTAAGTTTGCTTGTTGCTTGATTGTGCCCCCCCATACTTGTACTGGTATAGGGGAATTATAGATTACAGTGAGGTTCAAAGTCACACAAATACGCACACAGGTCTTGGTGTGTTAGCCTTCAGGTCCCACCTGCTATTTTCTCCTCCCTGTACACAATAGTGAGATTGGGAGCCATACCTTCATACTAAGCAGAGCATAATTTGCACTGTTTCTTTTATCATTTCTTCCTTTCTCCTTCCCTCTTCCTATCCCTCTTCACTAGTCTAGTGATCACTCTCCTCAGTGATCTGTAGTCTTTTTTGTTTCCTGTTTCCCTTCTAGCTTCCATATTGAAAGAATACATTTGGCCCTTGACTTTCTGAGGCTGCCTTATTTCACATAGCATAATATTCTTGATTGCCATTGATTTTCTTGCAAATGACACAATTTTTTATGGCCAAGTAAAATTCCATTGTGTATATTTATCACAATTTTGTTATTCATTCATCTGTTGATGGGCACCTAGGTTATTCCCATAATGTGGCTATTGTAAATTGTGCTGTTATAAATACACATGGATTTTTATGTCTCACTATAGGATTCTGACTTAATTCTTTTGGAAAGATACTTAAGATTGGTATAACTGGACTATATGATGGTCTAGTCTTTTAACTTTTTTATCTATGTAGAAAATTGCTGTTGTCTGTGCTAGGGACACTTCAGTGAAGAATTTCTTCTTTTTAAAAATTTTTTTGGTGCACTCTAGTTTATATCTTAGTGGAGTACAAGATGGTAGAGATGGAGTACAAGATGGTGTATTATAATCTCACATAATAATGTAGTTCATACTGATAGTGGCAACATGCACATAACACTTGGTGAATTTTCCCCCAGCTCCCTTCCCACTTCCCCCTTTTCCTATGCAAGATATTGAGGTTGGCATTGGTATTCTCAAGTATGTGCATAATATCAGTTGAAGATCATTTAAAAAAAATTTTTTTTTACATTTGTAGATCTTCATTAAGTGACAGAGGTAGGAGTACTTTCTACTTTCTCCTAAACAGTATGAAATTCCTTCATCAAATATTCTCTATTTCTAAATTTGTCAGCCTATAATTTCAGCTACCCCTCTTTTCACTTCCTAACCAACCCACGTAAAGAGGAGAACAAATATGGAATACTTCAAAAATATTGTTGTGAAGAATATGTCAATGTATATAATTGAAGTAATAGTGTTGCATAATTTTTAAATCGGTTCATCGTAGTCATACATCATAATAGAATACAACAGGATGAAGGCATACACACACACATCACTCATTTATCCCTTCTCCACTTCTCACCCCATTACCTCCCCCTCCCTCCTTCTCATGTTTGGCTTAGTGATTGACTGATATGTTTATGAATGTACATCATGTACATTAAAGTTTCCTTTTTCCCCTCCCATCCCCTTAGGGAGGTCTTCTTAAATGCTTATTTAGGATTTTCTTTCTAAAGTTCCATCTATGACCCTTTTTCTCTCTAGCTTCCACATATTTTAGAGAACATTCAATATTTTACTTTTTGTGACTGACTAATCTCACTTAGCATAATGTTCTTCAGTTCCATTCATTTCCCTGTAAATGACATAATTTTGTTCTTCTTTATGATTGAGAAAAATTTAATTGTTTACATATCCCATAGTTTTGTAATCCATTCATCTGTTGATGGACATCTTGGCTGGTACTATATTTGACATTTGTGAATTGTGCAGCTATGAACATAGATACACATGCATTAATTTGGTAGTTTGGTTTCCATTCTTTTGGGTAGATACCCAGAAGCGGTATTGCTGGATTATATGGTAGGTTGAGTGAAAAATTTTAAGTTTTCCAAATTTTTATAGAAACTCTGAGGATATAATCACATTTTGGTGCTTTCTTGACTACTGGTTTCTAATTTCTTTGTTTCTGACATTTCTGATGTGTTTCAATTAATCAGTGAGTTTGAACAAATTAAAATTAAGAATTATGATTATTTCTTCTATACTACAAAGTATTGAAGTCTTCCAAGAAGTATTCTTATTCCATTTCTTTTCCTTTGTCTCTTAGTTTTCTATGTTGCTTTTTTCTTTTACAATAGTTGTTCATAGAATTAAACATGATTTTATGAATTTTTCACTAAGGAGATTTGAAATGCATAAACTATAATCATTTTTCCTTATAGCATAGTATAGATTTTACTTTTGAGCCCCTATTTAGGGTGAAATAGTGGAATACAAGTAAAATGTATTTCCTGTTTTCAAATTTCATTGCTTATACACATTCATGTTATTGACCAACTAGATTATTATTTTTATATATAGTTTTAAGTATAGTTTTATGAGCAGAACTATCATGCTACCAAATTATTGTGTGAAAAACAGTAATACTATATATAATTTATTCAAATTTATTTCCTACATAATTGGATTCTGTATGTTTTATTTTTTCTGTTTTACAAACAAAGTCAGGAAATTATTTCAAATTCCTTTTGCTATTATTTTTAGGTTTCCATTATTTATTTTAAATCTTAACCCCTTCAATTATTTTCCGTCAAAAATGAACATTTTTACTTGTTCACTGGATTGTCCTATGTAGATGATCTAATTCATACAGTTAATTTAGAGGAATAAACTCATATATTGGTATTTATAGCAAATAATTTTACCCAATCTATAATTTCATATAAGTTGTTTTAGGAGAGTAAGTGAACTTTTGATTAATTGCAAATTCCCATTCATCATTTTTTCATATTTGATCATAATTTTAATTTACCTGGATATTAATTTATGAAAATAATCTTATTTCAGTGACTATTTCCTTAATATCATTTAATCTTAAAATTTCTTCAATTAGTTTAAGATATTTAAAAATAATACATGTACCAGTTATATATATTTTTTATTATTCTTGTTATTTTATTGATACATTAATGTGCCACGACCATGATTTTTGGGCAAAAAAGGCTTAAAATATTTAAATGGTTATAGCTGATCTAGAAAAAAAATTTTATGGAAATATTATGTTTTTACAAATATCTTTGGATTCTTATTCATTTAATAGTCAATAATAAAATTACTCTCCATATGGCTATTTCATATTACATATATGGAAATTCAGTTGCAATCTATGATTCTTTTATACAAATTGTGGATATTCAAAGCTGAATAGGCAAGTAAAGTCCATGTATAACCACATTAAGATGATACATAGACTTTATATTTGACAGGGACATTTCGTGTGAGATCTAAGTGATTATAATGGGTTGTAAAACTCAACATACTCTGGCCCTTGAGCATCATCTAACCTTTTCTCACTCCTTCTTTTAGAATCTGGAAAGACCAATTTCATTTGTGCTTTAGGTTCTTTGAGTTTTTCATATTCCCAATTTGTTTGTTTATTTTATGGTACTAAGCATTGAATTTAGGTGCACTTTACCTCCAAGCTATACCCCCAGCCCTGTTTTGTTTTTATTCTTTTTTTAATTTTGAGACGAGTCTCCCTATATTACTGAGGTTGA